>NC_142207.1:13398250-14055500 GCF_049639895.1 Pseudopodoces humilis
TCATTCTCAAGTTATTTACATATTTATAATAATTTACATTTCAAACTCAAAGAATGAATCAAACTCTGAACACCTTTTTTTTATTTCTAAGCGAGCTGTATTTTAAAATCATAGTAATTGTCTACCACAAACTCTTCAATCCATAAATATGACGTAGAATTTCCCTTCTGAATTTCAATTAAACATTGTGATTGAAAATAAAGAAAAAAGAACCCATTTTCAGGAGGACACTAATTACTGGAAAATTAGAGTATGAATGTATCAGTCTAGGAACTGGTGTTTTGGCTTCATAGTAAGAACAGCAGCTAAGAATCAGAATGAATTACTGGCTTGAGATTAACCTGAAATGCAGAAACCTGCCATTTCCCTGAGCTGGTCAGGCTTGTTATATTATTTATTCCAGTGAAACCACAATGTCTGCTTTTGATTGTGAGCCAGAAAAGATCATAGAAATTGCCAAGCAGAAAACTTGCATTAAGTGCCCCTAGCAATAACTTCCCACTTGCACTTGAACTTGATTTACATAGGCAGTAGAACTGGACCCAAAAATGCTGACTTTACATCATGCAGGCCCAATGTGAAAAAGAAATATTGTCTTAAAGCATCCAAACATACTGGGTTACACTGATAGTTTACTTGAGCAGTTTCCAATCTGCAGCCATATCAGTTAAGATTTCTAAGATTTGCCTAAACAGACACAGAAAATTCCCTGCCCCTGGATTTCTCTTTCATGAGAAAGAGAAATCTTCTCTTTCATGAAATCTCAGCTGCTCATACAGTAGGTGAACACTGATTGGACTTACTCAAAGTGCCAAAAATCATCTCTTTTGGCAAGCTAAATGTATGTCTGCATTCTGTCTTCAGTCACTACTAGTGGTGCTTCAGTAGCTGGGTTTCTGAAGATCTATCCCATCCTTCTATCAATATTTAAAGCATAACCAACCTATTTTTAGGTAGAATTTAAGGAGCTGTATTAGAAAATAGCAAGATCTCCTAAACTAATTTCAAATTGTTATTTTGCAGCTTCAAAGCCATGCCTGTTGCTGGTACTTCAAAACACCTGCTTCTTTGACTTATGTTGCTCTTCAAAATAACTCATACTCATTACAAAAGGAGGTGTAACCTAAGGAGCTGGTACAGGAAAAATACAAAAACCTCACCATCTGATAGAAGCCAAGAGACCAGAAGTTTCTGTGTTGCTAATAATAGAGTTGCTATTGATTAGTATTTACAGTAAGGAACTTGGAGCATTGAGGTCCTTTTGTGATTGATAATCACCTTCTGTCTCAGCAGAAGTAGATCATCCACAGTGGGATGAAGCTGCATTCAGCACAGGCCTCCAGACTGGGATTCTCAGCAAGGCAAAATTGATTTTTCCCCCCTGACCCCAAAGGGCAGCTGACTTGGGACTGCACCAAAACAAAACAGCTTGAGATCTGACTGCATGAACTCCGCATTTCTGGGATTTTGGCTTCTCTCTAAGCATGCATCCAGTGTCTTCAGCATTAGGTCATAACCAGTCCCTCTGAGAGTTCAGATTTATCATTCAGAAGCATAGATTTCATTAGATAGTATACAGATATTCCACATGATCTTAGTTAGAAGGCCATGCAATTAATGATGAGTTAGTTAATTAATGGTGGATGTTGCAGCAGGTGGCAGTTCTACTCCAGCTGGTTCAGCCACCTGCTATTAGCTCCGTGTTAGCCTGGCTGCCCTGCACCTAGCACTTGAAAAGTGTTATCTCAAGCTGCAATTAAAGATATGTCCTTTATCTGCAGTCCCTTTCTGGGAGAGAGGGGCATGACTCACCACTCCAAATTCCAAAATGCTTCTTTTTACAGAAATATGTTGTAAATTTTACATTAGCACTTCAGTAGGGAAAAAAATATCTTCTATCAGCCTGTTGCATTTATATCAATAAATGTGTCATTTTGACATTAGAGTTTCCTTTTATAAAAATATATATACATATTAATGGTGATGCTATGTATATCTGGGACAATGAAAAAACCACACATTTTCTGCTCAGCATATGAAGCCATTAATTAAGAAAAAAAAAGTTGTAGGTGGCCTATGTCATCAGCAATAGTCTCTCTTATTTGTCTGATGGATGAGTTTACATATCAAAAATTAAAGGTAAAGATCACAGGTTCATTCATACATAGATACATAGGAAGCAATCTCTAAATTTACCATGAAAATTATTGGCCTGAAAATTCTTCTCTAGACCCATGGCACTCCCTTCCATCATGGACTGTGAATCAAAATCTATGTGAAATTTCTCTAAGTGCAAAAGACTTGACCTGATCTCTAGACACAAAAGAAGGAGAGATGAACTCAGATAACTCGTTTTGTATGTATAAAGCAATCCTTCAAACAGTCACAATCAACTGGAGGAATGACATGTGAAATTATTTTTAAAAATGCAGCAAAATACCACTGATAAAACCCATCCTGTCTCCTTATTAACCCTTCCTTCCAAAAATGCTATTTCAACAAAAATCCTGAACTAGTGGTAGGAAAGGCCATCTTCATCCATCATCCTTCATCCATCATCAAATGGTGTGTGAATATTTGTGAACACCTTTTCTTCAATTTTCCTCTGACATGCTTTAGATGTAATTGAACATTTATCACTTCTCTTTGAAGTTGCTGAAGTTGGGTACTTAAAATGTTCCAGTCAGCCATCCACCACGTGTGAAGGATTAGTTTGTGTTGGTTCATTATGGAAAGAATATAATAAAAGACTAGTTAAAACAGTTACAGTTTGCATGTTCTATTCTGTTTTCCTTGCCCATCTCTAAATTAAAATTTATTTTATACTTCATCATTTTTTGGTTTTATTCTTCTCAATATAGTTTTTTTTCCTAGGTGAAGAAGTGTTCTCTATCTCCTTCTCAGCAGGCAAAAAGGATCAAAAAGAGATAGGATTACAAAAAGGTTAAAAATATAAAGATATATCATACTACAGCTACAGTTTCCCCCCCCCCACTCTGTCTTCATTTTGTTCAAAAATGAAAGTTTTGAGAAGCAGTAGAACATATATTCATCAGCTTGGAAATGAGAAAACAGTTATTGTTATCACTTATTTTTTCATCTGCTGAGCAGAACAGAGGATATCGCTTAAAAAAAAAGAAATTGACAAGAGGCTCATATTTTCCCCTGAAGTTAAAATGTATATTTTAAAAACTCATAAATTTTTATATATAAAGATTCCAGGTAGCATAGATCTCACTATGTTTTTAGATATGCTTTTCCAATAGACAGCTATCCTTCATTGCAAACCCTATTTCTAATAAGTCTGTCTCTTCCTTCTTTTCCAGCTATTGGATTTCATTATGCCTTTTCTCTGATAAATTGAAAATCCTTCTGACACCATTATTTAATTTTTCATTGCTGAGGAATCCCTTTCGATCTCATGTGCTCTTTAGCTGGAAAGTATTGCATGGATGGGTGGGAGAAAACTGCAATATCCACTTACTGCACTGTATGACAGCCCATCCTGGCCAAATTTAAACAGTCTGCTACCAGAAAAGCACATTAATAAAAATACAGACCTTGAAAGGGCAGCCATTTCAGTAATGATATGGTAATTATTAACCTAAGCACTTGTAGGGAGGAAGTAGTATCCAAATTTATGAAAGCATGAGTCCTTGTCAGATTCCCCTAAATTTAGAAGTTAGAGCATGCTACTTGAAATGACTGTGGACTGATGAGATTGTATTTCTAGATATCTGTGAATATATGTATTTATTGAAATTTCTTACTTTATCATCCCTCATTAGTATAGACCCCATATACTATTAAGTTTCTATCACATGTTTTAATCTTTATTTTATCATGTGATCATATATATTATCACAGAAATCACAGAGATTTGAAGAAAAGTTATAAAAAGATTGAGAAAAAAAATTTCTTAGATTAACTCTTCACTATCATCGTGATTCACCATCATCAACATTCTTCTCCCTCAACAAAGATCAAACAAGGCTGCTTTAAATTTTAATTGCAATGTCACATATTGTGATGCTATAACTGCCTCAGTAACTGCAAAATGCTATGATATGCATTTGATAGAAAGTAAATGGATTATAAATGGAAAATAGATGGATTATATTGATAACAAAGTTAAAATGAGATGGCTAGATTTCCCCACAGCTCTTTGCTGACAGGCTGAAGGTGGAAGAAAATGGTAGTATGGTGTCAAATATTACTCAGAATGACAAGCTAAAAGATGTTTTCTTATTTGACATCACTGGGCAGTGTTAGAAGTTTAAATCAGCTATTAAGAGACTTATACACATTAAGCCATGCAGCTGTCAAATACAGCTGCCTGTCAGAGATTCTTCTGAAGCTGGGATGGCCACTGCACACAGAATTTCAGTGCCAAAACTCCCTTAATAAGCCCCTGAAGTTCAATTGTGTTCTCTGTAAGGATGTGAGAGGAGTTTTGGAGAATTAATGAAAACGTGGCACAGGACACCAAATGTTGAATTTGGCACATA
Source organism: Pseudopodoces humilis (assembly GCF_049639895.1). Taxonomy (NCBI): domain Eukaryota; kingdom Metazoa; phylum Chordata; class Aves; order Passeriformes; family Paridae; genus Pseudopodoces; species Pseudopodoces humilis. The sequence continues at coordinate 13,402,759 of NC_142207.1, forward strand.
TAAATTGCACTGAATGATGAGAGGGCTAGTAATCAGCAATATTAATTGTTTAATTTCAGGCACACACAGCATGAGAGCCAAGAGGAGACTACAAATACCATAGGGATGGTATAACTGTGAGATATAGTAAAAATAGTTCAAAGACCTGCTGATGTCCTCAAGCTCAAAAACATTAACAGTTCTGGACAAGTCATTCTTTCCTAGTCCTCTTTTCTCTACAATAGGAAGTTGCATCCTTACTCCTGCAAAACATCAGTCCCTTTGGTCTTTGCCTTCATTTCCCAATCCTCAAACCCTCACTATGTGATATCTTCTAGACTTTCTCCATGCACTTCTTAACAGGTCCTGGGATAGGATGCCATCTCCTTGTACAAACCTAAACCAGCACAATTTGTGCTGTTGTGCTAGCTATCCACTTATCTGGCTTTAATAATTTTTCTTCCTATAGGCATTTGAATCAGAAATAGAAATACCCTAGTTAATTTTCTACAGTTGTGTCAGATGGTTAGATGGTTGGTTAAGATCACTTTTCTAAATTTATTCATTCAGTTGAGGAAAAGACAGACCAAACTCAATCCTTGCACATTTAAAATGCATGAACTAGCTTGGGCACCTGGGAATGCATGGTAGCTTGCCAATCTGTACATATGTAGCTCTTAACCAGACAAAAAGAATGTTCTGGTTTAGCCCAAAAGACACAGGAGGACAGAAAATGTAGTCTAACAATGGTATTTACAGAAGATGTGGCAAGCTGGAATGGCTGTAGTGCAGAGACACAGGACATATGAAATAAATACCTAAGAAACCAGGGCTCACATGTCAGATGCTCACTATTGTGACCTGGGGTCTCAATGAATTTTTAGAGCTTCACAAAGTTTAGTGCCAGAAGGACACATTCCTGGTCATTACTGGGACAGTTACTCGAACACTAAGTGATTAATCCAATAACTTAAATATTAGTAAATCACTGGAGTCTACTGAGGACTAAATTCCTGTATTTCACAGAATAACTTCAAAATTACACTCATGCCCAGGGCCAGTGTAGTGGCTTAGCACTCACAGCGAGAGATGCCAAAGTTTTCTGCCAATAAAAATTATTTTGTGGTAAAGATGGCAGACTGCATGGAAGTGCCGAAGGGCCTTGTGATTGCTTCCCCAATAAAACAACAGGCTCTGAGATGACTGATCATTGCCATGAAGGGGTGAGATCTCTGGAATGACTGCTCAGGTCCCTATTAACTGCTGCCCTACAGCTCTGCTGCCACCTAGCACTGGTTAAAGTTGCCCCCCAGCAATGGCTACTCAGACACTCAAAGTGAGTTCCCTGCCCTTTCCAGCCAAAGTTTCCCTCTTGTAATTGCAGGTATAGCCCAAATTCCTAATTCTCACATATACCACAGACATGCTAAAAATGCTCAAGACTTATTATTATTCCAACATAAGCTTCGCTAAATCTGTGACCTGTTAACTGGGTAATTCACCCCGCCCTTCAAAAAGGCTTTTCCTCCTTTCTTTTTTGCTACACTGTTAGTCATAGCGCTGTCCTCTGCCGTTTCACAAAGGATAAAAGGCAAGATGAAAGAGGAAAGAAAATAGAAATACTATATCTGAAAAAAGAAGTGAAAGGAGTCAGGTTGCTATTCTCAAGTATCTCAGGGGAAAGTTAAGTATATCCTGTAATTTTGGAGAAAACTGAAACTGAAACTTTTGGGAAAGCTGAACAGATTTTGTTGAAGGACAGGAAACTTCTCATATTGCATAGAACTAATCAAAAGCCCTAACTCCTATGATCCACAGCCCCTGTGGTTTGTCATAAACTGATAAAAAAAGCCATCTGACAACTGCAAGAGAAGCAACTCACCTGGGAAATAGAGAGTTGACTGAGGAGCATTTTGTGTCAAAGCTGAGATTCACCAGTTGCTATGCATAAGAAATGTGGCCACTATGCTCATTAATTCTTGAACACTATTTTACTGCTAAAAGTGGTGCGACATTTAGGTCACCTTTAGTCTGAAGTTGGCATTTGCCTCACAATTAGATTAACGAACACTCAGGGAAAGCTCAACAAATGCTAAAATCCAGTGAAATTGAAAACACTTTGGTGGCCATTAGAAGCCTACATTTCATCAGGAAAAAGTGACTAGTTCATTTTGATCATAGGATATTGCGTAGGTTTGTCTAATTTTCCTAGGCTTTTCTCCAAATATATAGCAGTCTTTCCACAGCCCTCTCCTATACTTAAGGAATGACAAAAATCTTCACATCTTGGAGGGTGTCTCCCATCTGAAGGGACTCAAGGGAACAAACAATCTTACTACAAGATCTGTGACCTTGATTTCAACATAGGAGAGGAACTGAAATAATAAAAAAACCCCATTGTCATCTTGAAGATAGGATAGATATAGGTCATTCCTGCAAGTAGGAATGCAAGGGCTAACACGATCTCAGTCTGTGCAGAAGGATTGTGCAGCCTCATGGCCAATGATGTGAAAGTTGGTGCATAAGTTGGTGCTAGTGAAGATGGGAGCAGGGATGTTTTCCTCCCTCTCCCACAGTAAACCCAGGCCTGCATATGCTAATTAATAGTCCTTGTGATCTGAAACTGAGGCATTAATAAGCTCTGTGTAGACTGTGCTATCATAAAGTACAAGGTCATACTCATAGGGATTAATATCAGGACTATCTGATCTATGCTGATGTCTCATCAGTTAGAAAAATAGAGGGGAAAGACCTGATGTGCATTTTTCAATGAGAGGATTATGAGAAGCAATTAATTTGGTGTGATCATGAAAAAGCCAAATCACTGCTAGGATCTTTAGATGACTGCTAGGATCTAAAAGATGAGGTAGTTCCAGTAGTGATACAAGTTACTAATGATGTTGTAAAAGCCTCCATCCAGAATATTGAACATAATTCTGGCCACCTATATTGGAGAGAAATTTGTTCAAATGGTAACAAATGAAGAGACTGGCCATTAGGATACCCAAGGGAACTTAGAAACCATTGTAGAGACTAAAAGATCTCACCTTGATTAGCCAGGAAAGCAGCAATAATAGAGCTCTCTTCAGATATAACAAAGGACTGAAAGGTAAAAGAATTTTGAAACCTCAAGGTCACTACTAGTGAGGAAATAAAGCAGCTCAGCTTGAACCTAATGAAAAGTACAGAGAAAATGAAAAGTCTGTAAGCTCGGAAAGTTTTGCCACAGCCTCCTTGAAAAAGCATCAAGAAAAAGCTCACTCATTCTAAGACAGAAAACAGTCACTCAGTGGGAAGAATCCCACAAAACTGTAAAATCAGGATAATATAGGTCCTGTCCAATCCTACGTTACCACAAAGCTTCATAGACTGCTGACATCCACCTAATTCTGAATCTAATGGTAGCTGATCAATAATAGATTCAAAAGTATTTGGAGAGTGGGCAGACCCACAGTAAGCCTTGTTTGTTGAGCCCCCATAATAAAAAACATTCATGTGACTGAAAACCTTCTACAGAACTTGATAAAAGACATTGAGCAAAGCAGATAGAAAGAAAGAAGCCCCAAGGACAGAGAACACAACTGGTTATCAGGGTGGCTGGCTCCAGTTAGGTAACTTATCACATTGTTTGCTACAATTAGAGAAATTACTTTCCTTTTATTTTATTTAAGGTCTTTAAGGTCTTTTTCAAAATAACATCAGTAAATCATTCAGTCCTAGTAAAAGTGATGACAAACAGTGCTATGTGGAAAATAGGGCATATTTTATAAAATTAGCTTAGAACAAAGGATGATTTCTTATTATTCACACCATATATTCACACTTTTTTCCTTCAGCTGGAAGAACTAAGTAAAAAAGATAATTAAGTGTTCAAAATCAGATAAATATCTTCAGAGTAATGATAATTAAACTGTGTCTCAGTTTGGTAATTTTATTTTTAAATAAAAATAAATGCAATATATTATTATATGTTTTAAAAATATATCGTGCTAGCTGAGTAAACAATTTTTTTATTCTTTTTTCTTTTTGATAATCACTTGAAAACTAAACAGATTATATAAATTGTATAGTTGCCTAAAAAAGTAAATATACTGGACTTAGTGACCCGGGAGGTCTATTTCAGATTCATGTTCCAAGAACAACATGACATGGCTTTTGTGCTAGGATGTGAAAGCTCTCAAAATGAAAAGTGTTATCTACTATAAAGTGACAATGATGGCAATGAGCCCATTTTTATTGGATCATTTCTAAAATGGATATGAGGAACATTTGATATATATTTACTCAAGTTTTCCCAAGGATTTTTCTATTTCACATTTCCCTGGTTTCCTTTGTATCTATCTAAAGATTAAGAGACAATCTTTTCTTCAACCCACCAAACCCTGCTTCAGTATTACTATGTTGAGCTTGAATAGTTAAGTGGAATCTGAAGGTTCTTTAAAAATATAAAGAAAAAAAAGAAGGCTTTGATAAAAGGTTATATTTCTGTATACTATAGTATCTTAGTATAAGTAAAAGTATACTTATTTTAATCAAAATATGACAGAGGGCACAGCTGCATTGATATATGGACAATGTAATCCTACAAGCTGTCAGAATCAAAAATAGAGAAGATGAATTTTAAAGGCAGGAAAGCAAACATACTCAGTGTGAGAAAGGTTACTGCTGAAAGGACTAATCTGACTTTTTAGAAGAGCGTAGAAAAGATATTACATGTTGACCTTAGAGTGTGTCACCAGTTGTTTTTCAGAAAAAAATATAACAAGTCCTAACACTCTTTATGCTTTTCAGCAGCAAAACTTATCTCAAAACATCAAGCTTGTCATCTGTGCAACTTTGCCCTTTACATACAGAGCTTCTAGGTGAATATACTTATCGCTACAGATTTCCCTGCTGCTTTTGTCTAAGAAGTCAACAACAAATTCGTGTTACCTCAGTGTTTTTTATTCTTTGTGAGGGGCAGTGAGGCATTTCATTTTACACAACAAAACTCCACCTAGTTTCACATTCAGCAAGCAAACTTTGCACCTGTGAATTCAGATGCACAGTAGATTTGCTTTACGATTAGAACCTAGGCTGAAAACACAAACAAAATGGATCTGCTTTATCAGTAACAGGTGTAACCACAAGTTGTTCTTAAATTTCAGTATCTGTGGGCTTACAGGTAGCCTTCAAATAACAAGTCTACTAAAGAAAGAGTATTACAATAAACAGCATTCCCGACAGCTTGTGTTCCAGCTGTGTTGTCTTTATTTACAAGACCCCATACCTGGTTTTCAGCTTGTATAACACCCTGACTACCCACAGACAGAATAAAGAAAAGCATGTGTGTTTATCTTGATGGTTAGTCTGCAAAACACATAGAATTTCACAGATAAAAACAATTTCTGCCTGAAGTTTGTGGTTAAATTGCAGTTTTCTGATTTTAGAGAGAAGAGACTGGGTGACTTGCAATTTTGCTTGAGCACTGTATCTAATGTTAATTGAAAGAGTAGATATTATTTGACAACACTGCTGGAAATCTGGCTGGATTCCAGGAAAAGAGGGAAACGATGATAGAGCTGTTTATTTTGCATTAGCTTCTCTGAATAAAATGTCTAATTTAATCCAGATTGCTTTTTCACCCAGAAGGATTGATAATCTAAAAATGGTTAGAAGACTATAAGGGAAAAGCCATTTTTCTATTTCAGAGTTAGCACATATAGTTTTTTCATTTTACTAATGACAAGTAGCTGAGAGATATTTTGTATTTCCATAGAAGTGAGAGACAACAACTAATTAGGAAATTACATTCTATTTGTCATCACTCAAGAGCATCCCCAGCCCACACCTGCAATAAAGCCCCCATATAAATAATGCAAGAGGAGACTTTTTACAGATAAAATGAGCTTAGAATAGCAAAGTTCCTTCTCAAGTGACTCTGATCAGTTCTGTACAGAAAAAGGAGGGGGCAGGGGTGCTCTGTGGAAATCCTGCCTTTGGTTCTTCTCTTCTGCAGCAGCAGATATTCAGCAGCAGGAGGCAGTGGGTGTTCTATGTCTTCTACTGGCTGAGTACCCTCATGATTCCCTACTCCACAAAACATAAACCCTCCAGTTTGTTTAAAGAACCATCCAGAATAAAGGTCCCAGACCATCTTTTCACCATGCAATGCATCTAGAATGACAAGTGAAACCTCTAGTCAGCAGCAGACAACGGGGGAAGAAATCTTTGCCTTTTCCTAAATGGAATGAATGAGAGGAACAGCTTTATTTCAACAACTGGACTGTAGCTTTAGTAATGATTTTTCCTAGTTATTAATTGGCTGTTATTTTTGATAAGGGACACATGGATTCATACTACCTTAAAGTGTTAAAAGTTTTTAATCAAAAGAAAGCCTCCATACATGCAAGATTCCTCCAAAATATAAAAGAAAAATAAGATACAACCATAAAACTGTTCAGCTGGGACCAGAGGCTGTGTCAAAGACAGCAGCAGGTCCAAATGAGTATGAAGGGAGTCTGACATGCTGCTTGCAATTCAGAACAGAAACACCCCAAGAGAAAAACCGACAAGGCACCAAACTAACATGACTGGAAGCTACAATTCTTAAAAGTTGCACTTTTCTGGGCCTTTTTATGTTTGAAATGACTGTTACAGACAACAGGATATGCAGAGAAGGATGATGGAGAAACTTGAACTTACTAAGACTACTTGGTAAAATAATTTCTTTTTGTTTTTTAAACTTTTAAAAATGTATTGCAGTACAGTGCTGAGAAAACATGCATGTACTGATTTCTATTGCTCTTCTTAGATACTTCATCAGCCCTCAGTAATCTGCTATCCAAGCTCCTTTGATGTTTTAGGAAATTTATTACTGCAATATCCTTGCAGGTTAAGGAACTGCTATCAGCCCTCTCGGAACAAATAAAGGAGGTGGAAAAAGAAATTTCATATCAAATAAGGAAACTGTTTTAAAGTTAGGAATGAAATCTAAATTTCTTTAGCTCAGCATTTTAACCTGATTAAATGTCAAGTTCAAAAGCTTTTTTTTTGTCTTTATCATTGCTCCCACATAAAAAGCCAGGCTCAGATCACACCAGAGATAGACTATTTATGAATACACCAAAAATCATTAAATTTAGAAAGAAACAGACAAGCAGAAAATTTTGCCCCACTAATATTTCTAAGATGATCAGGATAAGATTTTTAGCATTCTGTTCAGCAAGAACCCCTGGACAGAACCAGCCAGACACAAAATTATAAGAAATATGGCTCTGTCTCCAGGTATTGTAATGGCTAAAAAGATGACCCACAGGAGGAAAAAAAAAAAAAAAATCTCCAACATATTTATTTATTAGCACAAAATCAACAAAGAATTAAGGTGACATACACTTAGAAGAATGATTCTGAAAATTTTCAAAATTCATAGTCTCAAACTTAATTTGATAAAATCATGGGAGAAAAAATACCATGATCAAGTTCTACTAGATATTGATCTACTAGGTATTGATTATATGGGAAAGAATGTCAGAATCATTGTTTGCCTTGTTCATATGCTAAGATGATGTCAAGGCATTTTCTACGGTCTGTTTTTCAAGAGTTGAATTAGAGGCATCCTAGGTGTTCCCAGAAAAAACTCTTAGTACAAACTGTTTACTAGACTCTCAGCATTTCTTATTTCTGCCTTGAAAAAGAAAGAATGAATTTCAGGGCCACACAACCACATGTTAAGTATGACAGTATTAGCAGAGCTGAGGCACTGAGTTATTGAATAGCTCATTAGAAGGACACACACTGAACTGTAAAGGTTATAAAAAGACACATCCAAACTTGCTAACAGTTGCTTTCATGAGAAATTTCTATTGAAAAGGTCACTAAAGAGCCTGACTTCGCCCCTGCTCCAAATTACCATGCAATTGAGCAGTACTGTGCGAGAATTACAGGAGGTATTAACAACAAGAAAATTAAAACAGCTAGAAAAAGTTAATAGTTAATAAAAATCACAGAAACAGCAAGGTTAATATTATATTTGTTGTCTTCTAGACAAGGTCAGACTGGGATATGGGAAGAATAACACTACATACATATTAACACAAATTATATTGTACAAATACACATATTTCTGCCCAGACACACACATACACATGCACGCATGAATGCTTTACTCTTATCTATAACATGCCTCCCTACATACTGGTGGAAAAAAGTCAATAATCCATTGATTTACAAAAGCATGGACAGCACATTATCCCAGTCCCACTGATATGCAGCAACTCATGTGGGGGTAAAAGAGGAGGAACACAGTGGTGGACAAAGCCTTGGGTTCACTCTTTTATTTTTTCATAAATGACTACAGCTTACCTACTTTCTCCCAGCTAGGCAGCTGGAAGACCTAGCCCTTTGAAGCACAAGTATCTCATTCCCTTTAGTTTACCTCCTTGTACAAGAAAACACATTTGACCTTTTATTCTTTTAACAGTTATCTCAGATCTCTAATACACCAAAAAAGAAAAAGCTTAACTGTCATTAGACTGACATAAGAGAATATTTGAAGTTATTTCAGCAGGTTTTAGATTAGCAACAAAAAATATTTAAAAAGTTCTTTTTTTCAATAAATATTGTAAAGGGAAAAGAACGCTTTGTGTTTGGGGACCACATCATGCAGTGTGGAAGCACATATCACATGGTTAGGAATAAGAAAACTAAAAATCCCCAAACAAAGTTTTTCTTTTCCTTTCTTGCCTTTGCTGCACTAAACAAAACTAAGCAACCTCAAGTAATTTGAAATGAAATCATGGCTCTTATCTAGATCACAATCTTTTTCTTTTTAGTAAATAGATAATGACTCATCTTCACCATCCTCAAATTAATTTCTTCACATTATGGTATAAATACACCAAAGTCACAGGTTGAAACAGTGTAAGGGAGAGGTGAGCACATCTCAGCCCAGACAATCGTAGGTTAAAGGTTCTTTATTATAGATCAGAATGGAAGTGAAGATGACAGGATCTGTATCCTCTGCTTACCTATTGTATCACTTGAACAATTTAGCAATACTCTACATTGGCCATCCTGTAATCCCTCTGGTCCCAGGACTCCTGGTCCTCCAGGCATTCCCAGTCACTTGCCTCAGTCTCAGCACTCTAAGCTGAGAGAACTCCTGCTGGCTACAGAAACCATTTCAAACATTTTCCTTATCCTTCACTCCCAGGACCAACATTCACTAACATAATGGGATGTTGGATTTATGCATTTATGATGACTAATATGCAGCTTTGTCTACTCAGGACAGCAGGCAGGAACTTCAACACTGCAAAGGCATGGCCAAAAAACCCACAGTGGGCATTCAATGCCCAGCATCCTGAATTCAAACCTCAGCTCCTTTCCTAAGCACAATGAATCAGGCCCTTTTCTGCAGTGTTAGTCATTCTCCTGCCAGCCATTATCTTCCATTGTTCCACTAGACATTCTTTAAAATAGGTCAATGACTTTTTGCATAGCTTTTCATACTCTCAAGTCCATCTTTTAAATCATTGTGGGTTCAGTTTATGTTGTGTATATCTCTTTGCTATATTTGTATATTGCCCTGTCAGCATTACCTTCCTGTGCACAGCTTTCCAGTCCTTTCAGAGGACAAACATTCTGCTTTTGATTCTGTTATCAAAAACTTGGTGTTTATCAGTCACAATCTCACTGCTCCCATGCATCTGGGCTTTTCATGGGGTTCATCTAAAGTAACTTTTGTGTCACCTACAGCACATAAAACTTTGGAAATGGAACACACTAATCCCACATGTAGTCATAATAGTTGGCTGTAGTTATGAAACATGAAGTCTTGAATATTCAAGCCACCTATGCAGACAACCACTGATAATCCACAAGGCGTTTCTCCCTCCAAAAACCATGTTTGGCATCATGCATGTTAATGTACACCCTAAGATCCCACATTCTTCTTGTATAACCAAGGTACCCAAAAATAAGGGCTTTTTAGATGCTATAACTGCAGCCTTCTAAAAATACTTCATATCAAAACTTGCAACAAGCACAAAGAAAAAAAGCCACTAATTACTTACTTCCAGTTGGTTGAATTAATTACTATTCCAAGAATGCATATGCTTAGGGGAAAAAAAAAGTCAGCTTTTTGACAGTTTGATCTAATACCCTAATACAATATGCACCAGTGCCACATGATGAATGGAAAGCTAAACCAAAATGGAAAATATACATGAGAGTAAGATTGAAAAGATAAATTATTTTCTTATTTGGACATGTCCCATTAGAAAAAATTATACCAAAATGCTGCTTCCTGAAGTTAGCTGAATTCTGTATACACAGACAGTGATGAAGTGTTACATAAAGTATCCAGCAAGTTTTCTCCATAGAAAGCATGAGTATCTTTTTCTCTGCCTGTTGAAAGCATTGTCCAATGCAAGGAAAGAGAAGAAAAAGACTTTAAACATTTAAGTATGTCCCTGGATAAAGAAGATTCTCTTTGTAAGTTTCCTGAACATGGATTTTGAAAAAATCTGGAATGAGAAAATAGGAAAGCATTGAAACAACCACATAAATACCTTCTTTAGAGACACATACAAGTTTTGACATGGAATAAATGGAAAAGGGTGGGAAAAACTTTCTCTCTGAGTAAGGGCTAGTGTGACTCTTCCAGTACTATGAGTCAGCTGTAGTTTGGTAACTTGCCATTAAAACATTCCCCTCCAAATAAGGTGACAAAAAGGATTTGATAAAAGGCTAAGATATTTATATATATAGTGCCTAAAGGAAAGAGACATCTCTCTCCTCTCAGAAACCAGGCTTGTCTTTCCACACAGACCCAAGTATTTGCTATGTTTGACCTTTGGCCCTTGGTGCTCATCTCCAGGAACTATTTATCCATTGCTTTTTCCATTGTCTCCACACATATCTTGCTATCAGGGAGGAGGAGGGGTAAGGCTTCCAGTGCACTTTTATCACCTTCCATGGTTTGTGTTCTGTCTCTCCTATCTCTTTTGTTTTTATCTTAGTGTGGCACATCACAGGCAGCAGACACTGAACCAACCAACTGGAGAACAGCTGTGCTCCTGTGCTTGTCAATAGCTGCACATCAATATTCACTGCTATCACTGTCATCTCAACCCTGGAGATCTCCAGTTGTCTTCTCCTACTGTTTCTAATAACTCTTAAATTCCTAACCTAACAGCATTTTATAAGAAAGAATAATATATATTTTAGAGTTGAAAAAATCATCACCATGTCCTACCTCCATATTTCAAGCTGACAAGAGTGAGACTAATCCCACACAATGGTAGTTGTCTACCTCTGAGCTAGTTGTATAGGTTGCCTTTGCAATCAGTAGGAAGAAGTGGACTTAGATACAATTCACTGAATGCCTCTCCTAGGCACCAGACAGATCTCTCGGATGTCTGCCTTACAGCAAGATAAACTGCATCCTACAAGAGCCCATCTTTCTCTATCAACCAGCAAGAGAGCCCATACAACAAGCTCAGAAGCCAGTGTCTAAATGTCTTCATTTATGTTGGGATTTCCAGAGCTCCTGTGCTTGTGGAGAATACCTCCATGTGAAGAACACAGCTGAATATATAATCAGGGGCAACCTCAGTGATCTGCAGCTTGGGACAACCTCCTGTCATAAAACATGGAGCAAGACTCCCCTGACAGCTTCTTACTGATCTCTTTTGCCTTTTCAAGAAGTCTGTGTCAGTGGTCAATGATGAAGACAAAATATTGGCCAGTGTGGAACTTGGGTCTGATCCAGCCTGCCTAGTCCAACACTAAATCTAAACAAAGGTAACAAAAAAAATTAAACATTTTGCTCTCTTATATTTTCCAAGGAGAAAAAGACAGATGAATCTCAGAAAGGCTGATTCAGTCTCATTGAATTTCATTTGGAATTTGTCATTTACTCCAATATTATCACCATGCATATTCCAACAAAAGCAGAATGTTTGTTTGATTCATTAGCTCATAGTTTTGCATTCACCTTTCGTGGGCTGGGTTGGGCTGAGCATGCAGAAATCGAATGCTTGCAGACTGCAGGTTAGAAGGATTTATTATATGCCTTTCAGGAAGAATGCAGACATAACTATCCCCAGGGAAATACTCACAAAGTATTCCTCTTAAACATAGAAGGCAATGGGTGGTAACAGGCTGCTCGAGTTATCTATTTGTTAGTACACAATAGCTGATTAAAAAGATTTTTATTGATTTCCTGGGTGAAAATCTGTGATTACCTTCACAGCTACTGGTATTATATGTAACAGCAAGATACCCCCATGGGGTAGAAACTGATTTTACTTTTGAGTTAAAGCAGTACCTTGTTCCAGTTAGGTTTACTTGGAAACCAGTTCCACCTTATTAGGTAGTTCTAATGTTTTGACACTTATCTTCAACAGATTTTGAGAAACCTGAATTATTGTTTTTTTAGAGTTAATGAATAAAAAAAAAAAGAAATCTCTACAAATGACAAGAGCTCAGCCATGTGCTTACCTGTGACTATATACAGAATTAACTCCCTTCTCAAAGCAGGTAAGTGGACACACAATTCGCACAGCACACACATTTGCTTTTATTTTTAAGATGTTCCATCCTGCACTTCAGAAATATTAAGAAAATGTCATGGAATTCAATATGCTGGGACAAAATGTATTCGAGCCAACAACTTTTTACAGCCTATTTCTTTGATTTTTTTGGTGAGCTTGAAGCATATTTTTCTAGATTTGCTGAATATAACTTTTATCAGATGAAAGAAGCCAAAAAAGGAAAAAGGCAGCCAGATGAAACCTAAGGAAGGTATGAACTAGATAAAGAAATGGCCACACAGGCAGAAAAACAAGCAAAATAGAAGCAAATTAAACAAATGTGTGCTAGGGGAAGTAGTTAAAGAACACAGACCACTCCAGAAATGGCTTTTTATCATGACATTTTGTGTATGGATTGATCACTGGCTAAGTTATAATAACAATTATCCTGTCCTTGTTTTGGGTGGTGCTGAAATCTGAAGTCATATTTCTCCTTTCTTCCAGGAACAATCTGAAACTATAGATCTTTAAAATGTATTAGGGGAAAGAAAAAAATCTTGACATCAATTGTTTTCATTTTCAGCACATTTTAGCTAGTTCAGAAATGTCACAGGATTTCATAAGCTGCCTCTCATTATTTCAGAGCTAGAAATGGTGGTTGCATCATCTTACAACCTTTTTTCTGAAATTTAATAACACAACACACAGAAGCTGCAATCTAAGTGAGTTTAGAATAAAAATATCATAGATAGAAATCTTAATTAAAAACTTGCCCCATTGTAAGCCACTAAACATCAGAAAATGTTTAAAAACATGAATGATTGTCCTAAAAATATATCCACATGAATTATATATCTAATCCTCCAGACTCTTCTGTGCCTGCAGTTTTCTGTATTTTTTATTACTGTTTCCTTATACTGTCTCTAATTGCCTGCTGAAAAACAATCTGGAAATAAAAGCAGTGTGATTCACCTTTACCCATAAGAGCTGAACCTCATGGTTTGAAGTGAAAATGATAAACAAGAATCAATGATGTGCCAGAAACACAACTTACTACTCTGGTCACAGAAAAGCTGGAGTTTTTTCCCAAAATTTTGTTTATATCCACTAACCTATTAGCAAATTCTCTGGCAGGCTGCAATCACCTCCTCAGACTCCTGTTACTAAAGCACCTCTGACAATACCCAAGATTCTGTTAAGATCTCTAGGCCTCACCCTGTCTCTGTCTTAATCTCCCCCCAACATCCTCAGCTGAATATAAACCTGGGTTGCTCTGGCTTGCCTTGAGTTTTTGCATTTTAACTCATGCATTGGCCATTCCCATAGAGCAAACTAGGCAAGAATCACTGAGAGCTGTCCTGCCTGTACCCTTGTCTCTGTAGGTGTCCCTTGTCTTTCTAGCACCTAATTGTCATAAAACTTGTAGGAAGTTACTCTCTTGTAGATCTGCTGTATCTTATTGAAATTGGCTAATAAATGTAAAAGTTATTAGAGGGCTCAGGGAACTTCCAGCCCTACAGTTTGGTCATAAAAAGCTTCTTTCCCTGACACATTTTCCCCATTCCTATCACACTCTGAAACACAAAAGGACCTCAATTATTTCAATACATTCAGCTTGTGGAATTTCCAAAGAGAGAAAGGAAAGACCTTACATTAACAGAGTTAAATCCTAACTTGCTCTCAGCTCAAACCAGTAACTCTAGCACAGTAATAGCTGTGGTGGTGATTTTGAACAGGGAGAGACCTCCCCTTACACAGGGCAGTAATTGACAGAGGAGACACAAATTGATAAAGCATTCAGGCACATGGAGATTCATGCCAACATTATAGAGACTAAGAAAGAAGTCAAAGTGTGCAAGACATTTGCATGCAAAAGCAAACTATAAAGTTAAACTGAAAAGAGTGGAATGCTGTCTACCTTCAAATACAGCATGGGCCATCCATGCTGACTGTATATTACCAGCCTGCACATATATTTGTGATTCCCAGCATCACCTACAATCCTCCTTTCCAGCCTACTCTTGGTTGATGGGGATGCTGTTTTCCTTCCAGTTCAGTCCTGTGTGGCTTGGTCAGAGTCCAGGCTGATTTCTGCTGCGTCTTTAATCTTGTAATACACCCACAGATAAAGTAAAGGGTTAATATCTTATAGACAAACAGACCCAACCACTCTTTTCATGGCACTATGACTAATAAGAGGAGAACACCGGATTATTCAGGACACAGCTAATAAGTCTGAAAATGTGAAGTGTTAGCCAGAAAGAAAAGCAAAATGTGAGGAAATGTGAACTTTAAAATGAAACTTAATTGATCTCAAGAAGAATGTCTGAAGAAGTTAGAGAGAAAAGACATATTAACAATCCAAGAGGTGGAGACAGTCCCTTTTTGTTCCCACTCAGGCTTTTTTCCTTTTAACTTCTTCAGTTTATCTACTCTATTAAAATCTCTTACTCCCAGACTGTTGTTCAGAAATCTCATTAATCGAGATGCAGGAACATAACAATGAAGAGAGCAAATAGATTTTGATTCACAGATGTTTAAAGCTGCAAGAGATTGTTCACACTATTTATTTTGATGTCTCATATAACAGAATCATTCGTCTGGATTTCATGCAGTAATTCTAGCAGTGGAAGAAAAAGGAAAATCTTATGCATAAATAAAGTACTCTGAGATTTCATATTCACACATACACAGACAAATATACAAACTCAGAAATTAGCTATCCAGAATATTTAAAATAATTCAAACATCCAGAAAGGAAAAAAAAAAAAAAAAATCAAAGTCAATGAGGAATTGCCAGAAAATGCTGCCAGTTTTCCTTTATGCATCATATGCCTCCAGCCCTCCAGCTAAAGGTAGTTTTTTCAGGGAAAATGATCTTATTACCTATGGATAGGAATGTTTGTCAAACTCATGTTTTCTGGGAGCTCAGCCTGTTCACTGTGAATGTTAATTTAAACACAGCACAACAAAAACACAAACGACAACAAAACTAGAAAAACTTATCCTATTCCAGTTTCTGAAACTTCCTTCTCTCTTTTCCTTCTGGTAATTCTAGTTCCAACATGGATTCTTGCCCATTCAAATCTAGGATATTTTTTGTTTGTTTTCGTTAGAGGATGGAAAACTATCCCATAGTCAAGAAGAAAAAAACTCAAGTGTATCTCTAAACATACATCAAACAAACATGGACACTGGGTGTCTCTTAGGCACACTGGCAATGAAAATAATGGTAGTTACAACAGAAGTAACACCTGCCTTCAAGGCAGACCTAAGGCAGGAATACTCACACACAGACCTCCTCACAAGTTTTTGTCAAAGTATATTAATGAAATAGGAGTGGGAGAAAAGACACAGTGGTACAGAGATGGAAAAGCTTGTTGAGAATAACATGAGACCAGGGAGGTCTCGTGCATTGCAACCCTTCAGCCACTGAAACCCCTTACTCTGCTGAAGTCTGTCCTGTTCTTCCTGTTCCTCCTGGGAAGAGTTTAAATTAGGTTAAGACATCTTTTGGCATCTCAGAAGGAAGGTAGGTTAATTCCAGACCTCTTCCCCTGGAAGATAACTAGGTAATACTCCCCACATCAAATTTGGCCTGAGGCCTGATTTACCTAGAAGATATTTATTTTGTCTCCTTCCTTCATTTGAGTAAACTATTTTTACGTGGCTTGTCTTGCACAGAGAAGGAGGGGATGTTCTCTCTGAACTCTGCTGCTGAAGCTGAGTTCATAAATATCAAAGAAGAAAGAAATGCAGATGAATGGCAGCAGCAGTGAAAATGCTGAAGCAAGGAAGAGAAACAGGGTAAGAAGGAGAAATGCTTGGGAGGATCATTTAAAAGCTGCAAAACAAAGTATTTGTTTTGCAGCAGTGGAAACATCTGAAATGAGAAAGCAATTTGCAGGCTATTTGGCCTCAAAGCTCCAGCATGATCAAACAAATATGCCTGGAGAAAAAAAAGATCAGGATTTTTTCATGTTGTTACAATACTCTTTTCCTGGTTTTCCTCCTCACTGCACAATTAGCTGAGGAACTCACAATTTTAAATTTTCCTTCAAGGGTTTAAATGGTAACCCCGGAACAGGAGATTGCTCAGTGTCAAACTCATGGGTCACTTTTCTCCCACTTACCCAGCGCCCTGCACATTGAAAATTGCCACTATTAAACAAAACAGCTCTCTCACCCTTGTCAACATTTTACTTTGGGTATGCATCTGAGGGGCTCCCCCTCCCTCATTGCTTTCCTATCTCTGCTTTGCAGCATCCTCTACTGCTCTACAGCACAGGAACAAACCCAAGTCACCTCTGCAACAAGGAAGGTCACCACCCTCCAAGCAGGCAGTGGAATTTATTGCAATCAGGAGTGCATTTATTTTACAGGTGGAGGATACAGACAGCAGGTAAGGGCCCAAAGTTAAGCTTCCTGAGAGTAGTCTGATGGAAATAACCACAACCCCTCTGGAACTGTTACAGATTGCTGTTGAACATCAGAGCATTGTCAGAACTAAGAAATATTTGATTAGTTTAAGTGTCCTAACACTTACAACAGTCCCTCTTTTCATGTTATCAACATACAACTGTGAAGGTCTCTCAGATATTGCTCCATCCTTTCCAACAGTGGTTGCCTCTGTTTTCCCTGCTGACAACTATTCTGATTCAACAGTGATTCCATGGTCTCCTTATAGGACCTTAGGGATCAGCTGGATTTTTGGGGGGTTTGTAAAGACTTTGGTACTGTTACAAATATTTCTGGAAACTGATTTTCATAATTTTTCTTCACTATCTTACACTGAGAAAAAGGCTTGGGCACCCACTCTTACTGATATTCAGTTTCCACATGGAATTCCCATTCCTGGGACCTTCTTTGACCCAGCCCTAGCAGCCATGAATACAGTGAAACAATTTAGATTTTAGTGAACCTGGGAAGACATCAGAGGTGATGCGCTCCAGGTGAAACACTCTATTTCCAATTCCTTCAGCTTCAAATATTTTAAAACCAGATTTGATATATAATTTCTGAACTTCACTTGCATTATGGTATTGCCTTAATAACACAAAGTATATTTGAATAAAACCTTCCATAGCTCTACAGACACAATAGGATCACATATTGCAAGAGGATAAGATGACATGACAACTTAAAGCTGGTTTTCAAATGGACAGTTTCAGAAAAATTGAAGGTTTCAGAGTTTCTTAAAATGGGAAAGACTTTAAAGTATTCTATATTAATGTGACAAAAGAGTGTTGTGCTCATGGTCTATTAAACCTGAAGAAGTATACCCTAATAAAACCTGAAATAGGATGAACACAAGTAGCATCTTAAAATTGTATGCTAAGCTAGAGCAACACACACATGGATGTAATTTTATCAGGGCAAGAGATGTATGTGACATCAGCTCAAATGCAAATCATGTCACTTCAATATACTCTGAGAGAAGTTTGAAGTAAAATCAATTCAAATTACATGACTGGATACATGCATCATTCTTTTAACAATATATAACTTTTTTGGTCTGTATTGTTACTACAAAGCATTGGTAAAAAATAAAGGCAATTTTGGTTGGGTTGGTTTTTTGTTTGTTTGTTTGTGTTTTTGGACAGTGCCAAAAGACCTTGTTTGCACAGGGAAAAGAAAAATACTTTTTAATCATTTTGTAATCAGCTAATGCCCTGACTCATGAACTCAGACTAACCCAATCTAGCAGGTAAGCTAAAAGTTTTATGGATGATCATAAAGTTAGCTGGTGTTTTTTAAAAATGCAGCTCCGCTGTTTGATTCTGACCTCCAGCATAATCTAAGTGCTTTGTGAGGAAATATTTCATTTCATTTGCTTGAAATTTATCCATGATTATCTTCATGTAACCTCATGTCCTTTAATTATGAGACCGTAAAAATCTGGGACTGCTTGGGTTTCTTTATATATTCTTTATATCTTCAGTGTTTCAATTAAAGCTACGTTAGACCATTTCTAATGCTAAGAAATCCCAAATTTTACAAAATGTCAGGATGAAGTTTATTTTTCATAGATCAACATGCCTAATTTTCCTAAATCCTGCTTGTTTACATGATAAGAATAAATGCCAGACTGCAATGTCATGCAAACATTTATTTGATTTTAAGATTTTCTTCCTTGGAAGTATCATTTGAATTAGACTCACATTGATTTCAACAAGATTGATCTTACTTTATATGACAGAATAAAGCAAGGGTTTTCAAGGTGAAGCAAGGGCTCTCCTTTTGGGAGAAGGACTTACTAAATGAGACATTGGAGAGTGAAAAATCAGAGAGCACCCCAGTCCCAGAAACAAGAGGTTCAGGGATACCCTGAACATCTGGATCAGATTTGCTGAAATCTTTGGGAAATGAATGCACTGCAGGTTCTTGCTGGCATGTCAACTCTCAATCTCAGGTTAGAAAACACCTGCTACAGTCTTGATAAATCTTATCCCTGCCAAAAGCAGACTAAATTGAGTACCCACCTTTTGAAGTTTATCTTTCATGCTCTGCGTAGGAAAAATCTAAGCAAGAAGGTATTGCCTTCGATGCAAAGGTGATTTTGGACCTTATTTAGGGTTGGCATAGTCCCAAAAGAACAATTTAGCTAGTAACTTTTACTAGTCACGATTTCACTCTCGCATTGGATGCACCTAAATCAAATTGGCAACATATCAAAGTCAAAACACAGCAACGTTCCTGGAGATTAAAAAAAAAACTCTAAAAACGCACCATAAACAAACAACTCTGTTATATACCTATCAAAAACAAACAGAAAAGGTACTCAGTGTAGAGTCTGATAAGTAAAATTTAGCACAAAAAATACCAACATAGCACTCCATCCCTTCCATTTGTTATAATCGCCTGTTCTGTTCTACATAACTGTCCTTATGATTATATTCAGTTTCAGGCAAGAGGTGTATGACTGAAGAAATTTACTTCAGAAATAACCTCTTCTTGACACTTTCTTGAAGTTCCTCAAATAATCATTTTTAGTATTTCTACAATAGAATGACTGAAGGAGTTAGGGAAAAAGATTGAGACGAAGAACAACACTGAGGCAGGGAAATCCATCTATCCAATTATACGGTCATTTCTCCCGGGAGGTGACACATTATGTACCAAGATCTATCTGATTTTATATTGTTATCCCAGAAAAGCTGCAGCCACTGTGGAGCCTACCACTATGTTCCCTTTGCTATTTTCTGCTCTTAGCCAAATTTTCTGAAGTTTACTCAGATGGAACATTCTCATGCCTTCCACCTACCTTCTGTGACACCCAATTAAAGTGCAGTTGAGTGGAAAGAGCCCAAGACACTTCCATTATGCAGCAGAATAAGAGGGAAACATCAGTTCCTGTGCAAAATGGGTTGTTACTTAATGACACATCAAAAGATTTTTACAGAAATATAGTTGTTAGAATAAAAATGTGCTGCTTATTCAAGGCTAAAAATGCTCAAGGACTTTTAAGTCCATTGACAGAAATTCACTCTTGATATGCAGAAACATTTAGAAAGGATTTTACTCAGTTATGGAAGCTGAGGTTGCTGCCTTCCAATCAAAAGTTCAATATTGATTAGGTTTGTTTTCCATCTGAACTACAGGTATTGGTTCTGAACCCTAACATTTTTAAACGAGCCTAGAGATGGCTTCAGGCTATGCTTGACAAGAAAACCATAACCCCAGGTGGGAGAGAAAGGCATCAGAAAACTTGACATTGTAGTCAGTCTCAATTTCCTAATATCCATTTAGAGGGCCTCTAAGTATGTCAGAGACATCATGTGTATGTGAAGGAAAATGGCTCAGATTAAACCACACCCTGAGACACACAGCCATGTTAGAAAACCTATCACGGAAAGAAGGGATTTGAGCCACAGAACAGTGTCTTTTGCCTTACAGAATTTGGTTTGCTACATTAAACATCATCTGGTTATATCTATAGAGAACTGTGGACAGAAAAAGAAGCTGGGCTAAATATGGATCACATTTAATTATCTACAATCTTGAAGCCTTAAAGATGATAGTTATAGGGGATTTTTGTTTCTTTAAGAAAACCACTAGCAATTATAATTTTTAATGTTTGACAATCTCTGGAAGTATGTTAAAAATATTTATCAACACTGTCTAGTGAAAAGCAAATTTAAAAATTTGATTATATGCCAGGAGATAGATGGACATGTTTAGGGAAAAAAACATTTTGGAGACAAAATTATCAGATAACCCTAGGTATCATCCTAATCATTCTAAACTATTAAGCAAATATCTTTGTCATTCAATAGCCTGGACTCTGTCATTTCAGCGGCAAACACACTTCTAGTGCATTTGTTTTAATGGAGGTTTAAGGGTTGCTGATGAGTAGCTTGGCATGCCAGGGGAAAGCAAAAAGCCTATTGAACTCTGTTTAATTCTATGACTACAGCATCCATGAGGCAGGGCTTTGCAGGGAGCATGAAAACAGCCTGGGTGGGAAGTGGTGGCCTTAAGGGCTTGTAAACAGAAATTTGTTTTCACCTGCTGTCGGTTTAATCACCACCCTTCTTAGTCTGTGCTGCTCCTCATGTATTTCAGAAACTGTCTTTCTTTTTCAAAGTTTCTGATGACCATGACCTACAAAATCAGATCCAAGTCAAGCTTGTGCACTTGTGTCCATCACTCCAAGTGTCCACAGTTGTGTAGTAGTAAAAGCACAGAAAAAAAGCCTTGTCTTAAACTGAGGGGAAAAAACCAAGATGGTAAAAAAAAAACCAAACAAAAAACAACACAGAAAAACACCCCAAAAGACCCTAAAACCAAAAGCCAAACCAAAACAAACAAAAAAACCTCACACTAAAACCAACAGACACCAATTTTTCCAACTCCTATGATGGCCTCAACTCTGATTTCGAAGGCCTGCTAAGAAAGCATATTTTAAGCATATTTCTCAAGGACCAGCCCAGAGAGGAGACATTTTAACAAAATCTATTAGTGAACAATAATTCATGCTATCTATCATATTGTGCCATTCATTCATGCATGATCTAACAAGATGACATTTAATACAAAATAAGAATGATGAAGGTCACAGGAATTTGCACAATTTATTATTGGTGTCAAGCTGGATTAGTTTAGCCAGCACTTGACTAAAATTTGCCTAGGATGACTCTCTCTGAGTAAAAGGTTATTATCCAGTGGATATTTCCCTCTCATACTTGGTTTTACTCTGTGAAAGCAGAACTGACTGAGGGGAGTTCTCTGAATCTCACTGGAAGAGGTTTATTCACATCTCATGTCTTGATTCTTTCCCTGCTTTCACTTACTTTTCCAGACCCCTACAGTCTCTTCTCTCAATAACCCATCTAAGAACTCTGAGAAAATGCAGGAACAATGTGATTCTGTTGGGAAACTGATAGAGAAACCCCCTTGGGAGACCAGGGAGGGTAAAAGAACACATGGTGTGTGTGAGCAATGCCTTTTTTAAGTGTACCTTTGAGAGCAGGAATGAATAGACCCTTTGAACACAAGTCAGAAATGATCCTACTTAATTAACCCATCTGGTAGTTTTGGGATTTATTCTTGAAGACACCAAACCATTTTAGTTCTTTGGTCAAGACAAATACGAACTTGTAACAAATCTTAGTCTTTGTTGAAATATAACCCACTAACATGGGTATAAATGGAGAAATTGTTCAGTACTTTTGGAAAATCCAGTCAAAATTTATTCTCTCAAAGATTCTTGCCACAGATTTGTTTTGGGTTTTTTTTTAATTTTTTTTTTAAAACACCACATTTGTGCTCCTGTGAATGATTCAGACACAGCTCTTGTCCATCTTTAATGAAGTCAGCAGAGTTACATCAGGGTTAATTAAACCCAAGAGGCACAAAACTTCAGTGTGGATTAAGGAGGATGTCTCACAAGCCTTGGATATGAGAATGAATAATATTCAAATCTGGCAAGCACCTATCATTCCCATATTATTCCTGGATGCACTGGTTATTCTAGCTCCCTCATTATATGACAAAATTTGTCCACAAGACTTGACATCAATTTCTACTTCATTTGGAATCATATAAACATCATTTATATCACCCAGTGTGTAGTGCAGGGTTAAGCTACACCTCTGGGTAACAAATAAATCTAGACTGAGTTTCCATGGATTCATCATGAACAAAGTAATGCCTTTGAAGAGGGAAGTCAAAAAAACAACACCACAAAAAGCCCTTTGGTCTGAGCAATTTTAAGTCCTAATGCAACATTCCTGCCTATGAAAATTAATGCTGCAAAAGCCCTAGAGAGAAACCTGTAGAAAAACTAATCCATCACTACAGCTAGAGCTGTGAAAGGCTTTTCCTCTTAAACTTTTTTTTTTTTTTAAGACAACAATACTTTCTTCCAACTGAAATTATTTAAATAGTCAAGGAAGAATTTTGTTTACCTTTTTTTTAAGTTTTCAGCTGAACCAGTCCCCCAGTCTAGCTTAGTATGTAATCATGTCAATATCAGAATCAGCACAGGAAGTTTGATAGGAACAAGTGACCAAGACATCTTTTGGTGACACTTTGCCTGCTCAGGGTTTTGAGCTTCAGCCATGCAAGGTCTGTGCTGCTGTACAGGGAACAATTACTCCCATAAAGCTGCTTGTGACTGACAGACTTCAGAATTACTTAGCTTTTTAAAGGCCTTGTTTCAATGTGGTCAAAATTCCTCAAAAATAGTAAGTCTCGATAAAATTTTAAAATCAGTGCCAGCCTCTTTCACCACCACTTTAAAAGTCATTATATTTGAAAGTCTCCTCTGAATGATTCTACATGATAAAACAAAAGAAACTGTACATTGAATACAATGATCAGGTGCGATGAGAAAGCTTCTGCTTTTGTGAGCAGAGAGAAGCAAGCCCCATGTAATTTTTAAATTTCCATTTATTTTGGGTTTTTAACAATTTTCCTGTTCTCACAGGTGACAGCAATGTCCAATACCAGGATTTGCCCAATAGATCACAGGAAACTTGAACTTAGGCTGTATTTCCCCAACATTTGTCTCTACCTCAGGCAAAACATATTGAGAAAGTATCTGTGAACATATTTCTGTAATTTCCAAGACAAACTTACAATTTAAAAAGAAATAAAGTTTTATTGAAGTGATACAAAATTATCTGGCATTGATCCTTCACAAAACTTAAGCCTTTGTACTTCACTTTCCTCAGCTTTGCTGCATGGGCAGCAGCTGAGAGCAGAACAGTGCTAACATGCTGATGGAGGAAGAGGGAGGAAGGAATAAAGTCTTACACCATCGTAGTTGTTTCTGCAGAAATGGTCTGGCAATAGCTCATGGCACTGTTCAGACCACAGCCTCAGTTTAGTATCAGAACTTTGAGAAGTGATGTGCCTTTCCCTATCTGTAAGGCAAAATGGATCATTCCGGCATTGTCCAAACTCCTCTTACCCAGCTTGGGATGTTTCTATCTGCATGGATGTGGTTTAGTAGAGTTCCCAGCCCCCACTCAACTTCACAAGCTCCAAGCAATCCCTGTGGCTCTCCAAGAATGAATTGCCTGGTGGGCTCTTCCTGATCTCCTAAATTTCAGCTGAAATCACACACTATCAGGCAAATAATCAGAACAGTGGGAGGATTTGGGAGCTTAAAACAAGACAGGTAAGACAAAGTGCTAATGAACATACACCGAGTTTTCAAATGCAGTTGTTTTCCCTCAGTGTATTGAAAATAAATGAAGCTCATTTTCAAGGATAAGAACATTCTCTGAGCCATATACCTGTAACTGGGCTTGAATTTGCACTTCCACTGCCTTTGGAAAGTTTCATTATATTTTATAATATTGTAGCTGCCATTCAAATCTCAAACAAATAATGAATAATGTAAAGTCAATTGCCTGGGAATAGTTTCCATATAAAAAAAACAGTGAGTTGAGGTAATGTGGCTCAATTTTTACTTTTTTTTCCCTCATTCCAGTTGTTCAGGAGCTACTTTTAATCTTCAGACTCCCAGGTAATTTATATCCAGCAGCCAACTTACAGATTTCATTTCATCAAACAGACTGATGAGAATGATAAATTTTTAGATTGCTGAAACATACAATCCTGACAGGTTTGAGATGCTGTGGATGGTTTCAGGAGTACCTCTTGGGGCAATATTACTTTTTAGAGCTTCTTAGCTATGAAAAATCCATACTCAAAGCATGTTGAAGGGTAAAACAGCTCACAGATAAGTTTGGGTAGCGACCTCTGATAGACATTTTATCAGCTCTGTTGACTGATGGTTGTTGATTTTCATATTTAAAGGCAGTAATACATCTTTACTTACACTTGCATTCACCTCTAGTGAAATAGGAACTACACTATATCCTCTGAATTTCAAGTACATTCACATAATTGCAAGTACATTCACATAATTACTAGCATGCAATATATTTGAAAATTTGACAGTCATGCTAAATGAAATTCTTTTTTATTTTTGTATCTTGTCATTGCTATCACTCATTTCTAAACAGTGGGATTTCTGTATGGCTTTGGTACTTTCAGCCCACAAACAGACCAAAATCACACTTAAGAGGATGGTAGGATGGTCTCAGTAGTTTGGCATAAGCAGGTGTTTCCCAAGATAATGAGCAAAGAGGTAAAATTATAGTTTATTCTTCTTCTTTTTTCATTTTGTAATATATAAAATGTAGTGATTTACCAACATTTCAAGCCTTTTAAAGACTACCAGATTATTAACAGTGAAGAAAAAACCAAGGAACTTCGCAAATTTCTCTCGTGCCTTTTTCACCACTGCAGAAATCAGACTGTGTGAAACCTTCATCTCTATGCATTGTGAAAGTGCTTTTGAGCCTGAAAAATGGTAGAGGGAAAAAAGTGCAATGCCTCTAACTTCAAAGCAGCAAGCCCTTGAAAGTCATCATACAAAGAAAAAAATCTAAGGTTTTTTCATCAAGAACTGTAGGCACATAGGCAAGATACCCCAGAATCATGTCTCTAACAATTAGTTTCTACACCAATGAACAGCCAGGCAAGACCAGAAATTTGATGGAAATGTCTGGGACTTTTTTTCTATATGTTTCTTTTAATCAATACTTTCCCCATGGAAATCAGATCTATTTAATTCAAAAGAAAACATCAAACACCTCCCATTTTCTTCCAGAGAAAGAAAAAGTAATAAGCTGGGTTGTTTCTGACCAGCATTAAGAGTCACTGGCTTTGCAAGCTATTTCAGTTTAGAGAGATAAGCACATTATTTAGGACATTTGTCTAAAAATCCTTTGCTAGCAATATCCTCCTGAACTCATCTGAGCTTTCAATTTTGTATCCTTTGAATTACTGGGTCATTGGAACATACATCCCCACAAAAATTCCTTTGAATACTGTTGAAATATTCATAAGTTTTAATCAATTAATTACATGACACGGGTTTTTTTCAGTGACATGTTCACATCAAGTGTCAAAAAGATTATTTTACTTGGTTAAATTTAAATGAGAAGTTTCTCCTGTCTGTAGAGCAAATAAAAACTAGTATCATTAATCTTTGATACTTATGGATATTAACAGTATTTATAGCCTACCGAATCTGTGCACTCTGAAGTCTGAGAGCTCCCAGTGTAGATTAGCATTTCTTGATATCAAAAGTCAGGAACAAATAATTTGCACACCAATAAAAGCATACGTAGCTCGGGACACCTTTAATACCTTTCAGGGATCAATAAAAGAAATGTACACTTTCTGCTTTGGTATCAAAAAAAAAAAAAAAAGACCATCAGATGTGCCTTCACTAGAAGAATGAAAGAGATTTTGTTGTTAAAACTGAAGTTAAACTGAGCTGACTTAAACTCTCTCAGCACTGTCCTGATCATCCTGTTTAATGAGGTACACAAATATCATAGCAAAGGTAATCCTCACGGACTGCTAGCTCACCTGTAAATTAGAAATCAATGAAAACCAAAAAAGAAAAAAGTTACAGTATCAGTAAAGTATTTCTATGAAAAGGATCTGGAAGAATCTCTTGACATCTGAACTGAAATCAACACACAAAAGAATCTGATACTCAGTAGGTAAGAATTCCACCAGAAGGGAGAAGGTTTTGTTGGTTTGTAGAGCTGTGCTCAAGGTTTAATCGAGTAACACCCCTAAACCCCCACCCTAACACATTGTTGCCATACTCACTAATGACTTGTTTTGTTTCCCACCTCCTTGTTATACAACACTGGCAATAATTCAAAAGTTAAGTGAATATTTCCACAGATTATGTCAAGAACTGTATAGCCAAAGAGGAGTTGCTTACATGACCCACTGGAACTCTCCAGGAGGGGCTGCAGCCAAAGGAGAGGAAGAGGTTTTTCTCTGTTGTTAATGAAGCTGAACATCCTCGTTTTATCCAGGCAGAGTGTTTGCTGGTCCAGTATTTTAAAAATAAAAATAAAAATCCTATAAACAGGTTGCTCAGAACCACAGAGAAATCCCCCATTTCTTTAAATGACACAGGTTGGCTTGGAGGCTTCAAAGCATTTGAAGTCACAGTGCCCACTCTTGAGACACTAAATAATGCAGCATAAGAGGAGATTCTGCCACACAGCAAGGCAAAAGAAGGAAAGACACTTTGAGCCGAAGGAGGCAATTAAGGTAGGGCTGCAAGGGGACCCTCAGGAAGAGTTTTGAATGTTCTCTTCAAAGTCACCTTTCTGACTTTTCAAGGACTAAAGGCATCAGAGGAATAGATGCAACAGCTGGGCTTTCTGCCTATCACTGACAGCTCCTGGCAAGTAGCAAGTGGGTACAGACTAAGCCTAAGGAAAGCATTCTTCAAAGGTGCCTGACTGCCACTGAGGCAGCCAGACACAACTCTACTGTTTGCAGTCCCTAAGGTGAGCATAAATTGCTTTTCAAGGGGGACTAGTTGGGCATTGCATGCTATGTTTCCCTCAGTGCTGGCTCAGTGCTGGGGCAGTGGAAAAGGCAAGGCTGTGGGGCAAGAGCAGCAGGAACACCACTATTAGGAAAAGGCCAATACTTGAAATATTCTTGATCTGATTATTTCCCTTCCCAAGTCACAATACTGACAGCCCTGGCACAGTGATGTTTTCAGCATTGGGAAAGTCAAAACTACAGGGTTTCCTAGCTTTCCCCCAGTATGCTTTATTCATCTAACTGTGCTGTGTTGGAGTATCTCCCATGAACTAATTATGTGAGAGCAATCCTCACATGCTGGGATTTGTTGAAACTTCCTGTTACAAATACTTACTAGATATGCCAACATATCAGAAAGCATGACAAACTCCAAATCAGTTTGCATTTTGAGTGCAGGAAACATTTCTATAGCACTGCCTGAAACTCTTAATTAAACAGAAATACAGTAATGAGACCAAGACAAACTGTACTCTCAGAGAATAAGAATAAATCAATTGCCTCCTTGATTTTTCACATGCACATAAGAAAGTGGGACTTTGGTTTAATATCATTATTTCTGTCAGAATCATTGTTCACATATAGGTGAGCTGAGATTACTAGGCCACAGAACTCGATTTGCATCCTGATTACCTTGAATCACAAGTATGAGTCCATTTCCCAAATGCATGGCAAGAGTTCAGATTACATTTTCACATTGGAGAAGAAAAGGAGGGAGCATGTAGTTTGCAGGCCAGCATGCCAAGGCTCAAAAATCCATTATGCAAATCATTGAGGAAAACCTATTCAGCCTGCTCATCTTGTTTGTTTGTCAGCTTGAACAAGGATCAGGAGAAATTCTCCAAGCTGTACAACTCAAGCTATCCTCTTGTTCCACAGTAACAATTTACACTGATTATACATTACACAAAGGAGGTGGAGGAGCAGAGGGTACTGGAAGCAGCCACCTTTTTTCTCCCAGGCACAGCAAGTTATTCCCAAGAAATTCTACAGCTCTGATTAAAATATCAGTTTCCAAAACACACAAGAGCATACTGTGAAATTTCTGTTATCTGATATTTCCGTAAGAAACACAGCTTTTGCCTCTGAGAAGTAAGAAGTTCAAGTCCAGCTTACTTCACCTGCCTGTTTGAGCCCAGGGATTAAACACAACCCTACATTTGCTTTGTAGTAATGGATTTCAGCCTGTGTTTTTATAAGGTAAGAAACAGAATTACTTGCAATACCTTTGAAATAAATCAAGAATTAAAACAAAGCTACTTTCCATGGAAAGGATATTCACAATATGTGGTCTATGTCACTAAAGTTATTTAAGGATTCTACATTGAGAAAAAAGCCAAAGAAACCCACAAACCAAAAAGAGATATCACCAAGAAAGCACCTTCCCAAAGACCCCAACCAAACAAGAGTAAAACAAAAACTAATTGCTCCACTGCTGAAGAGTGAGTGAAGATGAATATTATTTTCTTCAGGTAAAAAGAGCTGTTGAAAGAATGAGAATAAGAAAATACCTAAGTTCTGTTTCTTCACTGGCTGCAATTACATCTCTGCAAAAACATCTTCTTTTCAAAATGTTATCACAGAGGTGTTACCACCATCTGTGACTGGATCAGCCTTGAGCAGCAGCACATCCCCCTTGGAGCTGCCTGGATTGGCTCTGCTGGACAGGCAGGGAGCTTCCAGCAGCTTCTCATAGAAACCAGCCCTGTACCCCAGTACCAAAATGTGGCCATACAAACCCAATCCAACGTGGTGTCAAATGCAGGACAGCTCATACTTTGAGTGAAGTGCCTTCATTTTCAAGTCTCTGTCTATCATATAGTGCCAATATGAGTACCCCAAATTCTTATAGATGGAATTAAAGCTCAAAACTTCACACTGGGGAGCCTACTGAGAAGCTGGCACTTCCTCAAATCTAGTGCTTTCTGTCAGAGTGGGCACATTAAAGACTGAGTTCAGCACAGAGACACATTGTCCAGAAAAAAAAAAAAGGGTGAGAAGAATAGTAGAATTCCCCAAATTACACCAGCTGAAGATCTACTGACATGACAAAGACTGGCAATTTGGGCAAGAAACTGTAAAACACATAGATGTATTTATTTAGTTCTTGAAGAAAATTCCAAGTTAATCAATTGTATGCAAAGAAAAATAAGATTCTTGTGAAAGTGGCTTTCTACCAATGTTAAGAGCATTCCTATCCATAAGCCACTAACTAAAGCACTGCCAAGACAATATTAGAAAACCTGAAGCATAATAACACCCTGACCAGCCACAGGAGTGCTGCCAGTATCCCTCAGGGTTGTTTAACTCATCATGTCCCCATTATGTGTCTTGTGACACTTGTGGGAATTGATCCTTTAAGATTTCATCCATTATTTCTAACATATTCTCTAACTTCCACTGTGTTTGGCTCAGTTTTGATATTTAATAACCTGAAAAACAAACACAGGTGGGCTGCCAGGCTGCCTCTCAACAGCTTCTGCTGACAAAGGGGAAACCGAAGACAGCAGACTGAAGCTGACTTTGCAAAGCTTGGCTTTTTTGTAACTGCTTTCTCTTCTTTTTAATTTGAAAGATAGGCTTGAACTTCCTCTGGGCAGTAAGCATTTGGGGACAGTCTCAGAACTGCAGGCAGCCCCAGCACTGAGCTCCTGCCTGTGAACAGCAGCTCTCTTGGTCAATGCTCTGGTTTTCCCCAATGTGTTCATTGATCACTGTCTTTTTGATGATCACACTGCAGTCACCTACAAGGATTTTTTTTTTCCCTATTATTGTCCAACAAACCTTCTGTTTCTGCTCCCAGACATCTTCCCACGTTTGTTTATCCTTTTGCTTACATGTTTTTCAAATTTCACGCTGCAAAATTGAAGCTGTTACTGCTCATTAGATTCAAGTTGCAAGAGTTTTCTCCAAATTTTCCTGATTTTCCTGATTTCTGATCTTAATTTATTTACAAATATTTTTCCATGGTATTTACTTTTGTTCCGTATTTTTCCATGCTGAGTCAGAATTATGTATTACCATCCCATCTGGTGATTTCCAGATGCATTTGGAATCCTACTTTTCCTGGTATAAATAAAAATCCCAAAAGCAATCTTTCTTAAAAATCATACACTTCTAGGAGAGAAAAATAATCAAAGTAAAAAATGGTGATGTGACTAAAAGGATGTTTTCCTATTTTTGGGATTTTTTTTAATTTTCCTAGAATTTCTCAGAAGTTGAAAGCATTTTTTCCACCTTAAGATGGTGCTTCATGAAAACAAACAGAGGTATGTTCAAACTTCTCAGCAGTCTTATTGTTTAGTTTCAAAACAAGAACAGGACCAGAATTGCACTATGGACACATTCAAGAAGGTCAAGTAATTAATTTTGGAAACACAAGAAAAGACTTAATATTGAAGCACTTCAGCAAAGCTTGGGTAGTTAAAAAAAAATTCTTCATTCATCCTGTAGGAATCCCAAGCACAGAAAGCTCTCAAGATCTTGTAAATGCGAGGTCAAACATAGACATGAGCACAAGGTTCAACCTGAGACCTTGGAAAAGGCTTCCACATTTAAAGCCATAAGCAAGAATGAGAGTTCACAGATAGAAAGACATTAAGCTAAGTAGTGGAAAGCTTTAAGGTTTTTGAGTTAAGATATAGAAGTAATTATAAAGGTAATAAAGAGTTTAAGGTATAGCAAGTAGGTTTGTGTGCCATTATATGATTGGCCAAGAATGCCCGCACTGAGGCGAAGACATATAAAACAAAATAATTAACTCTTGGTGTGAAAGTGGAAACATTCTTTTGTGGCTTTAGTTTATTGGCAAAATAACCTTTAAAACACCTTGTGACCTGCACTCTTGTGACCACTGACTAAGAACATCTGGTGAATAAGGTGAAGACATACTCACTCCTTCATGAGACCATAAAAGAAGAATAATAAATCATGCTTTAAAATGTCTACCAGTGGTCCAGTCTCTCTCAAAATCCCAATACATCTGGAGTCTGGGTTTTATTTCCAGGGAAAAGAGTGAAAGCAAATTTTAAGAGTCTTTATTCAGCTATATTAATCCCATCCATAAAGTCTGTTGACAACTCGTCTGTGGGTAATTAGGAGAATTGAATATAAATTCTCATAGAGCTGAAAACACCATTGATTTCAAATTCTCTCCAAAGTTAACAGGAAGTGTCTTAGCTGGCTTTTTTCATTGATGCACATACAATGCAGGAAATGGTGGTTTTTGATTGTTAGCACCCTGCAGAGTTTCTGGTAACCAAGATGAGATCCCTGCCTAAGATGTACTGTCCATCCTCATTTAATTTGACTACTCAACATGCAACTGGAGAGGTCACACCAAGTCAAGATGCCTCCCCAGTGTGCCTTCTGTCAAAATTAAGAATGCCCCAGTAAAAACCATCATTAATATACATAAAGAGGGAACACAAATAACATCCCAATCTAAGTCTTCACAACTACAATAAGGTTTAGAATTAGTCTAATTCAAAGGGCTGCAAACAAGCATATATGAGAAAAAAAGTGCCTGTAGTCAATTGTACCAACAGAATTAAGCAAAAATACCAGCAAGTCAAGTAGAAAATTGGCTAGAAATTGGAAATCAAGTTGTAATAGGCAATTGTTTATGAAGGAGAAAAACAGGGTAGAAAGAATACTTCTTGTTTTCCATCTCTATCAGTTACAAAGATGAAAGAATAAGAATTCCTTCAGGAAATTCAATAAATCGAATAAATACTATTCACTGATTTGCCTAAACATTAGCATAAGAAGAGATATTGGGTTCTAAATGCTGTCCTAGCAGCACTTTGACACAGAAGTCTAGCAAATAGAATTTAATACAGCTGAGTGGACTTTGCATAATGAAAGTTAAATATTAATTCTAAACACAAAGTAAAGAGCAAATAATGCAGACAACAGATATTAAAAGGATTAATGAAGCGCAATAGATTGTTTCTCCCCAGCTGCATTGTAAGAGCAGGAAAATGGGAGAGAAAGATGCTATGCTAGAAATCCTGAGTTATATTACAACATAAATAAAATAATCTATACTTGCCATACTAAATTCAGTTTTGGCTCATTTTTTATAGGAAAGTATTTAGGGGAAAACAAACAAACAAAAAGAAGGAGTATGCAGGGTATATGTTATATCCCAGTCACTGTCAAATAAGAATTACCATTAAGCTGTGTTTCCTCAGTCTGTTTCAAAAGACGCATGGGTAAATGCTTTCATAGTCTTCAGTAAAAAATACATATGTTTATCAGCAGGTTCATTATTTCCCTCACAGGTGCTTATTTATGGAGTTTCCCTTAGGTTGAAGTAAAGCATATTCATTCCCCATATTTCTAAAGTAAACACGTCTGTGATTATTATTGATGGGAAGAATTATGTGACAGCAATGCAAAGCAGGGATCATAAACAAACAGTGAGACTCACCAAGCTGTGCACAGACACAAATACAAGCGATGTTGTGTTGCTAACAGCTTGTAAACATACACACTTGGTGTTCCTGTTGTGTTGTGTGACATTAGGGTCAAAAAAGTGAAACAGAGAATTGTATAGCTTATTTGGAATCCCCATACATTCCTATTAATGCATCATTAAAAGGCTTCTAGCTAAATCCTGGAATACAATATGAATGTGGTGAGCCATTCTGTTCATGATGGTGCACTGTCATTTTTAATAGCAACAAGACTAAAGCCTAGAAAACATTTTCACATTAACCTATTTTTCTCTCAATCTACTTGCCTGTGAATGGGCTATGCATTATGTTACCCCAGCAGAATATGTTACTTCATTAAGATTCTGATTTCAGACTGAAAACCTATGAATTTTAACCCAAAGGGAAAGCCCACTTCTTACTTCCCTCCTCCCCATACTTAATCTCCTTTGGTAAAGCTGCAATTTACGCATTGAAAAGTATTTTTTTAAAAGGAGAAAGACCTGTGATATGGTTTTTAAAATACTAATTTATGTTCTTAGAAGGGGAATATTTCAATTTCAAAAAACTGTGTGCTCTTCTACTCAGTCCCTCTAACTTTAAAGAAGTTATTATCATGAATCTCTAA
Source organism: Pseudopodoces humilis (assembly GCF_049639895.1). NCBI lineage: Eukaryota > Metazoa > Chordata > Aves > Passeriformes > Paridae > Pseudopodoces > Pseudopodoces humilis. Next base: position 13,436,205 of record NC_142207.1, read on the forward strand.
CCATAAACCATTAGCCTGGTATAGACACATATTTAGAAAAAAGTTAGCATGCTATGCATTTTAGTTTTCTGTTATCTGCCATATTTGGGGTTTTTTCCGTCTTCCTTCACTATGACTTGGTGCTTCATTCTCCCTTCATGCCTGTTAAGGAGCAATGTTTCCACCTATTTAATAATTTGGGCTCTAACCAGCCTTTGTTGACAAAGGTGTTGATTAAGTTTCCCTCAAAAGATGATGATTTAGTTAATCTACTACAATGATAATAGTAATTTATAACAAAATTTACAAAGGAAATAGACCTGTCTAGAAATAAGGTCCAACCATACAGAAAAAAAATTCTATAATATCCTAAAGCATTTTGGTGTGCCAAAAATAGCCACAGATAGGAACTGACAAGAAAACTGAAGCTGCAGTTCTCTGACAGGCAGAAGAACTCTTCTATCCAAGATTTCCTGCTCTTTGGAGACAATACAAAAGTCTTAACATTTCTCTCAAGAGGTGTTAATTCAAGAGCCAAGTTTAAGAAAGAAAATTTTTAAGTTCTGGATTTGAGCACAGCTTTGCTTCTTTATAAATGAGTTATTCTATGTCCTGTGTCAGGGACATACCCTGGAAGATGAACTAGGATGTTTGTTTCCACTTAAAAGAGAATAAAAATAGCCTTGTGAAAAGAAGAGAAAAAAATCTGCTGTCCAGTTCAAAATGAATGCCAGTACTTCTTTACAAGACTAGCATAATTGATGGTCCTGCACAGAACTCAGAACATGTGCTTTGTATTTTTGCTAATGAATGACTGAGCTAGTAATAGAAATTTTGATAGACAACGGTGAAAAAAAGTCCTATTCAACTGCAGATTGTATTTTTATCCAACACAATGCGGTTTTCATGACGCATTGCAACCCCAGGCATAGTATATCATCTGAACAACACGAATATGATTACAACTCAGAGTCAAAGAATGACTCTAAGGACCACCCTTCAAATAGAAATGTATATTAAAAAATCAATTTCTTTGCATTAGTTGAACTTCTGGATTTTATCAATCGTTTGGTTACAGCCACTGGGCCAGACTTGCAGCTGATATAAATCAACGTTGTCACTGGAGCTCCAAAGGACATTGGAAGACTATTTGTGTCAGCCACAGTGAGCTGAGTAAAGTCTCTAGTAACACTCCAGCTGGTAGCCAGAGTTTCATTCCAAGGGAAAAGGAAATAGAATCAGGTGTAATGGAGCATGAAAATTGATCTAACACAGACTGTAGAAAGCCATTGACCACAGAGTTTGGACTAGATGATTGTGGGGGACAAACTTAATTAAGAAATTTGTTTATAAGAACTTAATTAACAGTCTAAAATTTAAGTTTACTTAAACTAAGCATCTGGAGATCCTTTGCTGTTAGAGACTAGTAGCAGATACACATTTCAGCTCACAAGAAGACTAATTCCTCTTCAAAGACTATGGACAAATTTATGCACTTATTTTGGTCAGATGCCTAACTTTTAAAAGGGTAAGCTCTGTGTGATTTTTTGCAAGTAATAGACTTGATTACCTTTCACCACCCCTCATATATTATCAATTATAATCAATTAGAAAAAACCCACATACTTGAAGGACAAATTTTTTACTGTACATTGAGAAAAATTTGGTATGGACAGAAATATGAAAGCCTCATTCTTTGTTTCTTCAATTAAGAATTGAAAAAATGGAGAGACACTGTACATTGAAATACTCACAAATATGTCAAAAAGACAGAAAGAATTTAAATCATTTGTAGAAGTGTGCAACGTAGATATGGCAACATTTCTATACCAACTAATGGCACAGTAAAAATGCTAACAGCTAGAAAACTGAGCTGCTGCTAACTGATCCTATTTCTGTAACTTAAACCAATTAAATATTTTAGTCATGAGACTGTAAAACAAATTTATCCAAGATATAATTAAATAGATGATCGGGTCACAGAGTAAGCTCCTGCACAGTCAAGATTCTACACTCAGAAAAGGAGCAAGTCTCCCATGCAATCTTTTGTAAACTCATTCTGATCTCTGTAACGTCTCCTTTATCCACAACTTTTCTCTACATGAATAATAATCACCCTTTGTTTTTGTAGGCAGGTACATTTCAATGATTTTCTGTCTATCAAAGATGCAGCAGGTCAGAGTTTCTGCTTGGACTCTTTTATTACAGAGGGTGGGCAGCAACTTAATCAAGAAAGGACACCAGTGACAAAGTTTCTATTCTGATGTTAGCACAGCTGTACGTCTGTGTTTAGGAGACACTTTGGAAAGCAACAAGAGAGAACTCCGCCTGAATGTTAGCAAACAAAATTCAGTTTACCTGCATCCTCTATGCAGGGGCAAGTGAGAAGCCATAAATAAGTCTGACTAAATGAAGAAGCCATGTCAGATGCAAACAAACGTTCACAAATATGTTATCAACTCCTTCCCCACACTCTGCCTGAATGCAAAGGCTGTGTGTTGCAAGCACAACCTCATGAAATCTTGTATTCATAGAAAAGCTTGATTTAATAACTATGGCCCATGCCCTCAAAGGCTTCACTTACCCATATGAATTCTCCATCACTCATGTCAAGGTGAATTATGACCAAATGACAATTTTCCTATACATTTCCAGCACTTTAGGCTCATGGTTTTTTAGATCCCACATGAATCAACCAGGCATAAAAATTAATCCTGCATTCAGAGACTGGAAAATGTACCCATTTATTTAAAATTTGCTCACATGGATAGAATTACTTTTGCACAGCTCTCCTACAGGACAGGATTAATCCTACCCTTTCCTGAAAAACTTCATTACACTCTAACATCACAAAGCACCCATTAAAACTCAGAGACAATGCTGAGCTGATGGGTTTGGCTCTTTCTGTATGCTAAGTAGATAAGGGATTATCTTAGAAAGCTTCTTAAATCTAAAAATATCTCTCAAAAACTTTTTACAATTAAAAAAATCTAACACATCCTTAAAGAGACAGTCAATAAATAATTGTGTGTTTGAAAAGCAGTAAGTGTTCAATGAATTCCTGTGCATAGAACCAGAGATACCTGTATTTTGTTAATATCTTAATTCAAGAGAGGATGTAAATAGCTCATAAGCCTATTTTAAAACTTCAAAGTAAAGCAAGTTTTTGTGCCAATGTTATCCACTCAACTTCTCTTTCATCTACCACATCCCAACAACAAAAACAATGACCAACCTGTCCCTGTGAGGGAAGAAGGGAAAAACATATTTATGCAGTCTATTTTATTTTTTTTCTTTCACCAGACAGCAAGGGCTGACCATGTCTAAAGGTCAATTTCTCCCTCTTCCAAAGGAGAATCAGACATTAGAGTCTCTCTTCCATCTGGAGAATATCTTGTTCCCTTTCATTAGATGGCTGAATTCATCACATTCTCCTCAAGAGGGCTTTACTTCAGATTTATGTATCTAATGGTGAATGCTCTTAGAGGCTATGTGAAAATCATGCAGAAAATATCTCCTAGCAGAGTCCTTCAAGAAGCAGAAACTATTGCCACTGAAAGGCAGTCTTTACCTCTCTTCAATCACCAAAAATACATAAAGTGAATTAGAAACACAAAGCTCCTATAAACTTTTCTTTAGGGCCAGAAATGGTCTAAATGGATAGTCTCTGAGAAGATTGACCACAGTTTGACAGAGGGTGAAGATTTTAGGACCAAAGCCTTCTTGAACAGCGGCATTCTTATATGTTCCTGCTCTCCATATACTGTATGCAGCACAAGTTGATTACACACACACTGAAGTTTAAATTTAAGAACTCCAACAGAAAAAAAAAAAAAAAAATCCCCTTTAGATGTCTGGCAGTTATGTTTAATAGCCCAGGATTTATTATTTCTTTTAAGAAGAACATCTGATGTTGTCTTTTGGACTTGAACTTAAACCAAAAAGCAGTAGTGGATCACCTTTTCTTTTTTTGTAAGATTCAAATTTTACCTTAGTTCTAGGAGCTCAGGTACCTAAAATCACAAACTGAATGCAATCTTAAAGACTAATCTAATTCCCATTTTCTGTGCTTATCTTAAAATAATATTCTTAATTTATGATTTATTTTAATCATGAAATCAAGTCCTGGCATTCTCTAATTACATGGGCATCATTTGCTCTCATCATTAGTCTTTTTGCATCCATTAAACTATTTTACCACCAAAATAACTCTACTGCTTTAAGAGGTGTTAATCTACCTAAGCAACACCCCGCTGAATATTTAGTAGAAGCCATCTGAATATGAATCACATGTCTTCATTTAAAGGTGTTCAAACCCTAGGATACAGCTTTTTAACCTTAATTTATTTATTCTGTTCTATGTGTTCATGGTAGCTCATCAAAACTGTGCTATGAGTAGAGCACACAGAACACACAGATCAGGACTTTTGTGAAGCTGAGTCCATAGGGACAAATCCTTGCTTTTCAAACCGAGTCTGCACTAAAATAGCTGGAACCTCTGGGTGCCTATGCAGAATTCAAGCACAAGGGTTTTAGCAGCTGTGCCTGCCTCAGGCAAAGGTGACTTCATTGGCTGGCATACTGTAGCAATGATTTTGGATTCCCTCTTCCTGTGTCAATTGCTAGCAGCTTTTAAAACCCTGAAGATGACTACAAGACCCATGTGTAAGCCCTAAACTGTTCTAAATTTTAAAGGGAGCTAATTTGCAGACAGTCTATCTTTCAATAATTCAAGGTCATTTCAATCCTTACTGCACAGACTGAAATCCAATGTGATGATCTAACAAAATAAAGAGCATCGTCTGGGTTTTTTTACATATGTGTATTTATATAACCAAACCTAGGCATCTTCATTAAATATCTTGCAAGTATTGTCATTGAAGAACTGTCTTGCAAACAGTACAGACTGATTTCAGCTGCTTCCTCTCCTACTGAAACTTCTGGGTTTATGGATTGTATAAAGTCACCATAAATGATGAATTCCTACCATGCCTGCTGGGCATGGTGAGAAAACAGCAAAGAGATAAGCAACTGTAGCTATGCAAATCTTCCCTAGTTTATGTTTTGCTAAGGTGAACAACAATGCAGCTGCACCAGGGTTTATAGTATGAAGTATAAAAAGGGAAATGCCTGTGGTAAGCAACCATGATGAAAGGAGAAAAAAGGAAAAAAGCTTCATAACCTTATATGTTATATGCATAAAAGCATTTTAAAGACATTTCAGCTCTCTTCCAAAAAGAGCTTGTGCAATCGTAATCATAAAGTTTTCAAACTTAGTTCTAAGAAACTGAAGTATCTGGCTCCTCTACAGTTTTCTCCAGTTCAAAGCTGACATTTAAAAGCCCATTTCTGACCTTTGTTGTTATTTCCACTTTCTCCCATTATGCCCATTGATTGTCACTAGCTATGTGGGATAAAATTCCAGGTCAGTTGAGCTACTGCAAAAGTCTATTGGTTTAAATTAAGTTTAATTTGTGGAATTAAATTCTTGGTATCATCTCTAAACTTCACTTTCATAGTGTGTCATAGTGTGAAAGAAATCTTGTTCTTTTCTTTAGGGGTGTGCATTCCCACAGCCTGCTTCCAGACAGAGCCTCTCCTCATATCCTCCCTCACCTGAGTGTTACTCCAAGAGGAAACACCAACTTCTGTTCTCTTCCAAGGGAACTCAAAACAGGTTTTCATGGCTGACCAGCTCCTCAAGAAAGACAATCCCCATTCTGGATTACTTAACAAACACCTTCTCACATGCTTTGAGCTTCATGGAGAAATTACAGGTACCAGAAAGCCTGCGTAGGAATCCACAAACCAAAAATGTTTCTTATCAGAACATTAATGAAGAAATTGGTAAAATTTCAACCAAAATCACTAACCTGCTTCCACATTGTCACTGTCAAGCCACATTGTCAAGCATATTGTCTTCCTTTACCAAGAAATTTGAGGTGGGCTGTTTCAGTTCCACCACCCATCCCCTTTAGAAATATCTTTTAGGGCTTCCAGGTATTTGGTAAACTCCAGGCCTGACACCCTTTTGCATGTATTAGATCAGACAAGAAGGAATGCAAGGAGGCACAGGCTTCAGCTATCAGTGCAGGAAACCCCTGTGTATTAACAGTCTAAGCAACAGACTCACTCTGAGCCCCTTCATGAGGCTTACCACAAGTTCCAAAGCAGAAAAGGCTTATGCCTTCACCCAGTGCCCCTAAAAGAGTTTGGATAGGCAGTGAGATATTGAATTATCCTCACTGATAAACAGCAAACAAACTTCTATTTGGCATCATAGAACACATGAGAACGTTGCTCTTCAAATGTTGTGGTACTACCTTGCCCTTAGTCTGCTCAGGCAGGGAGCAACCATTCAGCAGCTTCCAAAAGCTCAGAGGTTCCAGGATCATGCACTCAGTAAATCTCATTTCAGAGCAAAAGCACTTATGGCATCTTGAAGCTGCTGCCACCAACTGAGAGAACCAAAATAATTTATTGAGAAGATGCAGCAACACCCCCAGCACACAGCAGCAAGACCTCACTTCCTTACCTAAGCACTATCTCCTCCCTCCTGCCCTCCCTATTCCCTTAGTTCAGGGGCTTACAGGGAGAAAGCTGCAGCCTCAAAATGGTGTTTTGTTTCCTATCACCAATAGCAGCAAAATCTGAACACTAGCTGGTATAAATCAGTGGTGTTGTCAGGGCTTTGAAACTGCCCTGAACTGCAGCAGCGGAGAACCTAGAAACACACACACCATATTTTCAACTCTTCCCACAATCTAGCAAAGAAAGAAAATTTAATTTTCATGGCACACCTGAGAACAAGATTATAAGCAAGCAATCTGCTTAAATTAAAGCTACACACTGTATGCAATATTGTTTACCGATTCAAAGATTAACAAAGTTACACTAAATTTGAGCTCTGCAGATAGCAAAGCACATTAAAGGGAGCTCTTTTATTCCACTGGTATTCTCTAAGGTACTTTTGTGCCTATAAATCAGGTTTGGATTCACACAGAACATTTAGCAGACTTATGCATGATGCATTGAAACAGAAGTAAGATATAATTAAGCATTGACATGACAGCTAACAAATGTGTTTCTGAGCAGTTTCCACATGCCTCATGTGGCATTATGAGGCACCTAAGCCAAAAGCTCAGGGTACATTAACTACCAGAGAGGAGCCATAATTCTCTCCAACTATACAACCTGCCACATTTTCTTGCTATTTTGAAATACAATTTTCAAATTAACAGAAAAAAATAGAAACAAAAAAACCCCGACAATCAAACCTGCATAGCGCGAATAAAAACATGAAAATCACAGTAGCCAGTAGGAAAGTTTCCCAAATTCCATAGCTATCCAAGAATAAACCACACAGTAAACAAGGATAGATAAAGGAGTCTGAGATCCAGCGTTAGTTTTCCTTTCAGCCAAAGTGCTGAATGTAAATGCTGAACTGCAGGTAGCAGAGTGCTATAACATAACCTGTGATGGAGTTATGAAAAGAACCTCAAAAATAATCAGCAATACAACACTCTGTAGTTTATTTGGAAGGAGTTCTTCCACCAAGTTTGCTCATGTGCTGAGGCAGATGAACGCTTCTCAGCTTGAACCACAGTCGTGCTGAGAAAAATGCACAGTGATGCCATAGCTCCAGAATATTTCATTTCTTGGCAGTGTATGACAGTAGCACTAGTCACTTAAATTCAACACCACCAGCTACTTAAATTCAACAGCAACTGTTAATGATTTAGCATCTACTGGCAGTTTGTCCCCCCTAGCCAGTAAGCAGGGCTGCAAAGGTCTACAGGCACCATCATGCTGATTAGCAGTGATTAACAGTGATTAGCCTGTTTGATCCAGGATTTATACACAGCGCAGGCTGTGCTGGAAATCAATCTCCATATCTGGGATTTAGATCTGAGCTGCTGGGGAGGATGTCCCTGCCTTGCTGGTTGCAGGAGCAGGCAGCACACCAGCAGAGAGAGAAGGCAGACAAACCTTCTCACTCCCAGCACCAGAGCTTGCCCACTGCTCCTCAGTAAGCCAGCAAGGGCACCCCAATGTGCCCAAATGCACCTAAACAGGGCAGGGTAAGGCAGAAAAGTGAGTCCTATTTAGGGCTTTTCAGAGCCTGCTCTCTGCAGAACGAGCTGTGTAAAGCCACGGGTCCCTACAGTGTGAATCAGCTGCCACACTTAATATAGCGAGGGCAGTGCACACAAATCTCAGCTATAAGCAATTACACTGACCAGGCAGGTTAACCCCTTAATCTCTCTGGATACACTCTGGAATCAATAGGGACAGATCACCTGCTGCATTCCTTCCACAGAGATCAGCCCTGTAACTTCTGTGCACAGAGTCTGCTGTCTCAAACATTCCCAGCTCCCAAACCTCACTGCTTGCCAATCCTTAAATAGTGTTCCAGGAGACCTGGAGCTCTTTCATGGCAGGGCCTGAGTGGAGAAAGAACTCTGACTTAGAAATTGAGACAAGTCTAGATGGCTGCTTAGGAGCAAGACTGACATTTTCCTTACTGGCTTCCAAAAGCAAAAAATTATACTTGTGGGGTGAAGAGTATAAACAAATCAGAATGGTTTTACTTTTGTTAAACTGACCTTAAAAACTGGCACCACTACCTCCATTGGGAACAGGCAATTCTTTTCATATAGCAACATTTTTATCTGCAGGTATTGTTTTAATGCTTTTTTGAGAATTATCTTGAGTTTATTGTTCATTTGCAAGTTTATGTTTCATTATTTAGTAAGAAAAATGTTAAGGGTTAGGGGGTTTTAACCTTAATTTACATTACGCCATAGAATCTGGACTATTTACTCTTAAATTGCCAATTAGCTGAGAAAACAGACATTTGCACAATTTTGTTCCACAACAGCCCGAGAGGGAAGCAAGGTGGCTCCATCATGCCAGCATTTAAATGCTCCTGGGACAGAGAACAGTCTGAATTTGAAAAGCAGGGATTCTTTGGTGTGTAAACCCAGAGATGAGTTTGCCCCACTAGCTTTTCTCTCCTCACTGAGGGAGCACTCGTTCCTCTTCTCCACAGTTTTATTCAGTGATTGAGTCCATTAGAAAAACAAACAAAAACACAAAATAAAACATCTAAACCCAAAAACATACAAACTACCCCGCCCCTCAAAAAGCTCCCAACCACAAACCCCAAAGAGATAAAAAAAACCCCAAACGTTTGATACAAATTATCAAAACACATTTTTACCAATGTAAATTTGGTTGAAATTGGACAACAAGTTCAAAACTTATTAGACAGAACTGACATGTGCATGTAGACACATAAATTTAAACTTCATTTTCTCAATTAGACTTGCTATTGGTAATAATAATAAAAAAGAAAAAAAGCCCAAAGATCAGGCACTAGAATTTAGCTTTCCTACTCTCAGCCAAAAAGCGCTTATCACTAAACTACAACACTATACCAATTTTTCTTCTGTTTATGACTTCCATCTGACACACTGTTTAGAAGCTTTCCCCATATTATTTTTGGTTTTGGTTTTACACAAGTTTGGGAAATAGAATCAAGTAGGAGGGAGTACATTGAAGGAACTAGAAAGGCGGGACAGAAAGAGAAATATCCTTTATTTAACACACCTCTGTCTGTGGAAATTTATAACATAGAATAAATTTTCACTAGATCATAGGCTCCAAAGCTCAGACTGTGGAGTACCTCGCCACACCAAACATGGCAGAAACTCAGCTCCTCTACAACAGGGCTTGTTACAGAAAGGGATGCAGAATTCAGGGTCTGTATCCTTTTTCAGATTAGCAAGGTTGCTGATAAAAGGCAGTAGGGAGCTATTACTCTCAAATATTAGTACAAAATATATACATGCACTGAGGGAGCTAATATATGCCTTTTTATAAAGGGTTGAGATGGATGAGGAAACAACCTTACTGTATGAAAAAGCACCCAGCATTACACCACCACAAACCTGGTGAAAGACAATGCAACAACACAGAAAACACACAAATGAGCAACCTCATTGCCCTGCTTTTCTGGGATTAGCCTTTTAGCTCAGGGTCAAGGAGCACGTCTGCACAAATGTGTGATTGCTCCCCAGGGACCAGGAGGCCAGGCGTGTTCACTCATGCTCTTTCTGCTGCAGTTAAGAAAAATAAAGCAATCTGCTGGATTGTCTTAATAAAAACGGGAAATAAATTAAAAAGCACAGACCATTTTCACTAAGCCTATCATTTATATCACTAGGTGTAGGAGATGTGACCAGCCAACTAGAAATAACCCAGCTGGTTGGAAGCAAGCAGCAAAATGTTCATCCCCTTTCTTTTGCTACCTGCTACATAATAAAGGGGGGAAGAAATAAAAAAGTGAAAAATCCCCACACACATTTGGTTCTGAGGAGTTTCACTCATATCCTAGTATCCCATTGATGCTACAATGGTTCATTCACTTTGGTCTGGAATTAAAGCAAAAATAATCCTTGCCATTAGGGGTGCAGGGTGGTGGCAGCAAAACAAACAATAAAAACAAAATAGACTGAAATTTTGAAACTTTTTCCCCCTTATACATGTCATGCTTTGTTCTGGCTCCCCTCCCAACCCTGTCACCAGGCTTGCTGAATTCACCAGTCTCACAGACTGTCACATCTGGTCGGACCCCCAAAGCAGCTGGCCAGTCCCATGTGCCCAGGCCATGCATTTTTCCTGATGCACTGAAGTCCCTGACTAGTCATTAACACTCACCTTGTCACCCCAAGAATTCCTCAGCTGTAGTCAGGATCCAAAAACATCCTACATTGTAGCAAAGACGGTGTTTTGAAAGTGCAAAGAATTCTATCTCAACTGCTTATCATCCAAAATCGTTGTTCTCCCATGGGGTTTTGTCTGTTTCTACACCAGGTGGAGGCACTTTCTCTTTGACAAAAAGGCAATTACTGATTTTCTTAACTTCCTGCTGAATTTTCTTTATTAATAGCAACCTGTCTTCCCCCTCTAGTTATCAATTGTCACCTCCAATCTAAAAGAGAAAAAAAAACAGGTCTGTTGTGATTTTGGTCAGGGCTTTTAAAAATTTTTTTGAGAGTCAAAAAGGCCTGATGTACATGGAGTTGAAGTTAACTGCAATTCACCATGATTCTGGGAATCTGCACAGCTTGATTAGAGAACCACATTTCTTGAAAGGTAGTAGGAAACAACATTTTCCACTGATTTTTCACTTTCGCCTCCTGTCTGATGAAAGTAGAAAATACAATGACATTTTGTAATGTCACCCTGTTTTCAACACTTTGCTATTAAAAAAAGTCTATACAATTGAAATACTTAATTTCATTTTGTTGAACAAATAATTCATGCATTTTAATCCACAATTAATGTCTTCCACTTGTATTTTTTAAGGCTAAAAATGTTTAAAATAGAAACATCTTATTTGACATCGAGATTAATCCTTTTTTAAATTAGATTTTAGAAATGCCACAAGTAAAAATAATGAACAAATAAACCACACTAATATCTTGAGCTGAAACTTCACTGAAATCAATAATACTTGACATAAATCGATTTGGCACCAGTATATTTAATATATTTCTCATAAATGATATGATTTAAGCACAAACATAAACATCTATATAAATACATAGAATTACTATCTGTCTCTCAAAAATAGTATTTTTGAGCAGAAAGAGTAAAGCTTCAGAGAAATGGATCCTGGTTCTAGACCTGCCATTCCAACGCCACACACTTTCAATATTCTCTCTCCAATTACTGAGGCCTCATATACCCAGCCTGAAAACAGGTGAAACCATGTAACATTTCTAAAGTTCAACAAAAAAAAGTTAAGTTTTAATAGCTTGTATTTGTTGATGTATTTCCTCCCAGAGTCCAAACAGAGGACATCTGTGACATTTTGTAGTTGGGGAAACAGATTCAGAGCTGTAAAAACTCATAGATCTTAATGAGGAAAGAAAATAAGCAATTCAGGCCTTATTTTTTCTATCTTCCTCTTCTTTTACCAGGAGGAAACTTTCCCCTTTTGAGGTCCATGTTAGATGTGTCAGCATGCTCACAGAAATGTAATTCAACTCTTTACAACACTTTTTTTTTTCTTCTTAGTCTGTTAGTACTTAGTTTGTTTTCAAAGACCATGGGTGAAAGTGGTATGGTTAAAGAAGCTTTACAAATAACAGAAGAAATCTCTGTGGACTTTTATATGATATCTTTACAGACTGGAGGACTAGAAGGGGTAAGCATAGTGTAATTCAAATAAATGTTTTTCAGGGTGAAAAAGAGGAACATTGGCCTTGTCTGACATCTTCTCGCTCCATAAAGCAGCACAGAAACTCTGAGCAGTAATCTCTGCTTAGATTCAGTTTGGCTATGGTCTCACCACTGTGCCTTCTCTGACTTTGCTACGGCTTTTAGGTTCTTCAAATCAAACTAGTTGCTTGACAGTGATAAGGCTCCCTGATGAATTATTTGCATATGAGTTGGTAAAGTACTTAATGTGAAAAATAATTTTAAAAATGCAAATTAAAAATAAAACTCTGGTCATCATGTCTTGAAGTAACTTAGAGTCTAAAAGTTTCACAGACATCTCTGCTTTTTCTCAGTAGATTGGTAATGAAGAGAAATTTCCCTTCATTTATATCAGATCCTTCGTATTCTGATCAGTGACTAAAAATTCTCCTTTCCCCCCATCCTGTTGTATTTGTCATGTCTCCCATAAGCAGAGCTATGAAGTAAAGGAGTAACACCAAGGATTGAACTGATGACCTTCCCCTCCACAGACAGACACTGCTCTCTGATCACCTCTGTTTCCAAAATGAATGCTCTTTGACTTGCAGCTTTGCTTTTCCAATATTTTTCAACTTTATTAATATGCCGTCTATTGAAATGTTGTTCAGGTTATCCTAAGGATTATATTTTTTTCCCTGCTATACAAAATGTTTTTGCAGGATCTGTTAAAGTAATGTGGGAGGTGAGGAACACTTGGGAATAGCATGTTCCTGTTTTTCAGGATATGAACTTTAGAAATGACAGACAGGAGACAAACAAAAAATAACCAGCCCCTCCCATCTTTCCCCACAAGAAATGTATAAAAAAAAAAGGGGCATCCATCTAGCTTCTCACAGGTTTTCAGTGTGTAGATCTCAGCATCCCTTTGTCCACGTTGTTAACTGTACTGTGGCTCTCTCTCTCATTCTTATAATGAGGAGCTAACAGGGAGATATGGCACAGATGTGTCCAAGTCCACAATGCACCAACCAGAGGGATGAAGTAGTCTGAGAAATGTGGACTCTTTCCTTCATTCTCAAAGTGGTTTGGTAAAGAAAAGTGGAAACTCAACAGTTTCTAGTTTGAATACTACTTTACAAAAGTTAAAATATTTCATTTGTGGCCAAGAGTGATTTGTGTCTTTTTAACACTACGTATTACTCTGTGCAGGTCTGCTAGTTTAGATCTCTCAGTATAAGCAAAGGCCAGAATATTCTTCACAGAGAGCTGTTGTAACTGTTTTGTGTAGAAAATTGGCTCACAGGACTAAACATTGGCAAAAAGTATAAAGCAGTACTTGTCCATGGATAAAATCTATTAAGCATAAAAGAATTATGGGTGAGAGCAAAGCAAGGATCAGTGGTGCAGTGTGAGCTTCTTTAAGATGAATATATATATGAAGCTTTCATGAGAGAGCTGAAAAACTCATACTGCAGAGGACGTGAGGAATGATGGCAATGAAACACTTTAAAGAAAATGTTTACTCAAAATAAACAGGTGAAGTCAGATTCTTCTCATGTTTTTCTCAAAATTGTCCCCATATCCCATGGGAATGACTCTTGCCCCTTCTTTCAAACTACACTTACAGATCATCCTACCTGCAGTTGTTTGGAAAGAGCAAGGTTGATGAACTCCTTCATAAGACTGGAGGCATTTCTTCATTCAAGGATTAAAAGAGCCTATAAGATATCAAATGGTCTTGACAATTTTCAAAATTAATATTGTGATTGCTGGTGCAGAGGACTCAAGAATAAGCCCATCAGTGGCAATAAAAACTGACAATATAAACCAGACCTAGGTACAATGACAACTGATATCAAGAACTCAAACCAGAGAAAAGATCTTTAAGTGCTGCTTTATTTCCCCTATTTAAATTACTGAGTCATATCAATAACTAATTTGTAATCCAGATACCATGATGTCCAGGAAAATGCAAGTGCCACAAATGCAGAACAAATTAATCTACATGTACTGGAGTCTGTCTGCTGAGGAAAACTAATGAAGACTCACTTTGTGTAAAAGGCTACTCTTGAAATCAGTATTTCCTTGTGACTCAGGAGCTTGCAAAATATCTGGTTGGTATCAAATCAGACAGGATAGCTCATCCAACTGATTTTATCCACTCTCTTACTGATTGGAATATCTTGGATAACGTCCTGCAAACATCTTCCCAAATATGGGGAAACCATTTTGTTTTAAAATATTATATATATTTGTTGAATGATTAAAATGTCCCTTGTGTAATGACACTAGTGCCAGCTACCTGATCATTCTACCAACATGATGAGGAGTGTTAACAGAAAAACAGCTAAATAAATCAAGCTGACATGTTGCCCTGCTTCTGTACTGATTTCAAAGTGATGCTGTCACACATCACTGAGTAAAAAAAAATCCAAACAAATAACAATACACTCCTACATCAGTCAAATATTGTGACACAAACTGGAACAAGTCATAGAATTGAAAGCTAACATCAATCATAAGGACTTTCATTCTAGCCATTGCAAATACAAACAAAACGAAAAAAAATAGAACCCACAAGATTTCTCTCAAAATCCAATTGTCATAATATGAATTTATATTTCCTGCATTTTTAAATTGTTTTTAATCTCAATAATTTTTATGGGGAGCTTATATATATATATTCCCAATACCATATGTGTTGATTGATTACTTGCTTCCCTAAAATAAAAACATATAACAGTAATAATACAATGCATAATATAATTATAATGTAATTTAATATAATTTATATACACATATATATCTACATAGTGTTTATTTATATAAATATATATATATATATATATATATATATATATAGATGAATTTCCACAACTGAATCCCTGGTTTACGGGTTTTTTGGTTGTCTTTAACTAAACTGTTCTTCAAAATGCTCTTGCCTACTCCTAGTCAGTCTTATGACATAACAGCTATTGTACAACAATAAATAAATAAGATGTAAAATGAGGAGGTTTAAGATGCAAGTCTCATACTTTGCATGAAGGTTCAGGAGTTTGAAAATATACAAGCAGATTTTTTGCCTGAGGATGTATCACACATCTCTGAAAAGAATTAGTCAAGTTTTACCTTAAAATTTGCCTAGGGACATAATAGTTAATTGAATCCATACATTAAACCATCAACCAGTCTTATTATTTAGTAAATTGAGAATAAAGGAGAATAAATGTTTATGTGATGAAGAAATTGGGTTTTAACCCAAGAATGGGATAAATTCATCACATAGATAGTCATTATATCTAATAATTTTTCATACTGACAACTTGTAAATTGTGGGGTGTAATTAGGAGCACGTATGAGAAGGAAACATGAGAATCCAGAGATGAGCATTTGTTCACATCATGGGGGCACAAGTACACAACAGAGAAGGTAGCAGAGGGCAACAGTGCTAGGAGGGCTTAAATGACAAAAGCAATAAGCACGAAGATTTCCAGAAATATGAACACATTTGTCATGGAAAAAAAGCTGTGGAGATTATTAAACAGCAGGGTGAAAAGAGAGACTTACAAAAGTGCCGGTGTTTACATCAGGCTGAACATAACAGGGGGAAATGGCTCAGTCACTTGAAATGAGAGCAGTAGGGATTAAGTTATCTGCGAGTTTGATAGATGTATCAGTGGGGCTTTGATCAAACATGAATTGAGAGTCAGCAATAAGCAGACAGATTTTGGCATCCCTGCTGGTTAAACAGTATTCACACAGGAGAGTAACTGACTTCATTCAGTGACACTACATGTATAATATATATGTACATATGACCAATGTTAAGGGACTTTATTCTTAAGGACACTACAACCCTGTGTGCAGCCAAAATTCCCAGTTCATTCCCAGATTAGGAGATAAATTAAGGTGTAATTTTGTGTGTTTATGTAGAGAAAACACTTTTGAATTTGTTCCTTCAATTAGAGGCATCATAGGGATTCTGTGGTGTTCTCAATGCTCAGTAACCACAGTGAGCGTTGGCCCCTTTCCACTGTAAATCCATATTAGTCTATCTTTTGGATTCTCACTTGGAGCTTTACCCACAGCTGCTGACAGCGAGCTCCCTAAGGTACAGAAATTGCCCAAATGAGTATTCACCCTGTTCTTGTGTGCAGTGTAATCATGGCAGGTGATCCATGGGCCTTAAAGGACAAGCTCTGATGTGTTAATGCTACAATATGTATGCGAGTGAGATCAGAGACATACACCGTGCAAATTCCTGTTAAATATCCATGCTGGCAGAAACAGGCCCAGGGTATTGGCACTTTGCTTGCACAGCGAGTTCCTCTAACCTCTTCTCAATATTTTTGCATCCCAATTTCATCATTTTTTATCCCCACAACTTTTGAGACTTTTTTCAATCATAACAAAAATGTTCCCTCTCTGCCTGTCAGGAAAATGTATTTTCATCCTTCTTTGGGCAAAATACTATTTTTTTTTAAGAACATCAGCAATGAGAAAAAAAAACCTGTCCTACAAATCATCTGAGACTTACAGGTTCATCTCATGGACTGACTGCACTGAAATCATTGAAGGTGACCACAGGATTAACATGGATGAATTAAAATTGGTAATAGCAATGCAAAAAATGGATTGAGATATCATAAAACTGGGCAGGGAGACAGAGGGAAACGATGAAGCTCTTAATTATTTTTCAGTTTGAGGAAAAAAAGCAGTGCTGGCCATGATGTATAACAATATTATTTTTAGACAGGAGAGAAAATTGGTTTGTCTTAGAAGTTTAAACTGCTCATATGAAATAAATTTATGAGCATAGACAGTGTACAGACCTTTCACCTGGTTTAAGGAAGAGGTGTGACTGTATGAGCAAGTGTTTGGAGTGGTCTGGGGTTGGGATGGGGTACCAGCCTTTCCCCATCTCTTCTTTGGGATTTATTGGGCAGTTTTCTACAAACATGGCAGAGGCTACAGATCTTACAGTAACACCTTTCTGAAAGGACCATAAAAACAGCCAGGACCACACAGATATCCTTTGTGGCCTTACAGAAGAGATTGTGACCATGTGAATACAGCCTCCATGTGGCATCAAAGAATTCACACTGAAGCTGTGAATTTGGACCCAAATTCCAACAAGACCAGAATCCTCTGGGGCCATTTGCTAGAACCAGGAGTCTTCTGGTGAAATAAATTCATTGGACAAACTCTCAGCATACCTACTGCTGTCCAGTCAGAAAAGAGAACTGTTAAGTACCAGCTCATGTGATGTTACCTGAAAATTGCATCTGATGCCTCTCATTCAGAGAGGGATTAATAGATGATGAAGTGAAAAATCCAGATGACTGGATTTTTATCCACTTCTGCCTGGTTTTTCTTATTAACATTAGGCATAGACTGCAAATTCTGTATTAATCACATTTTGCTAAAAAGGTATGACATGTCTTTGACTTCTAAAATAAAACTAAGACTCCTATAATCCAAGCACTTCTTTATAAAGCACCCCATAATCTGTGAAAGCTATTTCACAGATTCAAACCTCTTATTTGCAGAGTAAACTTTAACTCCTAAAACTCTTAAAATCAGCCACATTTCTGTCACTGTAATCACAGAGCAGGCTTGCAAGGTAACTGCTGTTCCAGTGAGATGCCCCAGACTGGATGAGGGGGCTGCAGAATCGCAGTGAGAATCAATCTCTGCCGTATGACAGGACAAGAGTAAGATGGAGAAAACCGGGAACATTAGTTGTGATCCCATAACAAGAGTAGCCGAAGCAGAAACTGAGGCAGTGTCTCCATGACAAGACAATCCCTCAGCTGGACCTAATTGTCCCTGATAAATTCCACTTTTCTGTATGCTGCTGTCATAGGGGCCAGGCAGGGAAGAGAGGAAAACCATCCCATTGGAGCATCTAGGAAAGCCATGAGCTACAGCAAAAGGTGAAGAACTGTTTTCTGTAGGAAAGATAAGTTCTGTGATGGAAAGGATTGGTCTGTTATCAACATGGCTGTTGCTGGATTTGTTCTTGTTTTGCCAAACCATAAATATGTTGCATTTAAGTCATCTTTGTCAAACTCTCAGCCTCAGATCTCCCAATCATGTCATAAACAAGGTCATTAAAAAAAATAATTCCTCTGCTGTAACAGTAACATGTCTGTGTTTCTCACTTTTTTTTTTTATCCCCTGTTCCAGGTCTCTTAGGAAGGAAAACATTTCATTTAGTGCTGGACAGCTCTGAGGGCAGACATACAATGGGTGTATCAGGATGGTGATCCCAGGTGCTCCTTCAACTGAACCATATACATGTCATACACATATCATATCATACCATATACATATGGGGAGTTCAGTGCATAATTTGAGCAATTCATATATGACTCTTACTGAAATCCTTTTTATTCTTATTAGTTCCCAAAATGCCATCTGCTTTCCAAGCTGTGGGTTTGTTTTGATTAGTTGGGGTTTTTTTTCTTGATAGTGAGACACTAATCTATATCTGTGTGACTTCTTGGTTGGATTATTGACATTTTCCTTTGTTTGTCTAGTTTTAATTATGTAACCAAGCCACATTCAATGTTTCCCTCATTCCAAATTTGCCTGTTGCCACATTTCCCCGATTTTGCATGCATTGTACAGAATTCTATTAAACACTCCATTGATTTTAAAATCCCTATGTTAGCATTTAAAAGTTTATGTGCTCCAGCTTGCTGGGACTCAACAGAATTATAAGATCATAAATTTATCTTTTTATATTTTTCCCTATTTTCATTTCAATCCAGAGTCTCTTACTGTCAATCTAAATCCTTTGGATATTTATACCTAATCTTGAGAAATCACCTTCAAAAGCTGCTGAGAAAATTGAGTTCAGATTAAGTGTGAATTTAGTTTTCTTTTCTCATCACACAGATGCTTGTACAACAAGCTTGTAGGAATGGAAGTTGTATCAATAAAAGCAATAGAGGTGGTTGAGTCTGGTACCAAAAGAGATGCCCAAATACCTCCACCACCCCCCAGTGGAAATAAGTGCTGCTGAATGAGATCTCAATCATTATAAACCACCATGTCCATTGCATTAAAACTGACACCCAGGTTCTTTTTGCACTGCTTCCACAAACCAGGAGACTTCAGGTGTGTAAAGCAAGGGACATCACAAGCTTTGTGTCCCATGACACATCCAGTCCCTCTGCACAATGTCTCAGGCAGCAGACGGAATTGGCACCATGAGCAAATGGTGAGGTGACAGAATTGGCACCAAGCGCTGCTGCTCTGATGAGCTCTTCAAGGCAGCACACTCCTTAGTCACAGCTTGAAATGGTGACTTTGGCTTTCTGCATGACCTACAAATACCCCATTTCTTTTCCTTTCTCACTACCTGAGAGTAATGCTTGGAGTTCTACAGGTTGGTAGAAATTTCAGCTTTATTTTGATTGCATTCAGCATGTACTCTCAGCCAACACAGTACCCCAGGTCTTCAGGAATTAAACTGCATTGGTGATGTGTCCAAACCAAAGACAAAAACCAGGAATGAGTAGAATCTATGATTGCTTTTCTGTCCCTTTCTAGTGCCAGTGCCCAGTGTCACACTAATGTTATCGGTGTGATACAAAAAGTAAAATTAAAGAGTTTAAGATAAGCAATGTACCAATCGGAAATGTATATGAAAAGAGAACAATTCATCATGCAAAAAAAAAAATACTAAAGAGTTCAGCTAAGAAGAGGCACTTAGAAAAAGATCTGCTGTCTCAGAAGTCAGTGTGTGAAGTGAGTAACAGGATAATGAAAAAATAACAAGGATATTGAGAGACATAAAAATAATAAGTTTCCAGCTTACAAATGAAAATATGGACATTTGCTCAAAGTTAATATCACGTGTGCAGAGGTTGGAGGCAAAGCAATTAGAAAGATGAATAATGTGAGAAAAAGCTTTTTCTGATTTATATAAAGCAGGTATGGGAGCAATTCTATAAACTCTCAGGTCCAAGTCAGAGAACATTTCAGTGAAACTCGAAACTCCAAACCCAGCCAAATTAGGAGCACCATGGAAAGGAGACTGAAGAGATGTTACTTTTTCAAAGGTAAATACATCATGTAATTCTGTACAGATGCCATGAGGAGGGATGAATAAGAATTACTGATAATATATCAGTAATTTGAGACAGATTTAGGCATGTATTAGAGTCATAGGACTATTAGAGACATAGGATATTAGAGTCAGCCAGCTTAGGGGTGATATTGCAGCATCAAACATGTAAACACACAGTTCTGAAGAGTTCCAGGACAAAAGGTAAAACAACAGGTGATACAATTCAGGCTAACAAAAAGTACTGGCTGTTTTGGCACAAAGCTTATCTGAATAATCCATCATCAAACAGCCTTCACATTCCATCTGTTACTTACCATACCTGGAGGACTAAAAAAATTTCTCCTGTTAAACAAGAAAACCAAAAATAAAACAAAAAAACACCCCAAGCAGACAAGGAAGGGACAAGACAGGAGTAAGAGAGGGAGCTAAAATTTTAGTCTAATAAATAAATGAAAATTATTATTTTCTTTCTAGATGTCTACAATAGAAAACAAAACAAAAGAAAATGCAATTACCTTCCTTTAAAATAACAGCCATTAAATTTATTTTAGCATTTCAAAGCAAAATGAAATGTAATGTTGCATTTGGAAGGCAGTCAACAGAAAATTTTCAACCACTAAATATCCAAATTATTTTTCACAGGAAAGCATTTTTGCCAAAGATGATATTAATTAATCATTTATTGTTCTATAAAGAAAGTTTTGAAAATCAGGATATTAGACCCTCAGGTTTTGGCAATTATAAAGGACAGCCTGATGTCCATATAAAAACACTGGCTTCAAGCAGTCTACTGGGCAACCTCTTATATAAAAATATGGCATTTTTATGCATTTCAAAGTAGAGAAGGAAGTGGTATGCTAAGAACTGAGAGCCAGACCACCAAGGCACAAGTTATTGGCAGTGATGAAGTTGCACACTGTAAAGGTTTAGGCAGCACAAACATTTGCTGATCTCTGGCATCTATCTTGCAGGCTATACATTCTGTAAACCATGTATGAAATAAGAGGCAGTGTTTAGAAATTATGGGTTTAGAACTTAATTTTATTTCATTAAATGAAAATTTGAATTAAAAAATCATTTTACTTTAAAAATTGATGCCAAAAAGAGAGGCCTAAATGATAAAATCTGTCTCCTCATTTATAAGGGGAAAAATACTTCCAGTTCACAAAGACTGGACTGCAAACTCAAAAAAAAAAATGAACAAGAAAATCAAAATATATAATTCTCACAGGAAGATAGGGGTTTTCTATTCAAATCTTGAAAACATCCCAGTATTAAAGGAACAATGAAATTAACATGTTGTTTCATGTCTCATCAGTGACTGTAAAATTCAGCAAAAGACCTTGTTCCTATAGATTGCATTTTCAAGGCAAAAAGAAAACTACTACAAATCTTATTTCTAGTGTTACCATGAACCAGTTTTAAGGATCTGATTATGCTAGTAGTACAGTAAATAATTATTAGACATCTCTGAAGATCTGGGTGATTTTTTCAGCAGGTTCCCTTCTGCTCTTTCTATTTTTAATAGAAAAATATTGTATTTCATAAAGACAGATAGCTCCTTCCATGGATTTCCCTAAAACATACCTCCAGGAGACCCTGAGGATCCCTGCCTTTATCACATATTCTCTGGGTTCCCACCAGAGCTACCTTCCAAACCATGACATCCTGCAGCTGTAAACTTAGAATAGCCTGAAGAGTATTATTCCATCATTTTGGACACCAAGTAAGGTAAACAGAGAGGGAGAGGTCACCTTTATCCTCACTCAGTGCCTCATTTTGACAACCAACTAGTAAATCCTACAGGACTTGTCATCATGCCAAAACCTACTAGTAGTACCAAAACCAAGATAATGCCTTCTATAATTGCAAGAAGCTCACCAGCACCACAACAGCTCTGCCACCAGCCATACACATTCATCCAAACAGAAATTACCCCACATTTGGAAAGGACAATAAGATTTCACCATACAAAAGCCCACAAAGACATTCTCCCCATCTTGTCCCAGAACTATTGAAGAATACTTCAAGATCTCTGTTTCACAAAGCAGATAAACACATCTCTAAATTAAAGTAACAGAATTGCTCCTTGCAGTGAGTCAGGTGGTTTTGAGACTTCTGAGCTTTTCTGCTTAAGGCACCAGTGCTAGAAGATTTGGGTGGGTATTGCACCTAGTTTGTTGTAAAGGCAATGTACCTCTTAATGTCATTAACTTCTGTCTCTACTGCTTCTGATGGTGAAATTATGGGATGGGCACGTTCCTCTTCAAAATTTTGTAAGCTGATAATATGCTCAGTAGAAGACTGTAAAGCCTTTGATAAAAACCTTGTGTTCATGGCTACCAAAGTTCCAAGAGCCATAAGACAGATTTATTAGGGACAGCTTCATTGTCTAATTACTACACCAAATAATTGTACATCTTCAATAGTCAGGAAAAATTGAATTTTTTTCAGGTTCCCCCACTACCCAGTATCTCCAGCACTGCCAAAACCTACGGTGTGCATTCAAAAGTTTATTTATTTATGCATATATCTTGCATATCTCAAGGCTAGATGCATAAATTTTTAGCAGCTGACATGCTCTTCAGGGAAAAAAGTTCCCCTTCTGAATTATTCTATTCACTCTGCAGCTATCCACTGCTACCCCTTGTTTATCTGCTCATTACTGTGACTGAAAATGAGTTTGTCAGAAAAAACATAATTTAAAGAATGAGAACATGAACATAGAAGGCATTGTGATAACTCAGCAAATATGCAAGAGTGGTTTTTTTTTTAATCCAGAGATAAACACTTTTCTCCTAGCATTCTTTTAAAAAAGGGCATTCTTAAAAGCTTTTGTGGAAAAAAATCAGAATAAATTTTACACAAATGCTCTGTAAGCTGCTTTGCCCTGCTGTACACAGGCTTTGCTTTCTCTGTAAAGAAAAAAAAAGATCATCAGGATGATCACTGTGAAAAGGCTGAGTATCTTACAATTTTAATTTGAAGTAGGAGTCAAATAATTCATTACCTGGGAAAATGTCTAAGTCCCATCACAAATTCTAAAAAATCAAAACCTTTGCATATCTCCATTGATCTTAGTGTGCATGTGTGTGGTGGGGAAGGAGGAATGACACAGAAGATCATTCTCTGCCTTAAATGATGCTGAATTGAACCCAGAAACAGATGGAAGTGTGTTTAATCTGTTCATGGCACCCAGCTCCATTAGGCAGTCAGAGCCACCATCTCCTTCCTCAGCTGAAATTTGCAAGTGATCTTCAGCCAGAACCCAAAAAAATCACCTCTCTTCAATTTTCTGACCAGCATATTAGGAAAGAAGCCACTTTTTCTTGCTCCTGGATTACATCATGTTTCTACAGCTCTTGTCTTTGTCTAGACCAGCTTGTCCCTTTGGTAAAACCACAAAATTCCCATGTGAGGTTCAGTGCAAATACACTGGTTGTTTCCATTCCATATTTTTTACAGCAACCTCTGGATGCTTGCACTTACTTCAATGACTCATTCATTTGCAAAAATTTTGTTGCCCTCACACTGAGTGGATTATATGTGTCAGCAGCATGTCTGCTGACACTATCCTGGGGCCATCAGCCAAGAAATGTTAATCTTTCTAAGTGGTTTAATTCCCTTTCCTATAGCCACTTGTGTCACAAGAGAGAAGGTATGGATGGGTGCCATGAAAAAATACATGTTTTGCAATTTAAAAGTTTGCAGTGGCCTATGTGTCTGAAGCTGTTAGAGACCAGATCTATTCTCAGGACAGATAACCACAAATCTGTCAACTAGAGAGGTCTTCATCTCTAAACCAGGACATGGTCTAAGACATGGCACTGGCTGCAATGGGTTCACTTCCACACCTGACTGGTAATTTCTGCTTTCCTAAATTTACAAATCCAAGGGAGAATACCTTCAAAAAAGGGGCTGGTGGCCCTGACCGTGTCAGCCTGAGTTGAATTTAAATGCATGAAGTCTTTCTGAGGTTTTTTTGGCCTTTATGTTCCTGCATTTCTGCTGCCAATTTCACGCCCGACCAGACAAACTCACAGAAGTTTTTTGTTGCAAGGTAAGGCAAGTCAATAAACAGACAAGTTAAGAGGCAAACATGCTCTAAATGATACTTTCTTTACCTCTGGCTTCATTATTCCAGTGCTCCCCTCAGCTCCCAGACTGTGCTGACTGTGATGTTGCTTGTCTCACAAATAGACTGTAAAATCCTTTAGGCTAGGACCTTCCTTTCCCTCGTTTTCTAAAACCATTAGCCAGACCAGCAGCACTGTGTAAATGCAACAAAATAATGATGATTATGGATGATAATAATGACTAAAAATCCATATCCCCTGAAGACACAAGACCGGGAGATATTCACAGCTTCCCAATTTGTTTCAGAAGGGAAAAGAAGATGCAGCAATACAGAAAAGCCAAGCAGAGAGTCAAGAATGGGGAAAGAGCAACAATAACAACAAAAGGAAAAACAAAGACGAGTTCAAGGAATCCCTGGAGAACTCCAGCTTTTGAAGTCCCCTGCATGCACTCGCAGCGAGGAGCCCGTGACAGCTGCTGCCGTGTGTTTGATACCCTCCCAGCTCCAGATCTGTCATTTACCCAGCTCTGCTGTCACCAGCCAGCACAGAAATAGAGCCTGTGTTACCCCAGGTCCCATCCTCGCTCCCACAAAGTCAAAGCCTATTCGTAGATCAGAGCTGTTTCAAATACAAAATGAAGAAACAGACACGCAGCCAAAATAGGATTCTGGGCTTTTCCCTTTGCTTTGCTGATGTTGTAGGAATTGGGTTTCAGATGAAAAACATTTTTAGTTAAGAAAATGAAGAAAAAATTCAACTTAAAGTGCAGATTCTGCAACCTGGAGATATTAAGTGAATTATTTTTACTAAGTTGCTCATGTTTTAAAAGGGAAAAAAAAAATCTGTAGAAATTTTGCACTACAAGATTTTGTAAATATCTTTATGTCTTGTCTGTATTGGACTGTTAACTTATCTGTTGGACTGTTAACAGACAAAGGTATAAACAGATATTTTCACTGTAATTATTCTTCTCATCTTCTCATATCTCACTGGTTGGCTTCCATTTTATACAGAAATGTGGTAAAAGTTTTTGGAGTCTTTATTGTTATTACCTGTCCAGATGTGCACCTCTTCATTCCTCTTAAAAAAAAAAAAAAAAAAAAAAAGGATAAAGAAAAAGATTGCTGGAGTGGGTTTTCCTTTCTTTTGTTTTTCTGTTTTACCCCAAAACCAGGAATTGTCCTCTAAGTCAGAAATGCCTCCTGGAATGCAAGTGTTAGGTTTGCACACCTTGAAGAAAGACAAAATGTGTATACCCCTTTCCATCTTTCAAAGAATTTCTGAGCCACCAACCACTAACACAGAAATTGTGTTGTTAATGTTTTATTGGTACCTAAATGCTCATCATAGCTGAGATTTTCTTTTCATTATTTTCATATGAAATCTATTTCACATTTAGCAATCACACATGTCCAGACAGTCTCAATTTAAGGGAACAGTTGTCTTCCCAGTACATTTAGAATACCAAAATTAGAGACTTGGGAGTTACAAAAAAATCCAAACAGTCTAATTCCTGTTACAACTTCTGAAAAATATCCTCTCTAAAACCAATATGTTTTCATTGCATTAAAATGTTAGCAGAGCTCTGGTATTTTAAGACTTTGGTTTGTAGGTTGTTAAGAAATATGCCTTCCTATATAAGCAAACCCAGTAGTATAAATCAAGCAAGTACAATATTAACCAAACTGGGAACTTACACTGATCATTGAACACATAGGAAAGGACAATTTCTGTGCAAAACAAATAATTCTTTTAAAATATTTTTCTGTGGATAGCCAAAGAATCATGAGATTAATAAAAAACCAACACAGTATCCACAGTATCCCCATAAAAATATGTCACGGAGAGTCTAAAATCTTTTGGTATTACAAAAGCAGTTGTTATTAAAAAATTGCAATCTGATTTTATGCTTTCAAGAGGAGCACTTATGTACAAAGATAGTGTGCTGCAGAACTCTTGTTATCTTTCCTGAATTGTGCATGCATAATACATAATTGCTGGAAGTGAAACAGATCTGCTAAACCAAACAGGTGGGAGAGATGGAAAGAGAGAAGGGAGGGAGAAAAAGACCAAAAGCTATATCAAAACCTTGTACACACACAAACATATATATATATATATATATATATATATATATACACACACATATAAACATATAATGCTCTTTGCTGTAACAAAGTTTTGGGTTGCTGAAAGCAGATTTAGGAAGAAAAATCTTCTTAGTAAAATATCTACCATCTCTTCTTAGCAGAAAACAAATTCTCATATTCCACATTATGCTGCTGGTTTTTCATCAGGTATTCACAGCTATTCTAGGAAAAATTGCCAGAGTGAAGATCTCCTGATTTGCTGGATTTGTGTTTCTTCCTTAGTTTTTTATTCATCTTTATTTTCTGCCCAGGATTCTAATTTCTAACACCCGATCAGGGCAGAGACTCCTGCAAAGGAAATATTCATGACAGGATAATACCCTTCCCATCCAAAACTTTACTTACTTTTATTTTTTTTCCCTAATTTTCTTCTATCCAAACTCTTAAAAATTGTTGAACAACACACATTTCTCTAACATTCTGACTGGTAATCAGTTTGTACTGCCCTAGAGAGACCAATCTTGTCCTTCTCTGTACTGCTCGTTCCACTGTCTTCTGAATTGGAAATACTGGTGGATCAGATAACCCTGAGAAGATCAGATTCTGCCCCATAAAGAGAGAAATAGACACATGATATCATGGGCAGACATTAAGAGACATTAGAAAAATATATTTCACCCTGTCCCATTGAGACTAGGGAGCTCACTGGAGACAGACAAACATGAGACCCTGATTATTCTGGAATGGATTCCTATTTTTCCATTAGAATTGCTTGAGGCTTTTTTAAGCCTACGACATAATTTTAAATAGATGACTGATTTTGCTAGTTTGAGAACTTTGTTTACCATTGTCACCCTTTATAGACTCTAAGAGAGAATGAGAGATTTTCCCTCATAGCCTCTGGATGGAAAAGTTTGGTCACTAAACGACCTCTTACATTTATTTAGAGCTTCAAACTTTTACAGCTCACTAGATTTCTAGACACCAGGCACTACAATACCTCTACTTTTTTTTTTTTCATTGTTTTAGGATACTGAAGAGCGAGGATAAATCAGAAGAGAAGCACTATTTTACTATTTTATTTTTCACTATAGAAAGGTATAAAGTGACTCCAAGGAATTTCTTCTAAGACTGGAAAAAAATAAGTGCTTGACTGTGGGATTCAGAGACCTCAATCTGCTTAACTAATTAGAAAAGAGGGGTGAAAGACAACTTGGGTAAAATATGTACATTCAAAGAGACGATGTATGGTGCATAAAGAACTCTTTAATCTTTTGGTGAAAGGCATAACCAGAGTCTGGAAACAGAATCACATATGTAAGACTGAGAAACTTCCTACACGCATGCTTGGCAAAGAGATTGACTGAGAAACTCTTGAGGAAAGTGTGGAGCCTTTATCACCTCTTCAAAGCCAGGATTTGATGCCTTTCCTCAACCAAGTCTTACTTTATGCTCTGAAATTGTCTGTTACAAGGGTGAAATTTAATATCCTGTTATAGAAGAGCCCAGACATATACATCTACAATTTCATCCTCCATTATCAGTCCTGTAGATCAGGATAGCTGACAGTGTAAAGTTCACTTCCATGGCTCAAGGCCTTGGTATTGCAAGAAAATGGCACAGCACTTCTGCACGTTTTTAGCATTTTCCTTTTCTTGAATGCCCAAGATATAATCAACTAAGGTGTCATTTATTGATTATTTTAAAATTATTGATGGTGATAATGTTTTATAGCTATAGTACCCTCTCATGGTTTTAAAAGTAAAGAAATGAAGCTACATTGAAAATTAGATGGTAAAATTTACAAGCTATAAATATAAGGTACTACTGATTTCCACAAAAGAAAAAAAATCACTAGAAGAAGCAATGTACTTATTTGTCTATATCATTTGATTACCTACAGGATGGAGGAGAGCAACTGTTTGAAAATACACATTGAAAAAAATTATAGGACATTCAGTTCATAAAAAGATGAGAATAATTTGTGCAGCTGAAAACTGGGAGGGAATATAGCTAGAGAGAATGGAGACACAAGTTGGAGCAATCTGTTATTAAGAAATAAGTTGAGAATTTCCAGGCTTTTTTTTTTTTCTCCACAGAATACAGAGATGAAGAAGGATCTAAATTATTTAGACTGCCTCCAGGCTATGTTTGGGGACCACTATTTTAAAAAGCTTGGTTTGTGCTCTGGGATTTTATTGAAAGGACAAAATAAAATCCAGCTCTCTAGACGGTAGCTTATTAGCTGCAGTTCAGGATCTGGGTCTGATGATTTATTAGGGAGCACTGTGAAAATGCTGGAGACCTGCCATGGGTTTACAATGCCATGTGGAGTTAGGGAAGCTCCTTACTGCACCCGCATCCCTCCCTCTGGGTTCTATCTACCTGAAAACTAATATAAAGCTTTGTGGTAAAAAAAATGCTGGGGCTGAAGGGAAAGTGACATGGAGGAGGGCAGCATTCCAGAGGGCCAAATTAATTTCCCTAGGGAGCCCGTGCTTGTAAAATCCCATAAACAAAATGTCACTTTTCATTGCTAAACCTCTTTGATTGCTAACAGCAAACACATGCCTTATTTTGGCATAAAGCTCTGCACCATCAAATTAAATAATGTTGAGTTGTTGTATTGTTTTTGGTTTGGTTTTTTTCCCCTAACAATCTGTCTCACACATTCCTTGCCTGCCTTTAAAAGTCACTTGTAAAGCTTCACACTTGCATGCTGCAAACAGCTAACAGAGGAGCTGGAAAGCTCAGTGTCTCCAAGGATCAATAAGCTTTGAGTCGTTGTGGTTCAAATGGAGTGAAACAAGTCCAGCAAGTGACAACTGCCATCTCATGGTGACTGCGGGGAATGAAAGGGAAGGTCTCCAGATGATCCCTGATGGCTGAGTGCGAGCATCACCTGAAGGCCTGATAAAATTACACAATGCTTGAACTTGAAGATACCAGGGATTCTGTAAAAGAAATTACAGGTGCAATGCCATGAGGTCACTACTGTTGTAACAACAAAACAGTTCTAATATCGGAGTGTTCCTCAATGTCAGCACCTGGCTATCTCTAAAGGTGCATGATAATGCCAGCTGAAAAAAGTGTATCGGGACCAGGTTGTCAAAGTCCAAACCTATACTGAAAACCATATTTATGGAGGAAAAAAGCACAACATCCTGCCAGGGTAAGCTCCTACAGCTGACAACTGATTGGCTAAAATAATTCTAAAAAACAAAGGTGTTAGTGTGTGAGGCACTGTTGGGATTCAGGAGTTTCCAGGAAGAGAACATGGTTTGAAGAATTTCCTCAATCTGAAAGTAAAATGTGAAAAAATCGTAATAATTTCAGACTACTACTCAGAATAAGATGTTCATGCTTAGGACAACTTTAATCTCCATATCCTTCTGTGGATGTTGTAAGAAACATACTCCTGATACCTCCAGGCACAAATTATCTCAGTATGCTATGCTCCAAGAAAAGGTGAAATGTCCTGCGCTTCACCTGTGAAAAGGGAACCAACCTGGAAATAGAGTGGTTTCATCAGGAGCAGAACTTTGATTTTTAATGTCTATTAGGAATAATTCATAACTGATCAGAACTAAGATATAGCTTTAGGTCAGCATGGGAAACCAAGCACCTCTCCATCAGCCCGAACTGTGTTTCTTTCCCCATTTGCCTTGAAGAGCAGTGGTGTGGCAGCCCATTCTCTCTAGCCTCTATCCAAGCATTCAGTGCCACCGAGCTCAGTTCAAACTCAACAACATCCCCTCTACCACAGTAACTGCAAGGTGATCCAACTTCCAGTGGTGTCTGCCACACAAATCCATTCATATTATAAACCTCATTGCCTGATACAGATCTGCAATGTTCAAAAAGATACATGTGCAGTACACTTCATATATTTTTAGCAAGCTTTCTTGTGCCTTCTCAATTTAAAAGGAAAAAAGAAAGGTGATAATAGAAGTTGAACAGAAGTAGATGTTGGTATTATTATGTGGACACAAATTACATTCCAATATCTAGCACCGATTATTCCCACCACCTTATCTAGAAATAATTAGTGGGCATCCTCCTGAGAATAGCAACCCTAATGCTTCTCTTTGCTATATTAAAATTACTCAGGCTTTACACCAGTGTAACTACACAAAGGATTACCATCATTGTCTACAGTTTTAAAACTCCTCTAGCCTGCAGAGTGAGCACAGTTTTTCAATGCAAGATATCCGGAACTGATTTCCTTGGGAATTACAGAGCATAAAAACTGAAGACAGATACACACTTAGCAGTAAGCCCAAGATTACATGTTTGTAGAGATAACAGAGAAGCAATAAAAAGAAGCAAACACTTAGCTTAAACTTTGAGCATATGGAACAAGCATGCATGTGGAGAGGGAACTCAATTATTTAGTGAAATGGTGTTTTCAAAGTAGCAAGCATTTCCTTTTCATGCCCTGATGTTTTTCTTCTGCTACTTGTTTCTTTGGTTCATTTTCAGCCCCCACCTGCTCCCAGAGCAGCAGACAGACCTAGTCATCAAAGGCTTCAGGATCAGCCTAGCAAGCCAGGAAACCTTGCTCCTTTCCTTGCTGCAGCTGGCTGCCTCTGCAGGCAATTGGTCCTTCCTAGTGCTGAGCACAAGGAGCTGATTTTGCCAGCCTTATCCAGCTTCACCTTAGAAAAGTGCACTTACCAAGAAAATACACTCAAATACGTGAAAAACCAGCAAAACAACACACTCTAAAGGGAGGCCTATGAAAATTCTGCCACTTATGATCCTTGAGGCACTTACCTTCATACATGTTAAATGTCTCTGATGATTTCCGTGCCCATTTTTAGCATTGCCATGAGTATTTAAGATGAGGAATCATGGAGTTAAACCTATATCTGAAACATAAGATGCCATCTTCACTTTTATTCAGCTAACTGGCCTTTGGGAACCAACACAGTTCTTAGGTAACCAATTCTCTGTGAGGTGTGAAAGAGAGAGGAGACAGTGGTGGTGCTTCTTCAGCCATTATCTTGGGGTTACAGCTGCTATGTGTAGTAGGGGAACCCTACACTCTAACTTGTCCCTCCCCTATGTAGGTTTGAACCTCCTTCTTGAATGAATACTCTAACTAAAATTTATTTCAGTTGAGAGTTTTCTTGCCCACACATATCAAAGTAATCTTGATTTGCTTGAAAATATGAGAATGCTAATGAATAGAAGAAGCTGGGGTTTCTTTTTTTTTATGTTAAACTGAACATAAAACAATATCTCAGCTTTGAATTCTACTTGACTGTTCTGGAAAGGTTGGAACCAGCAATTTACTAGTCTCAACAGTAAATTGACAAATTATTTCTGGATTCCCATTCAAGCAGTGCGACAACCTTCCTTGATTCTTGATTATACTCATTCACATTTGCATTTGAACATACAAAATTAATACTATATTTTTCTACAGCACATATCACAAATCCATGAATTTCTACTTTCACTAGCAAGTCATACATCTTCCTGTCTCGCAGCATCCTTCTCCAGGGCATGTCAAGACCTGACCTCTCTCCATTTTTCAGTAGGAAGTGGTTTGCAGACACTCATCAAGTCAATTTGCTGTATCTGGGTCCAAACCTCCCAAATTATTAACCATTCTTACATAACCTTACTGCTAAACTCTGTCTTATCTTTCATTACAGCAAGGATATAAATTTAACAAATGTAAAATAGGGTCTCCAACAGCTAGATTGGCTCAGTCTTAGCAAAGGAAATGTAACAGATCTGGTCAGGTCAGCAG
Organism: Pseudopodoces humilis; assembly: GCF_049639895.1. NCBI lineage: Eukaryota > Metazoa > Chordata > Aves > Passeriformes > Paridae > Pseudopodoces > Pseudopodoces humilis. The sequence goes on from NC_142207.1 coordinate 13,468,404, forward strand.
AACATGCCTGGTCTCTTCCCTTCCTAATTTTCCCCTCCTGTCCGAACTGCTAAGCACAATCTCATATCAGTCTCAAAGGACACGGCAGCAGGAGAGGTCAAACAACTTCTCTTAATCAGAAAGTAAGAAACAAAGGCACAGAAAAAGGTGCAAGGAATGGGCTCTTTTTGGCCAATCTTCTGCAGCTGGATAAATACCAGGGAACAAAACACAACCATCCCCTTGATGGGGAGGGACACGGCAAACATAAGCACCCTGCCATTTCTGAGATATGCACTTTACAGCAAGACATCTTTTTGAAGTATGAGGGAGCAAACTACAGTTTGTTCAACATTGTCAGTAAATGATTGTCAGTAAATCTAGGTCTAATTCATGGAAATAGAGCCAGCTGGGAGCTTTTTGAAGACATGTGTTGCATTATCAGTGCTATTTGTAGAACTGGGTAATTTAGGCAGATTTCTGAATCCAGACTTTGTGATTTCCTTCCTTTACTCATTATTCATACAACATTTCTTGACATTTCAAAATGAATAGAAGAAAACCTTTAGTCTCAATTTTGTTTTCAAATAGTAGAGTTAAAAAAAACCCCATAAAGTGGTTGAAACAGGATGTTTTAGAGACACTGAAACAAACATTTTATGTGTTTGTTGCAAACTGAACATTTTAAAAATCTTTAGACATGACAGGAAAATTATTTGAGAACTCAGAGATTTTGAGATGGGAAGGCATTTCCTCTCCTAGTTCCAGTGAGTCAACTGTTCAGACTACAACAGCTATTTTATAATTTTCCACTGCATTCCTCCCACACCCAAACTCAAATACATAGAATCAGCTTCAAATCGTTCCTAAACATCCATTTTTTACTACATATCCAATGTAAAAAGTACTTGGGAAGACAGTGTATTGTCTTTAGTTACCAAGCCAAATGAAGAACATCACAAATTCCTTTTGCTGGTTCAGCTGGAGAGCTGTCATCACACATCCAGCTTAAATCCAAGCTCACTTTGCAGCCACACCAGTTCTAGAAACATTGACAGTCTAGACTTTTTCTTCTTTCCAGTCCCGTCACATTTTTGATGCTGTTTCCCCCTTTCACCCTCTGTCAGCTCCCCAGCAAGGGAAGGAAAGGCACAAAATATCCCCAAGAGTGTAAATGGAAAAGTGAAAACTCAGGATCTCATCCCAGCGCACACTAGAACATGAGATTTACTGCTGAAGTGGCAGAAGTTTTCAGTCCTAAAAGTTCCAGTTAAACTCAAGAGAGAAATTTTAACTACCCTTTCTCCTCTTCAACTTTCATTTCTCAGCAAACTTCATGTGCACTTTGAGAGCTAAACCAGAGCAATTAGCTTTTAGCCCTGTCTTTTATAGCTAATTGCCCTTAAGGCAACTGCAAGGATTCCCAGGTGTCAGCTTTCTGTGGTGTTTATGCAAGTCCCAGAAGAGAGCAAGCAAAGACACTAAAATAGAAAAGTTCTTCAGCAGACATACCGAGAAAAAGGGAGCTTAAAAAGGCAACAAGGCACGATCATTAATTTTCTATGTATACCATGTTTACTCATTGAATTACACAATGTGATAGCATTACAAGTAGAAAAAGCATCTTAAATGTAAGGATTAAAAAAAACTTCTCCAATTTCTTCAAGCCTACAATGACCCCTAATTGGCACTTGAAATCCTTTAGCCACCAACTTAATTCTACTTTAAGTGCCCTTGAGAGCATTTTATTTTATTTTATTTATTTAAACTGGCTTTTTTTTTTTTTTTCTTCTCGACATTAATCTGAGAAGACTGTGTGGGGTTTTTTTGTCTGAAACAGAAGTCACCACACTTAATAGGAAACAATTTTCTGTTGCCTGGAAAGTGAAAATTTCCCTTCAAATCATTGTAGGTGAACTCACCTCCATATGCCAGCAGGAGATGGTCACAGATATGCTTTTCTACTGACATTTCCATCTGTTGGTTTGGTTGTTAAGTCCCTCCAGAGGTGTCTCAGTGAAGGGTGGTGCATGACTTCCCAAAGGAGGAGTAGCTGAACTTGCAGAACCCACATTCTGCTGCTGCTGTCACTCAGTAACTTCCTGGGCATGCAAGAACCTGTTCCTGTCAAGTTTTCACCAAGAACAAAAGTCATATTTCCAAGTCTGAGGAACTTCAGAATTCTACAGGACTCCAGATGCTGATTGAAACAGCATTTTTTTTAGAAGCTAAACTGATTGGGAAGTCCATGAAGAGATTACTTGTAAACCCTTGTTATTACAGAAATGGTAAGAAGTGTTGGACTTGTAAGTGCCCCAAAATTTGGGGCTTGCTACCATCATCCCAACAACTGCCTTGAAGTTTTCCTCACTGATCGTGGTACCAGGGCACACCAGCCTCATATTGCTATCAGTTTCAAAATCAGACTTTTCATCTTAATAAATCTGGATGGTATCTGACCTACAGTAAAATGTCTTTCTAGAGGCAATCATGTTGGTCAGTAGGTTCCATGGCTATATGCAGAGCAAACAGCATTGCATATGATGTGAAGACTTCCATTTCCATGGAGAAAAACATAACAGAAATGAAACAAATGTAAGAAAAAAAATGTAACAAAAAATATTTGAGCATTTGTGCCACTGTAGGTCTTTTTGTGTGCTCAGTGACTTGCTTCAGATTAATTAGCAATCTTCGAGTGGTCCTGCTAAGCAGGTGGCAAACTAGAATGCACTGTTTTGCTTTGGTGCCCATATTTCACAGTGCACTGTTAATGCCTTTTTATTTGTATTTATTTTTTTTTGCTCCCTTGTTTTGTTTTATAAGTGTTCAGAGTACTGCACAGCATTATGGTACACTATCATTTTTCAAGCCATTAAATGTTAACTTCATTTTCTTGTATGAATTATGCTTTGCTCTTTTAGTTTTGTAATGAAAAGTAAGTACAGGTTATGCAAGCAATAACCCCTGTGTAAGCAGCAGCTATCTTTTTAAACGGTTTATTATGCCACAGTCTGGTACTCCATTAAATATAGATTACAGACTGTTGAATAAATGAATATCAACTAAGCAGCCCCATCCTTCTGTACATATCAATGCAAATAATGAATCATGGCACCTCATGAAAATGTATAACCCAGAAGAGTGGGTCAAGAAGTAATTACACATTTGTCTTATCTCATGCTTCTTGCTCTCAAACCAGGAAAATACATTTGTGATGGTTAGGGGACACTAAGAAAGCTCTTGCAACCTGTTTTTCCTGGAAGGTGAAAAAGTATTCTTTCTCATAGTTTTATGCAGATATTCTTATATTTCCAAGTATGTCTCTTATACTACCCTTTGAATAAGATGCTTTCATAGTTAAGAACCTACGTTAAAAAATGTGGGTTCATATGCATGTCTCATCTTTTCCTCAGACCTCCTGTGTTACAAATAAGAGTAACTGAATGGCTCAGTTTGGGAAATGTAGGTAATTATCAAAATAAGTGGGCCATTATATGCATTTGAGGTTATATTATATATCGTGTAAAAATCTAATTATTTACATGCTTATAGAAAATGGACATCCAATTGGGACAGAAAACATGATGACACTCTTTAGAAACAGGAATTATTTAAACTGATATTGATTAGCGATAACTGAAACTAAAGTTTGGAGACTGAAATTCAAATTATGTTGCTTAAAGTCAAAGTAGACAAACCTGTTGCATATGGAGCAGATTAAGAGTAGAATGAACTAATCATTAAGTTATTAAAATATTACCACTAATGTGAGTTGTTTAACATAAAGTTATCTTTAGCAGCTCAGGAGGAATTATCTGCTGATTCCAGCTTGAGTAAATGGACTCTGAGAAGAGACTGTATCAGTAGAGCCAAAAAATTAACATGCTTAAATACCTTGTGTTCATATTTTCCAAGGCAAGATTTTGGCTGCTGACAACCATCACAGTTCCTCTGGTTTTAGTGTGGACATGCTTATTCACCCTGCTTGTGAGAACATATTTAGAATCATAGAATCTCCTCAACTGTCAGGGACCCACAAGGATCACTGAATCCAACTTGTGGCCCTGCACAGGACACCCCAGGAGTCACACCATGTGCCAGAGTTGTTCAAATGCTTCTTGAACTCTGTCAGGCTTGGTGCTGTGACTCCTTCCCTGAGAAGCCTGTTCCACTGCCCAGCCATCCTCTGGGTGAAAAGCCTTTCCCTAATATCCAGCCCAAACTTCCTCTAACACAGTTTCAGGCTGTTTCCTTGTTTCCTATAGTTGATCACCAGAGAGCAGAGATCAGAGCCTGGCCCTCCACTCCTCTTCATGAAGAAGAAGGTATTAATGAAAAATAGATCTGCTTGTTAAATAAGTTTTATATTAAAAATCTAGAAGTAGACATATTTTTTCCAGGAATTTCTAATATTTCTGCCAGAAACCTGGGGAAAAATAAGTTCAGCTTTCTGGTATGGCAACTGGTATGGCAAATATACTTGCCTTTTTTGGCTTGCAAGTTCTTTGTTAATATTTTGTAAAAGGAAAAAACACCAAATTATTTTTTTGTTGTTGTTTAAAAAGACACTATTCATGCAAATAAGCGACATAATTACTGCATATGAGTTTCCTACACTCCTCCTCACAGCCTGCTAAGGCAGGAAATGCCAGAAGCCATGGAAGCCATTAAAAGGTAACATCTGTGCAGTGCAGGTCACAAGGTGACCCAGTTAATTTAGCTCTGAGCACTTTTCAGATGCCAATATCCTCTTGCGTACCACAATGAAGATAGGGAGAAAAGGAGAAAAATGCTTATTGTTAAATGAGATTGATATTTTATGTTTCCATTAAGCACTAGGACCTTGTCTTGGTGACCAGTGGGAAAAAAGTCCAAATGGTTTTTTCTCTTGTGCCTGTGTCAAATCAGAGGTCCAAAAAATTGCTCAAAATCAAACACAAAAGCAAAGAATAAATGAGAAAACAGGGAGAAAATAAAACACTGGAACCATTCTATTGTCTGCCTATCAACTATTCCTTATTAGACAGGATATATACTATATTAGATTTAGTATTTTATGGAGTCACAAATATGGACTGGTAAAACCCATGAGTTTCATGACAATTTATGGCTCCAAAAATGAACCGGTGTTCTTATTCATTAAAAGAACATGAAGAAAGTTGACTTTAAATGTCCTCAAGATTAGCTCCAAGCTATACTTTTTGCCCAATGTGGGTATTTTTAGCTCTCTTTCTTATAAGACCTCAAAATTCACCTAAAGTTTGAGGAAAATGCCAGTATTCCTTGTGAAAGGCAGAGAAATTAAAGCACAGAGAAGGAAAAAACAAGGTCACAGAGCACTCCAATTCCATCACTGTTTTTTTTCACTCTACATCCTTGCCATGTGTGAGCACAGACTAGTGTTCAAAACACTGAGCCTTGTTCTTGGCCATGCACAACCAAGAAGCACAAATGAATATCCACATGCCTCGTGTCCTGTCCTACTTAAGTTATTTCCAGGTGATTTTGTACTGACTACATGTATCTCCAACACTATATGTTGGTAAATACTAGTATTCCCATTTTATAGAAATAAAAAATGGGTTCAGGGTGAAGATAAACTGCTTAAGTAGGATAATAGAATGGATCTGTAGACCAGAATGAAAAAGTAGCAATTTAACATTCACTCTTTCCTCATCTTTGCAGTGAACACATGTATATTGTGAAACTCATACACAGTTACATTGCACACATGAAAATACATACCTGCTTATCTCTTAAGAAGTGAAGAACTCCTTCCTGTTCTTCATAAACACTACTAAAAGCTTGTTATTTTTCAGTGATTGAAGCTTCTGTTTGTATTAAGTGCTTGTAATTTCACTTTCTTGGACACTCAGTGGTGTGGTGTGTGCAACTGCAGGTAGGGAACGTTCCTGGTGAAGAGACAATACTGAATTCAAAGTGTGTGGAACAATGGCAGGAGAAAGGTGTGATTTCTTTTATGACAGCTGATGTTACATTATTTCTTTGCAGCTTCTCAGGTCAGTATTGTAAAATAGAACATAGCACAAGGTTTTGGTCAAGATGGGATCTTCCTCCCTAGAGATTTATGGCTAGTGAGACTGTATCTATATATTATGATTCACTTTTTTGTATATCAAGATATGATAAAAGTAAGACATAAAACTGAGATTAAAAGCAAAAGCAAATATCCTATCTAATGCACTAGTCTGTTGTTTTATTAGCTGAAAGGCAGGGGTGTTTCTGGTAGCATTTAAAATTCCAGAGTGCAATAATTATAAAATGCAGTGAGCAGCAAATCTTCTAGGGGTAAAGAATAAATGTGAAAAGTAGTGGCTAAATCAATAACATCTCAGTCCTGGAGTATGGTTAGTGTGTCTTATGTGAAATATCAATAATTATTTACAGCATGCAAAGATGTCTTCAGCATTCAAAAGATATGCAGATAACCCACATAATGAATGATGTTCTTAGGTTTCTAGAGGCAGCTCAGTTCCATGTTTAAGCTAGGCTATTGAAAATGTCTCCAATGAGCACCAATGTCCTGCAGCAGCCTGCTTTCCAGGTAGTAGCACTGTGCAACCTGTCTGCTCCAAAGCATCCCCTCAGTAAAAAGAATAAATGGTGGAGGTCTCTATGGTCTAGTCAATCTGTCCCCATTGCCTTTGGAAATTAGTGTGAGGGAAGTGCCTGAATAAATTGTAAATCTGAGCCAAAGCTGCTTTGGGTTTGTCCAGATATTACCTAATGTCCCTCTGAAGACAAACTACTTCAGGTTTTACAAATTAGGCTGATCATAACACGTGTAACATAATGAGCATTTCCCATTTAATTTTCAGTTCCATATTCCAGAATGTATTTCAGATGCTCTCTACTTACATGGCTGTGGTGCCCAAAGGCACAAATCATCCTTTAAGCTCTATTGTGCTAAGAGTTATTCAAACACTCAGAGGGCCTTTTCCCACACACCTTATGAGCCTAGAATACAAGCACTGTGCACAGGCTGGAAAAATATGGCTACAGTCACATACATAAAGATTGATATATTGATACTTCATGTTTTATATAAAGATAGAAAAATAAATGTAACTGCCAATAAACTGAATCTGCTATTCATCAAGTTCTCTCATTTGTTTCCCAGTTTTATAGCAGAGGGGACACTGGAGGAGAGATCTGCAATAAAAACAGATGTCACAGTCACTTTCTGCATCAGCTGAGGAAGCTCTCTAATGTGATGTGTCAGACAGCACATCACACGTCGATAAAATAAGGGCACATAATGCAAAATATGACATACCCAGTTTAGCTAAGACTGCTAACCAGGTCCTAATTTCTAGCTGTCTTCTACAGTGTAGGAGCCTTCTTAAGAAATCATTTCTGTGCATATGATTCCACTAATAACACATACCCTGCTCCATATGCCGTCACATTCGTATGCCTGAATGTTCACAAAGCATTTTATAAAAATACTGTCATGTTGCAAAAGCTGAAAAGACTGTTGTCTTTTAACAAAGACCTCTAATGCCAGAACTGGAATGAAGTTACATGATGTGATTTGATATCCCTGCACTAAGCAAGCTGTGGTAGCTAACACGTGCATGTAATATGCTTAGTCTAGAAATAATTTTATTCACCTTAATTTGCCCTCCCTGAAATCTGAAAGAAGTTTCCTTAAATTTTATTTGCCACATGTAACAAAACTTCCAAGAATGGCTATTTGAAAGGACTTAAAGAACATGGTTGCCTTTCTCAAACAGTGCCAAGGCCACAAGAGGAGCTTGCCATAAGATGACAAGCCACCACAGGAATAATTCAGATAAGCACAGAAGGGAGGAATTTGCAACAGGAAAGCATTAAATCCAGGCCTAGCAGAGGTAAGATGGGGTTAGCACATTCATGTTAACACATCCAGACAAAAATTTCCACTCTGGCAAGTTGTGAGAAAGGAGGTAACTCCCATACACATCACCCCAAGTTTTGGGAATGGCACCTGTGACCACCCTGTGGACACCCAGAATTTGGGCTGTGTAAAGGTGGCAGCCCAGAAAACTCTGGGACCCCCCCACTCCAGCAAGAAACCCAGGGTGAAGAAGGACGAATGAGACCCACTGGACCCAAGTCAGGTGATGACTATGTCCTGCTTCATCCTTCACTCTCCATTTTCACTGCAAGTCCAGAAGGAGGCAGGATTCCTATAATGCCTCTACTCAGACACACATGGACACCAAATTGCTTTCCTAGGTCTGTCCAGCAGCTCCAGGGCTCCTTTAAATAACATATGACAGAGTTCGGATGACTAAAAACCCAAAACATGAAACCCAGATTAGTGCAGCAATTCTACTGCACAGCTGGTTAAAAAAAAAAGAACAGAACCAAAATCTCTTAAGTAAGTTTGATAAAGATAGGCCAAAGTTGCTGGAATAATTTGGTATGGGGGACTGGGAGGAGAAAAATCTAATTACAAATTGGTCAGGAAATACTTAGTTTTGCATGAAAGAGAGTTGGGAATTATGAAAAAACTGGTCTTTGTTCTGATATTGCATGATTAACTAGAGATAAGGCAGATTTCAAAATGATTCTTCATTTATTTGTAATTCACATGAGTTTGTTATTTTAACTACATTCTATGAGCAAATTTTAGACTGGTGAGAAAGAACCAAACTGCTTTATATACATAACTTTGGTTTTTTGGGGCTCATATTTGTGCAGTTGGCTCTGGAGGTTCTTTCAACAGGGGAAAAAGAGTAAAGATGAAATATAATTTTCTGATTTATCTGATTTATCCATAAATGACATATAGACAGGGTCATTTTTTTAATCTATAATATGTATTTCTCTCTTGAATTTTCTTATTGTGACACTGATAGTTTCCATAATCTTTCTAACTTTCTAAGATTCCATTTAGATACTACAGCATCAGCAAACTTTTGTTGCTATTCTAGGATTTGCAGACAAAAGGAATTTTTGTATCTAAGGTGTCAACAGCTTAATAAATGTCTTTGCTTACAATTCATAACTTCTGAATATTCTTCTAACTAATCTTTTTAAATCTTGGACTATTTAAAAATATTCCACTGAGTGTTTATGAAATAGTCTGCTTCATTGTGTGTCTAGCATGTTATTTTCCTATAGTGCATGACAGCTCATTGCTTTAATATTCCATGGAAACAGAATCCATTTAAAAGAAAAAAAAAAATTGCACATGAACTGCTTACATAATTTTAAAATAATTACACCACAACTATTATTAAATGATCTTTGCATTATATAACCCCCCTAAAAATGTAATTCCATTATTCAGCTCTTATTTTGTTATCATAAAATATATTTCTCAAAAGATTCCATTTAAATCTTTGAGAAGACACTGTGAGGATGAATGTCACCAATTTGTAATTAAAAGGGAAAATTAAGAAATTTAGACTAATATTTAAGGTTGAGTGTGTGCTTACTGCAAGACAACATTCCTAGGTGCCTAAAGACCCTTGAACTGAGTTTTAAAGATCTTAGTAACAGAAATAAGGGACTGTGAGCACTGCAGCTTGACCTGCACATGTACTCTAAGCCAACATTGGAAGATCATGGGCTAAGAAAAGAGATTTTCTAGAGCCTGCTGAGACCCTTCATTATGAAGTTTTAAATGAGAACAATATTACTGGACAACAGACCACTGTAGGACTTCTTATGTTGGATATCCTATGGAAGACTCCTTCAAAACTGAACAAAAATAATTTCTTTAATTTGAAAAGCCTACTTTTGGAAAGACAGTAATTCCTAAAGCTGCTAAAGTATATCAGAAATAACTTTCACAGTCATAGCAAACTGGAAAAGTTATTAAAGCTAGTATTTTGTATTGACAAAAAAATTCCATCTAGTCAAGCAAGCAGCTGTGACAGTGATTAGGAAAGTATTTTATTGCAGGTACCTAAAATTGCCTAGAGAGATCCAGGATTGCCAACAGATTTTTTTTCTCTTTTTCTTAAACTGTTTTCTTTTTTTTTCTTTTTTTAGGGCAGTCAGCCATTCTCCTTAAGAAATCTCTCTTATTTCCTAGTTCCCAGTAGAAAACATACAAGAAATGAGAGATATTTAAAGAGTCCTTAGTTCCTCCTGTTTATCCAGGACAATTTTCAGTGTTCCCCAAATTTTTTTCTGTAACTGAGAGCTTAGATCTCCAGCAGTGAGCTACAGGGAAATGCTATCCTAAGTTGTCTTTAACCCATCAATCTCCACCTGCAGTTTGCTACAGATTTCTCTTTCCTGGCTGGTCCTTCCTTAGGTATGCTGAGGTAGTCATGGAGAAAAAGTTTTGGCCAGCACACATCCTGATCATGCAACTGATGGGAAGTTTTCACCTTCTCATCCAACATAATTTCTGTGCTCCTCTTCACCACCCACCTTTCTTCTGTGTCTCTAGCTGCATGTTTTGTGAACCTCCCAATTTAATTCCCATGATTAAGGTAAGAAAAAAGACTCTGCTGCCACTATTCTAGACAAAATTATTCCCTTGACTCTTTGTTTGGGACCAGTGGCAGCCTACTGCTCCCCATGTCCTTTGCAGACTCCAAAGACCTGACTTGCTTCTCTGGAAAAAGCACAGCCCCCCTCAGGGGTAGCAGAGGCATTGGGGGTTCAGGGCACAAACTCTCCAAGTGGAAATAGGGCATTTTACTTTGAAGCCATAATTATCCCCTCCTCGTTACCCTCTCCACCAGATATGGGACAGCATACAGGAAAGACAACCTTGCTGTTCCATCTGGCCTTGGAGTTTTCACTTGTTTTTTGGTGAAAGTTAAAGAAGCAATGGAAAATGTCTCAGTGCATGTGTGGATCCAGACAGAAAGTGCATGTGTACCCCACAGAGCCTGTGGTTTAAGTTCATTTTAATTCTTAAAGCTCTTGCTATCTCCTTACATAAGTGTCATTTCTTGTGTGAAGGCAGAGACCAATATTAAGATCCTCAGCTGAAATAATCCTTAGAGCTCTGCAGCTTAAGATAAAACTGACAGCTTCTATCAGGTTTTATTCTTCAGGACATAAACTTGGGGTCAAGAAGGCATTCCTTCCCATATGATAACATTGCAAATTAAGTTCCATTGGGTTTTTTTTCTTTTCCTCTGATCAATCTTAGCATTATAGAGCTGGATTTGGCACAACAGATTTGTACAAAAGTATTTCTGGGCTTGATTCTATGAAAACAAACAGAAACCTTTTCTTGACCTTCTTCCCTACACGTTAGTAAATACTCATCCTTCATCCTGGACACCACTCTTTAAAAGCAAATGAATGAGGGCAAAATCCTTCACTTGTTCAATCTACTGTAGCTGCTCTCTGCACACAGCATTAGGACACCTGGCACAGTCCCAGAGTATGAGGAAAGGTAAGGGACAAACAGCAGCTATCCTGCGTCTCAGTTTGTATTCAAGATGAAGAGCAACTGTGTGCAAAAAGCCATAAAAAGACATATTAATTGCTTCTTCTCTAGCATTTTACTTACCCAGAGTGAAGAAACTTTCTTTTTATGAGTTGAAAACATACTCTCTCATTCTCTATAAATGCATTAGATGCAGACAAGGGTTTTGTGCCTTTGAGCAGAATTAGACAGTGTAAATTGTAGGGAAATGTTTTAGACCAAAACTAAATAATTCTGATGTTTTTAGTGAAACATTTCCTTATTTATGTAAACAAATGTGCTTTAAATTTTCTTTCTACTTTAACTATTTTTTGTTTTAAAAAATTTGAAATCAAACAGAGTGAAGAAACCTTCCCACCAAGATAAAATTATAACAAATGTTTTGGAGAATGTCGAAGCAAAAACAACTGTGGGTCACACAACTCTTGTCAAATCTGACCTGGGAATGGAAGGACAGATTCCCTGAAGGCAGCTAACAGCAGGGTTCAACTGGCTTCACCAGAGCTGTTATTTACGTCAATTAAAAATGGATCTGAAATCTCTTGAAGGGATAATAATCTCTACAAATACATTTTTTTTGTAATTCTCATCTTCATGAGAAAACCTAATTATTACACTTTGCCAGATGTAGCAAGGCAGACAGATGTGACCCCAAATTTTAGATGCATTCAGTTATTAGGTATGATTTATGCTCCTCTTATCAGTAGCTTCATTGAGGTGTCTATCTATGCATAAATTTAAAAATGGTAGGACTTGGGCTCTAATGCAATTTGAATACTAATGGATATTTTCCTCATGGATTCTCCTTAGTTTTGTTTCAGGTATACCTTCTGAACTTTCCCTTTTAGTTCCAATGTGAAACACAAAAAATGTGATTTCAGTCCTTCATAACTCTGAGAAACTTCTCTTATTGTAAGCGTCTTAATTTAAATGCAAAAAAGTTAAAAAATTAATTGGATACAATTAAGGAAATAATTAAATTATGCACGAAAGTAATGAATTAATAGCTGTCAACCAGGATATATTTTTTCTTCTCTTAAATTGTCATGACTATGCATATGGGAGGTAGTAAAAATGAGGGAAAACAGGGTTGGTGGGGGGTTAGAGAGGAAGGACTGGATGACCTTCATGTGCTGTGAAGGTAAGGATGATACTTAAAAACCTGAAGTTTATGGTGGCCAAAACTGAAGAAGAGGAATAGAAAAAATATGTAACAGAATGAGATTCTCCTATCTATACACAGCCCTAACATATATTTTAAAAAGAAACAACTGCAGACCGCAGTCCAATTCAAGTTTCAGTTAATAGACCATGCCTGAAGTTAAGATAAAACACAGATGGCATGGTAGCTACATGATGCACTGTGAGGAAAGGTACAAAGTGAATGATGGATGACAAACCAATAGTACCAGAATTCCAAAATGATGCCCTCAGAAAAATATGCAAGCTTTGAAGGCAATTTACCGGAATGTCCACAGTACATTATAAGTCTGGAGTCTTTACTGAAATAGGGAAAAATAAAAGTGATGCTTTCCATCTTCCTAAGTTATTCCTGCAATACTACCAAACCTTTTTTTTACTTTTTTTCTTTTTCCTTTTTTTTTTTTCTTTAATGCAATGGGCAGAAAACAGTGAATTTCTAAAACAAGGCAATTCAGACAAACTAAACTTATTTGGAGGCTAAAGTTATTTAATAGTATTAGGAACTTCCAAATTAGGTCTTGACAATCAAACATCTTTAAAAATCTAGCCTAAGTTACCAGCTTTTGATCAGAGGGCTGTAGCAGGACAGAAACTTAAGGCAGGTTTCCATCACCTGTTTTTTCTTCAGTGCATTTTCCACCTGACATCCCTTTAAGCTTTTAGCTCAGTAGAAATATTTTTTTTTAAAGGATTAGTAACACCAAATTTTCATGTAAATATCCAAAATCAGAAATCTGCACTGCTAAAGCATAGAAATTGCTGTAATGCATCACGGGGTTTCTTTTCTTTTTCCTCTTTTTGGAGTGAGCGTGTTTATAGAGGAGAAGAGTTGAATACGGGTCTGAAATGAGTAAGGACTTTTGAGAGGGCTGGTGTGACCCACTCCCATATTTTAAGCTGTCATGTTGTGCTGCCAAGTGTGGGATGGTGTCAGCTGGTGTCAGTCAGGCTGTGATGCGGCGCGTGAAGCGCCGTGATGGATTGCCAGCCCTGTCCCTAATGCGTGACCGGCTGGGAGCCGCAAAACTCCAGCAACACTACTGCAAGCTTTAGAGGACAGCCACGGCTATTAGTGTGAAGACTCGAGGCAAATAAATAACTATTTACTAATGAGGGATGGAGCATGACAAACTATTATCCTGGTTGCCTGGCAGAGTCAGGGAAAATAGATAAATCCCAGGCTGGGTTAGCAAAGAGCATCCAAATCTCAGCTCCAGGGCTGAGCAGAGCGCAAGGGGCTGGGGAATTGATGGTTTTCCAGCAGGACCCCCCAGCCAAAACAGGGACAGCTGGGGTAAGAGCACAGAGGGTAGAAAAGGCAATACTTGGCACATTGTTTTTTCCATTAATGACAAAATTACAAGGTGCCTAACTGAGGAACAAAATATCTACTTGTTAAACACCAACTTAATTAGATGTCTCACTCAGAAGGAAAGAGCATATGAGAAATAAAAAAACCCTCCTGGAAACCTACTCTTTAGCTAGTCTGAAAGCAATAAATTATGCTCCATTCATTTGTTTAATTAACCAGTGTTATTGAATCCTTTTTTTCCATTATGGTGCTTTTAAAAATTTGCTTTCCTTAGAACACCGCACAGAATGCTGTGTCAAGTCTGTAAACTTCTGGTCTTTCCTTTGCATGAGTCACTCATACAGCAACATAGACTGATGCTTGGAAACCTCTAGTGTTTTCATATTTTAAGACAGTTTAAATATTTTAATGAATGTTGTATTTTCAGCTTCAGATGTCTCTGTGAGAGTCTGGATGTTAGAGTGTTAAAGGAAAGCCAGAAGTCTTAACTAAATAAGAAAAGTTTCAGATTGAGAAGACAATTTAGACATGGATATCAGTTTTAAAATGTGGGTCTAACAGTTTTCAGAAACTGTTGTTGAACATGTTTAATGTTTATTCTATAAGTATTACATGGTTTGGAAACTATCAAACAGGGAAAAAAAAATATGGAAAGGTAAGGCTGGCATTATGAGGAAAAACTTCTTTTCCTAGAATATTTCCACACTTTTTAGAGGAACTGTTAATAGAGTGCAGTGAAGACTGATGTGTGCTAGAGAAAACAGCTGTGCCCAGATGGACTTTCACCAGTTTAGCATTTCTTTAAAATAAAGAACCATATTTACACACAGTGTTGTAGAGCAAGGGGACAGATTGCTTTGATGGGGACAGACTGACCTGACTCTACACATTCTCCTGCTGCTCAGACACAATCCAGCTCCTTTGCAGAGTCTCTGGGTGTGTCATGTGTCCCTAAGAAGGCTTCTGGCTGGCTCAAGGGATGCCAAATAAGTTCAAGTTTTTCAATATCTGTCAGTAAGGACTTACTGAGACAAGGCTTCTGAGCTGCTTGTAATCCAAACAGAGCAGTAGCTCCATAATGGATGTGAGAAGAAAGACGTACATGAAAAAAGCCATGAACTCTTGCATGAGTCCAATAAAATACACTCAAGCCACAGTAGAAACTTACCCTGTTTTGTCAGAAACCTTACATAAAAATCCATCAATTCACAATCAAATTAAGCCACGTTTTTAGAAAGGCTTGTGATAACTTGCATTCTTGGATACGCCCCCAAGACTTACCTCTGCTCTGAGGGTACTTGGACTGTCATGAGAAAAAAAAGAAGTGGTCCATTTTCTTTGATCTTACTTGATTTTTTCTTTTTTTTAATTCTCCTGCTTTCAGTTACTTCATCACTATTTGCTACATCAAAGGACCCTCCAGTGTCAGAACAGATTTCCCTCAGTTATGAATAAAGCTCATGGAATATTGACACTTTTGATACTCTTCAGTACCAGTGAGTTCTAGTGCATCATATTTTAATTTTCTCAGGATAATTGGTAAGTCATTATTCACCCCATCAAAAAAAAGCCCTACCTTCCCCTTTCAAATAGGACATTGGTAAGAAACTAAGACAATTCAAGTAGTTAATAAATAACAGTCCTTCACCATCTGTACTGTTCCTTTACTTATGCTGTCTTATATATTTCATCCCTTCTCAGAATTATCCCTCAGAAAAAGTTCCTATTCACCCTTCTCTGAACCTAAACTAACTCTGACTGGAACAGCTTTCCTGCCTGAATTCATTATGCATGGCCTAGTCTCCTAATTGAAATAATGAAGGCTTTTTCCTGTCTTCTACTTCGTGTAAAACCTTTCAGTATTAGCCATGCAATTACCAGACTCTCAGTCACGTATCTCTCAGACACCTCTTCTGGAGGGGAATGGGAGCCCTGATTCATCCACCACTATTTGCAGTCAAAGCTCTGACTCCCATTAGTGTCAGGGCAAGGCCTGAGAGGGAGCTCAGGAGACGTGTTTTGTACTGTAGCCATATTCCTCCTATGTGACCTTTGTCAGGCACCTTTCCCTTTTCATGTTTCAAATCTTCTTGCTGAAAATAGTGATAATGACAGGTCACTTTCCATAGTGACTTGAAAGGTACTCATCATTAAGTTCTCAAAGAGCAAGAGGCTTCTCTGAATATTACCAATATTACTTGCTGGTTTTAACTGAGCTTCTCTAGATGACTGACTGGCTGCCTTTCTTGCATCTACCACTTCTTCAGGTCTAATGAGTCTTCTTCACCTCTTCCACATCCCTCTCTACAATGTAGGAGTTTTGAATGCCTTCTTTATCACTTCTAATATGTTAATCCACATCTCTAATAATTTTCTTATTTGCTACAGTATACAACACTCAATGCAGAATTAGAGTCACATTTCCTTGTTGGTAATTTCCTGGAACCTTTTTTAAATATAGACACCACTTTCCATTCCCCATTACTATTAGGTCAATTAATTTTAATAAAAGTCCTCCAATTTTTTTTACTTTAAATAATAACTCCTTTAACCAACAATTTTGTGACAAGAAGAATGCAAAGAAACCAGTCAGCTACTCAGATGTAGCCTCAGACCTTCTGAGACTCTATTAACCTTTGAAAATGTACTGTATTCTCTTGGTCAGTGGTAAATCTGGTCCTTATGCATTTGGGAAGTTCTTTTGCATCCATTCCATGGTTTTAAAATTACACAGTTCTTGAAGTCAATCTCTTATTAATTTTACCTTTACCTCAATACAGTTGATGAACTTTTCAGGGTGAATGTCTGCAGGTAGAAATAAATTAACATTCTCTGGCCGATTTTTGTAACCTAAGCTAATGCTTGTCATTTAGAAAGCAATTGAGTCACACTTAAACAGCATCCTTTACTCTACTGTCACTGAAGTTAATTTGTGGAAGTATGAGAATCCTTTAAAAATATCTTTGTTAGAGCACAGTCCCTGTCACAGCACAGAATAATTTCCTGAATGCACTTAACAATCAGGAAGCTCTGCACCTACTACTGAAGATAATTATCTGATGGTCACTTGAATATCATTTTATCAACTTGAAAAGTGCCTAAAAATGTTGGAGATAATACCATAAAAAACAGAAAATGGGTCCCAAGGAAGTGGTCACGTATCTTTACACTGTGAATCTGTTTTTAAACAAAGTACCCATAAAACTGCACATAGAAGCAAAACCAAAAATGTTGCATGCATGACTCTTTGAGGTTTGCTTATTAAAAAAAAGCAAACAACAAACAAAATGCAAAAACCCCCCACAATACCAGAAGGGGAGAGATGATATTAAAAGCCAAACACACATTGCTCTATTTTTGTGGACTTTGTACTATCACTCCTCTTATATTTCCCCATACGAATAATTTGCACCTTTCATTCCTTCATGACAAGGATTGGGTAACAAGTACAAGACATGGGGCCCTGAAAATTATCTGAGAATATTAACAGCAGGCAGCAGCATGCATTAAGACAACTATTCTTTTAGTGAACAAAGTGAATTTGATGAAGATGTATCAGGGTATTTCACGCAGTCTCTAGAGTTTATGGAATCCATTCATTCAAGTTAGTCTTCAGAACAATAAGTTCAAGTAATGTTTGTTTGCAGCTAAAATATCCTCACTCAGCACCAAAACAGAATTGATCACAGCAGTCTTCTACATGCAGAAGGAAGAGAATACCTGTGAAAATATCCACCCTGAGAAAGGTGAAAAATATGTGATCTACCATCACCTTTGATGTACCATCACTTCATATGAAGTCTGTGGGATTACATTGAGGTAAAGGCAGCTGTAAATAAAGACACAACACCATTGTCTGGGAATTATTTTGAAGAACTTATAAGACACAGCATACTTGTCTTTACTTCCAAGAGTGTTTAAGAAAATAAAGTTAGTACCATTACAGATGGTCTGCATTCTGTATGCGATTGGAGTTATTTCAAGTAATTAATTTCCAGCTTTTAAACACAATGACATTTCCCTTATTTGCTTTTTTTAACTTAAGTTTTAAAACTGTCATATGTAGGTGGGCTGATTCAGTAAACTGTACTTTATTATGTTATAGGAAAAGTATAGAAAAGTATAGAAAAGCAATGGAGAAAAGCTGAATCTGTTGCAAACATTCTGATATCAGCATTAAGCCCTATAAATATTGCTCCAGACATTACCCATTTAAAAGCAGTACAGAAAATCTCTTACTTTCCTACTGTCTCATATTGTCCTGCGAAGATCCTATGGGTCTCATGTACTTTTATGGGAAATCAGTCTTTAGTGTTCAGCTAACCCAAATAAGGAGGCAGAATAAATAAAAAGTTAGCTAAGACTGCTCTAACGAGAAATTTCTTGACAAAGAGAGTTAACAAACAATGGAAATTTGTCCAAGTAATAAAAATCATGCTGAATATAAGAAAAGGTACATGAATATCCAAGGAAGATGTAGAATCCTAATTCAAACCTGTTGGGTTTACTTTTAGCTTTGACCCTTTCTTTGTTTATACTGACATTCAGCAATAAGGTTTATTGCTGAATATTATAGACCTAAATATTATTTTACTGAGGTCCATTAGCTGTGTGTGTTTCCTGTTATTTCCTAATTTTATTTAGTCAATGTGTCTCTGTTTTGAATATCATGTAAGACTCAGAAACCTTATTGCAGTAAAAACATGACATTTGCCACTCTATTCACAAGACACACCATAGAAAACAATTATGTTTATCACATTGTGTTCACATATTATCACACGTTCATGATTTGTTCATGATACATCCATGATGACTACTACTAATCTCCTTGGTGAATTTTATAGGGTTGAAAATGGTTTATTTGAGAACATGTTTCTGTTTGGAAGAGGGTGTTATTGTGGTTATAACCAGCCCTTCCTGGGTTTGCCAAAACACTGCTATGCAGAATAGCCAGCCAAGTCATTCTTTGGTGGTCTTACCAGTTCTAATATTTTCATAGAATGTTTGCTTATTTCCGGCTCATTGTCTGTTCTAATTGAAAGTCATAGACTCACTAATATTGCCCAGTACATTGAGGCTATTAACTTCCCTGGCTATAATATACTTTATTAAGAATACTAATACATACCCAAGCCTGTATGACATTTAAAGCAAAATGAGTAGCCCTGGACTATGTATATATTATGAAAATTGTCCTCTAATGACTGTCCAATAGAAGAGCTTAGAGTCCATTAGAAGGGCATAATTCTTTGTTTCTTTTGACACACCATCAGATTACCATTGTCCTACCCCTAATAAAGCAGCTGGGAATCTTTCTACTCAGTCTGTTTGACTAACCATGGTCACCAACTTGACCACAGGAACAGACCAAATACAGTCACTTTCACACCTGGTTTTCTGGGCTGTCATATTCAGAGAGCACAGCCAGACTGCAGACATGATGAAATGTGAGACAGCAACTGATGAATTGGGTATTTCTTTGTCATCACTTATTTATCCATATTTCTATTCTTTGTATTTCCCCTTCAAACTACTTGTACAACAGGGAATTCTAAACCATTGCCATTGCCCCCTTCTGTCAACTCCATCCTGTACAGGACTTTGGAAGGGGTTGTGTGAGCCACACCAAACACCTAAAGAATTTTACAGTATCTCAGGTCCTTACATCTAAAAGATATCTGGGAAATATTAATTTTTCCATCAACATGATTCTAAGGACTTTCTAAAATTCAGTCTCTCAAATTTCTTAACTGAAGAGTACTGAAAATTTCCTGAAGGATCTTGTGCACAAAGTCTTCCAAAAGTTGAACTTTCCTAGGACTGCTGACAGAGCAATATCTCCCTATTATGGGCTCCCCATGGTTGGTAATGAAGTACCAAACAGCAAGCAAGCCATCACTTCTTAATCAGTTCTGATTAAAGGGTCAATGAAGTTGTGATTCCACATGAACCTTTAGGCCAAAAATCATAGTCTTAATCACAGCTGGAAGCCAGCCAGGGTCACTCACCATGCTCCAAGATGCAGGGTTTTAATCACGAAATTGCGGTGATGCTTCATTTTTAAAGAGAATAAGAGACAGAGGGAGGAAAGGATAACACTGCTTATAACACTGCTAACTGACCTTAATCTAATGTGATGTGCAATACTCTCAGCATGTATCTGTGGCAGGGACACAGCATAAGTGTAAGAAAGCCTCTTCTTAAAACTAAATTAAATTTGAAAGAGTAGATTAGATTATTCCCAATGTCCTCAAACAAACTTCTGTGCGCTGAAATTCATCTTGAGATTTGCAAGTGGCATTAGCGGCTTTCCTATATGACAATTGTATCACCCTTTGTGTACACCTCAGAAAAGCTACTTAGCTCCACATCTTCGTCATTACTCAAAAAAACCTCAGCTGCTTGCAAAAGATGAGTATAATTCTATCAGATTGGAAAAAATGCCCTTTTGATGGTTCTGATGACTCCTGTTACTTAATGACCTGCACCTTTTTTTCTTTTTTCTTTTAAACAACAACCTCTCATTCTGTAAAAAAAGCTCCCAAAACTGCATTTTGGCTACAAGTACTTTAAAAATGCAGCATCTATTATACTGGACACAGAACAGAAAGTTCAAGACCTGAGAAATATGCAATTACACTAATGCAATTTAATGGGCAGCACTTTGGAGGGGAGCAGTCAGGAATTTGGATTCTGTTCTTGTCTCACAAAGTCGTTTTTGTCCCCATGACTCTGAATTCCCTCTCACCCTATATTTCCTATGCCTATTTCTGGTGTAGCTCCTCCTGGCAAAGTTTTTCAATTATAAAATATTCAAAGGATATTTCACCAGGTCGACCCCTGGTAAAATCTTCTAATCAGTTGTGCTAAAAATCAAGCAGATTGCTAATAAATTAGTAGCCTGCCTGTGAGTTTATGAACCTCATAAATATATAATATGGTTTTTATTCTGTAAGTAATGTAATGTTTTAATTACATTGATAAGGGTGGGAAATATTATTTTAATACTTTCTATCATAAATTATCATGAAAACAACAAGGATTTGCATGTAAAGAGGAAGGTTAGAAATGGTGAATTTATTGTGCTGATTATTGCCTTCCAGATAATGTATTTTCTGTATATTAATTTTTTCAACAGAAATGTTCCCCTTAAAACATAGACACATCAACCAGTATTTAATCTAAAATGTTGTTAAAGATACCAAGGAATTCATAATCAGCCCAATATATTATATTGCAAACAAATTTATTTTAAGCATTTTTACATCAATGTTCATTGTCTTTTATGCAATATTTAACATATAGAGAGATAGTAATACATATTTATACAATTTTACTTTGTGACTATTTTGTTAACTCCTCCTACTGTCTTCTGCTTTCCATGATTAGCTGTAGCAAAACAACCAAAGAGTTCTGTATTCCAGTAACGCTCCTAAAATTTAGTTGAAAGATCTTAATTTCTGTTTAGTTTTGGACATGTAATTCAATTTAGTGATTCTGCAAAGCCTTTATAATTAACCCACTTACAATGGCCAGTAAAGCTTTTTTTCTTTGTACCAAGTTTTTACTCATAGCCAAATACTTAACATTTATTTTTATAGATAGAAAAAGGAGACAAAAGCCACTGGGCTGATTTTCAGAACTGCTGAGCGGGTAGGACAGCCACTGAAACCAGACCAAGTTGAAGTCACTGTGAAATAAAGAGATCATTTAAAAAAAAAAAAAATAGTGAGAAGAAGTTTCTTTTTATAGTGAAGTTGGGTACTGGTGGCCCTGAAAGAGAAACAAAATAAGATTCAGGGAATTATGAAGATACTAATGGAAAAACATGGGCTCGAGTGGATTAAATTTTAAAATCACCATGCATCACGAGGAGGACAGCATCCCTCCTCCTCAGGATTTTAGGTCAGGTAGATAATACAACCTTCAGACACAAATGTTCAGCTTATCTAGAATATAGGTGCTGAAGCATATTGAGGTGCTTTTTATTGGAACTAGTAAGATTAGAGCTAGAGCCAAACAAAAATAACAGGAAGATACCCTTGTGCTTCATTTGGTCTGAGCTCTCCATTGCTGTATGTTAATCTCTCTAAAAGAACTGGCTTTATTTGACCTGGCCTGTGCATTTTAATAATTTATACACTGTTTAAAGCTCTGAGAGAAAAATCTAAAAAGTTCTTATATTCATTTCCTAGAACCTCTTCTTTGCCATCTTCTCCCATGTGATTTACTGAGAGATAGATCTTCCAGCAGCTTAAAAGAGGGAACATAGAGTAAACAATTTATTGCAGCATTTTGTACTATTCTTTGGGTCTGCTGCTAGGTGACGTGGAAATGCAGAATACAAAGGTGATCTTTAACCCACATAGTTTACACTGATAATATAAGATGGACATGAAGAAGCAGCAAGTAAACAGCAAAAGACATCAAGGTGTTGTAGTAGAAAATAGTTTTAGCCCAGCTATAACCCTGATGACAATATTTTTGCAACCATTACAAGAGGAGAGCTGTGAAAATTTGTCTGGAGACAAAATGCAGGGTAGCTCTTTCCATCTCAGTGGGTGAAGCTGTGTGGCAGAAAGCCATTGTGTTTTCCAGGAAGTTAACAGTGCACAACTGAGACCAATTTTGTGAACTAATTAAAAGAACTGACATCTCAGTAACGCACCAAGTGTGATGTGCTAGGCACTGATTGCAGAAAAGCTTTACACTATTCTTGATGAATTCACTTTTCCTCACACTTTACACACAGATTTCTTTCCGTAGTAGATAAGGAAAGGACAGATCTTAGTTTAGCAACACTGTTCACTCTCTGTGGAGATCCACTGTGGGTTCTAGTTAGCTCGTAAGGTTATTTTCTGCAATAGCAATGTTCGTTAGTAGAGTCATTAATCTCTTTCTAGAAGAGGAATATTTTTAGAAGTAAATGTTGCTCCTTCATCAAATTCAACTGGTGGGTTCATAAGACTCATATGTCCTTTTCAATTAATTCACAGATGGATTTTTCCAGACAACATCCATCCTACCCCTTCCTGCAGGCTCACAGAAGAGAGTTTGGGTTTTTTTTCTCCCTGGTGGAGTGACAATTGCTACCCCCAAACTAATTACCTTTACAATTAGCAAGTAAAACCAATTTTCACACTTCATATGGTAACATGAGAATGACAGAAATGCTCACCATTTGTTAAATGTGTCACTAGAAAAGAAAAAGACAAATGTGACACTACATTTTCAAGAGTTCAGTGTCCCTAAACTCTGTATTTGGAAAATTATGGAGTTCACATAGAAAGCATTTGCTGGTTTATTTTAGAAAGAAATCTCATCAAAGATGAATGACAAAACTCTTGTTTGACATCTGATTCTTTGTGTTTGCTTTCTTACAGTGAGGGGGGAAAAAGCCTAAATTATGTTTTATTCCCATTACACAGTAGGGATTGAAAAAAACACAACATTTTGCAGTTTCATAGGGACTGGAATCTTCCTAAGACTTTCTAATAGAGCGCTAAGCCAAGTTTTTGGTGGCCTTTTATATGAATTTGCCCATGTGGATTCCTTAGCACCAGTAAATAAAGCTGAGGTCATTTCCCTGTGTCTTGCAGACAGTACTAATAAATTTTATTCTTTATTCCCCTTTCTTATTTCCTTAAAACAAGGAACTTAGTATCTTTGAGGGCAAATGTATCAATACAAATTGGTTAACAGCTTTCCAAGCATTTTGTGGTAGTAAACTGAAAGCAGAAAGATGGAAGACTGAAAGTGACACTACCTAAATGACGTATTTTTAGCAGACAAAGATCAAATTTATCCCTTGCTTCCTATACAGCATTAACAACTTTATGGCATTTCAAAGCACAAACATTAACACTATGGTTTGTTGAAAAGAATATTTATAACAGGGGAAAAAGCCTCAGCCATTCTTCTCATTATTTTTGAGATTTATCTGGAGCCACAAAAAGCCACTGAATACTCGGCGTAAACTTGTCCAAAACTGCTGAAAATCTTGGAATGAACAGTGGGAGATGAAGCACAGAAACAGAGAGGCAGCAGAAGGCAGAGGTGTCGGGACTCCAAGCCAGCACAGGAGGTGAATCCCTCTCATTCCCATGGGAATGCAGCACAGCCACACCAACCCAGGGTGTCTGAGGAAAACTGCTGGGATTTCTCAGTCTAAAGGTGGCTCCATGCACCACAGCAAGACAAGGCTGGCTCCCAGTGCAGTCACCTCTACAGCCTCTGGCTTGTAAGGCCAGAGAGAAAAGTGCAGGAGAAATTTCACTGGGAAATTCTCATTGGTGAAAAAATAAAATAAAATCTAAAAATAAAAATTACTTTAAAAATTAAAAGTAAATTTAAAACTAAATCTAATAAAATATAAAATAAAACTAAAATTGAAAGAAGAAATAAAAAATAAAAATAAAATAAACAAGTTGAAAAATATTTTTAAAATAAATTTAAAAGTAAATGAAAAAATAATGTAATAAATAAAATTAATAAATTAAATACATTTATAAATTAAATACATTAATAAATGAAAATACAATGTAAATATTAAAAAATAAAATAAATGGAATTAATTAAAATAAACTCTAAAAATATCAAAATAAAACAAAGAAAAATAAAAAAAATTAGATTACATTTTAAAAATTAAAAAATAAAACAAAACTAAATAAAAAATAAATAAATAATAGAATAAAATAGTGAATGTAAGTAAATTAAATAAAAATTCAAATAAACCACAAAATACAAAGTAAGAATAAATTAGGAATGAAAAGGAAAAATAAAAAGAATGTATAAGTACATAGAAATAAAATTTTTAAAAAGTAAAAATATAAAATAATAAACCAAATAAATATAAAAATGAAAAATCTTATACGTAAAATAAAAGGAAAAAAACAAATAAAAGCAAAACAAATAAAAATTAAAATAATAAAACTAATAAAGTAAATTAAGAAACTTAAAAAGTAAAAATGAAGATCATAAAAGCATAATAAATGAATAAAAAATAAATAAAAATAGAAAACATAGATATAAAAACATGAAAATAAATTGAATTTTAACAATTAAAAAATAAAAGCAATAATTAAATATATTAAGAAGCCCCATTCCAAAAGCAAAGCATTAATTCTTGAACTCCTAGCACAGTTCTGACATGAATTCCAACTTACAGTGGCATAAGTGAACCAAATAGAAAAAAGTATCTCCTTTCATATTTTAGAACTATTCCTAAAGGTCTTTTTGCTGACATTTAAGGTAAAAGGAATCAGGCTTCCAGTCATCTCTGGCATCTTTGGCTCTCAGTGTTTGTAGAAGAAACTACAACATTATTAGTGTCAGTGCAACATTTTAAAAATTCTTCCTAAATTTCTCTGTGAGGTGAAAATTCGGTCCCACTATTGCTAAGGGTTCCTTCCAAGTAGAAAATCATGTCACACTTACATTGTGTAACAGAAAATGAATATTCTGGTTTTACTCTGATGTTAATTGCTGCCTTTTCCCTAACTAGATGGCAAGTGACCTTTACACATCGTTACTGCTAAGTGGAAGGAGAGAATAATAATGTTATTTTAATTGATTTGTGAATTATTGAACAGGGTTATGAATTCTGAACCCTCTCTGACTGGGAGAATCGATTGCATACTCTGTTTACAATTTAGTATTTTGTATGTTTTTTGTCTCATGCTCCTGTTTTGTATACATTCAAAAGATACCTAAAAACAAGAACGTAACATTACCATTTAGAACAATTTATGTTGTGAATGTATGAAAATACTCTCAAGTATAAAACCCCAAATTTTATGGTTGGGAACCATGGGAAAAGCACCTAACAACAGACTGTTGTATGTCCCTGAAAAACCAGTGGATCATGCAACTACAGGCTTGGAAAACACCTCAAGTGCTCATTCTGTCTCTTTTGGTAAACCACAGTGACATTACCCTTACCCAAATAATTTCTGATACATTTCTCTACACAATTTTTGAGGTCTTTTAACAGTAAAGAACGCTCCATCTCTTCTCTATGTAAGGTCTTCTAGTGCTTCACAATCCTTACTGCCACACACTTTTCCAGACTGAAATTTCAGCCTCCTTTCCTGCAATTTAATTCCTGTACTTTTTAAAGAACAGCAGAGTCCTTGATAGCTGTCCAAAGAGAAAGTAAGATTTTTAGCAATCACCTCTGCATCCACCTTCTGGTAGTTCCATCAGAAAACCCTTCCTTATCTTGCTTTTGAGAAAACGATGTGAGAAAATATCAGAAGTTTTCCCATGGTCAAAATAAATTACAACATGTATTTTTTGGGGTAGTAGCTGCTAGGGAAGTCTTACCTACTGAGCAGCTGAGGATGATAGAACTGGGCCTTGCTTTTCCTCTTTCCTATTTCCCCTATGGTGAACTCTGTGCATTCTCTGTGCTTACTCTCAGTCAAATTATCTTCTCCCCTGATATCCTCAATGGGTTATTGCCACTTGATTGGAATGAAGCCTACAGAGCATTCCTCTAAGGGTTTGTCTGCCTTCTGTAATAAAATTGAGTGTTGATGTGCTCCACTCCCTGCAGAGGCCTAGGTGTCAAAAACCCTTGCTACCAGCAAGTCCTAAACTGCGCTTCACTTTTCAGCTGCTTATAAAAACACCTTTTTAGCTGATCTTCTTATTTTGATGGTTCAAATTAAATGCCCTCCTTAATAATGGTGAGAGGATTTCTATGGTTCCTTAGCACCCACTTTTTCCCCAGGGCCACCTTGCACTAGGAAGATTACCACAAAATATCCTGACATGGTTCACACAGGTGCACACTCTCCCTCATTCTTCTCATTCCCTGAATAAGCTCTACTCACATCTGTGAACTTTGCCAGCGACTTCAGTGATTCCAATAAGTCTCAGTTTAATTAATTTAAAGTAATTAATACAAATAATGCTTTTGGTTACGTATAAAGAATTGCAGGTCCTTGATTTTTGTTTCTCTAAATACAGGCAAGCCATTTCCCCTTCTCATTTTCTCTGTATCTGTGTCATTCATATCCATTTAAATACAACCTAACTTCACTTTGGGCTATGGTAAAGTTTCTTCATAAGAAAGTATCTGTTGCTCACCTCAAAACCTGACTGGAACTGAAAGTTTCCTGTGGCAAAGCTGCAGAGACAGGACCTTATTTGGCTCACACGGTGCAGTCTGCTTACCCTGTCACCCCTTTATGCTCACCATCTCACTGCAGTTCCATTTGGAAGTTTAGGTAATTAAAGGCTTTTGAATAATTATGTGAGTGTGTTCTGCCATTTCCCCAGATATTTCCAAAAAAATTTCAGCATTCAATGGAAGCGGCACATCTGTTTTTGAAAACAATTAAATTATTAGACACAGAGTAATTCAGTTAGTCCTACAGATGACTTGAGAATTTTGACGTATAATCAATAAACCTGGAATGTGAGAAATGGAAATTGGATTTGGAAGATTAACAAAGCCTGCCATTGAAAGATTGATTTTTGCATAAGATTTTGCCTTAATCAGAATTCCCAAGGGGCCCAAGTAATAGCTAGCTAATGTTGCTCAGAAAGAAATAATAAGAAAAAAAATATTATTGAAGAATGGAGTTCTCAGCTTCCCTTCCAAGGGCACCAAAAATTGTCTTATTTCACAGGTTTCAGTAAAATAAAAAACAACTGTTTCCTTGTAACTATGTTGCAGGGTACTGTCAATTTTTTAAGTTTATTTTAGCCAAAGTTCAAAATAAGAGCTGAAAACACAGATTTTTAGGGGAAAAAACAGTTCTACTCTACTAAAGGCTTAGTATTCTAAAGTAAAACAAGACTCAAAATTTCTTTGGGGGGGAGCATGGGACATCAGCACTTTTCCAGCATATCTTCATCATTTGCAATATTACTGCCTGTGTACAGGGATTCTTTCCAGTATTAGAACAGGACCAGCCTGTAGATGGTTTTGATTAGGGCCTCCTGCTCAAATTTGATGATCATCCAAATCGTAGACCTTTTAGAACTATTTGTGTTGTTAATTCAAAAAACTTAATGAGTCTCTAATGAAACATTTCTAACTGCAGCATGTTTCTGTTACCATACCTTCCTCTGTGTCAAAGCATAAGCTGTTTCAGTAATAAATGATAACTGCAGGGATGATCTGGAAATGTCCCGGCTGCTGGAACCTGACTGCCCATGCTCCTGGAGGGTGAGGATGCCCTGGTGTGTTTGGGTTGTTGTAATTAGCATGTGCTGTGTGCAGTTTCTCAGAGCAGTCTGGCAGCTCGGGGTTTTTGGGGTCCTTAACAGGCAATTTATATGGAGATTCAATTTTGTGACTAATGTTTTCTGGATGTAGAGACGTTCAGTGCCCAACTGAAACTGTTTAATTAGCAGTAGAGATGGAGCTGAAAGAGGACCAAATTACCCCAGGATTTAGAGCAGAATTATTTTATTATTTGATTTACAGCATGGGGAATTGCTCTAGTCAATGAACAGGTTCTGTGGTTGTTTCTTCCTTTGGTTTGAAAGAGAATTTTTTCAGGACTTTGTCACTCATAATAGCTGTTTAAGGAAGGAATATCCTCATCAGTCAAACCTCCATAAAAAATATGGATTATTTTGTTCTTTTTGTGCTAGACTGATGAAAGATCTTTCCTCAAGTCAAAAAAACATTTTAACAGATTGCTAATCATCTTCAAGAAAGGATTTGGGGAACAACAGAAAAGACCATGATGCAAGTGCAATATTTTAAGCAGATAAACTGTTTTAAAATAATCTTCCCTTTCTTTTTCCTAATCTAAGACAAACAGAAGGGGAGTTTTATCCACTAACTCTATAAATAAGGTCTCTCTGAATTTCTTCTAAAAGCAATGAAATTGCCTTTATTTAGCTGCTTTCTGTGTCAACAAATGCTGAATTATGCATGGAGGCTATGATATTGTGATACTCACTTTTAGTGACCTTATAAAAGCCAGAGAGAAATCAATATAGATTGCAGTACTAAAAATGCTGGAAAGCTTGGTGATCAGAGTAAGCAGCCAAAGTCATGTTAAAAAAAAATCAGGGTCAAATATCATTTTTAAGTGAGCTGATGCTTCAAAAACTTGGTTGTTTCTTTATGGGCTTTATGCTGTTTTTTGGGAGGAGTTAGTTTTTGTTTTGTTTTTTCTTTAAGGAAAGATTGATCAGCATTAAAAACTTAATAAAGACATCTCTGAAAAAACTTTTTTACTCTTGGTCTCCATCATTGCTGCAGCCTTAAAGTTATCACTTTAATTTTGCTGTTGACCTTAACTGAGATCCACATTTGCCTTAGATTCATTCCAGCACTGAGGAAAAAAACCTCCAGATACTCCAGGAAGTATTTCCCTACCAGAGACAAAGCACCTTTTGGGAGTCAAACTTCACCTGTGTCACAAGAGTCAAATGAAAATGCATTCTGAAGAGTTTTGTTCCATGAGTTTCTTTTCTCTCCTTTCAAATCCATTTTTTTCTTTGTCCTCCAGACATGCTGCACCAGTGGGTTCCACAACTGAATCAGTCTCTGTGGTGAAAAGTTAATCTTTGTTTGCTTAATGTGGTTACCTTTTGATTGCAGTGGTTCCTAGTTATTGTGTTGTAAGATAGTGAATACACATTCTGTGTACATTTTTCCTATTATAGTTTATACATATACTCTAAAATTCTTTTCTATTTTCTGCTCAGCATTTGGTCTATGTAAGCCATTCCAATTTTTTTTTTTTTTTTCATTTGCCTTTTTGCTCTTCTCTGTACTTTTACTCAAGCTGTTAAATCCTTTGGGATGAAATGGCCAGAAGTGTGTTCAGTATTCAAGACATAACACAGTTTTAGACAATGGCACAGCAATGTTCTGTGCTTTGTTATCTAATCCTTCAATAATAACTTACAATATTTAATCTGACAACTGATTAGCTTTTGAGATCTGAACTGAGGTTTACAATGAATTATACACAAAAATCAAATATATCTAAAAAAAGCTTTGTCCATATCATAATGCAATAATACTCATAGATCAGAGCTAAAATTTCACAACCACCTGCTCAGAATAGCTAATATAGCTCAATAGAGCTCAATATCCATATCCATGGAATAATTTTCAAAACTCCAGTATTGAAATAAAAGAGATACCTCACTTGATGCAGAGAAGAGAGAGGTGAATTAGAGATAGAGCTGGAAAGAAGGGAAAAAATACAACATCAGGGATGATGTCAGTTGTAAATTAGAGGGGAAAAATGTCTGATTTATTAAGGAGAGTGGAATGTAGATGCTGTTATGCTAAATTGTTAATTAAAATGCAAAAGATGAGTCTGACTTCAAGAAATGAGGAGTATTTTGAGATTATGATGCTTGGCCATTTGAAATCTTTGTGATTTATTTAACAAAATCTCTAGCTTCCAGAGTACAGCTGAACTCAAATTGCTAGCCTTAGACTTCTTTTCCTCCAAATGGTTCTCTTGCCAGAAGGCTTAAAAATAGATGTTGCTATCATATTTGTTGAAATGCTCCCTGCACAGTGGCAACTGCAGCCAGAGAGGAGTGACAGTATGAGAGACATTCCCCTGAAGCCTGTGGTGCAGACAATGGTGAGCCAGGCTGTTCCCCTGCACCTCACAGAGGTCCACCAGTAAATTCTGTGAACCTTTGTAGCATTTATAAAAGGCTTCAAATATTAAGAATAATTAAAAACTATCCCCATTTTTTCATTTACTTTTTCTCTGATTTTCTGGCATTTTCTGGTTTTTAGAAAACAAAAAAAAAGGGGGAGTAGTTCAGCATTTAGGAAGCTTACATCTATCCAACTTTGATTTATCAGTCAATCAATCACAGGGTTTTTTCCTTTTTATTTCCCCCCCATAACCAATAATCATGCAATGAGTCAGAGACCTCATTCCTTCACTTACTTTTTATGACAATAACTGCTTTGACTTTGGCAAATCAAAAGTGTTGTAAGAGCATGATTGGTAGTTATTATGCAAGCAAAAGGTTTGTCAGAACAGTTCGGATAATTCTTCCAAGTAATGGTGATATAAAGTGTGATATAAATATTTCATAGGTGTCTCAGCTACCAGAAGAATGATGCAAAAGATCCAATTAATTGCATACAAATAGTTGACTTCGTGAAAACTCATTGCAGAAGTCTTCAAAACTTGACACCAGTTTATTAATGAAGATTACTAAGTGAAGCAAATCTCCATGCGCTCTAATTCACATCAAAAGCTTTGTGTAAGCAGTTAAAATTTATTATTTTCTTGGGAAACCTGGGATGGTTTGTTTTGTATTCTCTGCCAAAATACATTTGTTTTCTAGCCAAATTGAGACCTAACTGAAAAAAAAAATCACTTTGGTATGGACTTTTTAACTTGGAAAGAAGATATCAAAGCAGTTATATATCCTATGAAGGACCTGGTCTTCACTCAACTATTAAAGAAAATTAAAGTAATGAAGACGTACTATAGCTACCAGGGTCTGAGTGTAGCATTTTGAAAGGACAGATGAAGTAAACTAAGAAGTGATTTGGTACTTTTTATTTCCCACTGTAATTAATCATTGTTCTATTAAGAGTTTGTCTCATGAGCAATCACTGACTGCTCAGACCTTCTAATGAATATTTAGAATATATGGTAAAAGAGATGTTTCTGTTATCACCAGATCTCTTTGAAGGTATAGGCAAGATAATTTGTCTATCAAATAGAAAATAATGGAGAAGGTTGTTTTCTCCTTGCACATCTTGAAAGTATTGATTAAAAAAAAAAAAGTTTTAATGAACAAGAATAACACTTACTTTGACATTTTCTAGCATATTAAAGATTTCATGAATAAATAGTGGGAAATAAACATACCTTTAAGCACTACAATTGAACTGAAGCATGACACTTTAATTTCTTTAAGCCTTGGATCTTCTAGTCATTTGCATCAATGACACATCAGAGCCTTCAGGACTCTGTTCTTGGGTTTGGCTTTTCATTGTTATTTTGTTTCTATGAACTACACTTCACAGTGTTTTTTAGAAGTCGGTCATTTGCAAAATTGATCCCATCAAAATTTTTCCATCTCATGGCAAACAGCAGCATGTTATAGCCCTGCTGCAGAGTGCACCCATTCCTGCAGGAAGCGGGTTGGGAAAGCTGATTGATGGAGTCAGAAAGCCTCGAGATCAGGTGCATTCAAAATTCACTTAGATTAATTTGTTTATATTGTATACCGAATTCCTACATCTTCTTTCAGGCACAGATCCCAGATCAGAGCCAGTCCTGCAGAGTATAGGAATAGAGAAACACTCTTTTCCTTCTCTTCCTTCCAAGAAGTGTCTGGTTCTCCACCCAACATGACTCTTTAACTAAACTGGGCCCTACACTTTCCTTCACCATTTATTTGCCTTGTTTCAGATCCCTTGTCCCTCTATGGAAGAAAACACAGTTATACCTTAGAATGGTTGCATTTTATGGCTTCTTTGGGCTGATGAAAGAGTGAGGCAATAGACAGGTTCCACATATTTATCTTCTTAACATAGCACGGAGCCATCAGCCTTTGGCAATAAAAGCAATTAACAGTCTGGCTAGTTATTTAGCAGGCATGTACTGCATCAGAATACACTGCTTCAGACAACTGAGGAAGACATTGACCACAAGAGTCCATCTCCAAATCTCTGATCAAATGCCTTCATAGCAAATCTTGGAGAAATTACATAAATCCTAACATATGACATTGTCTTCAATGCCCAATAAAAAGATACAATGGGACCTTATATTTTTTAACTACTGGGAGAGCTGATCAAAACATTTGTAGTCTGTGGTAGTTATGGAAAATATGTCCCAATCTTCACTACAGTTCTGATGGCTCAAAATTAATTTGTTACTTTGGAGGGCTTTTTTTTCTGAACAGCTTTTATAAATACATTTCACATTCAGCCTCATTGCTCCTCCTCCACAGCAGACAGGCCTCAAAGTCAAATTGTTTTTATGAGCTTCTCCCCATTCTACTTGGACCCTGTACAGTTTCTCTCCTTGTTCAGCCCCTAATTCTAGAAATGTGAGTTACTCCCCAGGGATTTACAGAATGTGCATTAATGATCCTCAGCAGGCACGATGGGGTTTCATGCAACTTGCTCTGAGAAACTGGCTTGAATGTTGATTTTTTTGTCAACTACAAGTTCTTTTTTGAAAGACACCTGTGTTTCATGCTTTTATAACTTGAAGTTATAAAATGCTTCAAGACAAGCATCACCTTAAACTACATATCCTTGTATTAAAATACAGGATTCTTCAGTGATTCACACATCGTGACCTTTCTTCAGAGCAGATAATGTCATACTTTCATTCTTTGTTCTCAGCTTTGTTTTCAAGGCTACATCCAAAGTGCTTGGCTTGTTTACCCTGTTCTTAAGGCTTCTTTTTTGCTTCTCAGGAGATCAGAACTACTTAAGTGAATTTCCTTTAGTGATGGAAACAAGGCAGAATTTTTTGCTTTAAAAAAAAAAGAAAACCAAAAAAAAAAAAACCACCCCAAC
The DNA here is from genome assembly GCF_049639895.1 of Pseudopodoces humilis. NCBI lineage: Eukaryota > Metazoa > Chordata > Aves > Passeriformes > Paridae > Pseudopodoces > Pseudopodoces humilis. The sequence goes on from NC_142207.1 coordinate 13,501,812, forward strand.
TCTTCAACTCTTTCCATCTTTCAAAACACAAAAAGAAACTTTGTTCCTCAAGGCACATACTAAATTTATTCAGTTTAGCCTTTCACTCACTATTAAAGATGTCAAAAAATTTCCTCCCCCCCAATATGTTTCTTATGGCCACAGAAGAAAATTTTCTTAATATTACCTAAAATATCTTTTCATAAGTTTAGGTCCTTGCTTATGAATGCTACTGATGACCATATTCAAAATTACAAATTAATTATTTCCACTTGCATCTGCCATATCATCCCCCAGTCCATATTTGTACTGATCTATCATCAAATTCTGAAGGCAGTGTTAAAGCAAATTGATCAACAAGTTCTCTAAAAATGCATTGAAATTCAGATCCTCTTTTGGTGACTATTACCAGATGTAAAACACTTGATAGAACACATCTCAGCACCTCAAGGTATTTTCAAGAGCAACAGTCACGTTCATTTGCAGTCTCAGAGTGAGGAAAACATCAAACTAAACTTCTTTCATTAAAATTTGAAAAGGAATGATCTTTTGACCGCTGAGAGTAAAGACACGTGGCTAAATAATCCTCCACTGAGAGGGCTAAATTCCCTGTCTTCTGCTCCATCCCCTTCCCTATATTCTCTTACTTTGCCCCCCCAAAAAATTACTTTTACCTTCATAAGTAATCTGCTATGGACATCACCTTAAAAAATCAACTTTCACACATGCAAATGTGTGTCAGTATCCTTAGCGCAGAGCCAGTCAGGGATTTGCTGTATAAGCCATAGCAGAGTGCCTAGCATTCTGCTAAAATTTCTTGTATGTTCTCCTCAGAATTATTTAGGAGTTGCAAATTACAGCACTATATATATGTAAAAATACACACACACACACTTACTTTAACAACTGGAGAGAGACACTGTTCTCACCCTTTTTGCCTAAAATGTGTTGGGTTTTTTCCTCTTCCCTCTCCTTTCAAAAGCAACATTTTGCAGTGACTCAGGCTGAAATGTGAATTTGCTTTGTTGCTAGCAATTCTCTAGTAGCTATTGTAATTTTCTCAAGGACAAAGTAAAGGGCATAAGTAATTAGGCATACATTAATAACACACATACAAATCCAGATGCCCCACTGAGCAGCCTCTCTCTCCGTTACTGTTTTTTACCTTTGTTGAGTTTAATTTAGTTAACGTTTTACTCTGTTGGTTTTAAATCATCTCCAGGAGAACACAACTCCTTTAAGATCCTCAGGTGACCCAAACTGTTGAAATCAGTAGCTGTCAGCAACCCATGAGGTGACTGGGATTGATACAGAGCTGGATTAGGGCTGCTAGCAAATAGGCAGTGAAATGTGGGACTTCAACTTTATGAAGAAATCAGAACAAAATTGTGGTCAGTCAGGACAGCTCCAAATCTGCTGACACTCTCAGTAATTATCACTGCTGCTCGTCACAGTGTTGTCCCAGTGTTGTACTGAGTACAATTGTTGGAATTTTATGCCACTGTGTTCTTTGCCAGACTTTCCTTCAGTATTTCATTTGAGCTATCCAAGGCAAGATTCCTCTCCCCCCTGCCCTGCCTGCAGTACAGTCAGCACAGAAGGGTCCTGACAGTCTGGGATGTGCAAATGCTGCTGCAGTACTTGAAGAGAAGGAATAGCAGAAAAACTCTCAAAGAAAATCCTGGAGTTCCTGCTGGAAAACACCATCTCAAAACACTGGAAGGGAGGGAGTCAAGCTACAAACAGCATGTTTGGGAGCTAGCAAACAAAAAGTACACAAGCCTATCTATCACTGAAAGGAAGAACAGTAGAAGAGTAGAGAGAAGAGTAGGAAAGAGTAGGAAAATGTGACCAAAAGAAGCAATATCTCCCTAATACAGGTCCACCTCAAGCATGACAGAACTGGTTGAATACAACTTAAATATTTGATGATTGCCAAAACACGTCCTGAGTAGATTCACTTTCACTAATCAGAGCTTCATAATTCTTCATTGCAGCAGATTCAGCTTATCATTCCTGCCTTTAACCAGATTTGCTTATTCTTCACAGCCCTCTCAAATGTTTCAGGCTATTTGTATAGCTGGAGCTCAAAATTAATTTTCAAAAGCCTAAAATATTTTAAAAATAAAGAATAATGGAATATGTAAGAAAACCAGTACTTATACACAAAAGGTAAAGCAACTTTCTGAATAGCAATCTCAGGTCTTACATTAGATTTCAGACCTACTTCCATGAAAAATGCCAGACTGTGAAGTTAATACAAAGATGTTGATTTATTGTCTTTGAAACTTTCCAGTAGTAAACAATCCCTGTCTTAACATCTCTTTTAAAGAAGGGTCAACATCCATCCCTGTCCCAAGTCTTTGATGAATGTAGCATTTAATTAGATTTTTAAAGCTTAGGTACCTAAGCAAAACAATTTCCCACACACATAGATCAGAAAATAAAATTCTACCCTCACAGTCTCCAGTTTAATCCTTTAGAGGACATTTCCAGAGGTTGGCAGCTCTGATCATTGAGCATTGCTTCTCTGAACAATGACTACTTCATAAAGGACTCTTTCTTTTAAAGAGTATTGTGGGGTCATTTGTAGAAAGATTTGTGTTTCAAATAAGAATATCTTTATTCTTCTTTGACTCAGTTAACATATCAAGTCCCTGTCAGTAATGCCAATGGGCTCTATCCACTCTTCTGGTGCCTACACAGGATTTCAAGTGCTCACTACAGAGCCTACTCTTTCATTTGTGCTTAAACAGCTCAAAAGAGAAGCAGACCTCATAATACCACTCTTACAGACAAAAATGCTACTTATTTTCTACTACTGGATAACTGAGAAGCAATCACCAGCTGTTAATTACCATGTGAGTCCTCTTCCCTTCTCAGGGACACAGCAAAGCAAATCTGGATTCCATTCATCCCATTCATCCAGTCCAGGGATGCTTCCTCTCACTTTAAAATGCACCATCCTGTTGTGTATCAATGTGTAAAGGACTAGCAGACCCACAGTACTCATGTCATTTTTTTATAAGAAAAACAATGGAAAAAAAAAAATCAAGCAAACACTGAAAAACCCCAGTCTTCTATGATGAATTTCGAGTGTAACTGAAAGAGTCCAAGATAAGAAGCAGTAAGTTCGTACTCCAGTATGGAGGAATCAACACAACCAAACATAGAAAGCTCCTAAATTATAGTAGCAAAGTACTGGTCAATTCCAAGGCCATTTCCAGAATCAATTCCCAGGAAAAGTGTAGGCAGCCCTGCCACTGGATGCCTTTATGAAGACAGACAAAAGTGGAGTTGATTCTGCACTGGAACAAGGGAATAGATGTCCCTGCAGTCCTGTTCTCTGTGATTTGGTGGGAAAGGGCTAGAAGACAATACTAATCAAAATGATCAGCACTCTTCTGTGACAGAAAAACATTTTAGCAGGCATTAAAGTGCAACACAAGTGCCTGGTCTCTTTAATAGCCTTGGTCATGATTCAGTATTAAGGCAATATGATGGAATGTGCTTGGTTCAAAAAAAACCCGTAACTATTTCGTGCACACTGTTTATGAGCATTTGCAGAAACTGCAAGTTTTCTTTCCTCACAGGGAAGGCATGCTGTGATTTATGAACTGTAATAGTGAGCTTAATTGGGAAGGAGATATCATTGTTGACAACTTTGTCTTCACCTAGTAACTAATGGAATGAATCTGCAGGGAGAGTTTACCCCATCAAGGTTTCGGACAGTGGCTTTTGGAGGCCACATAATTTCTAATGGCTTTGCAATACAGCTTGCACACTGAGGCCATTGGCTCTGCATCCATGAACAGCTGTCCCCAGAGCTTCACCAGCAGGGCTGCTCAAGAAGTGGCTAACAGAGAGTAAAAGTACTGGACCACAGTGCAGATATCCATCTACATCATGCAATGGTGTGTCACACAGACATCTCCAACCCCATGAACCTTGAGGCCACTACAGGGTCCAGATCTATCAGCAGATTGATCAGATGGGTCTAGGGCAATTTGGCCCAGGGATAAATAGCTTGAGGCAACCACTACATGAACAGGACATGCCAGAAACTGAATATGAACAGAACCAGAGACAATTAGCTTGGCTGTCTGTCAACCATATGCCTTCACTGATTCTAGCTGGGGAGGGGTGCTGTTAAATGTGTCCAGCTGGTTTGGCATTTGTTGTTTATTTAGTGACAAAACATTAATGTAGAAGGCAGACATGTAAGCTTTCTCTTGAGCATATTTTCATTGCCATTATAGTTCCTGCTAGTGTATTTCCCCTCCACTATGATCAATTTCAGTCATTCAGGACTGAGTTTATGGAGCCAAGGGACCCACACTGGATACACCTGTGTTATAAGAAGGGGGCTCAAATGAATGGTGTATCATCTCCCCTGTCCAGAGGGACACTATCTCACCACGTGTCTAGAGTCTATCAGGTTGTGTAAGGTGAGGCACAGGACATCCTAAATCAAAATTCACTGTTCATCAGCTAGACCCTGCAGATTCTTGAGTAAACAGAGGGTTCATTGAACTAATGGACCATTCAAGCATGTTAAGCCACATAATTGTTTGCATGACATCAGTCACAGGCATCTCAGAATAAACTCTGCACTGCTTGTATTGACAAGTGCCTCATAAACAGCAGAGACTGAATGTCACTGCCTTTCTGGGCAGTACATTCCTGCCAGTATGAGGGCAGAGATTACTGTCACAAACTGCAGTCCCTCTTCAGATCAGGGATTTTTGGTTTCCATTGGCTGATTCAAGATGGTTCACCTTGAATTGTAAAAGGAGGTTTTTACAGGACCAGAGAACTTTTACAGGAAAAGAGAACTTTTAAGTGGAGAAGACACAGAGTGTAGAAAAAGAAGAAGCTCTACACTCTGTGGAGTATTCCTATTGCTGCGCTGCTTCCCACCCCACTGTAGATAGGGAATGCAAACCTTTCTTGATACTTGAGTGACCAAATTAATAATTTTCCTTCTTAGTAGAAAAGAGGAGAATGATTCTGTTTTATCTTATAGCATTCTGATTCCTAAAACTATCTTATTGCTCTCTAAACATTACTGATGTACCCACTTTTGGATATCACAAACAGGTCACTTTCTTAATGCAATATTTATTCTGAGACTAGGGCCATTTGTGGCCATTCACTTTTAGTTAAGGTACCAATCTTTCCTACTCAAAAGAACAAAAAATTTTTCCTTTTGATGAGGGAAAGCCTAAAAGAGAGTTTTCACTGTTACTTCCTTTTTTACTATACCATCCACCCACTGAAAAATGGAAAGATTCCCTTCCATACAATTCAAGGCTCAAGGCTGACATTCTTTGTTCTCTATTAACATCCCAATGCATGTGAAATGGCAACCCAAATTCACCGATTACTCATTTTGGCCTTGAGTTTAATGATGTACAGATATTTCTTTCTTTTTTTTCAGCAGAGACTACCTACTTTTTTAAAACATGGGAGTACAGCGCAGAAGTAAAGGTACTTCATTATGTTTGATATTTCCCTTCAGTTTCTCAAGGATGTTTCACTGTACAATTATAACAAGACAACAAAACAAAACCTCTTCAAACTGTTCATGAAAACTAGAAGTAGTTTCTGTGTGATCGCAAAAGCCAGGTATGGAACTCATCAATAGTTGTTTACCAGATTGAAGTAGTTTTCAACATTTTTTAATTTACAGCTTCTGTGCAGATTATGACATTACTAATTTAACTTCAATGGGAACAGGTTTAGCTTGGCTTGTTGTTCTAGAATCCCCTAGAACAAGCCATTGGGTCCCAGGCAGAAAGCAGTGCCAAATATTTGTATTTCTTGATCCCTCTTCATACATCACATATCCCTCTTCACTCTTTAGCAAAACACCTCTCACCCCCAGGGAATTTCTGAGAAAAAAGCAGAATTTAGGCATGTAGATTAGCTAAAATTTTTGTAGTGCAACCTTTTTCTCCCTTAGAAGTGAAAAATAATTATAGCAAAAACTCTAATAAAATGCAAGGGGCCCATAGACATTCTATTGCATTTCTATATCCAAGCAAGAAAGCAAAGGATTTCCTATTAAAATTATATTTTTCAGTGAAATTAATCTTCTCCTGTCCACATACTTCTACAACAAGTTGCAGCTAAAAAATGTACGTCTGTTGAAAGGTAAACAGGCAGGGGTGTTAGCATTGCTTGCATTCATACCAATAATATGAAAGATCATCAGTGATGATTCAGATCCCATGGCATCCCTTGTAAGAGATTTGGCAGCTTGCACACCTAATTATACACAGACACTCATGTTACTAAAGGGACAATAATCACTTATTTGATGAGCACCTCCCCTGGATTCTCAGAGAATCTTCCTAGACAGAGGGCTGTCATCTTTTCCAATTAGCTTTTCCTCTACCCCATTACCCTCTTCTCCCCCAGCTCTTAATCTTTATTTCAATAACCTTAACTTCTAGAAAGATGACAGAAGCCAGTGGCAATATTTTTTACTCCAGCTTCACAATAGGTAATCTCTTGCAATATCATTTTAATAACAGAAGAACAATAAAACATCATCTGAGAAAAAGCACAAAGAGAAGGGGAGAAAGATGCACAAACATGAATGATAAAAAAGCAGGGTGGAAATACATCCTCAAGTTTCTTAGGGCATTTTCTCCTTTTTTTGTTTGTGCCCATCAACCCAGTAGTACAAGTGCCATGTGGAATTCCCTCTCAGGTCCTGCTGTCCTATCTTCAGTAATGAGCTTCTGGTTCAACAACAGCAACATCCAGGATGTCTCAAACTCAATATGATATAGAGAAAATGAGCATCTCTTATTTTATTTCAGTGAGATATGGGCCATTCTGTATGGTGTAAAGCAAAGCCCACCTGAGATTTAGAGGTAGAATATCCAATGCTAAGCTCTTCAGTGAAAGTTACTTGTACTTTGATCCTCTAGATTTGACTACACCAATTTGTTATGCTCTTATTTGCAAGCTGGACTGTCATCCTAATTACTCCACAATACCTCAGAAAGCAATCAGTTAATTCCTCTTAATCACTCCCTAATTCTTCAATGATTACTTAAGTATTTGTAGCTGTTGCCCCAGTTTAGAGTGCAATGTTGAGTGCCATCAATTAATGGATATTTAGTCTAGAATTTTAGGGGCAGATATTAAGTGCCATTCAAATGCCAACTTGACTTTGAAAGATCACTCTGAGTCAGAGATCTCAGTGGATTGACTCCAAAGAGCAAAGGAAATATGCGATTACAATCTAAAGAATATTTTAACATTTAAGGTAAGTATTCACATCATCTCACTGACATTAAGACCAAACAGCTATAACTGTGCATACAGATTCCAAATTAATCAATATGCCTTCGTTAGGTTGGGATACGTGCAGCTCCTGTATCCCCCCAGCAGGGAGCTGGATGGTGACAGACAGCTGTCATCCTCACCCACCCTGCTCTGCTGCCCTGTGGTCAGAATGAGCCCTCCCCATGTCAGAACTCTCCCTGTGAATGTGTTTTGTACCTGCCTGGCTGCCCTACACCCCAAGGCCCTCAGCATGTTTCTCCCCTGCATCACACACAGCCATCATGCCTTTTTTCTGTTTCCTTATCCCTGCACAATTCTGCTCTTCTCCTGCAGTATCTAAATGGCAACTTCCCCCATCCCTATTCATTTTGATCTCTTTTCCACACTCAACAGGAATGACTCAGACTTACCTAACAGCAACACACCTCATCCTTTACTCACATTATTTCCTCACTTTTACAAACTTGTCTGAGTCACAGTTCAGGTTTATATATGGTGCAAAGTGTTTATTTACCTTGTATGCACAGACCAAAAATAGAGAAGCTAAACAACATGCAGACAGTTATCTTAAGACAGTAGGACCAGACATAGCAGTTTACTTCCTGGGGACTAAGAGAAAATATTCTAAACAGGGAGCATAAGAAGGGATAATAACATCCTCCCTGATTTATGATGCACCCTACAGTCAGAAATTAATTCACAAAATGAAAACTGATGTAACCATGTCTTTAACAATGCTTGTGTAGTCAGAAAAATAATGTCTCAAATGTGTGCAATAACTCCACCTGGTGATTCTCAACATGGTATTGTCAAGCTTAAAGCAGCTTCTTATGAGAAAGAGAGGAGCAGAGGTGTTATAAAAACTAAAGGCCTAATCTGCAACATTAGCAGCACAGTTCTGATACAGTACATCCTACATTCTGTTAGCACTTATTTGGCTGAACCTGTAGATTGCATTTCAAACTAAAACACGTACAAATAGGAATGTAGTGCCCATCCTGCCCACAGAATACATTTTGTTTGATAGTAAGAACCATGTATATCCCACAGGAGATTGTTGTAAACGTACTGAAATAATTTGTAACTTTAAATTATTACATTCATATAAAAAAGCATCACTCCTTCTTTCAAAACTCATTCTTCCTTTTCTAGGAATGGAGAATAACAGTGCAGATGACATTCAAAATGTAAAGCTGAGAAGCAAATACACCAAACCTCCCTCCCCCCACCATTTAAATCATTGATTCCCAGGACTGCCCAAGCTGGTCCTCTAGAGGAAATTGATTTTTGATACTGGTACCAGAGAATATTGAGGATTGAAAAGTAAAGCATTGTAATCCTACAGATGTAACAAAAACACTTCTCTGGCCTTTCAGACTAAGAGAGGAACCACCCTAGATTTCTTGCCTCTCACACCATATTTTAAACCAAAAGTTTATCATTCCACAGGTTCCACCCATTAAGAATCATAATAAAGGAAGGAATTCAGTAAAAGCACTCCTGAGCATAGTGGCACTTTTCAAGGCTGTAATTCCTGAAAACATTACTTTGCAAATATCATACATATATATTAAGGCAGATATAAGCATGTTTGACTTTATTCCTTGCAACAAGTCCATAATCATTTCGTAAAAAGATGGAAATTGCATGCAAAGTCATTATATCAAGAATGAAAATTTGACATTTCCTGTAGTTAAAAAAATATTTTTAATGTTTGCTTATTTTTAAAAGTCATCCAGAAAAGCCAAACTCATTATGTCCCTCAGTCATACAAGTTATAACAGCCCGTGGAAAGCACCGAGTGGTAAAGTATGTACTGAAGAAATTAGTACTCCTGGATGGAGATGTTTGTGAAAACCCAAAACACATCAAGCACATAGTACCATCATTTTTACACTCATCCTTGTTTTGTCCTTCTTGTCTCACACATTTAGTGAGTCCAGCAGGAGCAAACAGGGAACTCCCAGTTCCAAGTGTGTAGTGTCACTCACTACCACTCCCAGCTGTATTGAGCCTGATATTGGTAGCAATTAGTCACTGGTAGCCCTGCTAAACGCTGTGATTTCAGAGGAACTGCCACCTGCCACCCCAGACTGACCCAAGGTCATCATAGCCCTGCAGCTTTTCACAATGCCCAGCACTGGTAGCTTTATAGGAACTTTCAAGAAGCCCTTGAAAATAATGTTAAAAGACAGCTTAAGGTCTCAGCTCCTACCAGGAAGTATCTTTCTTCTCACAAAAACACAAAGTCTAGAAACTGAGAGTCACAATTCAAAGTAAGAGAAAATCTGCAAGTGTGAGGGTCCATGTTCCTGCTCCAACTGAGTTATGAATTTAGAAGTGGCTGGGATCTTTGTCATCCCTAAGAACCACTGTCTTCCTCTGCCTAATAAGTTTATAAAACCTCATTTAACTCCTACTTGGAAAGGAAAAAAACAGTCTGACAGATCAACATAAGAGCTTACCTGTAATTGTGCTGTTCTATTTCCCAGCTGAGCTTAAAATCACACTCTCCTTTTTATTTATATATCATCACAGATATGCTTAGCCAAGGAAGAAATCAAATCACAAGGGCATTTTCTTTAATCTGGTGCATTCAGTTATTATTTCATCAAGCAGGATTGAATCCCAGGAGGTTTCACTATTAGGGCATGGGATGCTAACTTACATAAGTACTTTAATTCTCACACCTCTTTCGGATTTGATTATTTATAGACAGGTGTAATGCAGAGCTTATGATGTTTTATGGAACAATTAAGAGCTAAAAAGTCAAATTCAGGTGATTTTTGTACTTTGTGAAACTCTTGGCAAAAACACCTCTACTCAGTGGAGAAGCTCAAGCTCACCCCAGTGCATCGAGATTGTGCCTCAATATACCCCTATGGTCTAAAAAGATGTTGTTGATTATCTGTATCCTTGGAGAATTACTGTCATGTACAAGCTTCTGTAATCCATTTATGTACTTTTGCTCATTTAAAAAGTATAATCCAGATCCCATAATCTGCCTTATGAGAGTCACTACAATTAATGTAACAGAAACTGTTACTTTCAGTTAAGTAAAATTCCAGAGCTGATCTGAATAAAGGAACAGAAGTGGGGGGAGTATGAGTGTCTTTCTTTCCACAACCCTCTTGGTATGTTTGAATTTCCATACTGAACTATATATTCTTATATATTCATATCAGGCTGTTCTAAAAGACCCAGCAGGGGAATGGCTCAAGAGCTTCCAGATATGATTCGAGGACCTGTTGCACAATAAAAAGAAGATTTTACCCCACAGCCCATGGGAGCTCAAAGTGTTTGTTATATCTTCAGCTAAGTACATCACAATGTTGAATCACCGGTAAACCTGCCAAAAGAATTGCAAAGGTTCTAACAGAAGCAAGGGCTTTGCGGTATTTTTCCAGATGGTTTAAAATGTGACTGACCCCAGATATCATCCCCACAGCAGAGTTTGCAGAGGGAACCATGTCCCCACTGGCTTCACTGTCCTGTGTATGAGACACAGGCTTCAGAGCCACAGGTGGAGCAGCCCTGCACCCTCTCTACTTTTGCTCAGGTAAGGGCAGACAGTCATGACTTACTGAAAACAATGGAAGCCTCAGAGCCAGACAACCAAAGACTGAAATTGCAGGAGGAGAAAACACCAATTTGGCAATCTGTGTTATTTAATTGGGACAAGTGTCTTCACCAATGGCTCTTTGGAAGGAGGAGGAAAAGGAGGCTAAGCTGGCTGCTATCATCCCCAGCTGCTAATTTGTACTGAGACAGAGAAATATCAACTGAACAGTCAATTTCTATATTATGGAAATTAATCCTCTCATTTGCACAGTAGGAAGCCAAATTATACCATCACATGCACAAATAAATCTGACATTTTGAGAATTTGACATTGCACCAGAGAGAGCTGGTTTCAGCAATACCTCCCACCTCACAGAGAGAGCATAAGGGTGTCTTCTCTCAACAAAGATACTGTCAGAATATCAGCCAGATCCTCAGCTGATGAAATTTGGCAAAGATCTCCCAGTTTAAAGAGAACAGCTGTGATCTGCCTCCCAGAAAGGCAGATAATAAAGAAAAGTGTGTTTTTCAGTGTGACAAAGAACCATTTTTCTAAACTAGCAAGAGAAGTTGCCACAGGACCTACTAAACCTTCACATTTCAGTTTCAGTGCATTTCCTCAATGGAGATTTTTCTTGTACCTACCACAGTATTTTTTCTACTAAAAACATAACATCTCATCAGGCATTTCTAAATGAAAATAGTAGAAGTGGAAAAAAAAACAAACCTAAAAAACCCCACAAAAATCCCAAAACAGCTATCTGCAGCGATACAGCTTCAGAGTTAAATACTCTGTAAAATCCACATTGTCTGTCACTTGATTTGAATGACAACTACAAAATGCCTGAGGAACATTAGGTTTTATGAAAGAGAGAATTTCAATCATTCTTAGTTAGCTTGGGTTAATTTACTTAAATTTAATTGTTAGTCTATATTTGAGAGTCAAAGACTTTAATATAGATCACGGATTCCCTGGAGGTGGGGAATAATCATCTGCTGACTGATTTTCACTCACCCATTTTTCTTTCCTTTTTTGATCCTGTCCTCTCTATTTTTTTATTCCTATATTTCAACTCTAAAAAGTTACTGAAAAAATACATATCAATTATTAAAAAACAAATAACCATTTAAAAATGGTCACACTTTTACCTAAGTCATTGATCAGTGAGATGAGCTGAAAAATTCATGTTTCAGCAGCTGGTATAAATTTTTGACGATAAAGAGCCTGATTAAAACCATCTAACGCACGCTGTTCATATCCAAAGCAATCCTATATATTTTATCAAACTCCTCAAAACCGATTAAGATTAAACTTTCACTTAGGAAGTGTAATAAAGTGAAGACCAATTTTTCACAGCAAACAGGAGCCACACCTGCCAATTCAAGCCTAGCATGATCCACGCTCTACACTTAGAAACAGAAATAGCAAATAGTCTCACCTGACTCCAGGATCTCAGGCCTTAGGAAAACACACCTATGTTCTGGAAACAGTAAGAAAAAGAGTAAGCAAGATCTCCTGAATTTCATTAAGAAAATCTGCAGAACGACACTCCCACCCCTCATTTTCTTCCTCCATAGAAGCCATTTAAACATAACCTTGTTTGTAGTTTGTTCTTTCATACAGAAACATAATTAAGATCTGATCTGCAACCACATGCCTTAAATAAAAGGCAGCTGCTCATATGATCTGCTCATTAAGTGCTGTATTCCAAATGCATACAAAGATGCCAAGGTAATTAACAAGGCACAAAAGCTTTGGGGAATTTGCAATAGAAACTCAGTTGAGACTCATCTTTACATTTACAGGATAATAGCTAGAAGTCTATGAATGTAGATTTCATTTTAAAATCTTTTTGCTCTCAGGGTGACATTTCAGAACTGTTCTTTTTGAAAAGTTACATTTTCTAGTCTTATGGTTCCTAAAGATGCCTTTTTGTGCTTCTAGGATCTATTCCTTCTCTTTTTCTTTAAGCTTCACAGCTTCCTGATAATATTTCATAGAAGGTTTTAAAGATTTTGAAAGTATGAAATTTTCCCATGTAGCAAGTCATTTTTATACCAACTAACACATCCAAAAGTCTATTTACCACCTTCTCCTCCACTCCTCAGCTTCTTTACTTTTCCACCTCTTTTTACTTGATCAGCCCTAACTTTTCCAAATCCCTATACCATTTTTTTGCATGGAACAAAACTGTTTTCCACTCTTATTTCACTTCAATACTCTATTTCTTCTTTGGACAGTTAAGCAAGCAGCTAAACCAGCTGTGAAAACATAGCTTTCTCTGTAAATAGCACTTAGAGGAAAGAAGAAACTGTTGGTTTTGGGAGGGATTTTACCTTATTTTTAATTAATATGATTCACAAAGTCTTCTTCAGGAGCATTTCCCAGAAGCCTGAGTGAAGCGAAATGAATCATGGGAGGAGAATTTAAAAGCCACACACACATTAAGAGGAAATAGCTTTCTTGGCACAGATGCAATAGCTTCACCTGTAAAAGGCAAGAAAACAGGCTTTCTTACAGACCAGTTAATTGGGTGTGTTTCACACCTTTCCCAGTATCTAGCTTTCATTGTGCCTGAAGCCAAATCCCTGGTGTCCTCCCATCTTTTCAGTAGCAGTGTCATCCTTCCCTAATTTTTTTTTTCCCTTATCAAATTCTGAGGTTTCATGATGCAGTTGAAGACTGAGTAACTGAATTAAATGTGCTAGAAGACAAAACTTGTAAAGTAATCATAGTGCTGGCTGGAAAATGTCCTTTCTTTGTTTAATAATGCAAACCCATAAATTAAATCAAAATTCAGCTAAAGTTTGAAATAAGATTTTTTTAGGATTTTTTTTCTTGCTTTGTGCAGGCAGAAATCTTGGCTTTCCTCTACCTGCAAGGTTTGCAGCAGACTAACCCACCAAAGCATTCACACGTGTGTGGGATAGTAGACTGGTGTTTTCCCAGGTTCATAGAAACACCTTCAATCAAGTCCTTTTTGTATGTGATTACCCAGACCTTACAAGGGAGAAACTCTGTAAATCTATAATTAATACTCTTCCCAGGCTACAGAAAATATCTCTAGAATCTGCTCAAAATCAAAGACCATACTTGACCACAACTCCTCCACAGCATAGCAGAGCTCCTTAGCTCTGTGATGTACCATGCTTTCTCTTACACACCCCATCCCAAACTATGTGGATCCTGTGATTTTAGCAGTGTGTGGCTGGGTCAGAGAGGGCTGTGAGCTGATGAGATGCTCAAGTCCAATCCTCACCAGGATCCCCCTCTTCTCCTCAGGACTGCAAAAGAAATCCAACTGGATTTCACCTCTGACACAATTGTTGCAGTCATCTTCATCAAATTATGAAAGACAAAAGTGGGCCTTAAAATCCTTTTAAAGTCTATTTGTATTCCTATTAGCAAGGTGCAGTAATAAATAGTTTCCTTTCTCTGGACTCAGGAAGGCAGTATCACATGGAGATGAAGGCATTTGAAAATAGACCTAAACTGCAGGATTTCTTCTATTTCCTTAGGGTGCCTGGTCCTGAAGACCCTTCAAAGACTGAAGCACAGTTCACAGATGCTGACTTTGCTATGTTTTCATCTCAGGAAAAAAGTGAGAAGAAAAATAAAATACTCTACAGTTGTATCTACTATATAGAGAAATAATAAATATCAGATATAGATTTTTCCTTCAAGCAAAACAAAGGGGACTGGAAAAACATGAGCTTTGTTGTTATTTCTTATCAAAATTGGTCAAATTTATCTGACCTACAACAGTAATAATAGCAATAATAATGATCCTGGTGATGAGGATGAATCTATCAGGATATGCATTATTTTAAGAAAGACTGACAACAAAATACATCTGTGAACCTGAAAAATGGGAAACTTGGGGAAAAAGAAAACAAATAGCCATTTCATGAAGAATAACAAACATAGGACATAAGTCATCAGCGTGAACAGTGAAATAGGGAAAAACAATTAATTTTAAAAGTAGATGGATTTCCAAGAGTAGAGAGGCATGAATGAATCAACAGATGGAAGCAGTAGTGTTGGGGAGACGACCATTAAAATGTTTAGTGACCTCTGGAAAGCTGACAAGCTCAGCAATTTGTGACAGTGTTTCCTCAAAGCCTCAGTCCAGAGCTTCGCTCCGGCTCTCACTCCCAGCAGAGCCCCTGCAGTGCCCGAGGAGCTGCCAGCAGCTCACGGTGGCTGGAGGCAGCTCAGGGCAGAGGGCACAGGTTTGTGCTGTCAAACAGCAGGATGCAATGGGATCAGGGATATCCAACAGCAGTCTCACAGGCCATGCATATTTATGCATTAACCTGTGATGGTGAAGGTGGAGATGCAAACCTCTTGGAATGAAAACTCCTTGTCCAGAGTTACTTTAGGCAAAGAGAGTTACTTTAGGCACTTTCCTACTTGTCTAATGCTCTGACGTGGCAGGTAGAAATATCACTGAACTTATCCTATTTCAGCCTCACAGAGTAAGTGGTCATATTCATCACTTTGGTCTTTACTTCAAGAACTCATCCCTGCATTATATATGAGGAATTTTCTCTGCCACGTTATGTATTCCCTTGTGTCAACCACCTTTTGTCCCCAGTGTTCTCATTTAAAAAAAAAACAACTATCCTTAAGCAAGCACATTAAGATACACAAGTGTGTGAAGAATAAAGCTGAATAATTCAAACCACTCCTTAGATGTTCATGATGATTTTAAGCAAATAATGATAATTTTATTTACATCATCTTTTAAATATGCATTTGATATTTGCTATTTTTATGACAGTTCCCACATAAAGCACAGAATTGGACCGTCCATTTTAACTGAAGAGATGCCCCAAGGCTTTTTTAGTTCTGTTTTCCCAGTCTCATAAATGCCTTACCTCCAAGGGTGGGAATCCAGTTCTGATGCACCAGAATTTCTGCAGATGGTGCAAGCTGATATGTTGGTTTTGACAAAATGGCATCTCATTTCTAATAGATAGAAATAGACTGAAAATGCTCAAAGTATCTTGTCAGTGCAACTAAATGTTCAGTAACAATTTTTTTTCTCTTCCAAGTTACAACAAAATCAATGATCTAGAAGAGAAAACTCACAAGGCCATTACTATTTTTCAGCCCTCCTTCCCTGCTTTATTCTCTCATCACTTTGGTCATTCAGTTTCCAGCATCCTCCAGAGTCTGATAGATATTTAAGAGGAAAGTCAGAAAAAAATCTTATAACAAAACTGCTGATTGCTAAAGAAATACAATGTTCTGGCTGATTGGAGTCTAAGACATTTCTGTAGCAATGGGTAACCTACTTTAAATTATTTTCTCTCTTGCAGTGAGTAAAATATAACTAGGCTTTGTTGAGGCTATTACCCCTGCAGTAACAACAGTCCTGTTTCCTCTTGTGCTCTCATGCCTCATCTTTGCATCAGCAGAAAATCTCATTTCTCACTTGTGTATGCCATTCCCTTTCATGAACACACAAATTCCACAATCTAAATGTGACAGATTTTTTACCTATTCCCTCAGACTATCCAGTGCTGAAGATTTAGTGCTTCGAAACAACCCTGGGAACCTTGCTGCATGCCTCCTTGGTAGGCTGGAAAAATATGTGAGAAGAGACTTGCAAAGATAAATCAAAGTGTGAGATACTTTACTAAACTAGAGAAATTTTTATGGCATTTAGATGATACTGAAGCACTGTTAACCAGTGTGTAGATGATTGAGCAGGTGATGAATTCCTTAGAGGAAAAAGCCATTAAGAGGTTTTAAATCCATTTGAAAAAAACAAACAAAAACAGTATTATGTGCTGTAAAGAGCATCAAGATGTCCTCTCCTTCCCTTTCTAATAAAGTCTCCATCAGAATACTCCTGTACAGGTTTCCCAAGGCATTTTATCAGCACACTGCAAACAACACCTCTGTTGAGTTTCAATATGATTTACAAACGAGCATTGGAAGGGAAGTGCTGCTGATAGTCTGCATTTACATCCACGTGAAGATCTCAGCACACCAAGAGGATGCATTTGGCAATTGCATGGGAAATACTTCTCATTTCCCAACCAGCTCTCCAACTAGATTTGATTTTGCAAATCCAGTGAAATCTGCTCCTCCCATGTCTCCATAAGCAACAGTGATTTAGGATATCCATTTGCAAAGAATCCAGTCTCTGTCCTCCAGCTGCTTAAGATGGACAAGAGATTTCAACACAAGTTTTCTGTGTCTCCAGCAGAATATCTGAGTCAACAAGTTTATTAGATTTCCTCCGTGTCCTTTGAAACTGTCCTACTTTGTTTAACTAATTAAATAACCACTGGAGCAATAACCTGGCTTTCCTCTCACATGCTTGACACCCCTAACCTCTTTCTTGTCCAATGAACATTTAATTACTGAGGTAAACTAAAACATATGCAAGAGGAATGATGAGGAGAGCTTGCCCACAGCATGCGTGACAGACAAGTTATTCAGGCTGTCTGCTGAGCAGCATAAGTTTAGGAATCTACTTTAAATCTTCTAAACTCAAACCTCATACATATTACAAACTCATTCTTGAAAGTGGTCTATGGATAATTAAGAGGTACAGTCCTGTTAGTTTGTACTTTTTAAACTTAAGATTCTAAGAGAGTAATTATTATTTTCAACTTCACCTTCTGTATCCAGGGATGACCCCATGCAGTCCTTTAGGTGGTCATGCTCTGTATTTGACTCTGAGCTCTACAGATTAACTTTTAGGGTTTAGAAGACCAGATCTACCTCCATGGGAATTTTTTTTGGGCCTACCTTACCTACAGTCACTAGTGCAAAAACTTCTGTCATCTGCACTGTCAGTAAATAAAAAAATAATACACTCAGTAGAGTAGGTACTGAATAAAACCATAATCAGTGTAGGCCTTTAGGAAAAGACAGTGCTCCTTTGAAAGAAATACAAATTTTAGATGGGAAAATGCCCTTTGGTTTGTCCTCACTGACTATACAGTGTTAAGGGCAATAGTCTTCCACTACAGGGACTCTTAAGTCAGAAAAAAAAATTGAGCCATAAACTAAAACTCCATGCAGTAGAATGAAATCAAGCCTCACTCTGTTCTTAAAACTGAGACACATAAAACTGTAAGGAACATTGTGAAACCCTGGGTCATTTATAGTAGATATTTTCTGTTAGCAGCTCCCCATGAAAAATGAACTCATCCTGGGACTCAAAGCACAAAGGGCCAGGGCCCAGCAGAGTGCACACTGAAGCAAGAGGTTGCTTCAACCTTTAGTTGTGTCTGTGGTCCCTTGGCTCTAAACAAGTGTTATTGTACATGTGGAGTCCATGCAGCCCTTTCCAGCAGAGAGGAGGGATGTGCTGACCTCAAGCAGCCCTAAGAAGGTGTAGATTTTGTTCAAGAGGAATTAGGAACCCGTAAGGTTGCAACCTCTTTAACAATCCCTTCCAAGAATATTTTCTCCCATACCAAGAATTCAGAAACATCGGTGTTAAAGCACCCTTGTCAAAATATATTAAATCCTCTGTGGAAGTATTCCCGTGTCTGCTGTCCACCACGCAGGTGATCCCTGAATGAGCACACTGCCACTTTTGTGCTTCAAATTCTGCTTCTCTGCTGCTTTTTCAGCAGCCACTTCCTCTCACTTCTCAGGGATGTAACCAGCTGTCTGCAGTTTAATTGGGACAGTGAGAACTGCTCTAGGACTTGACAACTTCAAGCAAGAAAAATGTCCCCCCTTAGTGACCTGCTGGGGCTGCTGCTTCTTTGACTTGAGGTTTTGTTTGTTTGTTTGTTTGTTTGTTTGCTTCTCTGCCTGCTGCTTCTCAGTAGTTTCTGTCCTGAATGAATTCCTCTTGTGTGTCCTTTATAGTCTGGAAGGTGAGCTGAGTTTTTATTTTCTTCTAAGTCTCACAAGTGTTCTCTAAAATAATGCAGGTCAAGGAAATAGAAACATGTCTATTCTGAGGCTGAACTTGAGAAGCAAAGGCTGCTTTAGCCCAACTTGCCTGTCACTAGTAGAAACTGTCACAGATCATTCTAAAGGAAAAGAAAACTCTGTATTGGGTGGATAGTCTCCTTGTCTGTTATCTCGGTTGTCAACAAGATGGAAAAGGGCCTAGCAGAAAGGTGACAGCAAAATAATGATATTTTTAATCCCTTGCTGGATTAGGAACAATCTTTGCTATGGAAAGAGAAATCTGTTGTAAATGCTAATTATTGTAAGGTTTAGAGCCACTGTTATGTTCCCTCCAAAATATCAGAAACCAAGCTTTGTTGCCTGCTGTCCTTTTGGATCCCGTTCAACAGTGAGATGAGGAGCAGGATTGACTTCTGTGATGTCAACAGGACTGTTCACACGCTTACAGTGATGCACACAATTAAGAATTTTGCTGAAAAAAGGCTAGACTACTTTTCCTTATTGTTTAATGTTGGTTATAATGTGTTCCACTATTTTCTGCTATATATTTCCTGATGATAACATTTCTTCATCTCTAAGTTGCAAGTGTACCCATTGTAGTGACATAGAATTAATGAATTAATTCATGTGGATGTTCTTGCCTTTACCTGATGAAAGAGACAATAATCCATGCCAGTAGATCAGTCTCCCTCCCTAAGTGAAATATTCTGTTTCAGTTTAGCATATTTTTTACACAATTTGTACACAAGCCATATCCACACCAGGCTGGCTGATGAAATCCCATCACATTTACCTCTCTCGTTACTGTGAGATGTCATATTTACTATAGAAGAGGACGTGCTTCACCCCATAATGGTAGAAAACCTACTGTAAACTACCATTTCCAGGAACCTGTGAGCATTGTACCCAGGCCAGACTAAGAGGCAATTCCTTCAGGAAGAACTTTGTCCCAGCACTGCAAGAAAGTAAAGCTAAAATATATCCCTGGCAAAAGACAGGTCAGGAACTGGCTGAGACAGTGAATCCACACTCAGACTTGCCCATGAGAAGCTGCACAGACAGCACATACACACCCAAACAGCTGTGGTGAATGTCCCTGCCTGTGAAGGGAAGCTCAGAGGTGATGCCTCCAAAATGTTTGGCTTCCTCCAGTGTCCTTGAAGCCCATGACATACAGCAGGTGTGGCCATTCGTGGCTTCCCTCTCCATGTTTCCCCTGAACAATCCAAATACAGCTCTGATGCCTGACTTCATCATGAACAGAGGCTGAATAATCAACATCCCTCTCTGCTAGGCCAAGGTAGACATGAGGGACTGAATCTAAAGGCACTGAAAGCTCCTTCATTCCATTTCCCTGTGCAACCACCCCAGCAATTTCCCTTGGCAACTGCAGGGAGCCCCCCTTGTCTATCACTTGTCCTGTGGCTCTTATCTTTCTGCAGTTTAGAGAATTGGGAACTAGGACATCTCTGATTTGTTTTCCTCACACCTCCAATACTGAACTCCTGCTCCTGGATATGAAGTTCCTCCCTTCTAGAATGCAGATTTCTATTTGTCTTAGTGCAAAAACATGATCCACAGGAACCTTCCCCTATGTAAGGAAATCCTTTCCTTCCCTTCACTGAGATTTTCTCTTTTGCTTTCTTATCCTGAAGAATGTACTTTTTGAAACCCAGAGCACCACAGGAATATTCCTAAAGTCTAAAAATATGTATGTATTGTGTTCCAAATCAGTGGGTATGCCATTCATGATTGTTGCTCATCCATGGTGTAGAGCAGCTGCTTTGAAGAGGGGCACAAGCCAGGTTCTGAAGAATGATTTGTGTGAGTACTGAACATTTTTATTCTAGCATTCTGTGATCCTGAGAAGGGACAGAGGGATGACAACACTGCCATCTCCTCTGACACCCACTCTCCAGCAAGGAAGAAACAGGAAATCTCCTCGGGGAGCATTGTAAAAGTGCAGTAAGCTAGGGCAATATCTGACACCCAGAAGCTTCTCATATTTTGAGTGAATACTGACATCCTTCTCAGACCTTTCTAGGTCTGTGTGTGTCTGTGTTACGATTTCTGTAGTGCACAGTGTAGGATCAGCATTGGTGAAAGGCAGCACTATAATGAGGAATAATATCCCTGCTCATTCCAACTCCTATGTGAACATCCTGTTGTGTATTACATATGAGGTCACTTGAGGAGTACAGTGTATTCTGGGCTAAAAATCTCCAGAAGTGTGTGTTGGATGCTAATTCTTTCCATACTCTGATCAGATGAAGTGCAGACAGATAATGCATTGTATCACATGTAGGACTGCAGAGAATAAAAAAAATAAAAGAAAAACAAGCTCCCCCAATTCTTCTTGTCACTAAGTTAATGGCAGCTGTGTCTCTAGTGTGAAATCATTCTCTGTGTATATATATGATCATTATGTTCTGCAAGTGTGAGTCCAAGGAGCAGCCCTTTTGCTAGGAAGGAGACATTGTATTTTTCCTCTTCTTGTAAAAATTCCATTCTTCATTTCAGCTTTGTCCAGAGCTTCTGATTATAATTTTTAATCTATTTTGATGTTTCTCTGCAACTTCAGCTGTAGGTTTTTTAGATTTTCTTATCTTATCACTCACTCGCATGTCACCCTGCTTTTTCTCTGCTGTTTCCCAGTATAAAATCTTAACTAAAATGAATGTGTTTAATAACCCTGCTGCAATCCAATAACTAATGGGAATAAATCTTCATCAGATTTTTTAAATCATTCTTAAGTCTCATCAAGAAATAACACATACACACACACAAATTAAACGAAAATCAAAGTAAATTAGAAAATCGGGATAATTTTTCTAGTTGCTATGTTTTTGTTCTTTGTTTTGATATTATGTTGCGGGTTTTTTCCAGGTCTTTATCTTTCCTCTGTAGGCAATAGCTTTATAAAAGTATTAAAAGTGGCCTTTCGACAGCTAAATGTGATAGAAAAAAAATTTCCATTTTATTCAAAACTGCTTTCACAAGCCATGCAATTTTCCTTATCCAGACAGTTTCAATTCAAGGCTTCTCTAGCAATATCACACTCAGTCAAATCCTACAGGTTATTTCTGTTAAAGTTTGGGGTTGAATTGAGACTAACTAGAATGTTGATACTATTGTTAATATTATATTCCAGCAGTGGAATGCAGTAATGTGGATGAACTTAAGTTGATAAAATTTAGAGCATTTCTGGAATTGAAAAACTGTTTGTTTATATTCAACTTGTTTAAATAATTAAAATAATATATCCCCTGACATCCTTAAATTACTTTTTCTCTGTAATTGCTTTTAATTATTTTTACCACCATGACCTTAAGGATTTGGCGCTGTTATAATTTTTTCTTTAAAACATTTTTGTTGTTTCCTTATATCCTGAATCACATTTTAAATGACCAATTCTGTTAGTTTATCTGTTTTTTTCCTGTTACCTTACTGAGGGAAAATACACTACTGTTTAAATTCACCAGGAAAATACAGTGTATTTAACATCTCCCTGGCACCTGTTGCACTTGTTTAACCTGATACTGAGTAACTTCACTCACTGTTTTTCTGCTTTTTTCCCTTTAACTGATATTCTCCAACAGGATCAGCTTATTACTAGAGGAGAGATGAGAAAATGTCAATTATTATAGGTCCTTGATTTTGCTTTTAACCCATTAATCTAAATCTGAAGAAATACAAAAACATAACTGATAACTGGCTGTTTGTGTGAATCAAAGGGTATTTAAAAGGAAGAAGTAGGCTTTTCCTCTGACAAGACATATATTTTCTGCAGTGAGTGTGTAACATTAAAATATCAAAATTTAATGTTATAGAAAGAGATGAGACAGACAGGAAATGTTTATCCAAATACTATTAAAATTTGCATGTATTTTAAACATTACCATCCTGGTGGTGAAGTAATAAAACATTATTTGATATTTTTTATGTTACATACAACATTTTTTGACAACTAGAATGAAGTTTACTAGTATGGAGAAGAAAACTCTCATGAGACTGATGGTACATGTGAGGCTTTTCAGAGACTTTCTTGAGAGAACAGACTGTCATGTTTAAGATGAGATTGAAGCTTGAAAAGTTAAATCAGACTTCTTAACTGTTTCTGCATTGATCTCTGTCTATAGATCAATCATTTCCATCAATTCCTTCCCCATAAGACCCTTAATGAGGTACATTCATCCAGCTGCATGATGTGTTTTGTGATCAGTTATTTGCATGAGCCTTCTGTCCCAGGAAATCTAAACACCACCTTTGCAATGCAGAACATGAAAGATGTATTTGCAAAAGCAGAGAGTGGGTGTGTACATGGATTGGAAGAGCCAAAGTAGCACGTACAGGCTCACTGCTGGGGTGAGGATGGACCTGCTGAAATGGTGGGAGCTAAATGCCCCTTGGAAAGGATGAGGAGTTTTGACAAGCCAACACTTGCTGTTCAAGTAATACTAATATTTAATTTTGTCATCTTTCCACAAAAGTAATAAAATGGATGCTAACATTTTGATCACAGACAAATGATTATAAAAAAGCTAAAACAACCCTTTGTTTGTTGTTTATAGACTGTATTTGTAAATAGGTTCCTTTTTTCCTGTGTATTTTCACTCCAGACTCTATTCTTGTACTTTTAGCATTTAGTGAATGATGTGATGCAGTGTGAATTTTGGTGTAGGCCTATTTCAATTTTCTTACTGCTGACTCCTTTGCTTTTGGCTGATTTATACCGTGTAAAGCTAGAGAAGGAGCTGCAAATGACAAAATGGAATAGACAACCTGGAACCTGTCTTCAGGGAATATTCAAGCATTCAAGCTTAATATTTGCTATTCATGAGCATTTTTCCAGAGCTATGCTCTGCTGCCCAAGTGTTTCCAGAAAGTAAATGTGACACCATTTTAACATGAACATTAAAAATTACATCATCAGTCTATCTTATCAGAAGACCCAACTGTGTTAAAATTTCAAGCATGTATTAGTGGATTTATTCTATCTTGTTTTTTAGTTATTGTCTTAAAACAAGTTACCAACAATTAAATCAGATCTATGAGTAGCTATCAAGCTTTAAATGTAGTAGTTATCCCAGAACAGCTCACTAGGAGATGGGGAGCAGGATAAAACACAAAGACTACATAATTAGGGAAGAATCTGTACTGTCAGGCTGGTACTAGTTTTTCCCTAAGCATCCAAAACTGACCCTTTTGTGGGCTCTGCATTAAGCTGCCAGTACTCTGGGTCTGACAACAATCAGTCCTCTCATTTTCTTATAGCTAATCAATAAGGAAGCTAATCAATATTTTTGCTGAAAGGGAAGCACATATATGTCTTTTTCAAGGCAATATATGTTTCTCAGTGGTGATTTGAGGGACTGGATGCTGCTTCAAGTGGGGCTCTGGCAAAACTCATGTAATCTCATAGTACAGCCACAAAAGCCTTCAGACATCATGCCTGGCAAGTTCTGCAAGCTCAGTAGAGATCATCCTAGGCTTGTGTCTGTATTTTGTTTTAATGAAACTCTGAGTAACCACATCAAGATAAAGCCCAGGATACAGGAAATAATACAGTTAAGATTTTTAATAACCTTCAGCAGGCAGCTACATCCTTATCCATTCCTGTTTAGGTGTGATGGATCCAAGTATCCCATCAGTGAGTCCCTACAGACAAACTGCAGCAATGGCCAGTTTCAGGCAGGCAATCCCCTCTATTTCTTTTGTCCTGGAATTTTCTAACCTAATTTCATAGCCCTGGAAGCAGAGCAATCTATCTAGGTGTATTGACTGGACTGAATTTACACAGGTCATTTGAAAGATAAAGGTCACATACATACCAGGCCTCTGGACCACATTTATTAACAGCATCCTGCTGACTTTCAACATCATTAGTGTCATCTGGACCAATGCTGGAGTAAATGAAATGTGACAGAACAAAAGATTGGTGCCAAGAGTGTAGATGTACCTAAGTGATGGAACCTAAAAAGGGAGGTTCAGCCTTATTAGCCCCTGGAAAACCACACTGTTCACCAAAGTCTGTATTGTATTCAGAATAGCCTTTGCACGAGACACTCTCCAGCCTGCTGACGTTACAGCACTTTTAATTTAAGAGAAAATAAAAGTGCAAATTGCTGACCTAAGGTTTGTGCAACAATATTTGTATAGAAGGCAGAAGTTCTAAACAGGGGCAAGCCATCTAATACTCATATTTTGAGATCCTGCAAACCCCAAAATGACAGAGAGTCTTAGGTGAGAATTATTGTACATGTATTTATTTTTCTTGTTTTTGGAAATAGTTCTGGATAGCTAGCAACTTTCTTACAGTTGCCTGAAATCTGCATGTCTGATTCAATTGTCAGAGACTGAGGGGCTGCCTGAAGGAAATATGTGGCCAAGTACAAATGTTTTCTGATTACAAAATTATTAAACTGTCAGTGAGACCTGTATGAAATAGCTCAAAGCACAGCCAATGCTGGTGCAGTATTATAGCAATTGGTTTGTTTTGTAGTTCTTGTCAGGATTTGATGACAGTCAATAAGTTTGGCAAAATTATACCTCACGAAAAAACAATTTGGGAATAATTTTTGTCAAAATTCTTTATTAAACAAACCAAATACTTAGCTTCTATCATTTCACTCACAAAATGTTATTTCAAAACTTGAGGATTTTGTCCATTTTACACCATGATGTTGAGGACAACTCTGGAGATTAGACAGCACCCCTGGGCAAATACCAACTCAATTTGCTGTTAAAACTGCCCAGAAAAATTCCTTGCTAACTTAGTCTTTGTGCACCAAGAAGAAGTATTAGCCAGGTCTTAAATTGTTCAGCAGCGTTGCACAATTACACATGGACATCTACTTCTCCCCAAGACATCTCCTTCAGCCCAGAGCACACAGAGTGCAGCAATATCTCCTTGCTTTGATCTCTCATCCCCCCAGTCTTCCATGGGGGTTTATACTTGCCATGATTCCCCCCAATACCTCACTTCTATATGTGCTGTAGGAATCCTGGCAAAACAAACACAGAAGAAATGATCCAAGTGGGAAGGCCTGGCAACCGTGATGAAAGAGAAATGCAGGATACTCAAACTTCCACAAAGGACTGTCACTATTCTTTAAGACAGAGATTTTCAAGAAAGCAGAGACTTCTAAGAAGGAAAGAAAAAAATAAAAAAAATAAAAAGCAGCAACTTTTAAGGACTTTAAAAAGATATTCCAGAGAAAAATTTCCAGGAAAACTTCCTTCACTTAAGAAAAGGAAATTCTTTTTCCTTTTGCATTCCAGACGCAGAGTGCTAAAGAGAAGACCTCCCAGAGAGAATAAACACATGCCAGTGCAGAAAACCATGCCAGAAAGGATTTGATTTTTTTATTGAGGCTTCTTCAGATTGAATGTTTCACAGTGCCCATTCAGACACACACTCTTGCTGAGAGCTTTGTTTAATGCATGCTTCAAAAAGGGGCTTTTAGTGCATCCATTAAAAGCAAGATTCTCTCAGAACTTTGTATAGCTTATCATTTGAGCAACATGCCACTGAAAGATAAGTGGAAGGTTCAGTTCTCCTGGACAGCTGAGACTGGGAGACTCTCACTCCACCACAGCCCCCACATGTTTGCTGTAAGTGCAAATCACACGTGGGAACTGAGGTTCACCTCAAATTGATACATGCAATGCTAGAAAATATTATCCACGCAGAGGGGAGATGAGAGGAGAATACACATTCTGCTTTCACTGCACATTTTCTGTAATTTCGGTAATATCCTGCTGGAATAAGGAGATCGAGACTAAAAGAGAAGTGAAATATGTTGCACCAGGGAAAATTTAGAGGAGAAAATTGTATCAGCAGAGTCCTTCA
Source organism: Pseudopodoces humilis (assembly GCF_049639895.1). Taxonomy (NCBI): domain Eukaryota; kingdom Metazoa; phylum Chordata; class Aves; order Passeriformes; family Paridae; genus Pseudopodoces; species Pseudopodoces humilis. Next base: position 13,528,400 of record NC_142207.1, read on the forward strand.
GGAGTTGTGTAGTCCTTCATCTTGTCCCATGGCAGGATGGGCTACTGTTGAACCATTTCTGACAAGGACTGGTTATACAGATGAAGACAGACTCAACAAGACTCTGAAGCCAGTCTCCTTTCTCTGACAAAGTTGTTTCCCAGATATCTAAAGCAAATCTCCCTTGCTAAAATTTAAACTCGGTATGTCTTTTTCTAAGTGGGAACTGCAGGGAACAAATTATTCCTTCCTTTCTGGCAGCTGTTTCTTACATATTTTAAGATTTCTCTCATGTCTTCTCTCTTCTTCTCCTGTCCTAGATTAGATAACCCATAAATACATTTGCCCTTTCACAGCATATTGCATTGGCTAATGAAATCCAGGAATCAATTAGATAGATTACAAGGGTCTTGAATGACAGCATAGCAAAATACAATACCCAGCCTTGTGTCTGAATGAACAGCATATGAATACTTATTCAACACCAGTATTTGCCTATGGTGCATTATGGCTTTATCTAATTAATTACATTATGAAGTGCTTGATTATGATAGCAGTGAATGTCTTTCCTGCTCACTCTTATCACTTGCTTAAAACTATTCTGTTCAGCTGAGATATACATGTATCTGAGAGCTCATTTAGATATTAGGTACCAAACACTGGATTCTCATTCCTGAGCAGTTTATTGTATTCAGAACCTGTTATCTGATGATCATAGTCATTAAATAAAGCCTCCTAATAAATTCAGCAGATCAGATTGTTCACAAGTTAAATGGCGGGAGGGATGCAGGGAGGGTAGGGGAGAGGGGAGGAGGAAGAGGAGCCTGAATTATTTATTCATTTCCCCATTTTCAAGACCTTTCTCGTCCCTCTTTGTGTCAAGCTTTCAAGATGTAATTGGAAATGTTAGACACACTTCTTCAAAAACCTTCTCTGAACAAATTACCAAGTACCATTCTGCGAAATGAATGGATCACAAAGAGGAGCATTTCTTCAAAGGAAAGCAGGAAAACTGATATTCAATATTTGGTCTTTTATTGGTCATCATTCACTTCCTCAGAACATTCTTGGAAAATGAACTATTTTATTTCTTGATAGTTTCCAAAGCAACTCATTTTGCAGTTCTCAGAATATCAATTTTAATTGAATGTTTTCATTCCTGTGTAAAGTTTTCTTTTAAAGACCTTCACATCCAGGGGATGCCTTGGTCTTTTCCAAATGTAGTCCCATTTTTCTGTTTTGTGAACCATCATTGCATTAGGATTCTTGTTCTTCAATAATACATTATTCCAGCCTATATTTTTAACATGTAAAGGTCAAAATTAAAGAAATAAAGTTTTAAACTCCCATCAGATCTAAAAGAGAAATAATGTGGCTGTCCAAAGCAAGTACATCATTCACGTTATTTCCCTGTGTCCTTAGTCATGTAGCAACAAATTGCTCATCTGTGAGCTGAGTTACAAAGTATTTATTCATAAACACAGATTCTGGTGTGAGAGGTGTCTTCTCAACAGAGGTCTGAGAAAAATGTTTCATCCTTAAGTAATAAACCTGTAAGCTCCATCTTGTGGTGCACCAGCATGACCAGAACTGCTGGGACCAGCATGGGCACAAATAAGTGACCTGAGTTGCTGTTGCTGTCCTGACAGAGTAGTGAAATAGGCCTTACAAAGAATCCTGGACCTTTATATCTACATTGAGATTTATATTTCTGTATTTTATATGTAATATCTTTATATCAGTACTGAGCCAGGATCAAAGAAAGGAAGCCTTCAATCCACATGCATCAGAAAATTTGGGTGTTCCACAGCAGGAGATTATGGTGCATCCACTCAAACCCAGAGACAGCAACTAGAACTCCTGAAAAGGGTTTGCTTGTTGGATATGAACCAAACAGAGGGATTTCAGGAGGATGATGATGGTGTGTGAAAGGTCTGTTACCGGGCTAAGGTGGCAATTGCTATATTGTGTGCATAATGCTTTCGCCTGAAAACAGTTTAGCATTGCTGTCATTTCCCATCTGCATGGAGCACTGTGGGGAGATGAGATTCATCCTCTCATGCCCGACCTCACTAAAACAGAAACAATGAAATAGATTGTAAGAGAGCTGAAGGTAGTTCCTGAAGGATCCAGCTGAGGAGAGTCTGGACAGCATTATCTTTTGCAGACTGAATCACTCACAGAGGCACCAGTTCATAACCTGGAGGTTACACTAGTGTTTGCTCCTGTAGGCAGAAAACTGTGGGTTGTGAATGAATAGGATTGCTGCAGATGTCTCTGTCTGCCTCAAATGCCAGAATATTTATTCTGGCTGATTTAAGCAGAATAAACAGTAGTATATGAACCCAAAATAGTCTGTGCAAGGGTCATCTTCCTTCTACTGCTGGTAATAAAGCTCAAAAATTGCAGGGGAAAGACTCTTAGACCTCTTGCATAGCCCAGGTACTATGATGGGATTTCTCCAGAAAGGTTATACTAAGCTAGCAGGGAAAAAAAAGAAAGAAAGAAAAAATTTTGCCACATATTAAATGCCATGCTATTATTTTCCAGTTGTAAAAGAATGGTGAGGCTGAGTATGGAAGAATAATTAAACATTGCAGTAATTATATTGATTAATACTGGGATTATGTCTGACATTTGTAATACAAATTGAAGGACAACCCACAGCATGGATATGTGTGGTTATGACATTTCTTAAAGTGCCTTGAGAGATTAAAATCACTAAATGAATGTGAGTCATCACACAGTTATCTTTGTGTTTTCCCCTCTTAATTTTTCTTTTTTTTCAAAAAAAAAAAGAAAGAGATGGTGTTTGGAAGCTTTTATGAAAAGTCCTTGTTTTTTTCCTGGCACTTCAACTTCAAAGCAAAGAGGATCTGATGAGACAAACAAAAACATTCTTGTCTTCTGAGTTCAGAGCAATGCACACAGCCGTGGAACATATTCCTTTGCTCATGTGCAAATGTGGCCGTACTGTTACCTTGAAATGCTCAGCCCCAGGGACCAGCTGTCTGTAACCCAAAGCCTGGTTTGATTCAGCACAGCTCTGTGACCTTGCCTAAGTTTCCTGAGAAAATTGTTGCTAAGGTCTGAGGCAATCATGCAAGATAAGAAAAAGCAAACACAGACAACATTGTAATTGTTGAGACAGTTGTGATAATCAGGAGTTCAAGGGTTAATGAGGAAAAATCCTGTCTGGAAAACATGAAATTCCTAATGGGAAAAAATAAATAAAAAAATAAAAACAACAGAAAAAGGTAAGAGTCAGAAAATGACAAACATGTCACTCCTGGGAGTGATGGCTATCTGCCTTTCCTCACCATTCTCATGTGTGCCTGCCCAGAAAAGACAACCAGGGTGACTCAGTGGGGATGGTGAGCTGGCTGAGACCCACAGCACAAGAGTCTCACCCACCTCCTGGGCACTAGCAAATAACTTTCAGCTGAAAATATGATGTGTGTAGTAGCAGTCACACTGTAGTTGTGAAATTCCAAGGATACAGGCAAGGAAAATTTTGAAGGAAGAGAAATATGTATTACTAGAACATAAAAATCTCAGTCATAATACTTTATTTTCCATTGGCCAATTCTGCTTCAGATCTGAAGAAGTTCTTGTATGCTTGAAATCTTTTCTGTTTTGGTTTTTCCCTCAGTTACATCAACTCATGTAATAACACATATTATTTTTGTCAACAAGTCTTCTTGTAATAATATAAATGCTTCCTATCTGTTTCCTATCTGTTTATATTCTATACTCAGGAGTGAAAGAGGAGACCATACAGGTGAGGCAGCTGAAAAACTGGTGATAGCAATATTTCTTGTTAATTTATTCTAATTTTTGAAGGTAAAAATAAAGGCAGAGTCCTGAAAAGTGCAGAAATGTTAAAAAATTCTGGGCTCAATTATTCTAAGAAACAAACTTAGAGATTTTTCAGTATTTAGCTTCATACTGTCAACACTGATTCGATTTTCAAAACCAAGTGTCTAAAAATAAAATATAGTTTACTATTCTGATTTTTTCCACTTTTCAGTTCATCCAAGATTTTCATACACACACAAAAAATTTTGATCCACCCAAATGCAGTGGATTTCTGCATTTATTTATCAGAATTGCAAAAACAATTAATTATTGATTATTCCAACAGCTCAAAATCTCTTCCATATGGGCAGGATAATATTTGTGTCTGAAACATTTCTTCTCTGTACAGGCCAGATCAGATAATCCCCTCCTGAGAATATATCATGAGATATGTACCATTTACTTATGAAAGCCCTTCATTGTTCTTGAGCTGTCAGACAGCAGGTTTTTTCACCATACTTTTTCTCCCCACAATTTATTTCCTTCTGGATTGATGTGCAAATTCTCTTACCGAAGCTGAAAAATGCTGGATTCTTATCAAAATGTGAAGCACTCTGGTATAATAGTCTACAGGATAAGGAGATAAATCTATGCATATTTGGCACGGTGTGTATCTGCTCAGGTTTGTGGAAACACTGGACAGAAGCATCTGTTAAATAATCATCAACTTCAAAAGGAATATTTCATTATTTTCTTGGTAAGATAAAGAGGAGAGCTAGAGCTCCTCATGATAAATATTACACTTAGTAATTAAATTTTCATATTTACAAGGCCTACATAGTAAAACTTCTAAACTAAATAGTCTTCATTTGCATGCATTTCAATTTAAAGGGCATTGCTAGAGGACAGTATCTCCAAGACAATAATGAGCTGTTTTCATTAACCATGCCCTAATGATTACAGCAGGCTTGTACTTCAAGACTTGTGAGACAGTTACCCCTGCGAGACCAAAGAAATAATTGCATGTCTTTAGTTATCTCCTCTTCCATGTAAGCCACTAAGTTAGAAGACTATTTCCTGCTCCTAGGTTGATGTACTCACGAACCTCTTGAAAAAAGATTTAATTGAACTTGGATATGGTGCTGGTAAAGGATCAGGAAATGAAGTCTGATCTCTGTTATAGCTCTGGAAATCTGGAATAATGCAAATGAAGTATTGTAGGAAGAAACAGACTTTAATTTTTTGCTTCTACAATCCTCAACATAAAGAGATCTCTAATCTGCTTAATTCTTCTTACTGTTGCAAATATGTTTAATATTACATTTAAAAGTACCACAGGAACTGGCAAGCTTTTTCCTAATCTTGCAATTGTCCAGGTATTTTTTATATACAATATTCCAATATATCTGTCATTGCAGTATAAGAACATTGAAAATTACATTGGGCAAATTTGTTATTCAAATGTGACTGATCTTCCATATCATGTGATTTATTTTCATGGTTTTTTATCAAAAAAAAAAAAAAACCTTTTTGCTTCTGTCAAGTCTATCTGATTTAACTAGTACATATCATCTTCCATACTGCCTAGCAATTATCACCAAATAGTAGAAAATAGACCTACAAAGGCCTTCAGTCAATCATACTGTTCATGTCTTGCCCTCCATAGATCAACTAGATCTCTGTTATTGCAAATGACCATTTGACCAGATTGCTCTTTAAAGGCTTTAATGATGATGGAGTTTCCATAGCCTCCCCAGGCAGTCTCTTCCAGTGTCTAATTATCCCTACAGTTACAAAGTTGGGTTTTTTTTAATGTCTAAGTTAAATTTTCCTTGCCACTATTTAAAAGTCCATCACTTTCTGTACTATGTACAGTGGACACGAAGGAAAGATTATTCACTTGTCTTTTGCAACAACGTTTTATATATTTGAAGATCACTATCATGTTCCTCATCTCTCTCTCTCTCTCTCTCTCTCTCTCAATCAAGTAATTAAAAAGTCTTCATATGGTATTCAAAAGCTGTGTTCTCAGAGTTGTCTTACAAGTCATGCTCCTAGGGTCTTAATTCTTTCCTGATGAAGTCTGGATATTCGTCAAATGGTCCATACATTTGCCAAAACGCTGTGCTTAAAACAGAGCGCAGTGTTAGAGCTGGTGCTGCAGCATTCATCCAATCACCCAAATTGGCAGTCTTTGGGCAGCTGAGGCATTTTGAGTTGCATCTTTCTATCTCCATTTATGAGTCACCTGTCTGTATAGCATATTCACACTCTGCCAGTGTTTTGAAGCTGCAGAAAACAGGGACACTTCTCAGCTCTGGTCTGTACCAGCTCAGGATCTCTTTTCCATCCTCACTTAGGCCAACCAGACATTCATCCACTTGTTGGCCTTGCTGGTTTAAGCAAGGGTGGTTTTTGTTACAAATCCATGGTCCTGTGCTGGAATTGCCTATCAAAGTTCCAGATATGAGAGGTAATGTAAACCCTACAGTCATAATTTTGTTCTGTCACATAACCATACCTTAGCATCTCACAACTTCATCCAGAATGAGTACCAATCACTAGTGTAGTCATACACAAGTTTATTCAAATTATAAACATTAACCTGCTATTTGTGCCATTTCACCCCAGAGGGGCTATGACATACCAAGAATGAATGTGGTTTCCAGGTTCAGCTGTATGAATCACAAATTCCATCAAACATTCTGTGTGGACATTCTCACCTACTGCTTCACAAGACCAAGCAGTGTTAGCTGGGGATGACCTTGGGAGTATTGCTGGTCTAACTTCTGCCTTGAAGGAGAACTCTGGTCATATGGATCTGGTGATTCTACCTAGATATTCTATGAATCTGTGTAGATATTACTTTCTTCAGTGGTGATGAAGCAAGAGCCCAGATTCAATAATCCAATGAAACATATGGCTAATGTCATTCTGCAAACTTTATTGAAATTGCTCATGTACTTAAATTCAAACTCATGAATAAAAACCCTAGGCACTGTAACCTATAAAAAATCAGAGTTTATGCTGAGATTGAGATGATATTGGGAAAATCACCTGGAGAGAAAAGAAAAGGAGAAACAACCCATCAAATTGCTGCTTTGAGAATACTGCAAAAATTTAAATAACCTAGCTAACATGTTCTGTGATTAACAGCATTGCTTTGTGTACATGAGCCTTTCCAGTGTTTTTCTGGTTTATTTAAAGGCTTGCACTGACACAAATATCATTTCAAGTTCCTAGATGAGCAGGTTAGAGGGGAAAGTGCCTGCTCCAAGCATGAGACATCAGAGTTCTGCTCTGAATATCAGTTATTAGCTTCTGAGCCCAAGTCGAGGTGCCAACCTCAGTTCTCATCAACCACCTGTGAAGTGTGTTGTGACAGATATTAATTGATGATTACAGGAAAGACCAGCAGAGGACTGAGAAAATCACTGCTGGAGCTAGTTATGACTAACATTCCTTCCTGGTGGAGGCTCCCATTGTAGCAGGCTGGTCCTCAGTACACTCCAGTCTCCTGGATCCCAGCAGATCCCACCTATTCCCTGAGCACAAAGCCCATAATCATACCATTAATTCGGGTTCAAAATCCCTTACAGTGAACTGGCTAAGAATAACCTCCTAGTTTTAAGTTTCAAGTGCCCATGCTCTCCCTCACTATGTCCCACTCTTCCTCTCCACATGGTCCAGCTCCAGCAGCCGTCCATGAGATGAACCTGTGCCCAAACACCAGCCCTCCCCACCTTTCTGACCTGCTTTTGGCCTTTTCAGTGTCCTGGTGCTCGATGCTTTCCCCTTATAACTCTCCTGCTTGCCCCAAGGCCAAATCTCAGACTCTGAGTGACTTCCCAGAAATCTGCTGCTCTCCTGTGGCCACTGGAAAGGTTATGGGCCAGAGGAATCAGGCAATGAAAGCCTTCAGTGAAGGCTTTTACCATTGCTTTTACCAAAGGATTTTCTTTTACCAAAGCAGAGCCAAGGGGGAATTTGGGGTTTGTGCAGAACTGGACAGTCTCAGAAGTTTTTACTAGCAAATCATATATTAAAAAACATTCACTGTCTGGTGCATTTTATTCTCAATGACTAAAATCATGGTCAAATGATTGTGAGAAAAACCCAAATGAACTGAAGCAGATTAGGCCACAGATAACCATAGGCCTAAAACAATAAAGGACATCAATAAGTTCTGTCAATAACTCAGAAATATGTATACTCCCTCTGAAATATAAATTTACACCCCAAGTTTCAGGTAAGGAAATAATTAAAATAGCTGTCTAGCACCAAAAGTATGATGGTAAAAGAATTTACTTATTTTTAAAATGCATAAACCTCTCAAAATATTGAATTTTAAAATTCTATTTAGAAAAAATTCAGAAAGTGAATGTGGAAAACATAGTAAAGTAGTTCATTTTGCATTTCTCTGTTCATTGATGCCCCTAATTCTGTATCAATAAATATATTTGTATAGTAAATTTATATTTTCCTGAAATATGAATCTACTTCAGGAACAGTGTTTGAACCAATTGTAGATAGATATATCTGTTTTGAAAACACCAAATAGGTTTTTTTCTGTAATTTCCATAAAATTTCAGTTAAAATATGAAGTAAAAAAGCCTGGGGTGGTGGGGAGGGGTGGGCAGCAGAGTGAGGTGGGGCAGGGGAAAGAAAGATTTTTAAAATTCAGAACTATATTTAAGGGGTTTTTAACTTCTTTTCTTGTCAGACTTAATTATCCGCAGTTTTGGCTGAGATCTATGAAAGTATCTGTATGTTTAAAATAAATATGCACCCATATCTAGTTGATTCATATATTCTTTCAGAACAGCTTTATTCTTTCTTTTTTCCCGTCTGTTTCAGGGATGAAAGGAGCAAGAACACAAAGTCCATACAGTAGCTTAAAAACCATGTCTTTTACTTTCCTTCACCTCAGTCTGGTTCTGCCTCTGATGTTAATTCTTTAATATAAAGACTAAGATAAAAATCATAAAAACTCTGAAGTATTTTCCTACAGTTCTTATTATTCTCAATGGTGATACAGCCTTCTGTTGAAAGTTTTCTATTAATAAATTACTCTAATAATTATTGAAATTGCTTAATTATTTTTTTTCTTCTGGGGGTAGCTATGTAAAATAAAGCAAAAGAATTATAATTGATCAGGAGATACAATCCAACCTAACATGAGATTTAAGATTGTCTCTAATGTAGTCAAATGAAAATCTATTTCCATTCCACTGTGACCTAATGCCAAGGAAGCATATAATTGGAATTAGAATGAATATAAGATTCACAAAAGTATCAGAGTTGTGATACTTATTATATTGATCATCATGGTATTTGTCTTGATGAACTATAAAAGAATATGAATACTTCCATCAGAGCCATTACAGAAAACATGACAGGCACTTTCCTTTCATGGATTTATTCCTGCGTGGCTCAGTGTCTATGACAGAATGGACTGCAGTCTTGGCTATAGTCCTTGGGTGCTTTTCTTGAATTTAGAAATGAGAAATATAAATGAAAAACTAACATCTTGTAGCAAGTCCACTGTGAATATAAATCAGTAAAGCTCTGCCAAAGTAGAGTGAGCTGTTTTGATTTGCAGCTGGGAGGACTGTACCAACAAATTATATGTATGGCAGAATATGGGAAAAGAAATTCAGAGAAAAAAAAGATAATTTGGTTTTAAATATAAAAATATGTTAATTAGAAATATTTGAGTCTGTCAGTTAAAATTTACAAAAATCCTTTTGGGAGGAGGATGGCAAGCCGTGATGCAGCAAATAGCTGTTTTCCATCACTCGCTTGCTTCTTAACTGCCCAGAAATGTGGGAATTATCCTTATCATCACCTCATGAAGGGACAGATAAAATGCTCCATCATTCACTGATCATGAGTAGTACATGGGCTGTAAAGACACCACCTAGAACACATATTCAGTTATGAGGATAAACCTGATGTGGCTCATAAGGCAAAAATATAATAAAGTAAAATAACTGCTGCATAAAAGCTAAATAAACAAATGTTGTTTCACACGCTTGATGTGGTTCCAAGATAATAACACTGAGGAATCAGCTGGTAAAAAGGTATTTATTCTTTATATTCACTTCAATGGTATAAAGAGAGGTCTTTTATTTGTCACATTTTCATTTCTTTGCAGCAGGTTTTCCATAAGTAATAAACCCTTGACTTACTTACAGTTCAATAGCTTTGTAAATAACTTTGTAAATTAGAGCAAATCAAGTTTTATCTAAATTATAAGAATGGGTGTACAAGACACATGATGAATGAAGGAGTGAAAAACCCCAGAAACAGACTAGGACTTTTCATGCCACCATCAATCAGTTTTGTGAGGTAACTTTGGTGTTTTCTTAAAATTTAAAGAGATTTTATCTGCTATCTCTTGTTTCTGAAATTTGTGAAGCTGGCTAAAAAAATGATAACTTCAAAAGTTCTTTCCAGTTCAGTGTGACTTTACACTGGCTGATCATCCAATTCTAAAATAGCCAAGCAGAGCATTTTGTCATTAACTAGCTTTGATTAATTCTTCAGCTGATCAATTTTTCCATACCTACAACGGCTCCATACTATACTACACGCATATTTTAGGTTTTAAAGTTATTTACCTTAAAGCTGACCCCAGGAATCTCGGTGCCTCTCTGCAATACTGACTTCTGCCAGGCCATGCCCAGTGGGCAGGTGAGAGGGGAGGGACAGAGGCTGAAGTGTTTGATTCACACTTGGATCTCTTCACACAATTTCACAAAACAGCAAAACAAAGTTTGTTTCTGTTCCATGGTAGAATAAGAACAAATTTGAAAGGTTATTGACAAAATGGACCCGGTTATGTCCGTGCCACCTCTGCTCCTCACAGCTCCTGCTGGATGGGAGCTGAAGTGATTCCTCAGTGAAAAGGGGGATGTTGCTGAATCTGTCAAAGCTACTTTAGATTATAGTTATAATATCTCAAAATATTACAATTTTAAAAAGAGCCACTTGGATGTTTACAGTTCTTTTTATTCCGTTACTTTAAATAATTTACTAATCTCTCATTGTTGGTGTAAAATAAAATTACTGCTTAGAAAATTACTGACTCTTGGAAAGTGTGTAGCACAGATTTAAACATATTCTTTCGGAGATAAAATCCTCTGAGTGTCTATCAGAGGTCAGGAGACACAATGCATTAGAGACTTAAGCATTAACGAAGCATTTAATTATTTCTGCACAAAGTCAGTTCCAAAATTATTTTTAAAACCATTAAAAATGAAAATGCTTCATAAAAGAATTTTAAAATGCACACCTTCAGCATATCTTCCTCATCTTCCTGCGTGGTTTAGACATATTTTTTACTTCTTAGTCACATCTAAGGCCATTGTCTAAGTTTTTCACACAGATTTATATTGTGGAGTGAAAGAACTAAAAGAAACTTCACTTTTTCTGAAATGAGTTTCTTTTTCTCTTAAGTACTACTCTATTTGAAGAAAAAAAAAAGCAGGTAAAAAACTCATAAAGCCCATAAACACTTTTCTGAAAAATTTTAGCAATTAATGGCAACCCAAAATTTGCTCAATTCTCAGCTGCCTTTTACAAGAATCAAGAGCAAATTTTTACAGTCCACATATATCTGCTTGATTTTCTTAGAATTCAATCAAGTTGCAATTGTTGATGAAAACCAGAATTGTCTCTGTCTTGCACTAAAATGGGGCTTATAGGAACAAACAAAAGAAAAAAAAGTGCAGACACAGTCTGTGTTTCCAGTCACTTCATTATTTTGGGGGGTGGGTTGTAATCACCACCATATTGCAGTTATTACATGGTGAGCAGAACTAGGTAAAATCACAGCTGCCTGAAAGAGAATCTTGGATATTGAAAAGAAGTAGATAGGGAAAAATTTTGATAACTTCATGGGTTTATATTGTGTTCCAATTTTTGCCTTTCCAAGGTAGATTTTTCTTGAGGGTCTGGTATGGGTCAGGGCAAAGTGTGTGTGTGTGTCCAGAATAACTCTTAATTAGGATTGCAGAGTAAATGGAAATGTAAAGGTTGTAATAATGCAAAGAACATCAATAGCAAATTCTGATAGTAGCACAGCAGCTGCTCTTTAATAGAGCTGCAGACAAAAGGGTTGCTGAGAAATGTGACTCAGTCTGGGACATGTAGGGAATCAAGCTACTGGGAAATCCAATGCAGCCTGGTCAGAAAATCATTCTATTCAGTTTTATGCAGGGCAGCAGTGCCAATGAGCAGGGCTTCAACAAGCTGAGCTAAGTCTTTGCTTTTGCTGCTCTCCTTCTCCATCAAAGTGTCTCCTTCTCCGTCAAAAGTGTGAGTAAAAGAGTGATTTCTGGTGTGTTTTTACAGCATACCACAACACACACTGTAGAAGGCTCTGTCCTCTAAATGCTAATATACAACATTTGATTCATCTTAATGAGAACAAATCTGTGTAGAGCAACACAGGTTCAGTCCTGCACAGGCAGAAGTGGCAGTGAGGCAATGGAGGCAGCTGGTTTATGAGTGTGAAGCCTGAAGGGGACAGGTGAGATTCTGTGCTATAAAAGGGACTTGTTTTGATGCTCATGGTACAGCTCAGCCTAGCAATGGCCAAACATGGCACAAACACTAAGGATGGTCTGAGTGCTTACTGTAGAGTCTGTTCCAGGCAAAAAGGACATCTATTTATTCATTTCCCACTAGCCTCCTCCTGTCAAAGGGGATAACACTTGCCTTTAACAGGAGATGAAATTTGCCTGCTGGTTGGTAGGTTATTGAATTGACCTCGGATTTGCGGGGATACATTTGGAAATTTTGCTTCTTAAATGGGATTTCTCTAAAAGATATAAGAAATCCCTCCAAGGATATTTACAGTGACTGGTTATCTGGTGTTGACATTAATTGTGCTGGCATATTTTGCTGAACAGCCTCAAGTGTAACATTAGCTGAACTGTAAGACCCTTCCATATATAACAGTCTAACATAATATACTTCATAGATGTAACCCCTGTCTTATGCCTATCTCTCAGCTAAAATGATCTGAGCAATTTTATGCAGATGTCTCATGGGCTGAGCCCTGTAGGTGCATTCATAATGATTAACGATGTGCTTTTATTTGCTGCATATCTGTACACAACATCAGATTTTTTTCTTTTTCCTTTTTTTTTTTTTTTTTGTAAGTCTGGTTTCCAAAGAGAATAAATAACTTTTCAGCAAATATATCATAAAAGCAAAATATCTAACATTCGGTAGCAGAGCTCAAAACTTTTGATGTTACAGATTACAGTCTACACATGGACACAGCCCTTTCTGAATCATGTTTATATAGCATTTTTGTGGTATTTTTATCAACTGCCAATATTTAATCACTTACAATTCTATCAACCAAAAATGTTTGGCATGAATTCTGATGTAAAATGAAACAATACTTTGGCTCCATTTTTTCAGTTTAATAAAACCAGTTTTTCCTGTGCTGCTGTAAAGAGTAACGTCAATATACTCGTGAGGAGGTGACTGTGGATCAGCACAGGTGAGTGTGACCACAATGGCATCGTGTCACAGCAGGCCATTTCTGTCATGGGAGGTGTGATGGGGTGGTGAGGTACCAGTGTAAGGTGGTGACCTGCAGGTTGTTCATGCTGGAGCTTTTGTGTTAGCACTCACTACCAGATGGATTGCTCCTTCTGCAGATTCCCTTTCTCTGTGTCTGGTAAAGGTTTATTGAGCTCTATTAACCTGGTAACATGACAGTTTTATAATTTATTGGTGATAATACATTATAAATTTATTGAGTTATTGGTATTGGCATGTTAACTGAATAAATGAAATGTTTGTAATTAAAGGGTGGAGCATCTACCACTATCAGAAGAGATGCACCAGTTAAATAGGAGGACATTGTGGTTTCCCAGTCTCTTATTACCCTTCCCTGAGCACTCACTAACTATTCCTGTGAGAGGAACACTGCTAGTGCTGGTGATGTGTGGGTTTGACAGCGAATAAAGTTATTTTCCTCATTTCTTATTAACAACAACTAGATAACAGGACACAACTGACACCAAACATTCTCTGTTGTAATCTGTCACTCAAAAAAAATAATAGCCACATAGCACACAAGGAGACATGAGCATGGCAGGTCATTAATATCATCTACCATGCAGCAAATTGCTTGTCATGCTTCCTTTATACACATTTATGACTAAAGAGGATTGTTTGAAATGAGAAACAGTAAGTATTTTTCACACAGCCTCATTGGTTAATAAAGATGAATTTCCTAAGTTTCTTCTCACTGACTAGTTGAATCAAAGAGAAAAAAATTAAGGAAACAAAAAAAAGGTCATATACAAATTTATCAAGGAAGCTTCATAGACTTTGACATTAAATATTTACTTTAAAAGTTGGTATGTGTCATATGTTTTATTTCCATCCAGAGTAGGATGATGGCATAATAGAAATCAATAATAATCATCAGTATCTATGTCAGAAAGTAACATATGTCTAATTCAAGGTAAGCATTAATATTTTTGTCACTTCAAAAACTTCATATCATTACAAAAAGAAGAGTAAACTGTACAACTCCATATCTTACATATTATCAGGATATTTCCACCTCTAAGCTGAGAATCCAGGAATGGCATTAGGATAACTCACACTTATTTTTCTTCAGCTCTTTTTTCTTCTTTTTTTTCTTTTTTCTCTTTTTTTTTTTTTTTTGTTTATTTTTGGGGGTTTTGTGCTGGTGGTCATAAAGAAGCTTGAACTTATTCACTTTTGGAGAAAAAAACTCATGTGTGGCAAAATTACAGAAATTTGGATATTCTCCTGCTGAAAATGGATAGGTAATATTGCAGGAATAATTATATGTTAAACTTCTAAAGTGCAGAGCAATTATAATAATAAGAGACCACATAGTACACTGAAGCTGGAACAGATTACTGTACTTACTAAATTAAAGACACAAGAAAATTGTGTCACAAGGATGTGCTGAGTGGGTGAAACTTTGCTGCTGTCTTTACAACCTGATGTGTTTCTTTCTCACCAGTCTTTCATTCTGTGTGTCTCTAAGGCATTCTGATGTTTCCATCACTGAAGGACCAGAACATACTATGGGTCGGGTTGGATTGGTTTCAACCAACTTCTCCAAGAATGATTATCACTAGGAAGAAGGCTGTAATTTTGTTTAAACTCTCTCCATGATCAAGACACTCAGCTTATCAAAGAATGCTCCCTAGCTGCCAGTACCTTTAGCCTCATATAATGTTGGAGACATTTTAAAGCACTTTCATGATGAAAGGATGTGTATTAACCAGCTCTATCCCTCTAAAATTAACAGATCATTTTGTTAGATATAATTTCATGCAATATTCTGTGATATAAATAAATATACCTTGAGTTCAAAGCAGGAGCAATTTCAGAGAAGTAATTAAGAGTGCTAATTCTCAATGTTGCTGAATTTTCCTCCTCCTTTCCTCATCCCTTGCTTCTTTTCCTTTTATTTAGTCTTTTCATTCTCTGTTTTTTATAAATTCTTTTCTTCCCTTTCCACAAGAATATTATTCCCACTTTTTTTCTTCCCTAGGAGCTTTACTTTTGATGTGAATCTCATGCAGTACCTGGCAGCCTGTTGTGGTCTGTTGTAATGTCAGAATGCTTTTCAAGGCATCTTGAGTGGAAATTCTTAATGCTCAGATCTAAGAAGGAATGATTTCTTTCCTCTTGACCTTTCTGGGGCTTGCTGCCCATCACTGTAATACTAATAGTTACCAAAAAAAAAATAGATGTGGTGATCCATCAACACTTGCCACCTCACAGGCTGAGGAGAGTGCACCTCATTAGCAAAATCCCTGAGCTCTTAATCCTCATTCTCCAAAAGTTTAAACTGCTTCCAAGTTATACAAATCTGAAATGCACAGATTGATTAATCCTATGAAAGCAGAATTTTTTTTGAGTTCAAAGGGAGTATTGTGAGTGTGACAGGTTGCCAAGCATCTTAAAATTGAAAAAAACACTCTGCTGTTGCAATTGATTCTGTTTCATTGATTGCACTAACAATATTCCAGTTTAATGATGAAAAAAACAGGTATAAGGTATGTTACTTATGTTGTAGTCTCTGGTGGATTGATTGGCTCCTATCAATGTTATTGGAGTTGGTGAGGAAGAACATCAGTAACCTAACCCACATTACTGAGATAAATGATATCTTGTAGTCCTGGCTCTACCTTAACGAACTTATATAAATAACAATTCCCTCCTCTGATATTTTTTTAGAAATGCAGCTCAGAATATAGTATGTATATAAAAAAGTATGTATAATACTGGTGTTTGAGTTTCTAAGAGAGATGATAACGAGGAAGTATGGATGCAAGATTAAGTTATAAAATAATGTCAAGACTTTTTTTCTATATTAAGCCCTTTTTTCCAGAAAAAAAATCTCCCATTACCTTAGTAAGCTTCAGATCTAAAAGAAAATCCTTGTATCAAGAGCTGTTTTAGAAATATAGATTCTTTGACTGAGTCATCAGTCTCATAGACCTAAAGTGGCATATTAATATTACGGCCCAGATTCAGCAGGGGGTGTTGGGGATTTTACAAGCCTATTCCAGCAATCTCTTCCTTAAAAAGTCAGTATGTGATCTTGTTTAATCTTCATTTTCCACAAAATTAATAATTATTAGAAATATCAGGTGTGTGCTTTGCTATGTGTCTTCCAAAAATGTCCATCAAGTGTAGGAATTGGGGGAGGGGAGTATAGAATGCCTCAAAATCTGACAATTTTAACACAAAAAAAAACCATTTAGGTATTCCATACACTTTATACCAACTTAATTGGTCTTTAATAGATGAACAAACTCCACCAGTGGCATGAGGTATAAATTTTACTAGAATGAAAGTGTAAGATACAGCATGGACTACTCATATCCTTTCTGATATGAGGTCCTTTCTGAGACATGAACACAGTGGCAGGACAGTTCAGGTCATTCTCCCTGACATCCAATGAGAAGGCAAGACTTTACAGTCAATGATTCTGATCCATCTCCTTGGCTCACTACATTTTCTCTAAAAAGAATATGGTCTGGCCCTGAGTGAGCCTGGCACTGCCCCCCACCACAGTCCTACACCATACTGGGATTATAACTTATTTTTTGACAAAGTGATGTACACTGGAGGTAGTTCTCAGCAGGAGCAAGTAGGACAAGCACTGCACTGCACTGATCCAGATGTTCTTCTAGTCCTTAAATAAGTTCACTGAGCTCTGACAAGGCTTCACTGATGTAGATGTGCTCTCTATGTATAAAATAAATGCATTTTTATTCAGACTTTTCTTTAAGTCACATTGAACTACTATTCAGAAGAAAAAAATGGCTTGCATAAAACACTACATGACCAGTAATAATCCTTTTATTTATCATCGTTTGCTTTGGGTCCAGAAGTGTGGTGCTCACACACTTCTGTCAAAACCATCCTCTGGAAATGAAGTCAAAACCCAACAGGAATTCTGTTTAGCTCAGCTCACCACAGTACACTGGTCTGACTTGTTTGGTAGTTTTCTTTTCCTATTCACAGGGAGGATATGGACAATTCTCCGTTTGTTTCCATATGGACAACTAAGTGTTGTGTTTTGGAGAAGGGTGGTAAGACATACTGATAAGCATAAAGTTTGAAAAGAAGGCCTAGTGAGGTTTTACTGATTCTATCTTTTTTTTTTTTTTTTAATTACAATTTTATGCAATTCAAGAACACAGCTAAAAAGAGAAATTGCACAAAGCATTTCAATTGAAAGCCACAGCTTCTAAAGAGGCCACTTTTCTTCTAGAGCATCGTGGCCTGTCACTACCAGGACATAATTTGACACCCTGATGTTTTCCATTTACCAGAGAATACTTTCATACAAAATATCATTCCAAGAAAATCTCAGTGTAGATGATCATATCTTGAGGAATTATCAGTTTTTTAAATTCATTAACAGGAGAAACATCCTACCACTCCCCAAAATGTACAGAAATGTACAGAATAAAAGACTGAGAAACAAAGAAAACAAATATAGAAACATACAGCCAAAACAATACAAACAGAATGTATTGATCATGTGCCCAAGTCAAGATGACTTTGCTACCAATAAAATGTGACCATCTCCTACATATCTTTGCTCTTAATAAAGAAAACAATGTTTTACACTCAGTCCTGTTTCTCTTGGAGTTTATTCTTTGTGTCATTATTCTTCATGCTGGAGACTATTAAAGCAGCACATCATAGAAGGAAACATGCTAAGCACCAAATCTCACCTTCAGAAGTATTGCATCAAAAGAGCTGAATTTTAAAATGGGAGCAGAAGCAAAATAAACCCAAATCCCAACAATCTATATTTACTGAGATCATGAGTCAGAGTTCTGATGTTTTCCTTCCTTATTAATTTAATATACTATTCACTGCTCTACTCTTTCTCCAGCAGACAATTTCATCTTTCAGAGTTAAATCCTTAGATCATAATGCTGACAGCAGCTTTCTATCAATGAGTCTGATCCAGTAAATAAGTCAGGTTTCTGACCAGGGAATATTTCCTAAACACTTTTATGAAGAAGGAATAATTAAATTGTGTAAGTCTGGCAGTCGAGACTCAGTTCTAGCTTTAAAAAACTCCACAGTACATTCAGAAATCTTCACACATGAAAATTAAAGGCAATGAAAGTGAGAACAGTTTACACTTGGCAGGTGCTGATTTTGGGATGAGACGTGTTGCACAGCAGGATGATAGATTTTGACTCAATGAAAGAGATAATTATAGAATAGTAGAAAACAGACTGAGGATACCACTAAATTGAGATGTTAAAAGGACAGGTAAAACACATGGTTGGTTTATTTTTTTCCTTCCACTTATTCCTTGTTCTGCTATTTTATCCACCCCCAAAGGCATAGTTATAGCTTAATTATCCTTTCATTTTTTGTTGCTGAAAAGCCAAATGCCTTGTCTCAGTTGATAATTTTGTATGGTTTAAACCACAACAGTGGTTAAATTACTCTAGAGAAAGAGAGATTGGATATCACAAAAGCAAATGGATCACCCTTTAGATTTACTTCTCTTTCCTCTTTGACAAAACAGAGAACCTTTACACTGGATGTCTCACACAGAGTTAAGGTGAGATGTATCCTGTTCACAGTTGTTATTCATGAACATGCTCTTTTTCTCAATAAAGATAACATAATCTATCCCTCAGGTGAAAAGTATAAAAATCAGGAGTGCAAACCTTTCCAGATTTGGATTAGTGTCACTGTTAAATATAGCTTTCACTATCAAGGTAATTCTCATATGAAGAGCAGCCATATTATACTCTGCTTTGGAAGAAGAATTGCCCTTGAATATGAAACTAGTATTTAATGAGTCATCATTATAAATCACTTTACAGAAGGTGTTGAAAAGCCATTCATGAAACTGATAAAATATATGTACATGCTTCTGAACATGCACAGCAGGCAAATTTCCTATTTGGTATTCACACAGACACCTAGAAGTGGCAGCTTACCTTTTCCTCTCCCATAAGCAGTAGACACAAAACTTTCTCCAATTCAAAGCTGGCTTTAACTATTTGCTGGAAAGGGACAAACACTCTGTCTCGCATAGAAGTCTGAGGCTGAATTCACTTACAGAATCTGCTAGATGTACAACACCAAGAAAGTCTAGATTTCTCTTTGAATGATATACAGACAGGAAGGGAGAATAAATTTCATTAAATAGATAAATGAGTCAAGATTTCTAGAATCCAAAAGAAATCACATTCCTGTCTTCCACAAGCTATTACCTGTTATGAGGCATGTTGCTATGGAGATTTTGGGGATTTATTTATTTGCTAGTTTTATTTGGGGATTAAAAGTGATTTTCAGGACTGCCCTGGCCTCTGTAAGTGTGAGCAGCTCTAAGAGAGTACAGTGTTATTTCTGTCCCCTTTAGTAGACGGATGAGAAATGAGAGTAGTACAAATCCTTTCCAACTCCTGTTTAACCAAACCCATGTGACCAGAATCTGTGGTTTACAAGTGAAGAAAATGCCCCAACAGCAGAGGGGACACTTCAGTAGGACCCCTCTGTCCCTCAGTTATTCTTTCTGTAGTCCTTGAGGCAGCAGGGTGGCAGCTACCTCAGGTCACTCTTCATCGAGCTGCACTGGGTCACATCAGCCACTCCACAGAGGCTTCCCTGTGCTGCACACTTCATGAGTGCTGGGCTGGGAGCCTGGCACCTCTGGCTCTCTGCTAAATTACACAGGGCTCCTCTGTGCAAAGATAACACTGCAGACCGGGTCAATCACTCCAGAGTGCACCATCTCACTCCACATTGAAGATGAGGCTTTTGGAAAAGCTGTGACCACACATTTTTAAAGGTTTATTTGCCACAGTATACATAAAGCACTTCACAGTGTACTGGAGGTGTTTTCTACCTCGGTTTTTTTTTCAGAAAACTCAGGCCAAGTACATTCTAAGTCAAGGTATTCATGTCAGTTTTTCATACATATTTTCTTCATCCTATCATCACTAGTAGCTATCAGCATAAATAAGGAGCTAAGAAAATATCTGGAGATAAAAAGGATTTTAAATAATGTATAATAATTTAAATAATGTATAATAATAATAATGTAATAGTATTACTATTATGTAAGCTGTAGAAATGTATTTAAATTAAAAACAAAACAAACAAAAAAACCCCAGCAAGCAAACAACCCCCAAAACTTCATAAAACTGAACCCTTAATGGAACTTTGTATTTCTGTATTTCTACTTCAGATAAATCTTGCAAATATAATAGACTGATGGACTCTGGAGAAGTCGTTCTGAAAAACAGAAATTAAATCTGAGGTCTCAGCAATTGCTTTGCAAATTAGTCCAAGTTCCTTTGTCTTTGTACAGGAGAGCAAAGAAATAAAACAGTCTGTATAAACCAGGACAGTTTCAGTCTGCCACTGGTAGGATAAATATAAAAGGTTTCATAGTGAAGATTGTGACTGCCAAAAACTCTGTATGGCTGTTGGAAACAGGGCAAGTGGCACTGACTCCTTCTGATTGAGATGGACACAAGCAATCATTTATCCTGTCCTAAGGTGTTTGGGAGGCATCTTTGGAGGGGGATATCCATTCCCTCTGATGGCCATCTTAAATTAAATGCCTATTTTTAGGAAGACTAAAACTAGCTGGATTAAATCAACATGTCAATGAAAGCATCCCTAGGACAGTATAGGTTACTGTAGGTAGTGATGAGATCAAATGAGGAGGAAAAGGGCATGGTACTTAATAAAAGGTGTTTTTGTGTATATTTCAGTTTACAGAAGTCCAGTTCATTACACTTGTTTTAAAACTTGAGCTTTATGATTGTGCTGCCCCACAATGTCTATGGCATTTAAACTCTCTTGCATTGATCTGTCCAACAGTACCCTTCAAGTACACACAAAAAAAATGACTGAATCATTATCTTGCTATCAAAAGAAGTATTTCAGTGACTTTCCTTCAGACATGAGCTACCCTTTGTGAAAGAAGTTGTCAAAAGGCCAAGGCCAAATGGCACAATTTGTAAATAAAGCTGTCAATCAGTCCACGGGGTCACAAGAGAATTGCTGCAAACAAATCGTTTGCTTTCCAATCAGTTGTGGCAGCAATTGTTATCTTAAAGGATACTAAAGACTTGGGACAGGGACATGTGCCACCTGTGACCCCAAGAGATCCAATTCTGTCCTGTTCCACTCTGTGATTTTTTCCTTTTACAAACCCAGAGACAGTCCCCAGCCAAGCATCTTTTCTGGCTATGAAAAGTGCTGCTGGACATCTGGGCCTGTGGCCCAACAACTGAGAAGAGAAGAGGAAGCCTTATCAGGAGCAGTACCTTCAGGGACAACAGATTTCCCAAAGTTCCCTCTCTTTCTTCCTCTTTCCCTGTGCTAAATATGGAGGAAAGTTGGCTGAGTCCAGAAAGAAAGCCGGATATTTAAAGACTATAAACAAGATAACGCTAATTGTTCCTAGCCCTCCAAATAATCAGTGAGAATAACCCCAGATTTTTTTTTTCTCTGCTTAGATCCATGTTTTGTAATTCTGTCTATATCTATTTTGTGATTAATTTTTTTAAGGCTCATCAAAACTAGAATGAATGAATGAGCAAGTGAAGCTGGGAATTGTAGGACATGAAAAACATGTAATCAGTGAGTACAGAGTAGGTATACACTGGTTCATTGTAGGGGGGGAAAAGGTGTCTCCAGCCTTCTGCTATCTGACTAAACCACCTTCCTGTTCTTCATGCTTGTATGTGTTTGTCAAATTGCTGTTCCATGATCAGGAAGGTGTCCAGAATTCCTATGAGCATCCTGAAAAGCTCATGACTTTTAACATTAGAAAGAAAACTTAATACCAAGGTTTATTTTCCCATAGTGCTGGGTCACAGCTCCACATTTGACCACGATTATTATTTTTTAATAGCTGGGTACATCTGAAAGGTTTGCAATATCCTACTGGAAAGAAATGTTAGAAACAGAAATTAGCCCAGACTTCAGCAGTTTCCCAAAATGCAAATTTCATTTCAAAGTGCAGCCTGCATGACCATCCTCAGACTGTTCAGTTGCCTGTTGAAGATGCCATCTGAACATGCTCAGATTGAAATCTCGGTCTTCTTGGTGAGGAGTAAATCCTACACTTCTCAGATTCTAGGAATCATATCATTTGGAGATTGTGATTTTATTTACCTGACAACTACCTGTTTGGAAAGATCAAGGGCTTACAGTAATTAAAATGAAAAATAGGTTTGAAACCTGATAACTTTTGAAAACCTGAAATTTTTAATCTCTGTTTTGCTTTCTTAGTTAAAAAAAAAATAATATTGGTTGTTGAAAACTAGTATCGAGTTCTTGATTCACGCTAATTTCGAATGGATTTGACAATCTTTTGTAATTCAGAACGGCAAGTTTATAAAGACTAAAGTTGCATTTTGTTGATTTGATAATTTTCAAGTCTATTATTGTCTGCTGCCTGATTTTGAAAGTTAACTTTGTTACCTGAGGGAAAGGTGAATAATCCATTAGAAATCCCATTTAGTGTGGGTGCACTCTAAGTGCGGAAGAAAAAGTAGAATTATCAAAAGTCACTATATATAATAAATGGAAATAATTCCTACAGGCAAATGGCTATACAGCTAAGAGCACAGTACACATAATCCAGTTATAAATATGACTTTCTGTTTTACGGTTAAAAAAGCAATGTTGATATTAATTCTGAAGACACCCTTTTATACTCATAAAAAATATAGCAAGTCTTCAGTAGGATTTAATAAATAATAAACAGACAGCAGTCTAGTGGATGGAGGTGATTAATAACCAAAAGGAAGAGACTAAATACAATATTTGTGTGTAATTAAAACACTGAGCTACTGCTGGCTGATTTGATTAATGGCACCTTCTTAATTATAAAGTGTCTTTACTTATAATTTAAGACTACAACGGAACATCTCTTGCTCATCCACAAGCATGAGACAGTGGAAAGATGAAGTATTTTATTATCTTTCTTGCATAAAGATGAGTTCTAATATGAGGCAAGCACAGCAATGCCAAAGTGCATGGGAGGTTAAGGAAGCTACAGGATAGAACTCACAACCAGTAGATGGCACTCACTTTATTTAATTCCATTCTACGAAACTAGAGCAAACTTCTCTTCTGCAATTATTTTATTTCATTTTTTAAGATAGAGAGCAAGTTTTATTCAAGAAAAATAGAGTTTCAGATAAAATATTTAAAGATCTGATCTCATGCTGGATATTAAAAGAGGGAAGAAGGGAGGTTCAACTTCCAAACCAAAATTTTAATTGCCAAACCAGACAAGGAAACAAACAAGAGGACAAGGCTAGAAATAAGCTAAAAAGTGGTACAGAACCTCATCTCAGTTTAAACTAAATGTTTCTGGTAGACCCACAATGATATATCTTTTTTTGTTTTGATAGAAATCACTCTCTAAAAATATTAAGTTAATGACAACTAGTTTCCCTCCTCACTACTGTTTCAACCAGCAGAGCTATTGCAAACCAGTATGGTTTGAACTGCAGAAGTGTCACGCCTCAGTTTAAACTGGAAGTTCTCTTCATCTGTTCTCCACGTGAAATTGTGGAGATAGTCCCAGTCACAGGAAGGGTAGCTGCCTTTGATGGTGACAAAACTTCAGTTATTCTGTGCCTCAAGCTCAGCCAGAACTGCAACTAGAGCAGCCCTCACCGCTACACCTGTAGAAGGACAATTGCAATCCTAATTTCTTCTCTAGAACCCAACAACTAGACAAGGAAATTCCTAAATTCATCAAGAAGCAGCTGCTGTCTTTGTTTGCTTGTACTCATGAGTGCCATAACACATGGTTGGTACCACTGGAGCAGTGATGGTTGTTTGCAGGGTATGTGCTATGGTAACCAGTATTCTCAAAGGCAGAGGAGAGTATAACCTAGTCTTAGGTTTCATGGGCCCAGGCTGGTGTCACCCTCCCTGGAAAGGTGATGCTGGCTGCATGGCAGCTCTGGACACTGCACAGGAACTGTGAGAAAAACCAATGCAGACAACCAAGCTGACACATAATTTTCTGAAGTATGGAGGGCTTTTGGTGGGCTTTTTCTAAATTTAATTTAAGTATTAAAGAGATATGTTAGTCTATTTACTAAGCTTCTTGGTTAGGGGGAAAAATAAAAGATAAACAGAATGAAGCATAACAATCTTGAAATAACATCTGCCTTCAGATCTCCATAGGCTTACTCCAGTCTGGGAGAAGAGAGGGAGAGGAGAGAGACACAGAGAGAACAAATTAGTCCAATGTTATAACAAATTATTTTGGCAACTAGCTGTATGAATGAAATAACTTGTTCTACAGCAAAGATATTGGCCAGCCTTAATCTCTGCTGCCTGAATGGACTGATCAATGCCTGTTTGCTGGAGTTCTTATAGCAAATACCATTTCATGAAAGGAGACTGGGAAACAAGATTCTTCCTGAAATGCAGCCAAAAATATCTCTATTTTTATGGTGCAATTCTGTCTTCCTCTGGTACAAAAGTGAGCCCTAATAAAGCTGTGTTTATGTCCCTGCTCTGTAGGTGTTTAGGAGGATGCTATCATATTGCTTTTTTCCCCCACTTCTAGCAGAGTACAGATTGGATCGAGACTTGAGGACATCCCAAAGATTTAACTTTGCTGTACTTGACAGCATTTCCAATGAATATGTGTGCAGGGTTTAGGAGAAACAAGCCTACCTGAAGTCTAGATTTAAAGACACACCAACTTTGAGTCCTGGAGATCTGAACTTTTACCTCTATCTGTTACAATGCATAAAAGCAGAAACCAACTTTCCTTTTTGTTCAGAATTACCTCCCCATCCAGAGTGATAATGCACAGTGTTGAGCAAACAAATAAAGCTGAAGTAACTGTAAAGGACCAAGGTTGGGCTGAACAATGCAGGGGTTAGGAATCCAAAGCCTCCACCATTCACTATTTCCATATTGATCAAACCTGGAGATGACAATGAGTCTTCTGGTCAGGCTTTCCAGAGATTTGTGGGTGACCTGTCAAAGTAGGTGAACTTCATTTCATTATCCTCAGCCATGTGTGCTACTGCTTCTCCCTCTTGTACCTGAAATCCACTAAAATGCCAATGGCACCTGGAATTTCAGACAAACAACAAGTTAAAACCCTGTTTCCTAGAAACGTGCAAAGGTCTTGAATGCGATGAAGGAGATCCTGAATTTGCTGCTGATCCACACTGGGCACGCACCTGGCTGAGCAGTCCAGTGCCTCCCAGCCCAAAAATCATTGTGGATTTCAGGTTAGTGATGGTATGGTAGTCAGGACTCAGCCTCATTAGAGGTTATCCCTTTGACTGATTATATTAATATTGAAGTTGTTCAGTAAATTAATATTTTGTTCTCTGATCTTTCAAGCCTTTACAAAAGATAAGAAGAAGGTTAAGTAAGCCACCTAGCACAGAATTAACTATCTGCTCACAGAAGCAGTGTACGTTTTAAGCAATGTGTGAAAAATCTTTGCACTACTATTTCTTTCCCATCCTTTCCTGTATTTCACAGAGGATTGTACATCTGTTTTGATGAAAGTGGGTAAAAATTTTGCTGCCTCTCTTAGGGAACTTGGTTGAGTGCTTCTGTGTTACACAATATGAAACACAGCCGAGATGCCCAAACTGCTCCTAAAATCTTATTTCCCAGATGATTTGCCCAATGGCACTCTATGCTACCACTAGTGAATTGCTCCAAGCCAGCTTGGCTATCTTGAGGCAAGTTTCCTAAATATGAGCAGAAACCACCACAACTACTCAGCCTTCATATTCCAGGACTTTGGGCTGATAAGTGTCAAAAGCCAGTCAGGGCTTTACTGTGAGAGCATTAGAAAAGAGTTCTCATAGCAATGATTGGAATTATTTCTTCTTAGTGTCACGTGGGAAGCAATTATTGATTACTGACGGTTTTATAAACAAGCCCACATATTGTCACTATGGGTGGCATATTAATTATTAAGTAAACAAGAGAAAATAAATGTGTGCACAGTATTGTTATTACAAGCAATAGGAGCCATTTATTATGGTGCCATATGAAATCAAACTGAACAGAAGTGATAATTGAATCTCCTGGTGAATACCATTCCTCCGGCAGAGGATCCCTGGGAAGCAAGACCATTAATTGATTGCCTTGTATGATTAAAAATGCAGAAATAAACCTCATCATTATTTCACATATTTCAGTGAAATGTATTAATTAACTTATACCAGTAGTATCATTCGGTCCAGGTTAATAAAATAGATATTGGGATTTTAATATATGTGGCTTTTCATAGCAAAATATTTTCTTTGTTCTAGACAGCACCAGCTCAAAACCAGAAAGAAACCAAACGTCTTGGTCACAAGACCATCCTCCTTTTTAGATCAACAATACCCAGTGCTGAGTAGGGAAACTAAGAGAATTTCAAAGAGGCTGGGGATCCACCACCCAAAAATTCATACCAGAGCTGCTCAGACAGGATTGCCAATAGCTGAGGACAAATACAGAGGTAACAGTTGCTGCTCAATAATTGAATCTCAAACTGTTTTGCCGTTTCAGAAAAAGCATTTCACCCCTGCATTTAGAAGAAGTAAAAAATATGACTCAATAATTGCAAACCACATGAAAACTTTTCAAACACAACTTGTATTTACAGACATTAGAGTGAGATTATCTCAACAGCTCAATGGCCCTCCATCAGCCTAGATGATCATTGAAATAGAAATCTTAATGAGTCAGCTAACATGCAAAGACAAGCTGTCTCCTTCACAACATTTAAAAGGGGTCTATTTATTCTTCAGGCTCTGTCAGAGGACTGGGATGTGTTCTGTGGGCCCTGCAGCCCAATTTTTTAGCTTAGTTGCCCAGTGCTATTGTAATCACATTTTCAGGGTACATAACTGCAGTTGATAATATTGTATGAGCATTTCTTCAAATTTGTAGGAAAGACTACTGAGAAAAGAAGTATTCCAGAAATCTTGAAAAGCTCATCAGGTCAGGAAACAGAAATAATGTAATGTGACTTTTCAGAACAATTTCCCATAATCAATAAAGGAAAAACTTTTTTTCACTGTCTTAAATTCTTCCTTCTTGTTGAACCAAGGTCTGAGCCACACTATTTGTGCCCTCAAAGGAACTACATCTTCCCCATCTCTTAGTTTCTGGTGTGAGTTTTTCACAAGACTGTGGTCTTTTCCTTCAGATTCTTGTCTAATTTTTTGGCTATAACTTTGTTTTGACCAATGTCATATTACATTCTTTATCTGCTTCTGAGAAATTTTGGTCCTTACTAACCCCAGAGAAATCCCACTTTGTAAAACAGATAAAGCCCCATCAGTCAGACAGAAAATGTGTTCACTCCACTGCTATTCCCAACTCCTTCTGCTGGATAATTTCCCTTTCTGCCCCAGAACAAGGAATTGTCCATTCCCTGTTCAAAGTGGTAGCACAGTTTATCTCCCTGAGAATTTTCTTCTGAAAGCCAGCAGAGTTAACTGCTCCCTCATGTCTCCTCTGTGTATTGTTACTGCTTGAGGATTTCTTCTCATTCTTCCACAGAAAAAGTTGTCCTTCCCATCTCTCTCTTCCTCTTTGGGCTCCTAGACTTTTGTTCTGCTTTAAGACTCTCCATTTATTTAACATTCTTCCTGACACCTGCTTTGACTCAAGATACCAGATATATTAATTTGTTATTTACTTGTCCCAGTTACCTTTTTTTCCTGTTGAAGAAGTATATATATTTCCAGATTACATCATACTCCTGAAATGCTTAGACATGAAAGGAATTCCGTAGACAGAAAAGAAGATAATTCTCTAGATCATCAAAGTTACTTTAAACAAAAATATTCATTGTATGTGTCTGAAAAATTTCTATAATTTGGATTCTGTACAAGCATTTATGAACAGAAGCATTTAAGTGGCTTACTGGATTGCAGGCATGTCATAGCAGATGAACTCTTGTGGAAATTAGTCCTGCAGCTCTAGTTACCACCTTAAAAAACTCTCAGACTCAGGTTTCCATAAGAGTTCTACTTGGAAATTTTGTTTTCAGCAGAGGTCTACTTGCAGATAAAACACTGAAAATAAAATAAAGTACAGGCAAGTAGGAAAAATAAAATAAAGTACAGGCAATTATATGTATTTGTGTAAAAGACAACAAATTCTAGGCTATCACTTCTTTTTGTTATAGAATAAGAATCACTTAGACATAGATTATTGCTTTAAAGCTTTGAATCTTGATCTCAAATTCTGAGGAAGAAGAGAAGGAGGTGTGTTGAACAACGGGAATGTTTTCCATAAACCCAGTGTTACATTTCAAAAAACTGTTCTGAGAATATAGACGGCATTCCCCACCCCAAAGATATTCATGGATTGAAAGGGGTCCATTCTAAAAAACACGTCTTTTACTTAGCCCTGTAAAAAATCTGGACCCAAATCTTTGAAAGCAAACTCACTGCAAGATGAAGTCCTTTTAAGGGACCCAGAGTGGTCATCATTGCACACATTACAAAAGGTCAGCCTAGTTTTACTAACTCCTATGTCAAATTTACCCTGTAGCAAACTTAGCACCTTTATGAAGTTGATCCAAAGAAAGTGAATTGCTGGCAATTAGCCAAAATGAAGTGAGAACTACTCAGTTCCTCCATCATTTTAATACTTGTATTTTACTGCTGGTGTAAATAGGTTTATAACCTTCCGTTATGAAGCACAGACATCTGTTCAGCTTAGCACTAAACATCTGGTTATTCCAACAAAGCATATAATTATATTTAATGGATGAGAAGTGTTTGATGGATTGCATCCAAGTATCTGAATAAGACAGTTATGCATAAAGACTATTTGCATGGATTAGTTTGACAGGCTAACAAGATACAGTAGAATATTATTTTCTCTGATAGTTACATTGATTTCAACTGATGTTTTGCATTGCAGAGGCTGGCAACATTTATTTTAGATACAATCAGAAATTATTTTACTTTTCTTTAGATTACCACAAAATGTAGAAATTTTTATTTGCCTTGTCCAACCCCATAACACTTCAAGACTCCTCTGTGTTGTACTTTGACTGTGGATTGCATTTTTCAAACTTAGCATTAAATATTGGAAGAAATAATCCCTCTACTTCTTGCCCTCACATTCTTTTGTTATCCCCCAGAAGATGTTTCTATCAGGAAACATTCCTTGCAAGAAAAAAATTTGGATGCTTTTCAGCTAGTTGATGTGAGCAAGTAGCTCACCAAAAGTGATACAACAGATTGTCTTAAAATGAGAAGTATTGTTCTAGAAACATTAGTCATAGAATTCCTCCAGGATTACTTATATTCATTAAAAATCATGGCACAAAAGTGGGAGTACTCTAGCTAAATTGTAAAGCATCATTAACAGAGGATGATCAGGACACTAAACAAGAAGAGCTGAATGACCTTGAAAATGCTAGGAGAACTGGGATTAAAGTAATTAGAACCCAAGCTCACTTTCTTGGAGACTGATAACAGGCTATAGGCCATGAGGTCAGGAATGGGAAATCACAGAGAACAAGAAAGACACTGGGTGTCATGGACAGCATTTCAAACTACATCAAAACTTCAGACACAATCCTGACTATCAATCAGGCAAAATTCTTCCATTATGAACTGAGAAATCTGAACTGCATGATACAGGGAGTTTGTCTGGAACGCTGGGTACTGTTCTGGCCACCTGCATTCAAGGAGTACAGGATCCAACAGGAGATGTAAGAGAACACCAATAGGTTGACTGGGGGCATGGAAGGCTTATCTTGTCACACAGAGTTAGATTTTGTCCTTTTTGCACTAATAGAAGACAATTTGGGGGATTACAGAAGTGATCCCTATAAGCACATCATGGGGAGAAAATAAATCTCCAAAGAGAAATAACCAAAGGAGCTCTTCAAACTGAGTGATAATTTGGAACCATTAATAGATAGAAGCTTGCCTTGAATACATTAAACTTGTAAATTAACGGTCTTTTTCTATCCACTCACAAGGTTAGCAAGATTGTACAATTGGCTTTCAGGATAATCAGTGGGGAAACAATTTTAAGACATAACCTAATAATTTTTAAGGGAATTACATGGCATTGCTCTCTATAATAACACAGGCTGGGTTCAGTGGCAGAAGATGTCTTGTGTCGCAGTGAAAGCAATAATGAATGGAAGTGCATTACTCCTGAATCACCACAGCACTATTACCTCCAACCACTGCTTGGTTACTGACATTGGAGAGATAAATTGAGTAATTCAATGGGTGGTTGGCAAATATCTTTTGAAAACTGCATGTCACTGTTTAATAATACAGTGCTTTATATGTTAGATAGTTTTGTGCCAGAGGTAAAGAAAAACATTGTGGACACTTTTCTAAAGGGAGGGATTATAAATGTGATTTACCTTGTGAGATCAATTGAATGACTGACTTATTGCATGACATTGTGGACTGTATGTCTGGAAATAACTTCAGCAAATGGTGTCAGTCTCAACCAGATATAGGGTCTTGCAGAGATTAATTCTTTCCCATTTCTTCCTCTGAGATAGGGTAGCTACTTGCTGCCCTTTATTCAACACACATGCTCAGGCTACATTAGTTCATCTTTTACAGATGAAGGAAGAAACAAAACAAGCTCCAAAACCACAAACATTCAAGAAATAAATCTTGCATAATATGTTTTCCTTCAGGAATGTTAGCTCATCCAGACAGACAAAAAACATTAGGTGAGGATGTATCCATGTTGATAGGAACATCTTCTACAAAACAAGCACAAAACCAAACAAAATTAAAAACAAGTGAAACATCTCCCAAATCCTACCATACTTAAAATGTGTCAAGTTAAAAATAGATTTCCAAAAATTTAGTTGATCCTGAACTAATATTTTCCTCCCTAAGAAACTTCAATATCTGAACCTTATTTGGAGCAAAATATAACTTCTGAATCACACAATGTACTGGCACATAAAAATTACAGTTCCCTTATAGCATCAATTCAAACAAAACTCAGTGTACATGAGTTCAGAGCTTCATGGAAAATTCCCGATCTGCTACAAAGACCCAAAGTCCTGAATTTCCTGTTCCAATACAGAAAACTTCTTTTTTCTCATCAAGATTTGCATGCAATAAATGAACAAGTGATACTTTTATTTTTGCCATATACTGATAAAGATACCTACCTAAAGGTGCCTACCTGCACACAATCATATGTACTTTTATTTGTATTCCATCTACCCAACTAGCTATGCAAATTTTCTATCAGCTTTTGCATCTGTGCAGATTTTAACTTCCCACCTCACATTGCACCATCTTCCTAATAACTTTGTATGCCAAAACAGCACTTAAGATAATGGTAGCAAATCATGCAAGAATACAAGATGAACAAACAGTTCTGCTACAGACCTGTAGGAAATGAAAATGAAAAAACTTCCATAGATGACATTATAGAGGCTGTTTAATACAATAGTCACACTAAGTGAAACCTTTGTCACAGGGACTCAGTCTTTTAAGTGTCTAATCCAAATTGGTGAAGTAAAAACATTCAACTAAGTGACTTACTGAAGTCATCATATAAGGAGCTAGAACTGTGCTTGTACAGAGATCTTAGACTGAAATTAGGTAAAAGTCTGAATTTTATCCTAATTGTGGAATGTCTTTTGGTAAGTGATTTCAGTCCAGGTAACACAGCAAATGTATTTCCATCACTGTCTTCCCAGTTCCACTTATTTAACTACTTTCACACAAGTTTCCTAAAAGCTCACGTTTGGCAGATGCTGAACCACAGATGGACACAGAAGGTTTAACATGTTAGAGGCAACAGAAAATGGGCACCCTAGTGATCCTAATCCAAATAAAAAAAAAGAAAGAAAACCCACCTATCAAGAGATTATCCATTCCTAGGATCAGCACCCACCACAAGAAAATATATAAGAAATGTCTTACTGATTTAGCATCAGGGTATCTCTATTCAGAATCCAGCACTGAACTCATGTGAACTCATGACAAGAAAGAAAAAAAAAAAAAAGAAAAAAAGGCAAGAAAACATGATACTTCCTACCTAATACTTTCTCCATCTCCAATTATTTTATTTTGGGATTTTCTGACTCCATGACGTATGTCTACTTCCCCAAAGGTTACCCGTTCCAAACTCTCATTCAGTCCTGAACTCATACAATTATTTTTATTTTTATTTTTTGCATCTGCAGCACTCCTTAACAAGATTGTTGGGGAAAAGGAAGTCACCAAGCATGAGATTAGAAAGAAGCACAAAAAAAGAACAAAATGGCATTTGTAATGATATCTGTGCAAGACTTTGAAAAGCTATCTCAAAATACGATTTTTCCAGACCTGTTTCATCAGAGACACCTCTTTTATTTCAACAGTGCTCCAGCCCTTCAGAAGCCAGCCAGTCTAATCATTAAATTCAAAATTAAGGTCACATAGATACTTATACCAGTCCAGGACACTGTGACATGTGTTTTAGTAACAGGAATAGGATGGGAACTGCAATGTCCTTTATTTGGTAAATTGGAGATCTTCCTGAGAGGAACTGACCCTTGCAACACCCCATCAATGACTAGGGCAGATCTGCAGTAACTCACCTTTCTAAAATGTTGCTCATCTAAACAATGAGTTAATCCCAGGCAATTCAGTGATCTGTGTTATTGCAGAGGTCATACTACACAATAATCTCTTCTATAGGCCTGTGACTTTTTCAGATGCAGACCTTACATATTCACTGAGAATATGGGAACCTTTTTTAAAAACAGAACAGGATATTGTCCTGTGGGACTGATCTGGCCCAGCAGATGTTAATGATCCATTGTTATAAAAGCTACAATAATTGAAACCAGCTTCTTTTAAAGAACTGTTTCTCTGCTTCTGGATAAAACGAAGGGATGTAAGAGTGAAGTGCATCTCTCTCTTTGTCTATAGGCCTATACCTGTGAAAGAGCTTCCTTTCAGAATAATTAAGATATGAATATTTGTTTCCTGGAATGGAATTGTACTCACTTCTGTAACTTCAGGAAAAGCTAGCAACAATACTCTGTAGCCATGTATAAGGCCATGAAACTTTGGAGAACTTTGCAGAGAGATTCATGCAGCACACATGGCAGAGTATGGCAAGGCAATCCAAAGGATCATATAAATTGCAGGATTGGGTGTGGGTAGTGATGATAACAATCCTCACTTCTCCTCGGGCACAGAGAGAGCTTCCAGCAGACTTCAAAGAGAGACCTGAACCCTAACTCTTGGGGTGAATACCCTGAGCATATGGAAAGGGAGATCTGTACTGGAAAGAGTACTCACACTTGGAAAACTGATTTATGACTGTCATGCAACAAAATCAGTGCCCAGGCACAGATCATGCCTTGGGTGACGTCTGGCCCTGTGCAACCTCCTCTGCACACCATGCACAAGGCAGTGCACTCTGTCTCTATGCAAAGCAGTTTAAACTTCAGGTGTCCTGTGCTAACCCATTGATGCCCTTACAGCATATCCTAGGAAGTTCTGTCTGGAAAGTACTCCACTTGGCATTGTCAATATCCACACATTGCAAAAGCAAATGAGCTAGATGGTGGTAGGCACAGAGCAAAAAGAAAACACACAGGTTTTACTTCTGTGTTCACACTCTTACCTCAATGCTGGCTCTCCCTAAAATATCCTTAAGCCTGTGTCTGAATAGAGATTTGCAGCTACACAGAGTAGGTGTGAGATAATCTGGGGGAGAATGGAAGCAGTCAAAGCATGTCTACCACATCATGCAATAAAAGGAGTATGAGAAAATGTAACTAAGCATTCACAAGCAAAGCCATATGTCCTGTGAAACAGCTCTTCTTACACATAATTCAGATAAAGTTTGATACAATCCCTTTGCACTCTCTGGGGGAAAAAAAAATCCTTATTGTCAGGGCCTGAACCACTTTTTCTGTGAGACACAGCTGTCTCATTCCAAAAGTTCACACAGCTGCCCTGTGATATCTGTGAGAATAATTCTGCAGAAGAGCTCTGTGTTCCACACCAGTAACTGCACAGCTCCTTTCAATCCCTCCACTGGCTTTGAGTTTTGTTTTATTGGGGCAGTACCTCCCAAAATAATTAGAGCAGCACAAGAAGAACACATAGAAGCTGTGAAACCCTGAAATCAAGTGTAGGGGAAAGCAAGGAACAAAACTGGGTGGGGGTGAGGGGTGTGTGTGCACGTGCATGGAATGGGTAACAGAACTCATTGTAAATAAAAAGAAGATATTTTAAAAATGTACCTCCCTAACTGTAATGCCACCTGTCTGCCTGAGGTGCCCACTTCTCTCAAGGCCAGTGCTTCAGTGAGCAGTTGTTTTCCCATTACAAAAGGAGACCACACTAAGAAAATCATTCTCTGCAGAAGCAGCATGAATTGAAGGTTGCTTCCCACCGATGTGTGTGATAGACCAAACATCCAGCCATGTTGCAAAGGTTTTTTGCAATGAGCACATGAGTTGGCATGTGTGAAGAATAATGAATGAAGATTCATTTTCTGACTTCACTGACTTTCTACCTGAATACAAATATTTTATGCTACCAGATGGATTCTACCAGTTGACCATAAGCTGAAAGCCGTTTGGGGGTCCCTTTGCTCTCTTCGGTGCCTTTTCTCTCAAATTTCTTTAAATAAGTAGAAAACCAAACTACTTCAGAACAAGCTAAAGCCTTAGCCATAATTACATTAGAGGTGGAAGGTCTGCTTTCAGTAATCCCAAAGTCTCTATTCCCAACATCTAGAGAGTATAATGGAATAAAATTGTCATCATCACTGAGTTAATTTAATATTTTTCCCCAAACAATATTATCAGGACAATGAACTACATTTTCTAGAAATCAGAATGAGCAGTTCCTACCTTGATCAGCTTAGATAACAAGGACCAAGGCAAATGCAAGGGGGACAGAGATGCCTCAGGCCCAAATTCTCTGTAACTGTATTGTATGCACTGGGAGATGCCGCACAAAAAACTGAGTGTGAAGCATGAAACTTGCTCAGGGGATAATCATGGCTAGAAGGAAAATGCCTGGGGAAGATATAAGCAGAAATTGAAGAGATAGGTAGGGGCTGAAGTGTAAGAATCTTTGCTATGGGGGACAGACACTATCCTAGTGTAAAAATGAGAGATGCCTTTTCATTTTGAACTAGAACTTAACTGCACTTGACAGAGTCATTTTTAAGGATTGTTTCATCCTAAGAGAACATACACCCATGAGGAAAAACCCTTGGAGGAGGTGACAAAGCAACTAGTAATAACAGAAGGATCTAAGAATCAGAGGTGATAAAGAATTAGAAAAGAGTCTAGCTCCCTGGATAACTGAAGTTGGGAAATTCATAATTTAATAACCATTTTATTAATTGAAGACCATCATAATTTCAAAAGCTGCTAAGCATGAAAATAAGTACACGACATTGTTAAATGAGTAGAAATATTTGAAGTTTAGTAAGAGAGTTATTGAACTCCAACATTAATTACTCAACTGGTAAGACTGGGTTAAATAACTCATTAAAAAAATACAGGTATTGGGCTGTCCATGCAAGACAAACAGGAGAGAAGTATTACTTCAAATAGGAGAGAAGTGGCATGGCTAATACAACTTTACATTAGTAATCCTTTCAATAAATTGTCACTAAAATTTTAGAAAAAATTGTACTTTGAAATAAATTGAAATGTGATAAAAATACACCACAAAGCAAGTACCAATATATTTTTTAAAGAGAAGAGGAACCTGTGTGAGGTTCCCCAGGAGTCTCACAGCCTGAGTTAAGAACCTGGATGATGGAATGAAGAACAGATCTGCAGATAATGTCATGTTGGAGGCAGTTATAGTTAGGAAGAAATTCTTTACTGTGAGAGTGATGAGGCACTGTAGCAGGTTGTGCAGACAAGCTGTGGCTGCCCCATCCCTGGCAGTGCTCAAGGCTGGGTTGGATGGAGCTCTGAGCAACCTTATCTAGTGGAAATTGTGCCTTCCCATGGTAGGGGAGTTAGAACTAGATGGACTTTAAGGTCTCTTCCAACACAAGCCATTTTATGATTGTATGGTTCAAAGGGTTGTATGTCAAGAGCTGGAAATTTCTAGTGGCTTCTTCATGTCTCTGATAAAACTGTGCTAACTTGGAGACTCAGTGCATTAGGGGATTTTGCCTAGTTCTGTTTTGCTTTAAAAATTATTTATTTTAATATGTATATTACATTGAAGGGATTTTTTTGTTTGTTTGTTTTATTTTGTTTTCATGGGAGAATACAATTTTAATAGCATTAGCAAAAATTCAGAACCTTGATTCTTGAATAAGCAAGGACAATTATTGAAAATATTGGTATATAATAAGAAGCACATTAGTACTAATAGAGAAATAAGCTATCATCTTACTTTTCCCTACAATAATGTATTTTTTTTCCCCAGGCCTTGTATCTTATTAAAAGATATCTGATTGACAGATTAAAAAAGAACTAACGATATTCTGTGCTTCTTTTCCACAAAAAAAAAATAAAAAAAAAAAAATAAAAAAAAAGAACACTGGCTAAAATTAGGATGGCCATTTACAAAACAATATTTTTATGAGAGTACAGTTTCTGTCTCTCTTTGTTTAACTTTATTTTCAAAAGAGCCTTCTGTGAGTTGTACTTAGGGGTGATTTCTCTCAAATCAGTGAGATTATGGGCAGCACATTTCATTGATTCCTTCTATTCATTAGGTTTAGGTCTGACGAGTGAAGAGGTAACTTTAACTTTCTTACACAGATTTTTGGTTTTTCTCATCCTTCTGCTGAACACAAAAGGTTTTTATCAGTTTTTGTTCCTGTTTTTTTAACTTAGTAGCACAATTGAGACCCTTGCATAAGGGAATTGAGCACCACTGGCTGTGACAGTTCTGAAGTCCTGGCTGCTGGATGCACCTCCTGGCGATCTCCCAGATGCACACAGTGACAAAATTCTATGTTTACCTCCCTGGATTCCTCTAGAAGGGCATCCCAACGTGGGCACAGACAGAACCAGGAGACAAAGACTAGCCAAGCTGCAGTGTAGACACAGTCATGGTCCCCACATAACTGCACTGAGTCCCAGCACCACTGAAGCATCACCACATCACCCAGACAGGAAGGTGATGTTTATCTCTGGCACCCTGAAACACCACCTGGGAACACTCATCAGCATAAACATGCCCAAAATATCCATGACCTTGTGAGGAAGCTCCTGTGGGCACAATCTTCTCCCTCTAACTTTGTACTTTGTAAAGGCCACAGGATCAGGTTTGAAAACTTTGTTTATATTGCTCAATGTGGTGGCCAAATGTTTGGTACTTGACAGGAATACTCTCTACAAACAGCTCTTGAGCCTTCACATTGTGACTTTATGAACTTTTTCTGTATTTCTGTTCATTTTTCTTTGAAGTGAAATTTACATCACAGACAGCAGTGGGAAGCTAAGAACTCACAGATCCCACAGATTTAATGTTAGTTTGCTTAAGAAAAGGATGGAGAAAAAATTGCCTAAAAACTAAATAAGCACTTTCAGTTTTTTAATAAATATTAATAGCAAAGCTTTCTGCTTATAGAGCAGCTTCCATCTGGAGGTCTTGCCTGGCTTCATAAATATTAACAATCCAGTTCTATCAAAATCTATCAGAATATTTCCACTGGGAGTCTATGAAAATGGGTTTTGGTGTTAGGTTTTTATGGTGATTATCTATTTTTACCACTTCTGATTTAGTAATCCTGTTCCTCCTTGGATTTTGTGAGGCATTGGGGCATGTTCTCTGAACAGGCCTCAGTTGGAACATGTATCTTTGATTTGGGAACTTAATTATCCCTGAAGTGTTATTTTTTCAAGAGGTGGTGGCTTCCTATGTGCCTGTTTTTCCCTTCCTCTACAAGCATGAGATAAAGCTGTTATCAGGAAGAAGCATATCTGCCTCAGATGGACATGCAGGCTGCTCCTGAAAAAAGGATTCAGTCTTTATTTTATTTCTTGAAGTCCCTGTCTCTTAAGTATTTCTCTGCTGCCAGTGGTTTCTGTGCTACAGAAGGGCTCTGATCAGTAGCAGCATTAACATGAGTAGGGGGTAAATCTTCATTTAAAAGTGCTCAGAATGAGAAGGTAAAGGCGCTGCAACACCTTGAAAGGAATCATATTTGTCAAAACTGGGTTTACCTCTGGGATAATCACAAGATCCTGGGTGGTTCCACAGGCAAAACGTCTGCTTCCCAGGTCACAAGGTAACATTTGAGCTGTGAGGACACCAAGAGCCCAGAGGTGCCACCTCACACACAAGACAAATATAGTCATTTGAATAACATTTGTTTTCCCATTTAGGTACATTTTGTTTCCTCGTGCAGGTTATTTTCCTGTTTTATTCTCTCTTGCTTTTTTCTTGCTTCCTCAAATATTAATTCATTGAATAATTTCTCTCAGGGTGTCCACAGTGCCACAAGAAAGACTAACATAACTCTGTGGAGAGGGAATTTTCTGCAGTCTGGCTTGCTGCTGATGAAGGGTTTGCTTTGTTTTCTTTTCATGGACGCAACGACTACTCTACAGTGTGACACACTGCTGGACATTTTCCTGTTTTTGCAGTTTCCAGTGGAAAGTATCTGGGTTTAAAATATTTTTTTAAGACTTTTGAGGGTTTTGCTACTAATTTTAAACAATTTGGTCCTTTCATGCTTGATTTACTTTATAGAAAAACAAATATTTGAGACTGGATGTTAGCAGGGAAGACTGTGAGACTGTTTTCACTTTTCCCACTTCCTTCATCTCTAAATGAACAAACACATGGCCAAGTAACGAGTTCACAGGATGACTTGGCAGTTATATTGGAAAAGAGGGCAATAATGAACAAAGTAGCACATTGGTTAAAAAGGTCAAACAAATCATGACTTGTGCATTCAAACAGGAATCTAAGAATCAATGTTGACTTATACAAACATGTTTAAAAAATATTCTGAAGTAGTCTGCCTCATCGTACTTTTAAAACACAAAAACTCAGAGAAATACAATAAAAATCTTTCTAAAAAATCACTTCTGCACCACAAAAGCCAGAATGTTAGTACTGTCTGCAAGATATCAGAGTCTGGAATGTGGATTAGAAGCCAATTTCCTTGCTGCTAGGGAGGGAATGTGACAATCATTTCAGTTGTCTTTTACTCAGTGTGTTATGTTATTGTTTTGTCCTGAATAAATGGTTCCACAAGTGAGCTGGTGAAGTAAATTGCCTTTAATTGACACAAAAAAATGAACTGAGAACAAAAGGACCTTCACAATTTAAAGGAGAAACATTAGGTTCTGGTCTTTCCTTCTTGTATCTGAAAGTCCTGAACATCTTGTAGAAAAACACACATACAATATAAATGCTGCAGCAGCTTTGTTTGCTCAGAGAATTTGCAAATTGACTCAGTATAAAGTGAATCCATTCTCAGCTAATACTCCAGCTGAGCCCAGGGGGCGAAATTATGTGATAACTTTGTAAAGTGCCTTCCATGGATGAGGCTTGCCTTCAAAATCTAAGCATTTTGCTATCATGTATCAGAAATTATTCTTCTATTTTATGAAGTGGTAACTAAAGCCAAGCCACCTGCTGCTCCTAGAACAGGGACCTGGAGTACAGAATGTTCAAAGAGGGGTTAAAGGATTTGTGCTTGTTTAGTGAAGCAAAAATGAGACTAAGATTCTTGCTGGCAGTGGCTGCTGTCTGCTCTTATGACACCTGTGCTGTGCCTTTTGAACTGGGGGACGGCAGCAAGGACTGGGACCAGGGGCCAACTGCTCAGGTAAGTGTCAGAGATGCAGAGTCACAAACACAGCTCAGCCAACCTGACCTCTTTGTTCCTTCTGCTGACTGAAACTGCCAACTTTAATTCACCCACAGAGCAGTCAGAGCCAGGATGTTATTGCACAGAGACTGGCCATCAGCTGCCAGGCACTAGCAGTGATTCCTACCCCATCCAACTCATTTCCTAGATGTGGAAGAGCTTGCACTTCACTGACGCTTCTGTAGGCAAGCCAGTCCTGCCTTACAAGCCTGCCTAGAAATAGAAAAGGCTTTAAAATAACATACTTTTTTTAACTGCTCAGGATTTGACCTCTGACAGTAATAAGAGAGGCAACCTTACACACAAGTAAACAGCCTGAACCTTATGAGGCAGGAATTCAATGTTGAAATTTCACTGACAAGTTTCATACCAAAAAAAGTCAGTTTATGTATCTCCCTTTGCTCTCAGAAGAACATTTTCCTCATCCTACTGAGGTGTCCTGGTCATTTGGTAGGGTTTCCTCCTCAAGAATCACTTTTTTCCTTTTTCTCTTTCTCCTTTTTCTTAATTTTTTATTTCAGAAAAAAGTAAAGAAAACACAAAATCAGCTGAATGGCATTCAGACTCCAGCACCCCTCTTTTAGTCCCCCAGTGGGACATTTATATCAACATTCTTCCCTGGACTTCTTTTTTCTGCATCTTTGAAGGTTTGTTTAGCCCAAATAAACACCTTGTGTCCCAAAGCCTGGATTTGCAGTGCTTTTGGTGAAGCAGCACTAACATCTACCCCTGGCTCTTGGGATATCCTTCCCTCCCAGTCAGGGCTACTAAGAGCAGAATGCTGTGGCACTGAATGGTTGTGACAGAAAATGCTCCCAAGCAAGGCAAAGAGAAAAAGGAGAGTGTCAGAACCAGGTTTTCATTGGAATGTATTTTCCTTCCTTTAACACAACCCCTCGAGACCAGGGCTTGTGGTGTTTGGTGTTTTGCATCCTCCTCCTCCTCCTCCGCTGTGTTTATGCAGGGCTGATTCAGCTCTATGGACATAAGAACCAAAATCTCCCCTCACAAGACTTTGTGGTGAGTCACCCACCTGAGACATGCACCCCAGGCTGCCTGAAAGCCTCTCATGTAATACAGAGATAAGTTTATTTTCTGTTTCTGAAGGGTGTCTTATGCCACAACACAGTGTCAGAGAGACGTGCTTCTCCAAGCACACCTCTGACTCGTGAGACGTCAGTCTCTGTGACAGAAGCTGAGGGCTTGAGCAATCTCTTTTCCCTTGCTGGTGACCAGAGCTCTTGTTCTTAATGCTGTTTAAAGATAGTGTCTTATCTTTAATCCATAAAGGAGACTGTTGGAGCTGCATCTGGGAGCTGTGGAGATGAATAGATGTTTATCTGGGCCTTCCTCTTTCAGGATGCCTTAGCTCAGATAGGGGAAGGATGCTAAACCTTTTGTTTGTTTTCTAATGTGAAAAAAAATAAAAGGCTCTGGGGGGATTGAGAGACTTTAAACAAGAAGTAAGGAGGCTTGAGTGAATGCAAGGAGCTCTTACATTTTTCTTGAAAATAAGAAATCAGGAACTGAAAGAATGGAGCAGGGTGAAAAGAGTAAACAGGTATGATGGGCAATGGAGAGAAGTAATGAACAACACCAAAGCTGGACACGAAAAAAAGGAAAAAGTAATAGTTTTCCAAAATAGAAACACAGTTCTACATTCTTCAAGCCATTATCTCTTTCTGAAGGGAAATATTTAAACAGGAAACAAAGATAGTGTGATATCTCCCTTGGGATGTCTTCCAGCAGATGACTGCACAGGGCTCCATCCGTAGTGGGCTGTTGTCCTTTATGGACAGGGATTTGTCTGTGCAGGATGCCCAGGCCATCCCCAGGAGGGGAGGATGGCTGCCCATCCTCTCACCCTGTGGTTTTGGCCCTCCTACAGGCTGGGCTCCCAGAGCTGCACAGGGAAGAAATTGGGATGACAAAACAGTAAGGACATTTTTGTTTGCCTGTCTTGCTGGCAATCCAGGCCTTGCTCTATCCTGCCTCTTGTTCCTCCTGGAAATCAGGAGCAAAGCAGGGGCTGCCAAGCACTCCTTCCTGCTTCAGTGACTGCAAAGCTCCTCTCAGTGGAATCTAAGAGGAGAGGAAGAAGCCAATGCAAGTGTTAGGGATCCCAGGACATCACCCTGACCCCTTCCTTTCCTTTCCCATGGCAATTATTCCAGCTGTTGTTTTTGTGTTTTAGTTTCAGGGTCTTTGTGTTTGGGCCTCACCATGATGAAAATTAGGTCTTCAAGTACAAAGAGAAGGGGAAGATAGCAATACTAACAACAATAATAATAATCATAACAACAATAACAATAATTTAGAATATGTTATATTGCAGAATTTTTCACAGATAAGACAACTGGTGATGGAAAAAAGGGCAGGAAAATATTCTGATATGCTACTAAATACCAAGGCCTAAGATAATCAGTTTTTCCCAGGGAAAAAACTTTCTACTTCAGTTGCTTTGTGTTTTCTTCTCAATGCAAATAAAAAATTCCAGAGCTCCTGCTGACATCAAGAGATTCTTCAAAACAAATGTTAATATGATGCTCCACACTTTCCAGAGAAAGGCTTTAGTTCTGAACACAGCTTTTTGAGTGTTCCCAGTTTCACCCCCTCAAACTCCCGAAGAAACTAATCCAAGCTACAGCCTGGAAAGGCAAACACCCACTTTAAATTAAGGCTTAAAAATCCTCTCTATGACTACTCAAAAAGAAAGATTTGTGTTACTGTCATTATATGACTTGAAGTATAGCTGGAGAATCTAATCTAACATTCCATCCTGCCTTGCAATGCTGAAGTCCATTAAACCAAATTAATTAACTAAGGGGAATTAATTAATTTTTTTTGATACTAACAAGTTTAAGAATAAGTGTTTGGAGTTGTTTTTAAACCTTC
This sequence comes from Pseudopodoces humilis, assembly GCF_049639895.1. Classification (NCBI taxonomy): domain Eukaryota; kingdom Metazoa; phylum Chordata; class Aves; order Passeriformes; family Paridae; genus Pseudopodoces; species Pseudopodoces humilis. Next base: position 13,571,432 of record NC_142207.1, read on the forward strand.
AAATGGACAACTGAGAGAAATTATTTCTTTTAAACAAACATGCAATTTCAAAAAAACTGCATGCTGAAAATAATGTTTTCTCTGTATTGATCTAAGACTACTTAGGTTTCCTCCTCATGTTGTAATTTTTCCTATTATTATCTTTTTTCCTCTCTATCATTTCAGACGTTGGGGTAGAATATAAAAATTATTTTATTGCCTTGGCTCAATGTAAGCCAAGGCAATAAAATATTTAGAACAGAACCTAGGTATGGAAGCACATATGGAAGCAGTCAACTAAGGAGCCCTTTTCTTTTCCATTAACAGTGACTACTGTTATAAGGCTACCTTTACAGCATTTTGCTTCTGATACTTCTTGTCTTGGTTCTGCAATCATGAAAAACAGCATCTTTCTATAAATTTATATATTTGTGATCATTTCTGTACTCAGGTGTCTTTTCATGAGGCCAAGGGCCTAAACCACCAATTTTTTTCTACCAATGTTTAATTACAGGCCATGTTTATTAGAGTAATGATCATTCACTCAATGTCCCCTGAAGTTTTCAGCCGCTTCACATCTTTTCTGTCGTGTAGTGTAGAAAGCTCTGCATTGCAGTTCATGTGAAGCCTCGTCAATACTCAGATAACTTTCTGTATTTTATAAGTGATACTTCTGCTTATTTGTTTGCTTTTCCCATGACATCATGAATACAGCATGATTTGTTCAATTGTTGTAACTCTTCATCTGTCTGAAGAACCATTACTTGTTCTTCACCATGTCTTTATGCTCTTAATTTTTCCTTTCTCATTCTGGCATCTCATTCTTTCTCTTTTTATGTTATGTCATTAGAGATTTTTCCCAACCACATCACCAACGTTCAATTAGTTTGACTTATATTCTTCTCTGGTATCTTTGCAAGTGCCTCTACAGTTTTAATAAACATAGATTCTATTGCACTAGGAAGTTTAACCATGAAAATGTTAAAAGATTTGGGTGATATGCCTACAGAATTGCAGGCAAAGTACTATTCTTTTTGGAGATGGAATCACTGAATCACTACTTTTTCTCTCAGTTGATATCCACTGGATATCAGTGTCATCATATAAACCTCCCTCTCACCCTTCACTTTCTTTTGCTGTATCACAAAGTCCCTGTGCATCCATTTCTCTCTCTCATGTTTTTTTCCACAACTGAGGACAGAGAATAGGAAAATGCCCTGTGAGGATTGACTGTTCAGTTTTTCTCACTGCCTGTCTGCAAGTCTGCTGGACCCGTTTCTCCTGCTTCTTTGCTTTGCAGCCAAGCTGATACAAAGTACACAAAGCATCATCTCATTTTTTTCCAGGGGCCTGGTAAAATGAATTTTCTTATTAAAGAACATAAATAGTTTTCTAGTATTGTCCCACCAATTATGAACTCAGTCATTTCCTTCTTCCTGGATGTACAAAATAATTTGTCCAGCCATGCCAGGCTCCCCCTGTCTCGTTATTCAGAGATTATGGGGACATGCTACTTGAGGGGGGCAGCAAACCAAAAATCTAGTCCAGATATATTAGTAAAATTGAGCAGAATAAAGAACTTAAGTCTAGGCTATTCAAAGGCACCTAATGCAGTAAAATCCCTTTTTTATTGTTGTGTGCCATTCGCTGTGGTTTTATTGTGACTAATATATGTGTATATATACCTGCAAATCCTAGCTAATATTTCCAGACCACATTTAGACCACCTATTGCACACCTAGTGCAGATTCAGTCTACATTAGTACATCTATTGCCAAAAAGCAACAAGCAATATAAACACAGATAAGAGTCTCATCACAGATGAGATGCACATCATTTAACTTGTAAAGCCTCCAGGGTTAGAATCCATATCTGATGTTTTCCAGACTCCCCTTAGAGACGGTGGACAGAAATAGGAATTTCTCAGTGGTGTTTTGTCACAGCCTAAATTACATGTTTCAAAAGGACTAGATGAATCATGGCTTGCAAACACCTCCTGCCTTCCCTTAGTCATAAAAAGAATCAACATGATTGGTATATCCATCAATACCCAGACCCTCCCTCAGCTTCACTGCCCTTCTCTGGACCTGCTCCAACACCTGAGTGTCCTCCTTGTAGTGAAGGGCCCAAAACTGAACTCAGTGTCCAAGTGACATCTTGTCCTACTTTTCTTTGCTGACCTGATGGGAATAAACACAGCCTCTGGAAGTGTCACCAATCCCTGGAGGCTGTATTAAGTGCTCAAGCATCTTCCCTTCGTGCTAAATGTCAGCAGAGGGGTAAGACCCAGCTGGATAATGTCAGACAAATCTGACTTTCAAAACTGGGTCGCAGAGGAAAAAACATCAATTATAAGTTCATTTGACTAACTTTACTGTAAGAGGCAGCCTTCTGCTCACTTAAGTCGGAGCAGTTTTACCAGAGAAGTGAAGTCATTTATCAGGCAAGGAACTTTCAGAGTAAATCACTTGAAAATAATATAAAGCATGCCTTTGAAGGCATAATACAGCATCCTTGGACATTCAGGGGAGTGGATGTGACTTACATGGATTTCAGCAGGAATCAACATATCACTGCATGGGAAAGTGGTAAATGAGATGAGCAAAGGCAAAGAAAAGAACCAGAGACTTGGTATAAAGAAGTCCAGAGATGTAACATTTAAGCATTGCAAGTACACAGAAATCATTGCTGGTAAACACAGCATGAGGATCTAAAGAAAGAAAGGGTCTGTTTTTATTTATCCATGCTTTTCTTGGGCTTGATTCTGGATTGGTACAATAAATGGTAGCTCTGGAAAAAATGAGATTTGGTCAGGACACACAGGGTCAGACCCCCAGTTTGGAGCAGTCAAACATCTATTGTACTTGTTGAAACTATTAAAATATCAGAAAATCTCAAATAGTATTCACTAGCTGGGGAATAACAAACTGATGAGGTGCCAGATTCCAAAGATTTCAGAAAGCTGAAAAACAAACCCTCAATTAAGCAAAAATCCTCAATTTCTTTTAAAGGATCTGGTGGGGCTGTGAATGAGAAATGCAATAACTACATCCATGTATATCACTCAGCATTTTTATTCTAGATGAATACAGAACCATTAACAGCATCCAACACACAGCCAGGCCTCAATAACTAAGCCCCTGATAGATGAATGGATAGAGGGTGAACAGCCTTACGATCTGAAATGAGAAGAGGCCACAAAAAGCTCAGGATAATAAGAATGCTGAATATAGGGAAGAAAACTGCTAGGTGAATTCACTACCACTTCAGATACCTTAAGAAAAAGTGCAGCTCTCTAGAGTGACCCAGCTGGTTTGCCTCTGAGAATCCTCTTAAACATTGGTCCTGCCTTTCATGGATCAACTCCAAAAATAGAACAGGAAGGAAAGATCTGCTGTTTTTAAACAGGAAAGAACAGTGAGATGGTCTCTCATTTCCTAGCAAGGCAGGCCACAAGCACTCAGCTTGCTTCACTAAGTGGACAACACATCAGAGAGTCCAGAAGAGGCAGAAAAGAAACTCCTGTCATTTTGGGACGTTTCATTTAGAATCATTCCCTTTCTGACCAGACATTTAACATTGCTCTATATCAAGTGGCCGCATATTCTGCAGTGTTGAGGGGCACAGCCTCTTCAGCTTCTGTAAACTTTCATGGCTCTTAGCATGGTCTAAGCCAGCAGAGTGCAGATATGTGACTGAAGACATGACCACTTTGCAGCCAGTCACATGAGATACAAGTGGGCAGATGACATCAGACCTCAGCACTTGGAGGGGTTGGGCTGTGTGAAACTGAGAGATGCTGGCTTCTCTTCTGGCCTCTAGGTTACGACACCACAAGAGAGAACAAGTGCCCCAGAACTGGGACTTGGTCGCACTGTGAACATGCTGTGTTGGACCTACACATGCTGAAAAATAGGAGAAATATTTGTGTGGCTGATGTGCAAATGCCATTATTCTTTGCATGCACTGAATGTACAATTGCACTCACTTTGTTTCCACATTATGTCCTAATTGACTAATGTATCAGCAAACCTCACAGATATGATGAATTTCTGCCATAATCTTCACCTCAAAGTTTTCAGTTATTTGGGATCTTGTCATTTATTTCTTTTGCCTTCAGATATTTCTGCACAGGCAGGAATTACAGGAATTTCCATGTTTGGTATAGAATTATCTAGACACAAGAGTTTTAAAATTATGAAAAATATTCATCATAGGAAAAGGAGTAATAAAAGACATCTCAAAAGGCAAATTATGATTCAAGCTTTTTGCCAAGACAGTTTTTACTGATACATTTAGATAAGCAATTGCATATCTATATATGAAAAACTATAGCAAGTTCCTCAGCATAAAGGAATAATAAAATACCTGCCCAGACATCAACAAAGCAGCCTTTTTCTAGTGAGAACATCCACCAGCACTAGTTGTAAAGTGAATACTAAGATACATCACTGATATTGCTGGTTTGGAACCCTCCTTCCTGACAAAAGGATTTCAGTGACAATTCATCAGCACTGGTCTCCATCTTTTTCTTCATTGTCTCCCAAGGATATATTCCCTTTCTGCTGAAATTCACACAGACCTTTGAAGTCTACTGGCAAATCATCAGCTGCTCTATAATACAAGGAGTTTTCCAAGGAGGTACTATTTGATTCCAGAGTCTGCAGCCACATCCCATGGCATATGGACCCACTTTGATACAAGCTCCTTCCAGAAGCTTCAGTGGAATTACACATCATATAATTCAAACTGAGGAAATTTAGGGACAGGTGCCCTCAGCTTTGAAAACAGATGCCTCATAAATAGCACCAGACATTAGAAAACCCACAGACTCCAGAGGACTTCATGTAGTATAAAAGGAAGAAACATTAATACACTGTTTGGAGAAATCTGGTGTCAAAAAAAGGAGTAGATATTAAAAGCAAACATGAAAAAGAAACAAGAGTTGTTTTGAAGAGTTGCTACAGTGTTAAGCACTGGGAAGATGTAAAACCTCCTCAGTCATTCTTGCTGCTTAATTTTCCTCCATTGTTACTAATATCCAAGCTACTATAGTGATTTAATTTTACTTTATTGCACTGCTTTTCCAGCTCTTCTGATGAGATAAACATTTCTGACAGTGTTGAAAATTGAGGTGACAACAATTTTCAAGACAGACGAAACACAGAATATGAACCACACAAGTTATAAACAAGAAGGAGGAGGGGAAAAAAAAAGTATAATTTGTATTCCTTGGAGTCAGACCAGGGAAGAAGGACTCTAGTTCTCATGCCGAGAAGCATTAGAGGCAGTGGGGAGTTGGCTCAGTGCATGACTATCCATAAATTTGGCTCCAACACAGAACTGGCTTTCTGATTACATTAAACAAGAGGATGGATGCTTTTGTGGTTCATGTCCTTGAACTCTGATCAGGAGGATGACCAGTCTGAACCTCCTGGTCGACCTTCCACAGGGCACACAGAAAAGGCCTGCTTTGTGTGGGAGGGCGTCATGAAAAGCTAGTTTATTTAGCAGAGCTATGTCCAGCAGCAATACAACCATAGAAGTGCAGAGCTCTGCCAGAGCTGCTTTCCTTTCCAGAGTTCCACACAGTATTGGCACACCTACCCTGGTTCCTGAATGCTGAAGGACAGAGACAGACAGATCATCTCCTTCAGAGGTAGCTTGGTGTACTTTATTATGCTCCTACACCAAAAAGAATAGCCTTGATCTCTCTCTATTCCTCCTTTTACTGCTTCTAAAAGGAGAATTTCTTCACTGCTTTTTTCTTCCCATTTGCGTCTTCTGAATCAGTTTGCAACAATATCACATGCTAAAATACTTTAACTACAATTATTTTTTATCTTGTTACCTTCTACTAAATCTCCTACTTCTCTCTTTCAGGCACCAAACCACCCCTGACCCCCTTGTTTGCTGCATGTTTTGTCAGCATAACCTTTGCTGGTAGCACCACATCCTTCCGAGAGCATTTTGGGAAAGGAACAACAGGCAGGTTATTTTTGGTAGAGCACATTTCGTCACACCAGGGAAGAAGAGGTGACACTGCAAGGACAAATGCTTCATGATTTCCAGGGGACACCAATCTGTTTAGGAGCCGTAGCTGCAGGTGCAAAGAGAGCTCGTGGCATCATCCACAGCAGGGTAGCAGAGGAAGCCTGTAGTGAACGACTCTACAGTGAGAAACTTTGATGACTTGGGCTCAAGCTGAGAAAAGTAGTTGTACTGAAATCATGGAATAAAATAGAGAACAATATATCTTCCTGCTCAATTGTTCTCTCTGAGTAGTTTCTAAGTATTCTGAATACCAGGTCAGAATCTCTTTTATTTGCAAGTGAGTCCCTATTGCTTTACATTAGTGGAGAATTTGGCCCTCTCTTTCACACAGGGATGGGTGATATTAAATCTAACACCTAATATCACTCTTGGTTGCACAGTGATAAATCTGAAGTTACTCTACTCTTTTGAGCTTAGAGTACTGAGTGCAAATGCAGCAGGTTTGCCCCACTTTTACAGGGAGATAACAGAAGATAAGCTGAGCTTTGGTGCATTAAGAGCAGAAGAAAAATACAGCAAAGTGACTGACTTTGGACATAAATTATTTGGATTATACAAATATAAGACATTAAAATCTTCAGAGGCAAGGAGAGAAGAGTTAAGACACTCTGCCTGGAATTGCAATCTATTTTCTTTTCCCAGTAGAAGTTGCCCTGGACCCAATATGCCAGCTGATATATGTCTCCTGCCTCCCCATATGCTTCATGTATATGCTTACATATCACTTTGCAGTCAGCCAGCAGCTTGAAAATGTCACAATGACAGCTTGCTTGGTGACACCCCACACCCTCTGAGCTCATGACTGAATGTGTAGGTCCAATTCTACTTATATGCACAAAAAAGCAGAACAAAGAGGGTGGCTTACCGTGAGATTCTTGAGCAGTGCTACAACAGTGAGCTCTGGAGTGAGCCAGTGCAGATGGTTCCACCTGCCTGGGGTCTGTAGGGACAGAAGAGACATCACGTTCGTGTTGTTGGATACTCTGCCCTTTACAGGCCATAGATTTTCACTGGCTGATTCACAGATTAATATCTTCAAGGCCACTCAGGCCACAGAATGATATTGAACTAATAACTTATTTTTGACTCATAAATCTTTCAGGAAGGTGTCTGTAAGATTTCAAGAAACAGAAAAATTCACCCTTTTTCTTAGGGCTTTCTTCCAAATCTTGATTGCTAAAAAATTGTCCTTTTTTTATCACTTGCATTGTTACAGAATAATTGCACAATAATTAACACTCATTAAAATTTACTCTACTAGATTCAAAACCTCTTTTGTACCTGATTTTTGCCTCTCATTGAGATCCTTGTGAGCAATAAACATATTGCTTCTTTCTGATAAGCTAAACAGAGGCCTTTCTGCAGCAAGGCCTTGGTCTTGTATGAATCATGATCCCAATATACTTTAAGACATTTATCTTCCACGCTTTAAAGAAGGAAAAGAGAGAGGTCTTCCATGCTGTTGCTTCTTGTTCTTCAAATGTAGACAAGATCACAGAAGTTAGCTCAAGCCACCAGTTTCCAGAATAGATGAGGTCAGCCATGGGTTGCTCATCACAGACTTTTTACAAGGAACTACAGCTGATGAGACATTTGTGTAGAAGTGTAAAGATGCATTCAGTTTCAAGGAGTCAAATGGCCTACCCAGGAAGCTCAGCCAATGTATGAAAGGGAGCTAAAGTCCCTGTACAGTCAACAGAGGAAAATCAAATGACACCAAAAGGCAAAATAGTAAGTCTAAGAGACTTATTCCTGTGCTCTCCTTCAACAGGTAACCTCTGTTTCTCCATGGGGTGATCAGACCCTCTCACACTCAGTGCGTTCCCACATGGACTTCCCAACCTGGAAACACTGGGACTCAGGGAAACTCCAAATATTAATCCATGGAAAACCTGTATAGCAAACGTTCACAACAATTAAAAACATTCACAATAATTAATTCACTATTCAAAACAGATGCCTGCTGTTGGAAAAATCAACAAAGAATGAACTCTAACCACAGCACTGTGCAATGACCCCAGTGGAAGGTTAACTTCTCAGCAGAGTTATCAACATCTATCTGTGACAAAGATATCAGTTAAAAGTGGACATGAGCTTAATTCTCAATGTACTTGTGTACAAGGAGACAGACCATGTTGATATAATTTTTATTCTGACATAATTTTTTTTACTTTATTTATATCAAACTAATGTGACTTCTAAATGGAGAAAAACCCTTTATAACTCAATATTGTAGGTGTATTTCTCTTTACAGATAATAGCTGCAGTGCAAGATGTTTTTAAATCTTTTTTTCCCCAGTGATCAAAAAACTCAGCATTTCCAACCTTTTCTGGCAGTACATTTTAGATTATGTTCTGTTCCTCTAAGGAATCTAAATAATAGGTCTCTGCCAGAAAACGGCAATTTTGCAATATCAGCTCACTGGCAGAGTACAGAGAATTGTTAGAAACACATAATCACAGAATCACAGAATAGCTGGGGTTGGAAGGGACCTCTGGAGCTCATCCAGTCCAAACTCCTTGCCAAGGCAGGGTCACCCAGAGCAGATTACACAGGACCTCATCCAGGTGGGTTTTGAATGTCTCCAGAGATGGAGGCTTCACAACCTCCCTGGGCAGCATGTTCCAGTGCTTTTCCACCTTCAATGTAAGGAAGTTCTTCATGTTGAGGTAGAACTTGCTTGCATGTGTTTTAGCTCATGGTCATTGGTCCTCATCCTGTCACTGGTCACCACTGAAAAGAGTCTGGCACCATCCTCTTGACACCTAACTTTGAGATATTTATATGCATTGATGAGATCCCCTCTCCTCTCCTCCAGACTAAACAGCTCCTGCAGCTTCTCCTCTCACCCCACACTGAGCAGGGGAAGGGTGTGAGGAGCTCTTCCCCTGAGGAGGAAGGAGCAGCAGTGATAGCAGGTGGTGGACTGACACCATTCCTTGTCCCCCTGTGCCACTGGTGGGGAAGAGGGAGGAAAAATCAGAAGTGAACTTGTGCCCTGGGAAGAAGAGTGGTGTGGGTGGAAGTTGGTTTAAGATTTGAGTTTATTTTTGATTATCTTACTCTGATTTGATTGGCAAGAAATTAATTTTTTTTTCCTAAGTGAGATCTGTTTTGCTCATGACAGTAACAGATGAGTGATCCCTCCCTGCCCTTATCATAATGTACAAACTTTCTATTCTATTTTCTCTCCCCTGGCCAGCTGAGAAGGGGACAGCTGAATCAGGTTTGCTGGGCACCTGGAGTTTATCCAGGGCAAACCCACCACAGCAGGACATTTCAGAGGACATCTGAGAATTAGTTTTTGAAGTTAAAAAAGCGCAGAAGATTGTGACAGGTGAAATTCAAATGGTGGAATATTGATAGAAAGTGTTAATTAACACAAAGTGTTTATTCATGCTACATAGTGCAGGTAATCAGTTACACTTGAGGATGTAAATGAGGATTTGATTGCCCACTGTTGAAAGAATACCAGCACTTTCACATCATAAAGACAGGGACTCTGTCCATTTGTATTTGCTAAGTAGAAGCAGAATGGCCTCTGGGAGGAGCACAAAACAGTACCAGAATAGAAATAGCAAATTTAAATATTCGTAGAAACACTACAACATCCATTATATCTTGATCTCAGCAAAGGAGGATGTTGATTTTTTCTTAGGGGGGATAAAATTTTTTAATGTGATGTAGTCCATTGCACTTAATTTTAGCCACAGAATGAATCATCTCCTGGAAGCCTCTATCTCCTCCTTTGACTCCAGAGGGTATGCAGAAGACTAGGATAGATTATGTGACTAATACTTCAAACACAAAATTTACATAAAATGACACAAACCTCTTATCTTTAGAAAGTTTCTTCAATAGACTGCCTCATCCTAGAGTCTAATTAGGAAATTTAATTTGGATGATGTCGTAGAGGAAGAGTCCATATATGAATATTTAGAGGAAGCCTTCAGTAATCAGAAAAATCTTTCGGCATGCTTTCAATTTATAACAAGACCTAATCATGTGCTTAAAATTAAGAGGAATCTTTGTGGTTTTTAAATCTTAGTAGCCGTAAGAGCATTCTTCAGTGCTTCCCCAATAAAAGTTTGAGCTCCCAGAGACGAATCAGCAGTGTAGCTCACAGCATTACTCCAGATCTTATTTCAGTGTTTGAAAAAAACTGACAAGATCCAGGGATCCTAAAGATTTCTGAACTATGCTTTTTCTCAAAACTTTCTGATATAAACCAATTCCATTCCTGAACTCTCCCTGTAACATTTTTCCAGCCTGACTTCACAAGAGAGAATTCATATTTATCTACCTCACAGAGAAAAGATATGTTTAGATTATTCAGATATTTTCCCTGTAGTTATGTTTATTGTTCTGAATTATAACTTCCTGGGCATCTCTTTGATTTAATAAGGAAGAAAACTATTTCCAAATAAAGCACTGTGTGTTTCATAGTGAAGTATATATTTATCTCAGTTGAGTTTGCTTGTAGCTCACTCCAAGAAAGGAATAATCTCTATATGTTCTCTTCCAGCATCTCACCTTTCCCTTGCAGTTTAATGCCTACTATGTCCAACAGGAGCACAAGGACAATAAAAAGTAGACCTGTGTGAGTGTTGCTGAGTGGACAGCTGAAATCTTCAACCACATTCATACATGTCATTTAAATAAGGTTTGAGGAAGTCCATGACATTGTACCCAGAGGGAAACATTTGGACTTTGCATTAAAGGAAAACAAAACTCATTGTGCAATTTTGCCAGCAAAAGCATTCATTGTGTGTCCCAGTGCCGGAGTCACTGTGAGCGTGAGCTGTTGCAGTTGGGCTTGTTGCCATCCCAGCATGTGCAGTTTAAGATTTTTTAGTGTTGTTTTGTTTCTTGCAGCTGTACATTCTCCTGCTGAACATCAAAAATCTTGAACTACTGCCAATCAGATACAGCTGAATTGCCTTTACTGCAGTAAGAAAAATTATCAGCATGCAATTTATTATTAGAATAGACCGTTCTAAATTTTTACTTCCATCACAGCAGACAGCTATATCCATTTTTGTATAAAACCTCACTCAGCACAAATAAAAGGAAAAGCAGATTAGCTGGCTTTAAAATCATATCCTATTTCCAGCTGGACTCACTTGAGAGTGGACCTCAAGGATAGCCATGTCCAGGGCATTTAGTTGCACTTGGGGAACTCTGTCTCCCACACCCTGTATAAAACCAATAAAACAGAATTCTTATCAGTGGGTTAGGAACCTCACTTCAGTGAGACAGATATTTTATTATTTGAGAGAACTACAACCACCCATTTAGCAGGCGTAAGCAGAAAACCAAAAATTTTGGGTTTGGCTAACATAAAAGTTATAGCTGGGTTTACCAACATAAAAGTATCAATGCTCTGTGTGTAGGATATGGTAGCCACTTTCCACTTTGGGAGTTTATCTCCAAGAGCCTGATTTGCAAGTGTTACAGTCAGGAATCGGAGGAGGACACACCCTGAGGGACCTTGGGAGGGCTAAATTCTGTTCTAATCTCTTGCAAACCCTTTCTTCCCCCCACGGTGCCAAGATATTAGTGGGATTCTAATGAACTCCGTTAGGATTGCTGACTGCATCTTCTAGTTATTTAACTAATCTCTTAACAAAGGAAGCAACCTAAGCCAGCAAACACAAACATCCTCAAGATAGTTCAAACAAGTTGCAGAATGAAAGAAAAAATTATTGAAGTTTAAGGTTCTTTTAAAATAAAAACAACTCAAGTCACATTACCCACAAGAAAAATGAAGTTCAAGCCTCTCTTAGGCTAATAATTTTGAGGAGTTATTTTTAAAGCAGTGATAGGAGCAGTGCTAAGCAACAAGGTCTTGGGTCATCACACACATCCTTATGGAGCCCTAGTTTCCTTCAGTGTAACTGTGACTTTACCACATGCCAGATTTGTGCTCAGATAGTGGGTTGAAACACTAAACTGCATTGAAGTATCTCTGAAGAGAAGGGAAGCACAAGATTTTCATTCTTGCACTTATAGAAGTAATCTTAAACTGCTGCCTTTTTCTCTGGAGAGATCAGTACATGAAAGCTAAAAGAGCAAATGCCTCAGTGATATTATATATTAGGAAATATCATCAGCCAATCTGGCTGAGTGTGTTTGGTTAAATGTTGCTGCAAGGTGGGAAGCAGACTCAATAATGGATTCTAAGCACACACACTTATCCAACACCTTTTCTGGATGTAACCCAGTTACTGCTTTGGCCAAAGCATTCACACTGTGATTAGAAAGATCTCTGCTTTGGCTGTATCACCTCTGTGCATGATACACTCAGGCTAGAAGAGGCTAGAAAAGAGGCTGAAGCGCTTGCTAAAGTATGGGAGATCCAATCTCCCAGAGAGCTGAGGCTGAGACAAGCTCATCATTATGTTACACAGGACAGGCCAGATGCTGTACTAGCAACCTTTGAGAGGATTTTCACCTGCGCTTAAATAGCCATGAAAGCAAAATTTAACACTTGGGTAACAAAACACAGCAGGCTCCACAATTATCAGAACTCCTGACTTTCAATTTTCTGGCCACTTTGGAGTTATCACAGAATCACAGAGTATGCTGAGTTGGAAGGATCATCAAGGCCACCCCCTGACCCTGCACAGCACCATCCGCAAGAATCACACCATGCGCCCAAGAGGGCAAATGCTTCTTGAAATCTGTCAGGCTTGCTGCTGTGACTGCTTTCCTGGGGAGCCTGTTCCAGTGCTCAACCACCCTCTGGGTGAAGAACCTTTCTCTAATATCCAGCCTAAACCCCAACTGACACAACTTCAGGCCATTCCCTTGGGTTCTGTCACTGTCACCACAGAGAGCTCAGTGCCTGCCCCTCCTCTGCCCCTCACAAGAAGCTGTAACTGCAGCGAGGTCTCCCCTCAGCCTCCTCCAGGCTGAACAAACCAAGTGATCTCAGCCACTCCTCACACAGCTTCCCCTCAAGGCCCTTCACCATCTTTGCTGCCCTCCTTTGGAGGCTTTCTAATATGCAGCAACTAAAAAAGCCAATTTATTGAAATTGTGCATACAGTCCCATCTATGTAAGGAAGAGTAAAGGTTTTCAGTCAAACTGAAGGTCCAACTACACCAGATCCTCCAGGAATTATGACTTCCAGTGTTTAATTCTGCTTTGTTTGAGCAAGCCTTCCCTCTTGTTTTAAATTGCAGAATGATTCACTTTATTTATCATTCTGTTCTTTTGTTATGAGAAATCCATGTGTCAAAGCCTGCTCTGATTTCTTGAACTCAGCAAGCTCTGATAATATGACTCACCCACTCCACATCTACCCAGATGACATTACCACTGTTCCAAATATGCACTATCAAACTGTATGTCAACATCCTGTTGACTGGTCTAAAGTGTGAGCAGATGTGTTTTCCAGCAGTGTTGGAAATTAGATTGGAGAGGAGGCAGTGGCTCTAAGACATTCTGTCTGATCTTTGGACATGACGACACTGTAGCGTTACAGAGACTGCACCACTGTCCACTGAACTCTTGACCTTACACATCTTCTCTCCATGGTGTCATTAAACGAAACACAGGTCATGGAAAGCCAAGAACCAGACTACAGGGCAGATGTAGAGCCTCCTTATATTTCCATTTCACAGCGAGATGGCACGTTTTGAGAATTATTTGCATTGTAGTGACACCAGAGGATCCCCTGAGTACAGGCACAAATGGAAAAGAATTTGGCCCAAATAAATTAACAGATTAACTGGCGACCTGAAATACAAACAGGCACACTACATCCTTTAACTGCAAATTGTGCAATAAGGCAAAGCAGGAGATGCACATGTTCCATGGATAAGAATATATTCCAAAGGTTCAAGCAGAAGTCAGAGAAGTGGTAAAAATAAAGACAAATGCCTGGGATGCAAAGTAGGAAGGAGAGTTGATCTCTTATCTCCAGGGTAAACTTTTCTCTTTTGGCCTTGTATGAGGGTCAAGAACTTGTTCAGTGCTATGAATGCAGACAGAAAATTCCTTGTCTGTGTTCCAAGGATTTCACAATCTTGCTGCACTTAAAGTCACAGGCTGCACAGGCACCACATAAAACATGAGTTATACCAGCATCACAGTCCATCCTGGGTGATAAGCCTATATTGATCCCTTTTGCATCACAAAGGTTTCATTCTCCATGATTTTACACCAGACCTGAGATGGTCCATACAGTCTGTGGCAAATATTCCTCACCTTTTCAGCACAAAAATAAATGGGAAACAGAAAGGAAATAGGTCAGGGGAGAGAAACCATCACACAAGGTAACAAGTAAATAAGCTCTTATTCCTTACAGAGATGGAGAGGAAGATAATCAGTAGAAAATAGTATTTCATGGGATGTCCAGAGCCAAATACTTTCTTGTGAAGAATCCCTCCTTCAGGATTCAGCCTAGCAGTTAAATCTCTGCTTGTGCTTGACCTGCAAAAAGTCTTCCAAATTTGGGATTCCACCCCACCTCACACAGCTCAGCAGCTTAGCATGTTTAAGACAACCTGAAGTGTGCAGCCAGCAAAGGAGAGGAGAAAGCCAGCACCACCTCTCCCGCCAGCTGGCCAGGTGACCATGGCACACAGCCCAGTGGGACACTGAGCCACTGGTTCATCTGAGTGTGCCCACCAGCACATCTTGAGCCCATCTTGAGCTCACAGCCAGGCACAACTGCTGCTACATCCTCTCTTCAAATGTCTGGATGATGGATCCTCCTCAGATGGATCCTCCTCTGAAGCTTGCAGGCTGTGCTGGGTGGGCAGGGAAGGACATTATTGATAGCTCTCCACTCAGCCTCTTTCAGTCTTGCCATTGCCTTTACAGGATGAGATTACAGATTTTGCATTATGTTTTGCCAAGAAAATCCATCAGAGAGAGGGATTTCTAGTGTGATGTCCTGTTGTTGCAAAGCATAACTTCCTGAAGAGAGCCTCTTTCCTTTGTTTTGTTTATTTCTTTTCCCCCGAGTGCAGCCTAAACCCTCCCTTCCTGTTGGGAACAACAGCTGCTGCATGCGGCATCAGCTTGCCAAGCCTGAATGACTGTGAAATATCATTTATCTTGGAACAAGATAGC
Organism: Pseudopodoces humilis; assembly: GCF_049639895.1. Classification (NCBI taxonomy): domain Eukaryota; kingdom Metazoa; phylum Chordata; class Aves; order Passeriformes; family Paridae; genus Pseudopodoces; species Pseudopodoces humilis. Next base: position 13,586,551 of record NC_142207.1, read on the forward strand.
ATCAAAGAGAACAACTATGTGGGCCTGACCGTGCATTCATTAGATAGCTGGGCTTAGGAGGAGTAGGATAAATTGCAGTATTGGAGGCAGAAGAGGTCCCACTTCTGAGTTAACACTCTTGGACCTGAAAGCGCTGTCACATCTGAAAGCACTACTGAGGAAAAAAAAGGGAATTTTCATTTCCTTACTCAGGAAAAGACTCTTTCAAAGGCTGAAGATGCAAAAGTATTCACCAGGGCAGGAAAGCAATACTTCTTCTGCAGGTTAATGGGAACACCATGGCTTCAAGATCAAGTAATTGGCTGATGAAAACCACAGAGCTGACACATACATTTCCTAACATACCTGTGTTAACCCACAGACCTGCTGAATTCTGTATGAATGCTACAATCCTTAGATAAAAATTACTTTTTGATACCCTTCTGTTATCTTCTCCTTTTAATCCTTTTGGGGAGCTTTTGTTTTTTGCCAGAAACAATTGCTGTATAAAGATTAGGAGAGAGCTCAGTCAAATTGGAAATTAATGATTAATCACACATTTTTCCCACCAGCACTCCACTCCCATCTTTTGCTCTGGGTTCCTTTGGTGCCTCCTGTCTGTCATGACCAGTTGGCTGCGACCACTGAGATGCTTTTTTTGTTCAGTGCCCAGTCTCAGGCTGCCCCAGAAGCATGCTGGGCTACATGGTGCTGCCCTTGTCAACATCACATATTTCTCAATAACAATGAGTGGAAAAGGTCAGGCAGGTCTCTTTAATGGCCTGTTTGAGAGCAAACAGCCTTGGGAAATGGCTCTCTGGTTTCTAGGAACCTCAGTCTACTCAATAAGTAAAGAAAGAAGTCCCAAGAAAAGTGAAGATAACACATTAAGGGTGAATTTCCCATGCGAGTTTGGATCTGCCAGAATACTCCATAAACTTGGATGTAACTCCTCCAGTGATTTTGGTGGAGGGGAGAGCAGCTTTAATAAGAGCACAAACAGATGTAGGTAGTGTTGCACAGATGCAGAGGGGTTAAGCACCAGGACCTAATCATGCATGCCAATTTGACTATTTGCCACAAAATTCCTAAGACAGTCCAGACCACTGGCTCTAACATGATAAAACCATCACTACCATCATCCTTCACATCATCTGCAGCAACTAGGAAATCTTTTCTCACTGGAAGTTCTGAAATTTCTTAGGGATCGCAGAATCATAGAATCATTCAATGGTTTGGGTTAGATCATCTAGTTGCAACCCTTCTGACATCCTACACTAGACCAGGTTGCTCTAAGGCCACCCAACTTGTCCTTGATCACGAAGATGAACGATTTAAATGTAAAAACTTTGCATGACAAAAATTGTCATGAGTCAGAACAGAAAGCCCCAATTTTTCCTGTGCACATTGTGTTTCTTACACAGAAGCAATAATCAAAATCATGCCCATCAGTATTTTCATAGAGAAGCTATCAGGTGTAAATGAATGTCACACTATAGAGCTGAAGCCAGTGCAGCAACGTCAGGAGTTTTTCCTATTATTTCCCTGTCATTGTTTTGTGCCTTGCTTTGCTCTATCACTAAATGTTCCAGAGCTCTCTACCATGGGCCCAGAGAGTGGAAATTCTGACTGAAGTCATTTACTGCATCCATGTTCACAAACAAGCTGTTAGTTGCTGTTGGCACGTAAATAAGTCACTGTTCTTTCCATCCTATAGCTGTTAAATAAATACTGTGAGCCAAGTTCACGGCAGTGATTTCTTGTAGGAGGTCACTGAGATGATTTCACAGAAATATCCTGTGACAGTTTTGCAAAACAGGATGGTCCCAGCCTGGATTTCATTACTGTGTTTTTTGTCACCTCCATCCTGATGGTTACTGTGTTTCTGCTGTCACAGGCATCCTGACTCCATAGCAGACACCAGGAAAATGGAAACTTTGTCCACTCTTGTTAGTGTTTAAGGCATCTGCATTAAAAATTACTCCTGTTCTGGCATAACCTAGAAGTCCTAGTCCATGTCAGCTACATACAGGCTGTGTATGCACACTTACAGTGCCTACATGGTGCTGACTGCAGCACAGCATGCAGACAGCCAAACAGATAGCTTTAAATGGCAGCTATATAAACAAGGCAGCTGGCACCCTAGTCTAGGCTGAAAAACTTGCAGTGGAGTATGCAAATTAACCTCTGCAGCCCAATAAACACATCTTATTCATAAATAACCCTAGCCTGTAAATTAAAATAAAAATACCAATACTAGGGAGAAACTAGGTGTCTCATCTTTATTCTACCAATGGCAAACTGGGGCAGAGATTAAATGTTTTGTCAAAGGTGCCATAGGAAGCCTGTGTCAGAGCCATGACTGGAGTTACTTGTGCCTCAGCCTGTGCTGTAGCCACAGGTTCCTCCTTGTTTTGAGCACAGTGTAGATTCATGGTATATGCTGACGTAACTACTTTGACCCAGTAAATGCCATCCTCAATTTTCACCTGTTAAAGGTGAATCAGTCAGACCGTGAGGGTTAAGGGGGATGATGCACAACAAAAACTGAAAGTCTTACTTTCAATCCTACCCACTAATGGTTGACATTTTAGGAAAGGGAGTCAGCAGCAAGTTTTGCACTTTACAGAAATAGCATCAACAGCAGTGGATAGGGGTTTGGGAAGTGGATTTAATAGGTGCGTCTAGATTTGGCTAAGAATGAAAAGAGCATTTTCTTTCCACCAGTTGCTGGCTAATAAAAGCAAAGGGGTGGAATACATCCAACTTGCAAAACTTGAATACAGTTACTGCTATCTGCAAATGGGTGCCCCTCCCCGCTCATGTGAGCTACACAGGCAAAAGAGAATGACACATGTGCTGTTTCCTTTTCCAGTTGTAAAGGGGTCAGGAGCCAGGCAAGGAGAGCCCGAACAAGAGGAGCATTTTCCTGGGTTCTTCCAGCTGTTCTGTTCAATCCCGCCGTCAGTTCTGAGCAGGGAAGAGAGACTGTCAACACAAATAAGGCATTTTTCAAAGGCGTAAATTATGAGTTCCCAAAACAATGCGACATCTCAACCACGTGAGTACCCTTACCCCCCCTCCCCCCTTACAATGAGAGTGGATTTATCAGTCCGCCGCTTAAGGAAAAGATTGTCTAATGCATTTCATATGGGGAGAAGAAAAAAAAAAAAAAAAAAAGGAATGCCTGAGACTAATCCTGAAGGAAAAAAGTTGTGAAGAAGCTGTTTTCTTTCTTAATTCTTTGTGTTTGTGTGTGCGCGTGTGTGAGGGAAGAACTGAAACAGGCTCTGGAAACTCTGGCTCCTGAATAGGACCAAGCAAAGTTAGTAACGTTTCCGCCTAAACCCCAGCTTAGAAAAGTTTCATTTGAATGTTTTTCCCTCCCCCCGCCTTCAGGAATGAAGTTATAGAGCATTTTGAAAGCGTACTGACGCTTTTTTAAGATAGTAATGGTGCTGCCCAACTTGCGTTTAGAGTCTCAAGCTGTCTGTGTGTAACATGAGACTCAAGCCACAAACTGACAGTCTATATTTAAAGCCACAATGTGCTTCTGCTCCTGGAAATTTAGAAACATGGGCTTAAGGACAAGCAAATTGGTTTTTCAGCAAGAGAGGGTACAGGAGGGCAAGTCCTCTGTTTGCATAACTCTGCATATTTGAGTAAATTTTAAAAGAGAGAATTTGGCCCAAACAGTCAAGTGAGCACAGAGGCTCAGCTGCAGTATGACAGTGTTCATTTTGGGACAGTATTAAAAAGAAAGGTAAAGTACAGAAGGTGGATTATGCTTTGATAAGCTGTGAAGAACTCTTGAGTTTTTGTTGCTGCAATATATTTTTTTTTTTTTCTTATGGCTTTAGTGTGATCTTTCTTATTTTAATTCAAGAAAGTGTGTTTGTTTTATTTTTAATAAATAAGCTGCCAATAGCAGAATTATTTATCTTACCACGGTATCAGCAATGAAGGCAGAAAGCACAGACAGCACTGCTGGGAGCAGCCTGCAATTCAGGGTTTGATCCAGATACTGCTGTAAGGATATTTGTTCTGTATGGCTGTAGACACTGACAAGGTTTCCCAGGCTTTGAATGAGGCAGGCTGATCCAGCGGAAAAGACACAGCAAGCAGAATCTCTGGAATCCCAACCAGCAATTTCTAGTTACCCATTAGTCCCTTTTGCAGGTTCTAACCAACAGGAAAGATTAAATGTTACCTTTACTATTCTACTTCCTTCTACAGTTTAGAATATTAGAGCTTGTTTTCTATTGCAGCTTGTTTTCTGTTATAGCCAGGAAAGATACAGGCAGGCTAATTCAGCATTCTGAGAGCTTGGGTTTGGCAAAGCTTGTGTAAATTACTGTTATTAGTGCTCTCCAAGCATGTCCAGGAGGGTGGTCATAACTCACTGAGGTTCTTCTTGTGTATTGTGGAATATCAGCAAGGGTCCAGACCCAGTCTTGTATACTTGGTGACAGATTTGGCCAAGTGACACATCCAGGACCAGCTCTACAGACCTGAATACATTACAAACAACTTCTCTGGCAGAACCAGGTTGTCAGACCCCACAGAAGGCCCTAGGTGGGAGCTGGATGAGGAGTTAGTGCCCCATAGGACCTTTTGTCTGCTCATAATGAAAAACGACAGATGCATCAGGTTCTCTTAGCTTTTTTTCCAAAATGTGGACAGGAATTCTCAGTTTGAACTATTTTAAGATCATATGATTCTCTCCATGAAAATAAAGTGCTTGCAATCCAGCTAGAAGAATTCTGGATGCAAAATAGTCACAATATATTGTCTTTGGGGATTTTTTGGTTCCATTTTGTTTTGTTTTTTAATAGATGGATCAAATTTATAGATTTGGAACAAAAGTTAGAGGGAAATCTAATAATACTATATTTCTGTATAATGCAAGTTTAGTGCATTGATAATGGTTGAGGTTTTGAGGGAAGGTCTTTGGGAAAAGGGTCTTATTTCCTAGTAAAATTCCTGCTATTTTTGCAAGAAACAAGACAAGAAACGATTGAAAGTTCAGTGTATTGACAGGCACTGCGCAGCATGGACAGCAGATGTTTGCCAGAGAGGCAGAATAATTGGGAAAACAAATTTGCTTCAGTGCCACAGTGAAAATCTTTGAGATGGGTATGAAAATGCATAAAATAATCATCAAAAACTTTTGACTATACTGAACATATTAATTCTTTGCTGAATACCTGCAGGTGAGACCAGAGAGCAGCTGCCAACTGATGTAAACTGAACAGTGTTAAGTTTCCTAATTGCTCATGTACTTTGCTTATCTCCTTGTATTCACCCACGTCTGATAAGGAATTTTTATTCATTCTATAAATGCAGTATGATCCTGTCAGCCCAGGGGGGAGCATGTACTGTTTCAGATTTTAAATATTCAACTCTGTGAAAGCTGTAAATGTATTCTGCTTTTATATGGGGATGTCCCACTGTCTCACCTTGGGCACTTCCCATGCCCAGCTCAGATATCCACCAGGAATCTGAGTGGGCTCTCTGTACACACAGCAGAGGTGAGGGAGACAGTAACTCTGTGATGCATTTGCTTCCTGCTCAGATGTGCAAGCTGTAGCTGCCTGACTGCTGTGAAACCTGAGGAACTCCACTGGTTTGGCAATCTCAATTCAGCTAGCAGCTTTTGCCCTCTTCCTTATAGACTGCAGTGACCCTATTTTGAGGCAGTGGGGCAGCTTAAATGAGGTGGAGGATTAGGACAATAAACGTCACCAAGTCAAAGGTTCAACCTGGGGAGGCGGTGATCCATGCAAAGCCATCTTTATGGGTCAAAGGTGTTCACCAATTTACAGGATTTCATCTGCACCCAGCAGCCTGGCAGTGTTTATCTGGGGTCTCATGTTCCAAATGCCATCTGGCAAAGGAGTTAGTGGTTAAGGAGAGCAGTTTGTGGAAGCTACTTTTCCTCCTCATCCATCAACAGATATCCCTCCCTCTTCCTGGGGGGATAGGGAAGCAGTGGGATGTGTGCAGCGCAGAAGAACTGGCCCAAGAGGAAACCAAGAAGCAAGGCTGGTCCTCAGGCCATACCCCAGCTGCAGAGGGAGGAAGAGGGGGAGGAAGAGGGTGAAGCAAAGCCAGCCTTCTTGGGCTGTATGCACTCCCTCTGCATTGCCAGCTGTCCTCCAGCAGTAACTCAGGCACTACCCTGCTCAGGGGAGCACAGTCTGGTGCTGCCTCTGTTTTACAAGCAGGAGGTCTTGGCTCCATCAGCCCAAGCTTCTCCACCTGCCCCAGTGATAGAGCTTCTGGCAAAACAAGTCACTAAAGTGTGGGCTGTCCCCTCAGAGAGGCTGAAACCTTGCAAAGGTGGCTTCAGAGGGACTTCTGGCTGTGAACAGGGACTGTGGTTCTGAGAACAGCCTTGCCACATCTTTAACTCATAATGAGATATATTTTGGGACTGCAAACTGGTCCTTTTGTGTGTTCCTGGAGCAATACCACTTGTCTTTCACACAAGGCCTGTGAAAACCCTGGAATGAACCCTTTAGGTTTTTAATAGTGTTATTCACACCTTGGCAATATATGTGATTTCAATGCCCTTAATCAACAGAAGTGCTTGCCTGTGACAGTAAGTGATAAACAAAAACAGAGGCTATTGATTATGAAAATCTGGTCTTCACTGGTAAACCTGTCAGCATTTATGCACAAGGAAACCTATAGATTATAATAACCTCTCCTTTTTAGCAAAGAAATTTCAAAACATATCCTAAAAGCATTTATGTAAATTAAATGTCTCTCCTTGTACGTCTGTTTCCCACCACTGTGCATATGAATTGAAAATTTTGGCTTTGTACCCCAGGGCTCTCCTGACACCCTCATTGTCTGACATATTTATGTGAAAGTCTGGGAATTGAAAGGCTCAGAATGCACCTGAAATTTCAGTAATTAACAGCAGAAATGTTGGCAAACCGCTGAGCTGGAGAGAACAGGGAGGCTATCGACCCAAATAGGAGTCTGCAGTTTCAAAATACACAATTTTCAGCATTTCTGGGCATAATTAAAAAAAAAAATACACAGTAGATGTTAGAGATTCAGGTTATGTCTAGCTGTGTGCTTAAGCCTTTTAATATTACAGAATTATGCAGTGTCTGCATCTCATTGCTGATACTGCTGCACCTTTCTTTCTAGGCTCTTGTGTAATATACCGTGTATCCATCGCTGTTCAAATGACTGAGTCCAATCAGCAAAGTCTTTTGTAAAACAGGCTTTCAGGACTGCATTCACTAATGAAAGTCTGTTTGTGTGCGTGTTCTGTGCAGTGCCTGTCTCTATTGTTGAGGAGGGATTAGTATTCCTATAGTGTAGAGAAATTCAAGCCAACAGAGGGATCTGATTGTGCTAGGTGCTGTACAGTCACCTCTTCTTCAAAAGGCTGGTAAAGAGGAGAGATTACAGGTGGAAGAGAAATGGCTGCTCTCCATAGACACTGCTGGTGAGGCAGCTTCTAGCTGGGCAAAGCTGGGAGGTAGGAGTTGGTTTGATTCCAGTAGATTCACTGGGGCAACAGCTCTTTGCTTCCCACTCCCTAATTCTGTAATGCATGCTAAGGAAAAAACATAGCTCAGAAGTTATTTAGTAAGTGGCCTGCTTGTTTCCCACAGAAAGATCAGAAAACGTTTGAAAATAGCATTTGGCATAAGTAGGAATTTTGTTTACAATTTTTTGCTTTACATACAAGTTGTGATAGAAAATGCATGAAAAAACCAGATGCCACAGTAAGAATATAGGAACACCTTAGGAGGGCAGGTATTTGGGCAGCAGACAGTTGTGTTTTACTTACTTATTTTTCTAAGTCAGATTAATTTGACAGCATTACCCCAGTAATGAGTAGATGAAAAATTCACCAGCTGCTAAGCATTCTGAAAAACTACTTGGAGAATGGACAAAAGTGTCACTTGGAGAAATCAGGCTTTGTCTGTCAGCAATTTATGAACACGAGTGGAGGAAAGGCCTCTCTTCTCTGGATAATTTATTTGTAACTGATAACTGCATCAAGTACCAACACTGCAATGCTATCACAACAGACATGCAGCTCATAATCTGAGGCTGAAATAAAATCTGGACTCCTGTGTTTCTTGAAGAGTCAGCACAATCTAATTCACACCAGATTCCGATCTCTGCTATGTTAGCATGGAAATCAAATGCACTGCCTGTGCTATACTGCTCCCTTATTGCAGATGTACCTTGCACGTGTAGTTTCACCAATGAGACAGCTGGCTAAGTGATTTTCCTCTTAATTAATCATCTCATATGCAAAGGAGGACAGTTTTTCATATCTTCTTCTCTTCTGACATATGTTTCACCACAGGGTTCTTCCTGATGAAGCAGAAAACTTCACTTAAAATCTCAATGGGTTAAACTTGTTCTGCTGCATTGGAGTTTTAAAGCCATTTTTCTTTCCTTTCCTCTTCCTCTCTTTTTCGTCTTAAGAGGGAAAAAAATTCAGTTATTTCATGAGGGTCTCTACCTCTTTTTTCTCCAGATAAGCCCTGAAACAGAGTTAAGCTTTTTATCAGTAAGTTGCAGGGGGGCTTTTGAACACACCCTGAGACAGTTCTTTGTTACTGTGAGTGATAAATGCCTATTTTACTGGGGACTACATTTTTAAAATATCTAGTTTTATGAGGCAGTCCACAACATACAGGACATGTGTGACAAGGTCACAGCCATGCAGAATCAGACATCAAATCCTTACTTATGTGTAGGAGCTGCAAGCAGAGACTCCTTCAGTAACACCAAACATAGAAAAAGGGTTTGAATTCCAGCTATACCCACATATATACACACCCAGAGTGTATGTATATACAATATACCCTATATCTGTATGCATATGTATACAAAGACATATGTATTTATACCCACCACCCTTTCAACTACTTATATGGCCTTATTTGTTCAGGTTTATATTTCTCTTCTAGCTCATCTGTGCTTGGGAGAATTTGGTAGTTGTATTTTTAGGACAGTTTTCTAGAAACACTGATCATATTAGTATATTCATCCTGAAATTAAAGTTATTCTTTAAAAAACCTACCCTCCTTTGGAAACAAAATACTTATTCAATAATCAATTCCATCATATTACATAATTCTGTGTCCCCCTCAAACAGTTGAGAAGATTTATTTATACTGCAAGAGATTTTTTCAGAACTGTTATTCCAGTTAACCTTTTTTTTTGGTAGGCAAACTTCTCTGTTGTTCATCTCATTTTCTTTGAAAAGTGTTCTTACTAAGACAAAAGCAAGATGCTTCTTGTCTGCTAATTGGATGTTTCAAAAGTTTCAGTCACTTAAGAAGGGATGAAAAAGCAGGTATTCATGGCTGTCTCTAGATGAACCAAATAATCCTTAGGTGAGACAAATAGACCACAAATCACTTAAACACAAGAGATTATAGAGTTACATGTACAAAGGAGTAGAGGGAAAATATATTTCTAATGGATTGTGAAGAGTTAACATTAACTTGTTGTCATCCAAGAATTCAGGAAACTTGTGTACATTTTCAATGACATGCTGGATTTTTATGTTTTATTTCTACCTTCTAGAATATATTGTTGCTTTCAAGATTTTCTTAGCATGTACTAGGGCTAGAAGTTTACCAATTTATTGTGAAACAGTCTAGTCTTTTATTTCCTGAAACTTCATAACCAGTACTCATGAGCTAGCTGAGGTTGCTCTTCTAACTCTCAATGATTCATGCAAGCGTAACAAGCACAGTCCCAGTCCCATCCAACAAAGCAAGCAGGAAATTAAATCCTTGGTGCATCTCTGGCATCTCTCACACCTGCTCTCTTATGTTGTCTAGTTCAGATATCCTCTGCACCTCCTAGTCCTACCCGTCTGTCCCTTTCTTGGCCCAAAAGTAAATGGTCAAATCTGAACACACAAGGGACACAGAGGTCCCAGCTGTTAAATGCTATTTTCCCCCTTCTCTCAAGGACCTTCCACAGTGCTGCCAGTGGGAAGGAAAAAAAGAACAGGATGGGAAGACATAGATCTTTCCCATCTGGGCTGAGGCTTTGCTTCCTTTGGGAGCTGCCCTCTCTTCCACTCTCTCTCTTCTTTATTGATTTCTCTTTGCTCTCTCATCTTCACAGCCTGCTATGAAACAGCACCTCCCCTCTCCAGATCTTTCCTGTCGTCACATAGCAATTTTTAGTTACAACTGGGACGTGCTTTTTACATTCTGAATCGTACAACTGGGAGAGATGATTATTGTCTCTCTCTCTTGAATTTCCATAATTACCTCAATGGCCTTTGATTTTTAGACTCTATTGCATAAAAATGCAGTTTTCCCCACACTGAACTCATTGGGACTGTTGTTTTTTTTTAGTTTAAAGTAGCTCTGCTACTAGTTAGTAACGGCAATTAAGCCCTTGGTGGAAAGAGGAGCTATACACAGAATTAGGCTGTATCTCTCTCTACAGAAAACCCTGCATAAAATGTTGAGTACACCAGGAAACAAATCTGCAGTTGGGAACCAAGTTTCAACTTCCCCTTTGCTTGGAAAAAAACGTTTCTTTCACTCTTTTGCAAAAGCAGTCAGTGTTCTTTGAACACCCTCACTTTTCGTGTTACCCAACCTATCCTGCTCCAGCCATGAAGAAGAGTGGAGTGAACAACTTCTGCTAACATCACCAAAGCCAAAAAGAACACCACCAGGGAGAGGATGGCCAGGTTGGCTGGGACTTTGAGCAACATCGTCTAGTTGAAGATGTCACTGACTGTGGGGATTTGGTTGGGAAAAGATGGTCTTTAAGGCCCCTTCAACCCAACCCAACCCAACCCAACCCAACCCAACCCAATGATTATATGATTCAAAGGGTGCTTGGTATGTCATTCTCATGAAGACTAATGTGTCTTGTTTGCCTAATGTGAAGAAATTAATTCTTTTGAAACCTTGCTGATTGCCTTTGGCACTTTACCATCTCCCACTAAGAGCTGTCTACTTGTCACACCTACAGCTCATGAACATGGACCCATGAAAAATACCCTTCTATCTTACCTTTTCTATAACTGAATGGATCTGGTTCTTCAAAACAACTTTTCCCAAGTAAACCACCCCACACCCTGACCCATGAACGCAGATCTGATTTGTACTTGCTGCACAGGAGACAATTTGAAATTACTACAAATCTAAGCTGTTATCACAAGGGTAGTGACACATGGTGACTTGGCATGGTGAGAGATGGAAAAGATGGCGTTGTACAGCACCCAAAAGAAGCTTGTTTTTTCATACCCTTGGTTATCTGAATCTTTCTTCTGTTTCCAGTTCTCCAATTAATGTTTCCTTCCTACTCATGATTAATAGCAAGCTTTCCACTCACATCCTTCCCATTTCCTCTTGACAAAATACAGTCTTCTTCTTCACTTGCAAAAGTGAATCCTTTTTTACTTTGCTTAGTCTGTAAATTTCTCAGGACAGAATGGATTCTCCCTCCATCTCCTTTTTAAGCAAGAATCACCAAATAATTATTTGACACTTTGGTGCCCATGTGATGCTGACCACGTCTGTCTTCCCAAGTTACCTCATCAAGTTGCTGATTCTGGATAGAGATTTCAGTCTCCTGAAACATGAAGATAAAATGCAAAAAACAACCTTAGGTATGACATCAACTGGTAATGCATATCAAGCTGGAAGAACTTTAGGGGTTTCTCCTTGAAAATATTTTTTCCCCTAAACATATTTATTTTTATTCTCTGAGATAGTCTCTAGACTGTGGAGATCAAAGAGAGCTGGAAATCCAGCAGGGTTTTTAAGTGCATTAAAGGTACTGTGTTTCAAAGCCACATGCCTAAACATTTAAGCACCATGGAAGAAATGAAGTAGCAGGTGGTAATACATGTAAACATGATTGTTCTAATCTTAATACTTTTCAATTTGTCAAAGCCTAACTGTGTGACAAAGAGCCAAAATAAAGGATGCTGTATGTACATGTAGACACACACGAGAGCATAAAATCCAAGGACACTAGCCAGCTTTGGGTTTTCCCTTTCAGCCACATTTCTGCTCTTGTAAGTAATTTACAGTAACAAGGATGTGTATTTACCAGACTTATGTGGAACCTGGCAAATCTAAGCAAGGAGTGCTTCTTGGGAAATTTGAATACAGAAATGTAATTCCCTGCTGCACTTCTTTTTTGCCGAGGTAAAGAACATAAAATGCCATCCACCATAGAACAGTGGCATGTTGTAAATATCTGCATATTGTGAATATATAGAGAGAGACATAGTCTATAATGTTTCTCACTTAGCAACTGAGACATTATAGAAATATTTTCAGGTGCTTTCACAGAGTCAAAGTGAGATAAAATGAGAGTATTTTTCTTTTTGTTACTTCTAAAGAAATGAGAAAATATTAACAATGGTGTCCACCAGATCTAACCCCTTTGGTGCATGTTTTCTGTACAGCTCTAGCTGTAAATAGAAAACTTCATCACCTGAGATCACCTGAGGTCCTAGCCTGTAAACAAATAGTCCTGTTTCTGTGTCCTTCCTGTTTCTGCAGAGTTTCTTGGGAAATGCCTTACTTATTGCAAGCTGCCATTGCAGTACAGAAATCAGTGTTGTTGAGATACTTGTACCCTGGAATTTGATATTGCTCATATTGATTTTATTGGACTTTGTATCAGAATTTGCTGATTTCAGACCTTAAGTTTTTAATATTACTCTGCTTCAAATGCCTTGGTTTATCTCACACCAGCCTCATCTACTATCACCACAGATTTTAATGAAGGCAAAGTGATTTATCAATGGGAACTAGAACTCTTGTAGGAAGCACTATTGAAGACTGGGGGTAGTGGGGTGCAAATAAACTGATCCTGTATGGTCCCAAAGAAAACTTCCTGCTGATTCCAGGTTCTTGCACATTAAGAAGAGATGTCTGTGGCTCCTGAGCTTATTCCCCCTGTGAATTAATGATCCATAAGGGACTCTTTGTACCAAGGAGGAGTAAATCACCCCTCCAGCTTTTGGCAGGCAGGAACATAACTGGGGAGATAAATGCTTTTACATTTCTCTGAACTTTGCTGTTGCTCCTGGGTAAAAAAATTCCCTTTCTGGAATCCATTAAAATCTGTGAATCTCAGACAAAGGCTCTTCTTCCTCCTCCCATGTTCTGTGTGAGATGCTTAATCTCTGCATCCTGGGGACATAACCATTTGTGAGCTGGAAACAGAGCATGAGCTAAGCCCTTCTGCTCTCGAGGTACCTCATCTGGCTTCCTTTGCTTGCTATGAATGAAACCTTTCATCTTGACAGCCTCTGACTTGTGTCAGAAGGTTCATGACTGACTGGAGCAACAATGGGTTGACAGAGAGGTATGAAACTCTTTAAAATGTGGCAATGCTAAATAAATAAAGATCAGCTTTAAGCACAGGGGAGAAAGCGAGTTGAGGTACAGCTGCATGACACTGTTTTTAAGAAAAAAAATGCAGCCTGGACTTTCCTCCTTATTCCTCTCCATGAATTGCATTTCCTTTAAGGAAAAGGTCATGCTTTCTTTCCCAGGCTGCTACAAGCCTTCTCCAGACAGGAAGCATATCCTGTGTCCTGTTTACTCCAGAGTCCAGTAGGAGAGAAGACAGGAGTGTAACTTCCATGCTGCTGCTCCCACTGTGCTGTTTTTAAGTGACCTGAGTACCAAACCTTCAGTTGAATCTTCACCCCTCTCAATCGTGGTGCAGCCCCAGGGCCTTGCAGACCTGGCAGTTGATGAAGATGGCCAGAGGGAGAAATACAAGCTTCTCCCTTTGGAGGTCTGGATGGCTATTTTTGTCAGATAGGAAACTGCAGCAGTCACTGGGGGAGATGTGGGAGGGGGAAAAGCACATAATCTGTAATTGAAGAATGTGTCTATGATTTATTCCAGAAGAAAGGGGTATATTTTCCTCATTGAATGAGAAAAAGAGACTTGGAAACCGTAACAGATAGCACATGTAATTTTCCACCCAAGTGATTTCCTTCACAGCTCACACCTGAGAAGATGGGGATCAGCCCACCCCAGTCATGCCCTGCTGCCTGCAGCACAGAGCAAGGTCCAGGACTTGTGGGTGGCTGAGGGAAGTTCACCAGGGAAATGCAGATAAATGTAGGTGTTCAGCTTTGCAATTGATTTTGTTTTCCACTACTTGGCACTTTATGGTACCAGCCTGCTGTCTGTGGGCATGAGCATCCATATCCTTTAGAGGATAATTTCCTCCCACTCCCCCCTCCACTGAAAATATCCTTGGTGTGAGGAGATGTAGCAAGAAATGCAAACTCCATCCCTTAACAGACACAAAGCCATGGTAAGTCAGCTGTGGCCGAGGGTCATATGTCTGTCCAGACTCCCAGGGCCACACACATCTGTCTTTTCCATTCCCAACTTTGCAGGGATATTTCCAATCTGTCTTCTAGCTAATGGGATTTGGTACTGATTTTCCCTGTCCTTTGTTTCAGTGCCACTGCACTATGAAGTGATGTAGCAGCATTACCAGAGCTGCCTGTGTGTTCCCTTAGCCCTCACCAGCTGTTAGGTTACACCAGCATTAAGGAAAAGAGACTTCCTTTCCCAGGGACAATGCCACCTCTTCCCATCTGCTACAGAATCCATGACAAGTGATGGCCAGTGTGGCTTTGATGCTGGTGGTGCTGGGTTTTCTTGACTAACCAGGACTTAAAAGCTTTTTCTTCCTCTGCCCATGGAAGTGCTGCAGTGAGCGTGGGGCTGATGGGCTTACCCACTAGAGCCAGAAGCAGATGCTTAATGGAGAGTTAAAGCACAGGCCAGCCATCAAGGGATCTGAGGAATGGGAAAGTTTTGAGCCAGAATTAGTAATTCAGTGTTTAAATGGTTGCCTTGGGGTATAAAAGCTTTTGCATTTACCAGAGTTTCTCATATGAAACACTTTAATCTCCTGCTTACATCCAGACTCGGCGCTTGGCGGGACTGCGCCTTGCCTGCCACTCTTCTTGAGCGAGGTCTTTTAACTTGTAGGTGAAAGAATTCAACCTTTGAATCTCACCTGAATCTCAGCATTACTGAATGCACGGCTGGTGGCAGGGATCAGGGAACTCCTCTGTCCAGTTCCCCCAGGTAACTCCAGTGCCTCCAGGAGCGTGTGACCATGACTTTATCATTTTGTCCCCTCCATCTGTGCAGCGGCTGCCCACCCCAGCAATGTTAAAGGTTTTTGACTGAAGACAGCTGTGCATCCCAGCACAGCACAAAGGTGCTGGTAAACCTAAGCCCTGTCTTGGAATGCAGCCAGGGTAGGGAACATCTCTGCCATCCCTTCTTCCCTCCTCATTAAGCAGACCTCTACTTCCCAGGCAAAAATATCCAGTGTAAGGTCTTAAGAGTTAAAGTCAGACTGCTGTGTGTGACCCTTCTCTAAAAAGCATGTGCATCTCCTAGGGAGCACTTCTTGCTGGCTGTCTGCTAAAGGGACTCTCAAGAGCTAAGAAGCTAGAACAACAATCCTTAGAGTTCCTGGCTGTGTGTTTAACACTCGTGGGTGTAGCAGGGGAACCAGGAAAGACTCCCACGTCTTGTGAAAGGAGCCTTGTGGATTTAGAAAGACAGATATTCAGGTCTTGTGGAAGAACGAATTAAATTTGACAAAGAGGGCCTGTAAAGCTGGGGCCTGTGGCCTATTTTATCCACTTCTTTAAGTTTTCTATTTCATCTATACAGACAGAACCAAAACAAATGTAAAAAGGAAGTGGGCTTTTCTCCTCTCTTGTAACAGATACATACTTGTGTCCAAGCCTTGCCATGGCATGAAGTACAGCTCAGCTCCCCCTGAAATAAACCACAGCTCACACATATCTCAGGGTGGAACTTGGCTCTTAAACAAAATTTAATGGGAGTCTGCTCTGGCTGAACTCTACTTATGACTTCATATTTTCCAGGGCTGTGCTACTGCTGTTGGCTGATTCATTTTTCTTTCTTTCTTTTATTTTTTTTTCCTTTCATTCTCTTTATACTAATAGGTATTTCAGTGGGATAACAAGACCTTTTGAGACTGTTCCAAAGCATACTTTTCTGGAGGCAGTGGTAAATAGTTTTGACAGTGCTTTGAGAAATTTGCAGGCTGTCTCATGACTGCTTGAGAAGGCAGACTTTTTCAACCTGTTAGGCAGCATCAACTGGTGAATTAAACTGGGAAGTTGGAAAGCACAGAAGGTGGACAGAGGCTATATTATGTATAGTATAATACTATGGTAGATGGTAGAGAGCAGTGAAGGTGGACAGAGGCTATATAATACATATATATTATGCTTCTGGCTTGATTCCATCATGTTTCTCATACTCATAAAATGGCATTTTCAAAACTTTCACTATTGGCCCAACTGAGCAGGTGGAATGTGTGAGGACACAGATTTCAAAGGAAGCAGAAGCAGTTTAGCAGTGAGAGCTCTTGCAAATCCCACCTCATATGTGAACCACTTGGTGTTTCACTTTGTGTGTTGGGAAAGTGCCCTGCTTTGAGCCAGCAGGGCCAGCAGTGGCTGCTGCTGCTTGGAGCAGTACCCTTGAAGGATGGCACAGGGTGTCAGCTCTGCTCTAGGACCCAGATCTGACAGCTGAGAGAGAGGCCCAGCTTCTTAGAACATTCCAATATAATCTTACATAGGAAATACCAGCCCAACTTTTTCCACGGCCTTCTAGAGCTACTGTAGTTCAAAGGAGTCACTGGACTCTGAATGTCTGGAGTTCTCTGCTCTGCTCAGAGCACTCTAGAAAAGAAGACTCCAGGTTTAACCAGCTGCTTTTCCCTTTATGCTTTTCTTCACGGGAACTTGTTTTTCCTGCATGTAGATTTATGATGTATTTTAACCACTCAAAAGAGCATTCCTGCTTTTTGCCCTCTCTGTCTGCACCTAGCAAACCTCTCCCTGTTAATGCATCAGCTGATAATCAGACTACAGATTGACTTGGATCAATTTGCCCATAAGTAAATAGCCCTCTAAGTAAACAGTAAATATGAGTAAATAAATAGATATTAAATGGAGGAAGGGACTTTCCTTTTGGTGAGCTGGTTTTCTGCTTGGAAGGAAAATGTTTAGGAACAAGAATGCCCTTTGCTGCAGGAATGTAGCAGCCAGCTCAAATCACAACAATTCAGTGGCAGCTTTCCTGCATGGGTATTTCATACTCTTAGGAGCAGCCCAAGGGCTTTACAGTAAGTGAAAAATATGTTGATCAGAGAAGTACCATAGCAAGCATTTGTTGCGATTGAAAACTACTAGACCATATTTCTTTGCTTAATGACATACATTAATCCTCCATTGAAATTTCCAGGGCAGTCCAAGATGAATCTGGCTTTAAAGGTTTAAAATACAGTCCAAACTATAAAAATGTAGCATTCTGACCAAAAAAAGGAGCTGGAAAAAAGTCTCAGCAATGTTCCTTTGTTTTTTCCTTTGTTGTTTAAACCGCTAAGGATGTCATCTACAAGCTTTGAAATGGTTTCAAAAACATGGCATTTTTTAAATTGGTGACCAGAATATGAATATTATCCAAGTACTCACTGCTACTTCTGTTTTCAGTCCAGTTTCCTAATGAAACGAGTCTTATGTGTTCCTGCTGTCTATCTGTCTGCCTAATCATCTGTTCATCCATCTGCCAGTTCTCATTGAGAACTTTTGGGTCCACTGACCAGTCTCAACCAGATTTGAAAGAGAAACAAGAGCCACAGAAATTATTATAATTTTCCAGGTTTCATGAAAGTCAACACTGTCTACAGAGTGCCATTCAAGTGAACAGTAACACAAAAAGGATTCCTTATTAGGAGATTAAACTAAATGAAGTTCTTTTCTACTTAAGAATGTAGCAGCATCAAGTTTTGGCATGATTGGTTTCCTTCCATAAACATGAGTCCAATTTAACAGGCAAAACACAGAGGGTAATATCTCATTTAAGCACCTACAGGAGATATCAAGCCCTTCTGACCGGGGCATGTTGAAAGCTCTGCAAAAAATGGGTCTCACTACCTCATGGCAGGGTTAAGCCCTCAGCACAAGCTTTGGAAAGGGATGGCTAAGCAGTGCTAACAATAATGTTTGGGATTTATTTTCCCTAATTATAGACTCCAGAATTCTTGGCTTCTTTAAACTATTCTAAGTTTGCTTATTTGTTGATGGGAAGGAAATTCCCATACCATACTCCAGAATTCACCACACTGTGTGGAGGCTGAATAGATCTTCTTGCAAGAAGGCATGTCAGAACAGAACAGACCGTAATAGCTGCAGCTGGAAGAGACACACAGCTATCACCTCAGCCAACTGCCTATTAGTGTCCTCCAGCAGCACCTGTGGAGACAGCTGAGATCACACAGACTCCTTTCCAGCAGTCAAACATCTCGTCAGGCTGGTTATTAGCCTCCCGCCTACATGGTCCTTGACATTTGTGTTGCATTAGGAGAGCGGAACATTAGCAATAAACTGTTAATGAATTTCACAATATAAGGCTGTGCTGAAAAATATTCAGTATACGGTTTCAGTGCAGGTCTTTTCATGCTTAGCTTTGTTAATGTGTTCAATATGCCATTTTTCAAATAATACCAGACAGTTGTCCAAAAATAATACACAAATGTTCCTTTTTCATTTTTTCCCCAACAATTACTGCACAATCTGTCTAGAATTGCTCAGATGAATGATAGATGGTAAAGAAGTTTTGCTAAAATTCCCCAACTCTGTTCAGACAGCTTTGAACTGATACATAAATGCTTTTCAGATAATAATGTGGCCTTTGTCTTTAGAGCAAATACGCAAAAGAAATCTGCATATTCATTGAAGAAACCTTGGGAAATAAGAAATGTTGTTGCCCTGAGCTACTATTTGCCTTGCAAGTTTCTAAGGTGTTTCAATATGTTTTATTTTCTTTGTTTAATATGCTCAATATTCAAAGCATTTGGAAGACTGTTTCCACTACAGATATCTCCATTAATAATATTAATCTCATCTGTGCTCCAGGAAAGATCTCTGTGTCCCTGAAGAGCATATGCTAAACATCCTGACATTTCCCCTTGCAACGCACAGTAGACAGTGCCTGAGGCAAGCACTAGTGTATGAGCTGGATGGAGCTGAATACAATTCATATCAAATAAGCCAGGGGACAGAGCACAGAGAACTCCCATTTCCAAGAATTATCACCTGTTGGACTGCTTTGCTACAAAATATTGATGGTGGGAATGAGCATAAATGAAGAAACCTGCCCGTATTGGGAAAGTTATTATACTTTTCTAAGGATAGGATCCTGGTGCTACATTCTTTGAATTCTTACAATATTATCAGTTTTTCACCTGTTTTCAAGTGGTTTCTAGGTGACATTATGTGTAGTTTAATTATATCATCTATAGTTTAAGCACAAGGTCAAGCTTTTTCATCTCAATGAGAAATAGACATTTATCAACCTCAACAGAATAATGGCCATGTTTCTATCTCAGCATGTCTGTGTTCATTAAAATGAGTTTTCTGCCAGCAACAGAGTCAGTGAAACACTCTTGTTTTTGGATCTATGCCTCTGCCCC
This sequence comes from Pseudopodoces humilis, assembly GCF_049639895.1. NCBI lineage: Eukaryota > Metazoa > Chordata > Aves > Passeriformes > Paridae > Pseudopodoces > Pseudopodoces humilis. Next base: position 13,606,078 of record NC_142207.1, read on the forward strand.
CTAAATGCTAACCCCCAGTATACAGAGGCTCTCTCACTCAGCAGCTCCCTGCGGGAATGGGAAGTTGCAGGGCTCTGGATCTATGTGCCTGATGGCTGGAAAGCTCATGGTTACTGCACAGCTGACTGCTGCTAAACAGAGCTTAAAAATGCTGAGTTCTCATTGCCTTTCCTTTAGTGCTGGGCTACTCTGGTCTCCCTTTTCTCTCCAGTCTGCAGTTTTCATGAAAATTGAAGCAGTCCTTATCTTTGCCTGCTTTTCCTTTAAAAACAGTTGGAGTTGAATAATGGAGTCAAAATTTGTGAAGGATAAAAGGACAGTTAGGCAGTAAGCAGGAACAGAGAAAATCAGTGTAAAAATGCAGTTGAATGTATTTGATGAAAATGTTTTAAATTCTAACAAGTAGTTCTGAGTGTCTTAGTTAAGGGGACTAATTTTAACTAATGTTTGTCTTAGTGCCAAATTCATAAATGCTTAGTGTCATGTCCATAAAAGAGGGTATGTTTCAAATGTAAACCAGAATCTAATCTTTGGAAGTTATTTTGGTCATAAAAGTCAAGCACAACAACATTAAGAAACGGAGATCACCTTATCCTCTTATGATGCAATCAAAAGGCTTGAGAGTCAGGTCTGAGACTGGCAGACCTGTTAGGTACAAATTAAAAGTTTGTCTTAGTAAATAATTACAAGCAGTTTAGCAGTTAAATTGTCTTACTGCTTCATGTAACCACTTACACGAGGGATTGGGTCACCTACCTACTCCAAGATCTCTTGGCCTCTGACTTTTCATTTAAATGTTTTGTCCCAAATTTTTATGCTTATGTTTTTCACATGAAGAGTTTAGATCAGTGGGGTATGCTGTTTTCATGAACTGTTTCTTAAGAATTACAAGATAAATATCAATTGCAGGTTGTCAGATGGGCTTTCACTTTGTTCCTGGTCAGCTGCTTTGATTACCTATGGTCATCTGCAACATTTGCAATGATTAATCAGTTAAGCCAGCAACTCCTGTGTATTCAGCTTTTAACTCAGTGAAGGAGTGAATGACTGGTTTGTTCCCATTTTGATTCAACAAAAAATTAATAGAACTTAAAAGTTGTTGACTTTGGAGGAAAGTCAGACAGAAATTAGCAAGAATCATCAGATTTACTGGATATTTAGTTTCTTTCAGAACCTCCCCAGTTATAAAGCCCTCACAAGGAGTACTCTGCTCTGATGAAGAGAGAAAAGGTGGGAGGAGAGGCAAAGGCAGGAAAATGTCCTGATCATGGACTGTATTTGACAGATTTATTCATATTCCATTTGTCACTCCTTCCTCAATGAAACAATTCCAGGTCAATTTATCTTCCCCAGGAAGACATTGTATATGAGCTGGCTTTGACATCTGTAGTGGAAAAATATAAATGATGGCATAGTTACATTAACCTATTTCCATAGAAAAGTAAGGAAATTTTGTAGGGATATAACTATACATATGAAACAATCAAAACAGGACACAACTTCCAAATTGCCACATGCAACATTTTTTTAATAGATTGGACCTTCTTCCAGGTTCTCACATTTTATACACCTTTGTATGATAAGACAACATTTGGTCTTCAAACATTGAGCAGCTTTCCCATAGGAGCATGGTAAAAACTGGGCACTGCAACATTTACAGCACTTCTAAAGTGGAATTGTCATTTTAATGTTTTTACCGGATGGACTTAATTGCCATCAGAATTGGTGGTAGGTATTCAGCAGCCTGAGCAATGAAGTTAGTCTCCAGTAACTTCTAACTCAAAAAAAAACCCTAAAACTAACCAGTGTGTGGTTCAAACTGAAAGGGGAATTTTAAGGCACTGTCGGTTCTTTTCCAGTTCTTTTGAGGGATAAACAGAAAAGTTACTTAAAAAATCTGTGTGTTTTTTAGTTTATATTATCCTTTAAAACAATTTTTTTTCTCTTTTTAAATTTGATGTGTGTTTTTTATTTCAAAATGTAGAATATCTGTTCCCTTTTAAAAGGTCCTTATTTTTTTTTAACCTAAAATATTTTCCCAAATTTCATTAATATTTTCTCCTTTTCCATCTTATCATTAAGGGATATCATATGTTTACTTTTTGACAAGATGACTTTTAGTGTATTTCTCCATCTCTGAATTTCCCCAAGACCCAATGGCAATTCAGCTTCACAAAAGGAGAAACTCTGAGAGTGAAGCTTTTACTTCCACAAACACTATAAACCACATTTTCTCTTAATTACTTCATAACATTCTAGAATGGTAAAAAACCTATTTTGCTAACACTGTACACTAGAATCAAATAAGATTAAAATTATGTGACAATCCTAAATTAATTCAACTAATTTGATAATTGCTTTTTATCTTTTCTATATTTCAAATTGTCAAAAATCTTGAACAGACCTTTATTTGAATGAAACTGTACTTTGTCTGTTTAGAATTAATGACAAAGTACTTGTTAGCTGGAATAACTAGAGAATTGGGCCCAGAGCATTTTAATTTTGTAGGTATTTCTAACCCACATGATGTAACTTACATTTTCAACACAGTCTATTTACTTGCCCAAAAGATCATGTGATTGTTGTTGTTATATGACACCATTATTTTCCTTATAATAATTTAGTATACAAGTGGCAGCCAAATTATTCTGTCTCTTTTCCAGATTGACAGATGAGAAACTGCTCCTTAATTTTGAAAGAACAGCCTTAATGTGTTTCATAGTCTAATGGGAGATGGTGATGACTTTTTCAGCAGAATATGTCAAATTGATGGGTTCAGGCTGGTGACCCTTCGGGAAAAGAGATGCCAGCTCTGGCAGGGCACTGCACCCTTGCTGGCAAATATTAAAATAGGTAATGACTTTTTTCATTCAGAATGGCCTCAGTGTGATGCATCTGATATTGTAACGGGCCAGAGAGCAGCTTGAGCAATTAACATATTTCTAACATGAAGTTTTCAGAAGTTGGTTCTACTCATTTTTACAGATGCAGCTGCAGTGAACCAGTTCTAACTATAGCTTGTAAATTAAATCAGTGTGCTAAGGTTAATAGATTAATGATTTTCTCATGAATGCAATGTGTTGGCAAGGCACAAATATAAACCAAAGGGCAAGGAGGACATACCACAGTTGCATAAACAATGGAGGTGTTAAGACTTCATTAGTTTTTCTATACTAAGTGTGTGATAAGAAAAGTCTTGCATCAGTGGAGAAAACAGGGACACATTAGGACCTGCTTTTCCAGTCAAGAGGAACAATGGCTGCAGAAGAGCATAAAAAGAACAAAAAAGAGCCCCTGGGAAAGGAACAGTTATGATAAATACATTTTTATAAAAAGACTATTTAAAAAAAAATTAAAATTGCAGTTGTTATAGAAAATATTTTTAACAGTTGTGAAAGCTGCCTGGTAGACTCCATATACTCCTCAGTGCTTTCAGAAGTTTATAATGCTTTACTGAACCAAATCAAATACCTTAGTATCATCTTGAGTGGAGGCAATTAGAAACTCACCTAAGCTCTTTATATAAAAAGGCAGTCCTCTTTTTAAATTACAACTTTTTAAAAATAAGGCAAGATTAGTGTGGTACGTTGTGTTAGGTCAATTGATACAAGCCAAAAAAATAGACAAACATTTATCAAGTTGATTATTGAGTAATCTGTATTTCATTCATCTTGTTATAACCAAAGTTCTCTTTCAAATGTATGGAAGAAGGAAAGAACAATCAATTCTGAGGTAAAACTCTCCTCTGAATTCCATCTCTATCTGGCCTGAATCATGGACTGGATCCATGAACTATTATTCAGTTTGAAGATCTCCCTTGTTTACTGGACATGCATGGACAGATAGTACGAATGTTTAAGGCAAAACCATTAAACATTTAATGGCTGAATTCCAAAGACACATTTCAGCCTACAGATAGAGACTGCTTACACACAACTGCCTGCAACAACTGGGTCAGTATTTGGTTCTTCAAAGCAGATCCGTCAATACTCAGTGACAAGTTTGGGTTGTTCTTCACCTGGAAAGTCCCATTAGCAGCAGTTTCTCATAAAGGGATTAGGTGAGCTGACTCAAGATGAAATCTTCCTGTGTGCTTCCTAGTCTGCATGCCTAGGAAAGCCCTGAAAAGGAAATGACTGCCTTAAGGAGTTCAACCCATCATTCACATGGATTGAATGAATTTCAAGCTCTTCTCATGCAATGAACGGGCACATCAAGAGAAAGAATGGGCTGCCCAAGAAAGCACTTAAAGACCTACTTGAGCGTAATTTAGCAGCCAAGGCTTTGTCTGAGATTGTAACCTGGCAGTCAGCAGTGGAGCATTGTGATAAGAGATGCTGGGGTTGCTAAGAATCAAAAGCACAAGTTGTGGGTAGGAAAATCCTGAGACAGGAGCAGGAGCAGTGCTGCCTAACTGCTGTGAGTGGCTTTGAAACCTACGTTGTCAGAGCTGCTTATAGATATCTGTATATTCACTCATCCTGACAAACTCCAAAATGCAGAATCACCCACAGCTGCATGGGAATCATGACAATGGGAGTTGTAATCTCAGGCTTTTCATTCTCAACTCAACGCTACCAGCTTTCATCTGGAACTTTATTTTTAGAAATTAGAGAGGCCTTGAGAAGTTTGGGATGAGGCCTACCTTATACCAACACCAAAATGCCTTTGTGGATTGCACGGTAGAGATTTGGCAGTTCACACTCTAGATCTATAGATCTATCTGTAGGGTCATTCCCACACATTCCTGTCAAATGTGCCAAATGGGGGATCCCTTTGCAGGTTGACAAATTGTAATCCCTTTACAATTACTATGTGTAATTCCATAGCAATCAAACATGTAGGTCCTTAAACTGTTACCTAAAGTCCTGACTGCAGAACCACCAAGAGTACAAATACTGGATTTATTTTTTTCTGGAAACTAATTTAGCAGGCAAAAATGATGCCTGAAAATTAGAAAGCTTGAAGCTTTCTACAAATTTATTTCATGTGTCACTGACAGTAGCCACAGAATCACTTAAAACCATTGTTTCCTGCAAGGAGCGAGATCTAAACTCTGAGCTTTCTATGCTGAATGAGAGAAAGTATTTGGGGGATGAGTATGCCCTTTCCCACCACCATATAAGTTGAATAGCTTGTCAGTTGGAATGTCTTAATATGGTTAGTCTTCTAAAGTAGCTCACTGATAAGTCTTGCACCTTAAAGACCTGTTTTCTGCTGTCACAAAATCATGCCAAAACCTCACTTTACAAAGCACATTTAGTCCTTGGCATTGTAAAGAGCTGGAAAGATCTACTTGAATGAAGCTCAGATATAAAAGAAAGTGTGGATTAAAAAAAAAATATTTTAAAGCCAGTGTCAGAATTTTGGGGCAGGAAGTGATTTATGGCTTTTAGTGGTTCAGATTTGCAATTTATAGAACAAAAAAAATCATTACAACTGTCAGAACTGTCAGAAAAGTGCATAGTGAGAATAAGAGAGTGCTGAACCTCAAGCAAAGCTTTTCACTGCTGGACCTGCCCACTTCAAACAAGTGTTCCTCAGCCAAAATGGAAGAGAGTAGGCTAAAACTAGGGGTGGGGAGAACAATCAAAATTCATAAAAATCAAGTTTTATTGGAAAATTGCACCTGGATGAGGTAATTTAACAAATTTACCAAAAACATTTAGCAGGAATTAGTCACCATCAGCTATGTTAACATACAAGTCAGTTGTACTGGTGTGCCACCTGTGAAGCACAAAGCCAGAGATCTGCTTGCAGTATTTAAGTCCGAAATATTTCTGGGACTTTCACAGGCTGCTGCCTTCTCAGCAGGATGTGATTGATGAGAATGAGACAGATAGCAATTGCCATTATATTGTAAAAATTCCTTATCTGTAAGTTTATGAGCAAAACTGGAATTTGATGAGTTTAACGTCATGACACAAAAGCATTTCTTTCCCATCATCCTGGCTTTTAAAAACATACTTTCCAAGAACAGACAATTTGATTTGTGTGTTCCATTCTTGATTTAGTCAGCTCATTCTGATGACCAGAAATTTTAGGAAAACATGTTTCCCCACAATCTTTTGATTTCTGTGTGTCATGGTAATCAGTGGCAGTAAATTACAACAATGTTTAAACACTTTTTAAACACTTTCAGAACAAGACTGTAGCTGGACAAGGGCCAGTTTAACAGGAGAGGAAGTTTTGCAAGGACAGTTTAGCATCAGATAACACAAAAGATGTCCTTGAAACAAAGGGAAACAATCAAAGCAGGTGCAACAGCAGCTATTGTAACACAGATCTCTTAGCACTCTACATGTGTAGAAGAGCAGAATAAAGAAGGTATGAGAAAGCCAAAGCCACTGCTGAGCTAAAAATTCCTTCAGTAAGCTGGATGTATTTTTTGCCTCAGGAAGTGAAGATTCAGTCCTACAGTAATGAACTGTATTTCTCACACAGACTGAGTTTAGAGAAGCCATGCTGTGGTTCCTGGCTAAGCATGGATTCCCTTCTGGACAGCAACCCCTGTTTCACTCCTGCTCAGGGAAGATGGTCTCATTCCATCACACATGCCTTGTGTTCCTCAGTCATATTTCAGGAAGGACGACACTGCTTGAACCTCGAACAACGCCAATACTTTCACACCTGCCTAGCAATACTGTAATATTGCCATGAATCGCAGCTATTTTTGGACAAAGTGAAATTTCAGAGACAGTGAAACTGGGATTAAGGGTGTCTCTGTGCTCTCCATTAACATTGCTCCAAAACTGATCTGGGGAGCAGACCTTGACCATCTGGTCATTGGTGGTGGTAGCTGCAATGTTCTGACACTCTGACTGATGCAGCAAAAGGCTCTCTGGGAGGACAGCAAGGTCTGTGGTCAAAAGGAGACACACAGAGGAGTAGCCAGGCTCTGGTTCTTGTAGTGAAATGGGAACTGTGGCGGGAGAAGCCACATCACAGTGTCAGCTGGCCGCTGAAGGACACAGCTCAGCAGAGCAGTGCCAGGGATGCCATAGCTCAAGATGAGTCCTGCACTCTGTTGCAAACTTAGAAAGATGGAAATGAAAACTTTTCTGCAAAGTGATGAAACCGTAATCCATTATCAAAAAGCACTGTGATGGCAAGTACTAGAGATAAGGCACCTGCTTGTTATCTGAATCTGAGAGGCACCTGAGAATGCCAGTTACAAGCAGAGAGTTACTCATAAACCTTTTTTTTAATTAAGGGGATAATAATTTGATCTGGAATTAATGTTTGGCAGCAAGCTGTGTGGCTTGGGAAGCGCTTTGGAATTGACGCCTTCAAGTATTTGACTGCTGTAGAGGAGCCTGCTTTTTTGGCATGCAGCATGTATTTGGTGTGTAAAGAAATACAGAGCATCTTGACCTTGAGGCAATTAATCTCTTCTGAGCACATGGGTTTTGAATAGACATAACAAGAGTTTTTAAATTACAGATGTGCTCAATCTTTCCATCAGTATATAGATGGGAGGAAACATGGGAAGGATCTCTGGGGGAGGGAAAAGCGCTTTTACTTTCTAGAAAAAGCACCTCCCATGTTTGAGAAGAGGTGGATCCTTTGAATCTCAGTTCTCCTCAGTTTGTTGATAACTGATGTTAGAGACTGGACATGAACAAGGAGGAAACTCTTGATAGTGTTTTGTCCTTCACTCATACTTACAGATATAGCAAAAGGCATCCCTGGTATCAGCCATACTCTTGAGTTTACAGAAGGATTTGGAGTTACATTTTCACCTTTGACAGGGAACTTTTGTATGTACTGCATTTACCAAAGGGAAATTGAAAAAATAAATCCCTCACATAAAGCCTTTTTTCTTGTTTTTTCTTGTTCAAAAGTCAGTATCATTTAGAATTATATAAATACATAAATCATTCAAAACTAAACAAAGAAATGTGTGTCCTGTCATTAACCTAGCATAGAAGAACTCGAGGAGTTTATCACCCTCTCAGATGTCCACATAATTAGGTGGGCTGATATTAGTGGCATGAAATAAGGAGCAGAAAATGATTCAGAGTTCTGTCCTGATCAACTAAGTGGAAGTTGACGAAGAAGTGCTTGTGTGTATGTTTTAACTTTTACTTAAGGTCTACATCAAACAATTAAGAGAGAAATATCCTCACTGGTTTTTGGGATTTTTTTTCATCTTCTCTTTAAAAAGCTTAGGCTATTTATTAGTTGGTTTGGGTATTCTTATTAAGTGCTATAAGATCAAAGTGTAATTCAAATTCTAGCTGCTCTTTCAGCAGCTTACATTTCAGACCAGTTTCATACTCCTCAAAAAAAAGTGGTCAGGTACTTCTCTTTTGCATTTATATTGTAAAGATTTTTTTATTTTCTTTTTAATGAATTATAATGAAAATAATGTTATTTGATTTATCAGCACTGAATTCAGACTTACTATTAGAGGGGACTGTGTTTTATTCACACATATGAGAGGCTTGCCGTAATTTCAAATGTAAGCTGAAAATAAAACAAATGCAAAGATTAAAAACAGAGCATTGCAGATAAATATTAATTAAAATCAATACACACAGATTAATTTGCACCAAATCAAGATCCAGACCATACTCTGAAGAGCCATAAATAGGAAATTAAATAGACATCAACCTTTTTTCCCTCAAAACTACCTTTCTGAGAGTAATCACAGTACCTAAATGCTCTTAATTTAAGCATTCACTGGAGGATGTTACAGGTAAATGCTCATAATAAACAGTAGGTGTTTCCCTGAGGGCCATGATAGTTTGCATAATGTGCTAGCTATTTCTTTTCCAGTGTTATGATGACAGAAAACTGTTACAGTAAGGCTAACTCTAATGTGAAGTTTCATAAATGTCTTTTGCTAACAAGAGATATTGATTAAGTTCTGAATTTCACAGGTTAAAATAGTACGACACTGCCAGTGCAGTCACTGCTCCTCCATATGATCCAATTTCTTTTTTATAATTAACTTTTTTATGTTCTATTCTATTTATAGATGGAGAAGTGGAGAGCCCCACAGCTGGAGCAGATGTGGCTGTTATTGGAGGTGAGTAGCAGACCGTACTAAGCAGCACCATAAGAATTAAAACAGCAGGTTTGTTGATTTCTTGCATTTTGCAAAACCCCGGCTTTGCTGACAAGACAACAGGAGTGGCACAATTAGAGTTAATTAGGCCAGTGGGAAATCTGCTCCCAGAGGGACTATTGGCAAGATAACAAGATGAGATAATGAGCATAAACTGTATACTGAGCAGTACCACCCTCATCCATTCCCCGTTTTAGGAGAAAATACCAAACAGTCCAAGAGAAAAGTCAGTCTCTGATTTCCTTCAGTATTCACTGGGTCACTTGTCCGTAGTACAGAGCTGGTAGCACCTTTGATTGAGGGATGTTAGCTTATACCAGCTGACCCTTTATTGTTTCAGAATTCACCGCACTGTATTTCCTGGTGTTCCATTAAAGCTCTCTCATGCATTTAAACTAAATACAGTTGTCAGAATAAATGAGCAAAGCGATGTTCATGGAGTGAACCTGTCTTTTTATTTTTATTGTGTTTGTTCATTTCCATGCTAACACTCTAATTTCAGTCATTCACAAGGGGCTATACCAATCATTAGTGCAAATTGGTGAGGTTCTGCTATATTTCCCTCCGGTCCCATCTCCTGTAACTTTAATTTCAGCTTTCTATGAACAAGTAGCAGGTAAATTGATTTGTACTTAGTCCCCTAGGCTTATTAATACTGTGCTACAGCTAAAGCCTATTAGAGCCTCTTGTGTCAAGGGATACCAGTGAGGTCCTAAAAATTGATGAAGCCCACACTGCAACAATGATATTATTTTAAACTTGAAGTTCTTTGTATAAGCAATTTCATTTCTGCTTGCAGTAGCTTCACATTCCAGAACCAAGCACCATGAAATCTGGAGGATAATGTTAAGGCATATCTTTAAAGACAGAGTTATAATCTTTATTTACACTGCTAATATTCTGTCAATTACTATGTTTTTATGCCTCTCCTCAGTTTACTGATGCTGATAAATCTAAAGCTTTGGAGATACCCACTTTTCCATTTAGCTTGAATATAAGATGCAGAAAAGAGGTACTCTCCACCTTCCCTGCATTGTGTCTGCAGAATAGTAAGCATTTCCAGGGAGCAATTCTTCTGACAAAATATAAAATTCACTTCTAGAAGAAATGACCACACACATGCCCTCTTCACTGACAGAAGAGGAAGCCCTAGGAATGTTCTGTTCTAGTCCTTTTCATTGTTTATTCCTTTAATGTTTACTTATTCCTGAATTCTTATGAATATAGAATCAGCTCAGTATCATGTACTCCTACAGAATCACAGCAAAAATGTTTATAAGCACATCTTGGATCCGTGCAAAAAGATCACGTTTAAAAAATTATAAAAGACACACAAGTTGAATAAACTTCAAAATACTTCTTTTTTTTCAGGGTTTTAAAGTCAATAATTTGATCTGGGAGGAAAGGGCTAGAGTTTGTAGGTTTTTTTAAGGATGGAATTGTCAGGGACTTGTCATTCTTTGGAGTCGTCAGGACTTACCTCTTTTATGGACTTCTACCTTTCATAATGGAAAAGGATCTTGAATTTACTTTCTTTCACTAGGAGTCCACCACCATTTAGTCCTACGCACATTGGGGTCACCCAATTTGAAATTTTTGTCCAGTGAACACAGCTGGAAATTAGCCTTAGTCCAGGAGACAAGAAAGATCTTCCCAGAATCCCTTCCTTCTGCCAGGTGTCACTTCCACATTCATTACAATCAAAATTTCTTAATTAGAGCACAGAATGAAATGGCAGCTTGCAAATGCAGAGCAGTTCCAGAGTCACGCAGCTTGTGCTACTTGTTGAATGTCTCCTATGAAATACTCAGTGCCCTGAACATTTCCTGAAATTGAGAGCAGTTGAGAAGGGGTTGTCTGCAGCACACCCTGGGTGTATGCTACCAGAACGATGAAATAAACCTATTGGTTTTCCTTTATGTTCTTTTATTTCTCCTCATTTTGTAATGAACTTTTAGCTCCAGTATGTTCAGCCGAATCAAGCCAAGATTTGAAAGAAAGCTAGTGAGAAATTCTTCCTGTATTCCTGCAGTATCTATAGCCCATCTTGATACTTGCAGCATGTTCTGACTCTGGCCACTGCAACATGCAAACCCCTTATGACACGTGAGCTTTTCCCTGGCAGGCAACTCAAGTCGTGATCTCTGGCTGGGAGACACTTCTCGTACTTTATCACTGGTGATACATTTAAGTGGTCTCTTTCCCCTAGGTGTGATTGCTGCAGTGGTGTTTGTCCTCATTTGCCTGCTGGTGGTGATGGTCCGGTACATGTACAGGCACAAGGGCACCTACCACACCAATGAGGCCAAAGGAACTGAGTTTGCCGAAAGCGCGGATGCCGCTTTGAAAAATGACCCTGCTCTCCAGGAAGCAGTGGATGAGAGCAAAAAGGAATATTTCATCTGAGAGGCAAGGATTTCCATGGAGACTTCCCCAAGGGAATCAATCAGAAATATAATATCAACAGAAGTACTAAAAGATGGATAATATGAGGATACAGGCGAGCATCCTAATTGAAAAGTATCTCTTTACGATTTTTTGTCACTGGGTTGTTTCTTTTCCTCTAGCAGTGAAGAACTAAATGCCAGATACTTGCCTGTTGATTTTATTAGCAACACAGCTGGTCACAGTTGAAATCAATATCAGATAAGAAGAAACAAAATCTCAGTATGAGTGATACACCAAAACCAGATAAAGATAGCAAATGTCAAGCCTTGACATTTGGTGAAAATAGCAGATGCCAAATGAAAACATCCTCTTAGAGATAATGATGCATCCTATTCTGATATGATGAACTACCTGAAATTAAATTTCAAATGTAACAGAACAAACATTAAACTAGATAAATGTGATCTAGCTCAAAAAATTAAATCTATAGCCCAGATATCCCCTTCATCCCTTAAATGTGCACTTTTATTGGCACAAGGGAGTTTATTTTGTTTGGGATTTACACTGGGATTTTTTTTTTTTATTATTTTTTAATTTTATACATATATAAAAAAGAAATAAAACTCTTGGAAAACATTAAAAAGGTAAGAGTGAAGGATTTATTACTGACTTTATGTGGCAGCTTGAGAACTGCAAAATGTTGGAATTTACATATAGTATATAACAGTCAGTAGACGTACAAATATGATTCCGATTAGTCTGTGGGTTTTGTGCACACATGCATAAATAGATATTAAAAATAAAAAGATAAATCCTGGTTCAAGCAGGCCCTTTGAAACAATGGAGCTCAGCTACATTTTTTTTCATGTAAGATATTCTTTGCCTGAATATTTATTTATTTATTTTGCATTAGAAAATTCTCTGAATCCCCACCAGCAGGATTTTGGAATTCAGTTCTGCTGCAGATATGAGTACATCTTTCACAAATGCAACCCTATGACTGTCACTATAAAGAAACCTGTTCATCTGCATCCCACTGGCTCTATTTCTCACTCTGTATGGCTTCTGTGTATCCTTTGCAGTGTGCTAGACCAGAGAATTACACTGACATCGATGCTGTAATATAAATAAATAAATAAATAGATTATTCATGGTGGGTCACATAAAGAGATCCTATTCCTCACCTAAGAATCAACACTGATGAGTTTCTTTACTCCAGTAAGTTGGCTTCCTAATTGAAGCCCACAATTACCTCCAGAAATAGGATAATTGTTCTCTGCACCTGCTCATCCACAGCTGTCATGGTGCCCTGGACCGCTGAAAATAGAGATGGAGAAATTCAAGATAACAAATAAGATACTGATGAGCTCTGCTGAAGTTGATATATTTTTTCCAGTGCTTTGATCTATATATGTGTGTACATATATATAAAGTCATCTACAGCTGTGCTTTCAAGACACTGCTGCTGATCACTTGTGCTCACTTCTTGGCACCAAAGCCTGGAAAGCTCCTGGACTCCGGCGTTCATTACTGACATTGGTCTCAAAAATGTTGTTAGAGATCTGAGCAAGGCAAGACTGAGGAGGACCCAACTGAAGAAACACAATATTTTTGTCTTTCAATCACAATCTCAGTCTTTTGTCAGTACTTGAAGTAAATGGACTCTGAATTATTTTTAGAATCCAAATCCCTTTAATTTTGAATCTTAAATCCACGTGTTAATATTTTAACCAAAGAATGTGAATTTATGAAATGCTTAAGTTACTTTCTGTAGCATACCATTGCAGAATCATGTTGTATTCTGTGGCTAGTGCAGTATAAAATGCACAAAACACAGTACTGACAGAGCTCAGATATTTTGATATTATGCACTTGACTGTCTTCTTCGAGCCATTAATATTTTAATCATTTTACTACTTTTGAAATAGGAACTATTTTATTTTTCCAGGACAAGTGTTAGAAAAAATCACTGATCTTAACTGTAAGACTGAGTTTATAAAACTGAAGACCCCTGACCCTCCAGTTCAATAAAGATGTAAATATTTCCTCTGAGAAAAGGGTAACTGGGGTGACTTGAGCTCTGCTGCCTCTCCCACACAAAGTGTGGGAACACTAAAGAACTTTCCTCCAGCCTTAGCAGGATCTAAAGAGGACTACCAGCCTTTCATACATTCAGAAATTATTAACATTATTAGAACTGTTAAAGTAAATAGACTTTAGAGAAAATTGTGATGGACATAGCAAATAAATTCCTGCCTCTGTCCCCAGTCATGAAATTCTGGCTTTTGCAAGTTGAGCCTGCAGATCTTAATTAGACACCTGTGTCTTACCTGTTACACACAGGAACTTGACTTAGTGTTTCTTTTGGTGTAGGTGTGAGTTTTTTTAATGATGAGGTAGACTTAGACAAAGTGCCACACTGGAATTGTAGAGGCCAGATTTTCTGGTGGTATATCATGAGTTCAGCTCAGCCAACTCTTACCAGTTCAGTCAACTTCAGACTTTGTGTCATTGCTTCCCTTAAATCTCAACTGAATACAACTTCTATATCTCTTCTTAATAGCTTAATTAACAATCTTTATCCCATTTTCCCTATTTATCTAGGCTGACAAACAGTCCAAGCATTCAGGAACAGCTTCCCTATTGATAATGAGCCACTTCGAATAGTTGGGCAGCAACACTTTTTTCATGAGCTCTGGTTTCAGTGAATTTATTTCTTTACTGTGTCCTTCTGGGCTTCAGGGCCTTGTGTATTTAGAAATTACTCAAGCACACTCAAAAGAGAGAAGAAATGGTTTGTGGAGGTTTTCTGCTTCTTTGTTTTCTTCAGGAAAATCTGTGCTTTGTAATGGAGCTCATGATACCTGATGACTGGCAGATTCTAATGGCATCATCCTGTTTTTCACTCATACAATAACTCTACTGTCTTGAGTCATTCAATTTAGGTGTAAAAAGGGTGAATTACAAACTTCCTATAACTTTTGCAACTAATTAGCAAAACATCCTTCTGCAAGCAGCATGCTGTGCTAAAACAAACCTTGTGTACAACGCTGAGACATCTCAGCTGGCAGCCGTAGCTTATCATCACTGATGGTTAAATGATTTTTAAAATTTGCTTCCTGAATAAAATAATTAATGAAACAGATTCTTCTTCCCCCACATACTTTTATGTGAGGTCCCTCTAATGCTGTGGCCTGCTGTCCTGCAGCTCTTTGATGCCCCATCTTCTCATCTGTGGCTGCTGTTCTTGCAGCTTGCAGTCCCCCAGCTCCCACCTGGATCTCCACTGATTCTCTATGGCAAAGGATTAGCCATTTACTCATATATTTATTTATCTACTTCTATTGATGAAGGTGCTCTGCCCCTCTCTGTTAGCCAATAATAATTTTCAAAAAGGTTTTAGTTTTGGATTGCCAATCCTATGTCAAATTTGAGCAAATCTGGACAATCTGACCTGAGACAGATTTACAGAGTGATCACATATGTCATGTTTTTACAGACAACAGGTCTTAAAATAGCACTGCAAGTTCTGTAGTTTTTAAATTTAATGTTATAAATCTCCAGTGATCATCTCCAGTTTTTCTCCCTGAATAAGGGAGCATTATGATGATCCCTCAAGCCAGTTGATTTTGTCCTCATGCCTTAATGCCCTGTGAAAACTTGTTGAATCCCACTTTGCATGGGAAGTCTTAGGTCCACATTTACAAGTATAATTTTTCAGTGATGTATGGGAAAACAGTGCACCAAAATGACCAATATTTGCTGAAGTTGTCAGACAGAAAATAAATATGATCCTATGGGAACATAGGATATTTTTTTAAGATGCATGGAAATGAAAATAATTAAACATGGTATTTCTGGTGACATTAGTGAGCTTTAAGAGTGGGTTCATGAAGCTTTCAAATTATTTGACTGATAAAAATAATCCCTTGCAAAGGGAAATTAATCTCCTTTTAAACCATTTCTTTTTGTCAGTCTTTGAAAAAAGTTTTCAGGGATTCAATATTCTGACATTCTGTCTTAACATCTAGAACTCAATTCCTTCTAATTTTATGAGCATAACTGACAGTCCTCCCTTGCACAAAAGTGGCTGCTTGCCCATGTCAGCCTCTGAAGCATCATTACAGGTCAGCAGAGTAATTCTGTCTGAAATAAGTCAGTCCCAACTGTGTATCTGGCCAGCCAGACCATGGATCTGGTATACATTTTCTTTTCTGGGGTTTGGTGTCTACGGTTCCAGGTGTTCCCCAGCTCCAATATGCCTTTGCACATTAATACAGACACAAGGAGAATTCAGTCAGCCACTTGTCAAGGAAATGAGACATATATAGATATACATATGTGTAATTTTTTTCTTTTTAGAGTACCAAGACCAAATCACTTTGGGATACTATTAAAAATAGGACTATGGGATTTCTCAGCACATCAAGTTTTCTCTTAAATCAAATCTAGGAATCACAGGGGTATATCAGTACATGGAGATAAAAAGGACTATTTTCTTTCAACAAGGAATGCAGACAAAGTGCTGAAACATTTATAGTTCCAGGATAAGCAGAAAAGAACTGCACCAGTTAAAGCCTGCAAGGATCCCTCACAGAACAGAGGAAACACTGAGACAAGATGCTGAGAAAAATCAGTAAAAAAGAGAAAGTAAAAATCAGAGCAAGAGAAGGTAATCTGATTGCTGTAGGGATGGAGAGAAGTTTTTCTTCAAAAAAAATAGATATTCCTGTTTGGAGAAATCAGTGTATTTGCTCACTGTAACTGCTGACAACAAATTTCTTTGAATTATAGATGTTTTCTTTGAATTAAAAGAGATGTTTGGATTCCTTATGTGTGCAAGTCCAATCAAAAAATGATGGTACATACGCACCAACAGAACACTCACATTAAATGGATTAAAAGCTGTTTATTGCATTTTCTAAAGTCTCTTGTTCTTCACATGAGAAAGCTTTGTATGTTTAGAAAGTGCAGAAGCAGCAGTTCATTCAGGACAGAATACTAAATACCTGAACAAGCAATGGACCCACATCTGATGTCTGGAAATTTGGGTAAATAAAGGAAGCTAACAATATCAAAATAAAACCTAGATGCTGAGCAAAAATTCCACCAACCATATTACAAAGAAATTAAACTTTTGTTGTAGTAGAGATTCTTCTCTAATTCAAGACAGTAGTATTGTAAGTGACTGAAAAGAAGGAATCCTTATTTTATGTACCCATTCTCTGTGTGGTTGGGACAAAATCCCATTGAATTCAGCAGGACAAGTAATTGATTGACCATATTTATCCTTCCTGCAAAAAAATTGTATTTCCATGCATGCTAGAAAGAAGCATATTAAATTAAAATACAATCTTTATAAGTGCTGATCTTTCAGCATAACTTCTTGCCTTCACACCTTTTCTGTTGTTTTGAACTCTATGTATGATGGAAAGCATCTGATATGTTGTACTAAAGTCTATTTGGATTGCAGCATTGCAATGAAAAGAATAGAGAAAAAGAGCATCCAAATCTTACTGCTGATTTTATATTAAAGCTGACTATAATGTTTGTATTTACCAAAGCTATTAATACACTGATGGTGTAAATCTACTATATTTTGAATGGAAAAAAAAAATTAAGAAATTAATGACTTTATAATTAAAGTTGTAATTTTCAGCATTTAAAAGGCTCTTCTCATGTTTTTCTTCTTTTTCAAAACATCATGAACTTTTAGAATTGCCAATTATGTTCCTTTCATGAGAATGTAGATCAAAAAGGAATAGTCAGCTAGAATTTTTCTTAATAGAGTATACAAACTCTAAAAGATATACTGCTGGTGTTTGCATTCAAAAGCAAGAGAAGCTTTCGATAGATCTAAGAAGAAGTCAATCTTCAAATGAGAAATCAAACAATTATTCTCTCTGAAGAAACATTACTCTGTGGATGTTGGTGTGGACCTGTGCCCTGCTCTATGATCCATGGTATTCTTAAAAATTCTGGGCAGATTATAAACATCTAATGGCTATTTGCTGTTGGCTGACCTGTCTTCCACCCAGCTGGTACCAAATGTGAATATTTCTGCTTTGTTCTGCATGCTTTCCATACAACTTATCTTTTATCTTAATATATCCCCAGTTAAAGAGTATTGAGAGGATATGCCTGGTATAACAAGTGTTGTAATAGAGTCATAGAATTGTTAAGGTTGAAAAAAACCCTGTAGGATCATCAAGTCCAAGCATTAATCTTGCCACTGCCAAGACCTTTTTCAAAGATTACTGTCAGTGAGAAAAGGTCTTCAGGTAGTATATTATTGCGTCAAAATGGTACCTCAAAGTGGTGAAACCAGAAGGAATCACCAGGAATCAGCTAAGTTTTGATATCTGTAGAGAAACTGTTCCAATGGGCCTTTAATGTGCCCTAGAACTTTGATGGGCAGACTGTTTGGAGGCCAGCATCAGCCAAGTGGTTCATCAGCAATGTTCTAACAATGATGCAAAGGTAAACAAGGAGGAAATGCTACTGAAGACTATAAGCTGGATCCTTCATTATCAGCCAGCACACTGTGTAAACTGGACCTTGACTTCGTACCGCATCAGACAACAGGATTCTGTGTTATTGGAGGTGTTTCCAATTTAGCAGCCCGAATCTGTGATGGCCTTTACTGCTACCATTGCATGGCAATTCCATGGAGACTGGCCACAGGCTAATTGCCAAGGAATAATCAAAGTGTCTTCACACCAAATGAATCCGTTATGCATGGCCAGTAGTTGACAAGATTACAGCAGAAACAAAGAGGTGAATAAAGAACATATAAGGGGAGGACATGAAAAAAAGAGGTTTCAGAATGAAGTGCCATCACATAGCATGACCTTGCACATACATATGATTTGCTTCATACCTCTTCAATCAACCTAAAGCTTCAGCACGAGATATTTTGACTACACTGAGAAAGAAAAGCACCCAGACCTTGAAGTAATAAATCTGTTTCCCAGCAAGTATTTTGATTAACATTTCTATTTTAGCTTCAAAAGAAAGGTTTCATACCTTAGCAACTAATCTTTCTAGAACTATATATAGAACTATATATAGAGATGTTTCTTAATTTCTGATGTTTGCTTAATGACCAGGAACACCTGAATGGTCACTCTTTTTCCAGTGAAAAGAAAGTATTTAATCTCACTGAGGGATTGCTAGCAAATTCACTTGGAAGGACTTCTCAGTGTGACATATAGGTATGTTAATAAAATGCAACTCAGTGTCACATTTTTAGTTACTGGGAACAATCATCCTTATTCATTCTAACACTTAATGGAGTGATCAATAGCATTTTAATAAAGATCCCTGTTGTTCATATTTAACATAAATAAGATTTTATATTGTATTTCAATTAAATTACACTTTCTGCCATTCTTTACTGACAGTTTTTGCTTTCTTCTTCATTCATAAGTTTTTGTTTCACAAATGTATGTGAGACCCTCGGGGCTCTCCATACCTTTTCTTATATTCTTGTAATGTTCTGCATAAATAGACCCTTGTGCTCAGAATTTCTTCCATAAAGCAGAAATATCTCGATTCCTTTCTGTCAGCAGCAGCACAACTTACCTAGCAGAACAAAATTTGAAGAATCAAAGATTATCTGTTCCATAAAAAGAGCTCAGGACTCTCTCAGTCTTTCTTCGTGCATGACATGAGTGATGTTTCTGACATCAGGACGCAAGAAAGCAAAATGAAAAATGGAAGGAACAGCACAGAATCAGGAACAAGTGGATTCCCCTGAACAGCAAGATGTTGAACATTTGCCAAAAGCCCCCAGAAATTTTTTTTTTTTTTTTTGCCTTCTCATTCAAAACCTCTCTCACCTTCTTCCCTGCAAAGAAACATCTGGAAGCTGTGTTTAACCAGATCTCTCATCTTGCAGCTTCACTGACTGCAATGAAAAATGGATTACAGGCGCAAGGATAAGAGCAAATAGTTCAGGATCAGATTACTTCAAACCTTAACAGACCCACCAAGTCAGCTTACTCCTAGCCCACTCACGGGTATAAGTGACATGAGTTTTGAAAGACTGTCCTCATTTTTTCATTTTGTTCCATCGCCCAAGTCCTGTTTTCATCCTCTCCTCCTGTAGGATTGGGAATTTCCTTATTAGCCTCTGTCTGACCTTTTCATGGATACAATCTTTGGGGGGAGAAGAGACTGTTGTATTGGTTGTGGCGGGGTTATTTCCCCATACAAAAAAAACTTAAAACTTGATAAAATTGTTTTGTTAAACTCCAGTTGCTCAGGCTATTTGGTAAGGAAGATAATGGAACAGTTGTGAGTGAAGGTCATATTCCCAAAGATCAGCCTTTCTCCCCAAAGCATAGTGGCATTGAAGATTTAAAAGAAAGCAGTATAGAATATTTTTCTAACATGGATCAAACAATATATTTTATAAAAACCAAATTCTAGGCCAAAGTTTAATTGTTTTTGAAAAAAAATATCTGAACCCCTCATAATTGTCTCCTCTCTGAAGTAAAGAGTAAATAAATAAACAATAATAAACAGTCTGAAGAAAAGGCATTTTTAATCAACCAGATGAATAAGAGGTCATTCACTAAAACAATTTCTTTTCCAGCAGTTCTGTGTTGAGCAGTAAAATTTGTTAAGACTGCACAAAGAATATTTTGTTTCCTCTTCCCTCTGCAGGAACATTCATGAAATGTGTTTGTGTCATTTTAGCTAATAAACATTTCTTTTTTTATGTAGTGTCTTCCAGGGTCTTGCCCTATCTCTCTATGCAAATTGTATTTAAGGCAGAGATGGGAAAATATATATAATCATTCATTGTCTAGCTCCAAGTTCAGGCAAAAGTTCCCGTCTTCCAAGTGCTCCTTTTCATTTTATTGATATTATTATGGCAAATTAAACTGCTGAGAAAATGCTCTACATTTTCCTAAAAATGTGTATGTAGAATGTATCTCTCTGAAGTTGGAATTCCCAGCCAAAAAGACAACAGAGTCTACAATGAATTAGAAAAGCAGGAGTGCGAGACTCCCTTAGCCCCATGAGGAACACCTCTGCATGTGCCTTGGTTTGCCCTGGGACTTCAATAAAGAGAGGGAGGCTATGGGGGTTTTTCCTTGTTTTTTGTTGTTTTTGGAGGTTTGTCCTAACAGTGGTATAGCCCATCCAGCAAAATTCCTGATAGGAGTAAAATAAAATAATCCCTCCAAAGATACATAGCCTTCTCCTCCAGCTGCTGGGGTGCAGAACATACACATATCCATTCTCAAGGTCTAATGCCAAGTCCATAAAGAGAAAGTTAAGCTTTGCTCCACTGTACCCATTAACACCATTCTGAACAAGATCAGGGAATTATTTCTATCCCCACGTGTGTATGCCCTAATTTTGGATCATTTTAGAGACAGAAGCTCTGTAACAGAGCGGCTGCTTTATCCCATCTCTATCACAAGGAGCTTGCAAGCTTGCAAGGGCCATCAGCTACTGACAAAACACTTTCCAGAGGGTCTCACTACCTGCAATTGAAACAGCAAAAATGAACTCTGCGTTAGCTTTGGCAACAGCTGCAAGAGGCCACAGACGCAGAGTCCATAACTTGTAGGAGCAGTTGGATCAGATGCCATAAAACCAGAGCAACCTGTGGTCCTGAAATGCTGTGTTGGTGTGTTAACACACAAACACGTGGACCTGGGAAAGCAATGAATTCTCCCCTGGTACCTCAGGAATGGTGAAAAGTGAGTTCATGCTGCCTAGCACCTCACTGTGTAAACACAGCTATATACTTGTATTCTAGAGCAGCATGGCCACAAAGGCAGGCTGAATTAACCCAGCCCCACACCTGTCTGTGGTTGTTCAAACTCAGCACAACAAAATCGAAGAGAAATCTCTTCTGACAGCTGAGTCAGAAAGCAGCAGGAATTGATGGCAGTGACTCGCTGTGAAGATCAAGCTGTGGTTCTCACAAATATTTTATCACCATACAGCACAGAAAACCTCTCCATGAAATTCTCTGCACCTGCACACTGACAAGCAAAGTCCAAGCAAGATCTCCCCGTAAAAGCTGTTTTCGTATTTGTATCCAGAGGGTTGACTCAGCCCACAAGCAGCTTGTATAAATTAACACAGCTCTCTTCACTTCAATGCCATTCACTTCAGCTAGTTTGACTCAAAAAAAACCCCACGAACAACAAAACCAAAAAGCCAGAAAACCTTAGTTTAAATTTGTCAAGAACCAACGAACACACTGAAAAATGAGATCTGCATGAAGAGAAGTTATGAAAAGGCTTGATTCCAACACTTAGGACTAAAGTGTACTTTTTGTTAGGCTTCCAGGAAAAATTAATGTTGCAACAGGTAAACTGGAAAATAAAAATTACCTTAAACACAGAAAAAACCAGCATGTTTGAAAGCAGAGAGTTCTGATCCTTTCTAAATTATGTTGGCAGAGCCTTAATTTTGCAGAACCAATGGGGTTTTTTAATCTCCTCAGCACAGTTAATCTGAAAATGTGCTACTGTAATTATAAGCCAAGGCAAACTTGCATGCATTCTAGGCAGAGTATCACAAAAAAAAAAAAAAAAAAAAGAAATATGCTATTGTGAATTAATGACTTCATTAAACAAAATTTCCAGGATTTTGTGATGGGGGACTGAAATGATGGGCGAGAATTATCTTCTTTAAACATCTGGGAGCAGAGCACAGCTGGCTCTCTATTGGAGCTTGGCACTCAGCATGCTATGAGACATACTTCAGTACATAAGAGTGGCTCTTATAGAGCTGAATCATTTTGGCAATTAACACTCAAAGCAATTTTCACACAAGCTCTTGATACATGAAATTTGAGTTTTCCATAAGTGACAGGCAGGCTGCTGTATGCAGACAGTGCCAGCTTTGCTGTAGCACTTCAAGGTTTATGAGGGGGAAAATGTGTTCAAAAATGGAAGGTGCTTTAAACAAGTTTTTCTGCTCACTTGAAAAGGAAGGCTTACTGACAATGTTTTACTATTATGGGCCTGCCTAAAGTTAGTTACCTCACAGGAATATTCAGATCAAGGGGAAAATTTTGAAAGTTTTATATCACAAGAGTATAATGTCTTAGAGGACCAAAAAGATAATTTGCTTTTTCACCTCTTGCACAAAATCTTGCCTTGGGTTGGCTGGAGAGTCTCTCTTAGGAAGGTAATTGTTCACATTTCCTATGAAGAGCAGCAGTGTAAGTTAGTGGCAAGAAACTGAAACTGTTGAGAAAAGAATACTGATAAGTGCAATTACTTTTGGTCAAAATTCCTGTAAAGTCATCAATTTAGAAAAAATACATTTTAAAAAGCCAACTATATTTAAGTTTCCTATAACTATTCCCTGAACACTGTTACGCTATCACATACAATATACTTTCTGACTCAGAATTCCTAGGAATCTGGGAGTTGACTGATGGATTTATCATGCTTCAAATGGTTAATCCAGTTCATATGGCAGGCAGGAATTACCACAGACAGAAAAAGATAGTAAAACTTGAAGTTAGTCACAGATAAAATTAGAAATGGAAAATAGAATTTGTTCTACCATCATAACCATCACACATAACCCAAGCACTTTGCAAAGTCAAGATATCAACCTTAAATTTAAAGCACAAAATGAAAAATCAACATTCTTCTCCCACACCAATCTGTGAATTGCAAGTGAAGGTCCAATGTTCATTAAAGTAGTTTTGTTTATTTTTGAATGATTAGGTTATTTTTTTCTTTTTTTCTTCTTTTTAATTAAGCACAGGACTGAGTAAAACATAAGCCAGAAGAATACTTTAAATTTTGCTGCTCCGTTGGTTCTGCAGAGTAGTGATTTCAGGTGCTCTTTGAACTGGAATATAGTGATTTAGTAGCAGTACAAGGAAGGTTATTTAGAAGACAAAGTTACATAGGGCAGTTGCTGCCTGCCATTCTGCTCTTAAACTATCAGCTGGTTCTGATAAAGCTGCTCAATTTCCACAGAGATAACTGAGAACAGAAGCTGCCTGAAGACCCCTGACTTGATTAGAGTTTTTAAGTCAGAGTTGAACCCTATCTTCAGAAGCAGTTTTCCTATCAGTAGCTGCTTCAGAGCAAGCAATAGAGATACACAGCTGGATCCTTCAGACCTAAGAGAAAATTGAGCAAAGGTGCACCGAGAGGAAAACCTCTGCACCTGAGGTATCTCAGAAAGCTGGGTTTACTGACAAGTAGGGTCAATACCAAAGATTTTATTTATGCATTGCTGCTAAGACTGACAATAACACTTTGTCATTAAGTGCCTCAAACTCATTTCACCTAAACTCATATTCCACCTAGGCTATTTTAGGCTTCAATGACCAGAAGCATTTCATCAATGACTCAGAACTCCCAGCACACCTCGCTTCTTAACACTTACTCAATTGCTGCACACCTGGACTTCATTCCCCAAAATACTGCTATTATCCAAGAGTCACGAATCCTTCCAGTCACCTAGGGTTTGCAATCTAGCACAGCAACTAGGTGTAGTTAACTTTCTGTGCTTGCTTCCACTAGGGAGCAAATCCTCTCTTATTTAGCAAATAGTCACAGCTGGGAAAAAGATTTTATAAGGAAGTTTTTCAGTCATCCTTTGATTTGACTAGAGGGGTGCAAAACAGCATGGTTTTCATTTGGGTTTCAGAATGTATTTGTAGCCAAAGATGAAGTATGGAGAAAAGTTTGAAGGAGGAAAAACTGCAGTGTGAAATACAGTGATGCTTAGTGAGGAGCACTTAAAAATAGCTCTTGGAGAGCAGGACATTCAATGAAAAGAGCAGGTCCATATTTCTGTATAATTCTCAATGGCTTTTCTATATAAGGATGGTTTTCTGGCAGACCAGGATCCTTAGAGGGGGAACAAGTTCTTCCACCCTCTTTTTCTCTCCCTGCTCACCTCATCCAGCGTGGATTTCTCAGTCAGACCTCAGCATTGCACCATTCCCCCTGAGGAATGCACTACACCAAGCACAGCCCACACACTCTGGTCTGCTGGCCAGTGCCTCTTCTACCCTGCTACCAACAGCTTCATTTTGTCCAGCCCTCGTCTCTTTGCCACTAAAGTGGTTGCTCCCTACCAATGAATACTAAGTCTGCTTCCCTGTGTGGTGAGCTTTTCTTTCAGCTTATTTTGTCTCTAGTGACTCAGGTCAACAAATCTCTCTCACCTTCCTCGTCGTGACATCTGAGTAAACTTCAGAAGCAGTTAGAGGCTGACTCTGGTAATGTAGGGAATGTGTGTAGCTCTGTAAGAGAGCTGTAGTGGGACAGAAAAAGGTCCATGTAACCTGATACCTCATCTCCTTTACTGATAGCAGGTGTAAGGGAAGGCTACAAGAACAGAGGAACCTTAAAGTGCAATTTTTCTAAAATATACTCTGCATATTGATTATTTAGAGATTTTTCATATCAGAGGAAGTTTGTATTTTCAGAT
This sequence comes from Pseudopodoces humilis, assembly GCF_049639895.1. Classification (NCBI taxonomy): domain Eukaryota; kingdom Metazoa; phylum Chordata; class Aves; order Passeriformes; family Paridae; genus Pseudopodoces; species Pseudopodoces humilis. The sequence continues at coordinate 13,630,979 of NC_142207.1, forward strand.
TGTAAGGTTTTTCCTCCAATAATTTTTTAATTCATTAATAATAGGTTTTATTTTGAATTAACATCATTATTTTTTGTGTCTCAGACATGCTGAAGCAATAAGCTACACAATTTTATTTATTTAATAAAGCAGTACGTTCTTTTCTTTGTTCTGAACCTGTCCCAGAGTTTCTCAGCAGACTCCTGATAGTCTTTGCATCAGATGACAAAGAGTTTTTTCCATTAACTTCCTTGGTGGTCCTTATATCACTTGGAAGCCCTGTCCACCCTCTGCAAAGCTATTTAAAACAGCAGCAGTAACATGACCTGCCTTGTGTGAGGAAAACTATAGCAGCAGTTTCAAAAAATGTTAAATTGGTTGGAAAAGTACATTCTTTAGATTTTTTTTTTGTACTGCTCTCAGCTTCTGTTCAATGAGTCTTTTAAAGCTTGACATCCATTCTCTGCATAATATAGTCAGCAAGACACTACCTTTGTGGCAGCAGCTTTATTCAAGAAGATAATGTTCTGCAATCCATGGCTTCTATGCAACAGACAGCATTTTAATCTTCATGTGATTATAGACCACTAGAGGGTTTTCAGGACTGTCTTTATGTGTAGTTTTGATAGTAAAAAAAAAAATAATTGGCTTCCACACTTTGTGGTAAAGCTGTTCTCTTCCCCAGATAACAAACAGAATTCATTGGACTGAACTATGATAATTTGCAAGGCAAAGCACTGATGGGTACATAAGAGTCTTGAGCCCTAAGTTTGTCTTATTTTGGATGGACTTGGTTATTGTATCCAGATAAATTGGTGGCAGGAATCCCTGCTAATACAAAACAGCTGCAGGCTGCAGATGGGGTAAATTCTAGTTATGGAGGCAGCAAATTTCTCACTAGCTGACAGCATGGGAGCAGTATCAGAATGTTTCACCCATCAGAGTTTCACACATCACTCTCCAGTTTCCTTTCACAATCATAAAGCTATTTTTTACCAGTGCTAAATAGGACTTCTCTTGTCTTTTCATGAAACATGAATCAGCTCTGCACTAGAACCAGGGAAATACAAGCCTGTAGAAGTCCTAGTCCACCTTCCCATGGGGTACCACGTCAGTGAGCTGGAGGTAAATATAGAATCACTCCTCATCAGTGATTTGATGAATAAAGATCAATGAGTGTAGTCACAGGTTTTGCATTGAAAGTTTGGTCCATCTCACAAAGTCCATTTTCATTAAGTGAAATGTAATATTGTCTAAATATTATCTAAAGAAGTGAGGAACAGAACGCTAATAGCCAGTGTGACATATTTATAGTTCATAACAACAACACAACTCGACATACCTTTCAAGGGTGATATAATGGGTGAGCACCTTCCCTGGATGCACCAGCAGACAAGAACTGCAATGATTTTTTTTTCCCTATTTGGCCCTGCTCACCTGATGCTGACACATTTCCTGCATAGTGGAATGACATGTCCAGTTCTGGTGTTGACATTTTAAAGAGGATGTTGAAAAACTACAGGGTGTGTAGGGAGGAGTCACAAACATAGCTCAAGGGATGGAGAAAAATATTTATGGGAAGTGAATTTGATCTTATCTCAAAGAGGACCGAGACAACCATGACTGGTGCATTAGTAACCTTCAAGAGAAAAGAGGATATACAAAATTGTCTTTTAATTTTGCAGAGAAAGGCATAAGAAAATTTATGGAAATTAAAATTGAGCAAATTCATATTAAACAATTTTAATGAGCGTGATTAACCATTAAAATACGCAGAATCAGAGCGTAGTAAGTTCTTGATCTCTGTGCCTGTGTCTGTGTTAACACTTAAAAAAAAAACAGGCTCTCATCAGCAAAGTTATAGTCTTTCAGCCTAGATGTGGGCTTAAATGGATCACAGTCACACTTTTATGGATTCAGGTCAAGACTGGCTATCTTACACATTTCTGGAGCAATATGTAAGCCAAACATAGTACAGGCTGCTGGACTCCATCCAGGAATAAAAGTGTGTGATCAACTGGCCAGGCACTTGGTCTTTTCCATCCAAGGGTGAAGTTTTGTTAGCAGATCTACAAATCTACACAACCTTCCCTGTTCACAAAATGTCTTGAATACCCACACTTTCCCAAAGCAAGCCTGATTGCAAAAATCACTTACCTTCACTGAGGGCAAGTACTGCAAAAAGTCATATAAACAGCACCACAGCTGTGCCTCATGAATGAGTGAAGCCAGTAGCTATTGCCTCCTGAAAATAAAAGTGTAGGAGGCCTACCAGCTTCTCAGGTGCTGTTTAACCTGCAGGTATTGTTGTTTGTGTTGCTCAACACAAAAACCTGTTACAGTATTATCACTCACTCCAGCAGATATAGCATTGCTAATTATCCCATCATGTACTACTTTGCAGAGATATAAATAGCCCAGTTAGTGTTCTGTTACATTATCTAGCAAAGAGCCTCTGAAGTCTGTGTAGGGAATAGAACTGCTTGAAAAGAAAAGCAGGTCACTTTAAAGACAGATGCTGTAATTCCTCTGCACATGCTTCAGACACTACAGTTTGCTTGAATCAATTCAATAGAGAAGGAAAATGGTAACGACAAATAGGGTGATGAAAGAGATGAATTAATGAATAGTCTTATTGTTGAGAATTCACTCAAAGCAGAGATGTAGAAGCTGATGCAAATACCATTTGCCTCAGATTCTCCCAGATACAATACTTCACAGATCCCTCCTCCAAATTAAATTCATAATTTGGATCCCTTTTGCTGCCTGCTAAAGGTGATGTTTCATTGCTGCCAACAGAATGGCTTCTTCTAGGGCCCTGCCTTAGGTGCCTCTTGTGTGTACCCCTCAGCCCTTCCCCACAGCTGAGAAATTTTGCCATATCTGGCCTTGGCTGCTTATTCAGCTTTGGTGCAATGGCAGACTCTGTATGGGAGATTGTGCCTGATGAATAGGACTCCCAAATTTCAAGCTGAGATTTCCAGGTTATAAATAGATAAAATCACGAAAAATTGGTGAAACACAGGGTGGTTTGGGTCATTTGTACTCATGCATAGAATAGCTAGAAATTCTGGACAAATGTCCTACATCCTGAAATTCTGCCTAGGTAAGATTTCCAGGCAGTAAATATATCTCAATGGGAAAATATATTTAAAGTAGTATAATTATTAATCTAAGCATCTGTTAAGAAAATATTAGAAAAACTGGGAAGTGTAGACCTATCTCTTGGAGAGGGAATTGACAGAGAAAATTATCAAAACCAAGCTGAGGAAAGAAAAATTTATTCTTAATGAAAATTTGCTGATAGTGATATATTGCGCTATATAGTTGAATCACTGAAAGGAGGTGGTATGGGCCTCATTTTGCATCTGAAGAATGAAGAGCATAATCCCAGTTAGATATTGGGAAAAGGAGGTGACACAGGGGTCCGAAATTTGTTTCATCTTTTTCCAAGTTCCATAATCATTGTTGGCATCACAGTGATTTATCTGCAGTGTGTCTGGTATTCAAGAAGGAATTATTTACTGGGAGCCACATGGATTATTACCATAGCCAGCTTGGTTCCAGGAACACCATTTGGCTACCTTATGGCAAAAGGCTGGAAGTTCTTCCAGGCAGGTTGTCATACATGAACATAGGTAGCACAGGTTACTCAAATGAGGTCTGTGATCTCTCAAGTTTACTTCATTCTGAGATTGGCTTCTGCTTGTTCTCAGGTAGCTTTAAGACATTGAAAGAAGAAATATTTTCCTGGTGTTTCTTTCCAACTGAGCAGCCATATGGAATTCCACAGGGAGAGTTGGCTGACAGCAGGAGAGGAGACAGTCCAGCTCAGAGTGGATGCACTGCGGTGGCTCCTCTCCTCCAGGGTGTCATCCACACTCTGGAAACCTGAGACCTTTTGTCCCATGGGAACCACAGGAATTAGTCAGAATATAATAAAGGGGTCTTGACAAGGACATGTGGAGTCACTAATTAAGTGGATTAAGGGGAATCTGGATGAACACCTCTGAATGTACTCATGGAAAGGACAACACCTCTATAGACGAAAGCACTTCTATACAGGAATAAAATTTCTGTAGTGTTGGAGGTGAAGATTTTCCCCAAATTTGCACTGACATTACATACACTTCATGTCATAAATTTTTTAAGCTGTGGAAGCTCCAAAACAACTTTAGCACATTATTTTCTGAGCAAACACCTGTAAAAGGAATGTTGTAAATCTCATTCATTCCTTGAGATGACACTCAGGCACCTGCATGTCTCAAGGCAGAACCAAAGTTTCAAAAAGCTTGTTTGCAGTTGTCCAGGGAATTTTTCTTTCATGTCTCAGTCTCTGTTTGCTATGCAAATTGAATAGCAGCACGCCCAAAATAACTTACATGTGTCTGCCTATTTGCAAATTGAACTATGCAAACTAATAGGCAGCAGAAAACTGGGTCCCCACAGCAAAGTACAGAGATCTGCAACTTATAAATCAGCAGGACCTCTCTGTTGCTGTCTCATAACTCAGCTGCCCAATGAAATTACCTCCCATCTTAGACACCTTTAGCAAATTCGGTCTCCATCTGCCAGTCTTTCTAACACCACCATTTGCAAGTACACCATGCCTGCACAGGCTGGCTCCAGAGCTCAAGGACACCAATAGAAAACCTCTCATTTATTTCAGCAGCCTTTAAAGTAGGCAGGAAATAAATAGGCATATTGCACACATCATTCTAAAGAGGCTTTTCTTCCTACCAATTACTCCAGGTACATTTGTGAGGAGTTCAAAAGTGTTTTGATGGAAATGAATTTGTGTCCTGAAAAATCAAGAGAGCTGGTGATGAAGCCCAAGAACTCAGAACGCAGCATGTACTGTGTGGGGTTTTTTCTAAAGATTAATTCGCATCACTTCTCAAGAGACTCAGCCTGAGCAGTTGTGACAGACCAGACAGAATAACCCTTTTTATGCACATTACCATGACTTCTAGCAACACTGCTGTGATGTTCTTCTTAAGCTTTTTGGTGTTTTAAAGAGAGATGGAAATTCTATTACCAAATATTTTCGGCTTTCAAAAAAATGCTACTGTCTTGGGAAGGAAAACTTTCAGCAAGAATTAGTCTATCTAGAGAAAACATGAAAAGCATTTTCCACTGAAAAAATGAAAGTTTAATTACTTATTTTGATGTGCCTGACTTAAAGTTTTATTGTCATGCCACCAAAATTCTATTTGCAGATTGGTTTTTGAGCAAATAAATAAAACTGAACTGCCTAATGTTTTGAAATTACAGTGATGAATTTTTTTCTCATACCAACTCACAATCATAATTGTTTCTATTAAACAGGTTTTGCACCTCTCACCCGATTTGTGCACTGAAAACATGACAAGATTATCCTTCCTTCCCACATCCTGCTGAGCTTCCGAGTTAAGAGACCAGGGTTTTGACCACTTGTGCTAGCAGCTAATCCATGATACCTTCTTTTGTTCTGTTTGTGTCCATGCAGGCTGCTGCATTTTTAAATCCATTAGCCAAGAGCCTCTCATATAGTCTAGATCAGTGTTCCCTAGAGCAATGCTACAATGGATCCCTGCCCTTTTCTTGGATGAAGCACCCACTGCAGCACTGGGAACTCTCATCTAAACACGCACCATGCCTTGGACACAAAGCATTCTAAGCATTTTGCAGCCCTAAATTTAGAGTTTGCTGGGCTGTGAACTCAGCCCAATGGGCAGTACATGCCAAAAGTCCTGGAACATTTCCTGCAAGGTAACACTATAGGAGAAATAAGTGAAGAAGAAAGTATTTCTAAACCTCATCTATGTAATTTTTCAGGAGTTTTTGTTCAGCATGAGTGCAAACAGGAGGACACAGACTCTGGGGTGACTTTTGCAGCCACCCCTCCCTACCCAGCATAAATAAGTTTCTATTTGCCTCAGCGTGGCTTTGTGCAAACTGAGCCATTAAGATTCAAATGTCTGAAAGGTGATAGAAATAGCATAGGCCATGTATATCAACATAATCAGATTTTAGACCTGCAGACCTCCCTCCTGCAAGGGAATTAAATACAATTTTCTGATACCTGATCATTAAGTTTTATGCCAGGATAGCAGGATTGCTTTTATTTATTGCATAAAGCACTTATGACTGTAGGATTCTTGGTAAAATACAGATGAACTGCTCTGAAGTAGGCACCTACAGACAGCTGGATTTTGGGAACCCCAGGAGGTCTTACCTCTCCCTCTGAAAACTCTTACTTCTTCTTTTCAATGGGATTTTGAAAGAGGAATAAAAAGAGTGAGCTTTCAGCCACCCCCAGTCTAAATCAGCATCTTTCCTCTTGCTGCTGGGAGCTCATGTTGTGACAGGTCATTGTAAGATCTGTAAACACAAAGATGAAAGTAATTGAACCTCTGGAGGGAAAGGCAGAGAGGTTAAAGCTGGAGGTAGCAGCAGGATGCCACGGGGTGGGAGGGGAAGGCTAGGAAGAAACCTTGAGATTTGCTTTTCCCTGCGTGGCAGGGTTTGAGCTGCTCTTGTCTCCCCTAAGAAGGCTTGCTGATTCTGTAAAGGGGTTGTTTTAATTTGAAGACTAATTGTCCTTCGCTGAAAAAACAGACAAAACTGGAGGTGTTGAGTGAGGAGGAAGCTCTAACAAAGTGAAATCTGGCAGAGACATTTGACAGAGCCCCTCCCCATCCTGTTCAAACCACAAACCTGAAGAGAATCTCCAGTTCTATTAGAGAAGGGAGATGCCATTATCTTATATTACCCTACCTTATCATGTGGATGATTCATAACCAATACTGAAAAAATACTCAATTAAAAACTATTTGAGAAGAAAAAAAATTGGTCTGCATAAATAAAAAATATTAAAAAAATATAAAATTGACTTTTGAGTGAAACAAACTTAACCATCTCATGCTAATTTTGTCCTTTTCCATAAAAAAAGTTGTTTCCATAAAAACTGTGGTGTTTATGGAGAACAATAATTCTTGTGTGCCTTGCTCCATCTTCTTATGTGGTGCACAGTGACATGGCAGGTTCCATCTCCAGTACTGCACAGCAGTAGCACCCCATGTCACACTTTCTGCCGGCACAGGAGACACTGCCATTGAATTCCGCAATCTGTTTTTAACTTTCACCATTTTCTATGCATTAGAATTTGATTAATCTCTCTGAGAATGAAAAATTTAACATTTTGGCACTCTTTAGGCTGAAATAACTAGAATATTTGGGCACAAGTCAGTATTGGGAGACCTTAAAATGGTGCTGCCATTTTTTTAGAGTACTCAGCTGCCTTTAAGAGGGCTTGTAGGTCTGGCAGTCACACCCTGCCAAACACAGGAGACTCTACTCTCAGCTCTTTGATATAAAATGTTCATTAGTATCCTGCACATTCTTAAGAACCTGTTGCTTTTATTTTCATCTGGTTTTGTTTAAGCGTGTTTGAGTTCATGTGATGTTTTGATTGTCTCTTCAACACTTTTACACACAAAATCTCTGCTATAAAGCTGCCATCTGCCTCTGAAATATACACCAAATATGCTGGGGTTCTGCTCTCTAGAGAGCTGCTGTTCTCTATGAAAAATGGAATAAAATTCATATGGGTGTTTCAAAGACAATAATTAAAAAAGAACAAAAAAAAAAAGCTTTTGCAGGACTGAAGGAGTAACATTTCTCTATCTTTACCAGCATTCTCATCCAAATGTCCATTTAACTGCAACAGCAAAAATGTGTTTGAAGTTAGCCTATCCTATACAATTCATCCAGACTACACCTCAAATATTAAGTTTGTGCCACATGTGAGTTTTATACTCTCTTGACCAAAAAGATGTAGAGGAAGATTTGGCTTGTACAACAAAATGGCAACCAACAAATGAATAAACTTCATAGGCACCACTCTCTGGTATTGATGAACAATTTGGTGGCCATAATTGCTGTCCCTTTATTGTCACTGGACCAATCCATGCTCTGATGCAACACTGGAGACCACTGCCATTGTTTTACTGTCTCTTACCTAGTCTGTCCACTGAGGGCCATTGTGATGATAAGGCTCACCATCAGTTCAGCTAATAAAACTTTTGATCATGGGGTCTGGTTGGGCCAGCAGCTGCCCAAGTGGCATATGTGACATCCTCAGCTTTGCAGTGTCCTTAGCAGATAATTTAGAGCTTGACCTGGCAGATGAGTGTGTCATACCACAGGCAGACTGTCTTCCCCTGGTAGGCAGTGCCACATGAGCAATGTGGGCAGAGGCTGTTCATGATCCACAGCCCAGGACAATCCCATGTGGGATTCCTTCTCTTTCCATGAGTGATTTATGCTCAGAAGCCCATCCAGGGGCCTGCTGCCATCACAATAACCCCTCATTGTGGGCTGAACAGGCTGCCAACTTCTGTCAACTCCATTGTGAAAATTGGCTCCACTGTGTATTTCTTTACTTCTCTCAACTGGAAAGTCTTTACAGTTAATGCTAAGTCTGGTCACAGGCAGTAAAGGCAATCCCTGTTCCCAGAACTTCCAAAGGTTTAGATTAGAGGCCAGTAAGTTGCAATGATGTGAAGCAACCCATTTCTCTCTTCTGCTGATGGATGAAATTAAAAGTTCAGCTCTTGCTGAAAGAGACATTGCAGGTGCACAATGCTGCCTTCAACACTCAGGAGGGATTATCTGATGCACTGCTCAGGACCTGCTGCAAAGAGCTATATCAAGCAGCTCATTCACTACTAAAAGCAGCAATATGCTGTATCAGACCTGCAGATCTCAGGCATCGTGCTGTGTGTGTGTGTGTTTGGTCAAAGCCTCTGGCACTTGTGTGTTAGCTGAGAACACAGCTGCTGTTGTTGTGACACAGAGGTTCCTCAGGGTTGTCTGAGTTCCCTGCAGAATGAGAACAAATGCTCCAGCTGTGGAAGGTGTACCACTATTGTTTAGTTTATAACAAAGAGCAACTAGATAGAGCAAGGAACTCTGAAGAAAAGTCTTTTCTTCATCACTGGCTTTGGCCAAATAAAATCTAGGTGAGGAATTTGTCATAAGGAGCAGATGGAGGATTTCTCAGAAGAAATCCATGAGAGACACCATTAAAACTGTGTATTTGTTGACTTCATCTGCCCCAGGCCTGACTCATAACACTCTGTGTGACTCAGAGCAAAAATAAAAAATGCTGCCCTCTGAGCTGAGAAAAAGATTCTGAGGCACAATTAGGGAAGGAAGCTGGCAGTCCTCACACTCTCCCGTTCCAGCAATAGGTAAAACACCCACTAAAGGAAAGAGAAGTCCTTTCACTTAAAACACTGTTAGAGCTTTGGTGAAAGTTGTTGAATTTTATGGTCTGTCGCCTTTGAGGCAGTAGAAAAATTATTGTTAGCCTTACTGAAAACTCCATCTGTCTCCAGGATCAAGCACTGTGTGCTGTCCTCGTGATAATGTGGGACACACATGAAGGTTCAGAGCTTGATGATATTAAGGGGAGTTTTTCCACTGACTTCCATGGGTACCATATAAGTCCTTTATTCAGCTACTTCATTAAATGTTTCTTTTTTACAGGGTTGTTACTGTATAGGTCTGATGTACACAGGACACTGGAAAGCATTTTTACTGCCAGCCCTCTGAACCAATGGGCAGTTTGGAATATTATAGTCCATTATTTTTGACTGAGGCTCTAAACTTCACTGTAAAAATGCGGTCCTTGTGAGTTTGCTATCGTGAGTGTTGCCATAAACACCTGTTCTTGCCACCTGAGAGCCATGTGAGATAATTTCTGATGATCTGATGATCACCTGGGTACTCCCAGGCAGCAGCAGGATGCCTGAGCTGGGACCACTGCAATTTAAGCAGTGGACTGAACCAGGAATGGGACTATATAGGTCCTTTCAGAGATCTATCTCCTCCTCGGCTATTGACACTCTGCATGCCAACAACTCGCGTGTGAAAGGATAAACCAGAGTCCAACTCACACATTTTACCAGAGGACTAAGCTTTACATAAATCCTGTAAAAGCTTTTAAAGCAGGAGATCCCCTCCAGGCTGGGGAACATGGAATTTATTGACCCTGTTTTACCAATGTCATTTTGGGGAAAGCTGTGGGTTTGTGCCAGCAGCAGCACTGGAGAGAGAGATAACAACCTGTTCCTCCTGGCAGATTTCCACCAGCTTTTGAAGAGCTCAGTTGCATTTCGTCAACTTTATTGATCTAAAGCAAAGAAATAAGGAAAACTTAAGGAAATTATGCTAGGTATCTCTGCTATAAAGTTTTGGTCCAGATTTTGCCCTAGCCAGTAATTTTAAAAGTTGAGATGGGTTTAAAATGAAATTTGAATAAATAATGGAAAAATAATGGGAATGTAAATAGTGATGCTAAGTATGAAGATAGCAGTCCTGGAGGTTGGGATCATATTTCTGTGTGTGCTAGTACCGCATCTTGGAATTTCCTATTGGCACCATTGTTGACAGGATCCCACCTCTGGCTCCCCTCTTCCACTCATTTATGAAAGCCAGGTGCAGGGTTTTTTGTGACAAACTAGAAAAAATATGAAAGCTTTTAAAGACTAAAACATATCAACATTACAGCTAAGCAGTGAAGCTCTGTATTGCTTCTTTTGCCTTTTAAATCAAAGAGGATTTCACAACTGCCCAGCCTACATGCTTTTGCAGAACTAACTCCTGCAATGGTACAGTTAATAAATAACTGTGCTCTTTTATCTACCAATTTGAGAGTGACAGGTGTTTAAATGCTGTAAAAGATTTCAATATGCCTTTTTTAAATTTAAAAAAAAGGTGCCAAGAGCCTTGTATCTTGCTCTGGCTCCCAGAATAGATTTTTCAAATGGTATATTTGTATGTAGATTGCCTCTGTACTTTGTTGTGAGAGAGCTGGGCCAGGCAGTGGGATGATCAGGCAACCCAAAGGAGCCATTGTCACTGACAATTTCCATCCAGCTCCTTGCCAAGAGCAGGGAGCTGTAGGGGAAGCCCCTGTTTCTGCTGTGCTGTGGTGAGTGGGAAGGCCAGTTCTCTGAAATGTAGACAAAGCTGAATATTGTCATCCAAGAGATTACTCTGGGGTCAGACCATTCCTGCTGCAGAAAGTGTAAAGAGATGAGGGGAGGAAGAGAGGCAGCAGGAGGTGCAAGGGTGGCATTGAGGTGGTGAATTGATCATCCAGGTGTTCCTTCTTCTTCCTCATACATGGCAGCAGCAGCCTGGCGTTCCAAAGCTTTGGCACAGGTTTGTCTAAGGGCTGGTGCTACAGCCCCTGCAGACACAGCAGCTTTAACCCAACAGCACCCCTGCAAAAACAGGCACGAGCCATTAAAGCTTCAGCAACAGTGAATCCTGAGGCGGTGTAAGACAACAGACATGATGATTGCAAATACATGGTGCACCGTGAGACTGTAGGAGCAAGAGATTTTTGTTGTGCTTTGCATTCAGTAAGTGTTCCTGGATTTTCACTGTACTTTTAAAGGGGGGATATCCTGGATTTGTTATACACCTTTTCTCCTTTCCTGCATCCCCAGACAGCTTTCTCCTGCAGTTACTTGTGCCTGTCACTGTGATCAGGTAAAAAGAGCAGATATACTTAGCAAAATGATTTAAAGCACAGCAGGGAATAAAAATAAATCAAGGTGTAAGTATCTGAAAATCAAAAATCAAACTCGTATTTGTTCTTAATGATCACTTCCTTTATCTGTTTTAATTTAAAAAGAGCCTCTTGGGTTGAGAAGGCTATTATCATCAACAAATGCCATTCCTTATAAACAAACAAACAAACAAAAAAGAAAATGCCTGTTAAGTGCTGAATGCTATTAAGTTTAATTGGCCAAGATTAAACATGCTTTTAGAGACCTATAAATACCCGTGGGGGGGAGAATTATAAATAAAGAAGTTTCTGCCCATGTGGTCTGTTTGATATATTCAAATGTATCATTCAGCTCCTTTGTCTCAATAATTTAATTCAGACCTCTTTGGGCCCTTTTCCAGGGCCTCTTCCTCTTGGTCCACAGTCACAGACGTGGGATACTGCTTTGGGATAGTTTTGCACTCAAATAAAGAACCTAAAAGAAAAGCTACAGAATACCAGAATGCATTGGTATTTGGCCCAAAGTTCCCCAATACAGACATCTGGATGAAAATACAGAGCATTTTCTTCATCTCAGTGTCATTACACAGGCCAGTTGTCTTTGTCCTGTACACAGCAAATGTGATGTACAGCCCTCCTGTGGTGGGTCATGCCAAGGCACTTGTGTCATATTTAAAATGAACTTGAAGTATATATGTGGCTGGTTACTGCTGTTCAGTTGATGGGGGTGTCATTAATGTTAATTCCTCATTGCTCAGACACATCTCACTGCTCTTAAACAGGAGTTTAAATTTTCACCATATCTCATGATTTGGATGACTGAGGTAAAACCTTGGACAAGTGTCAGCTTCTCCCCAGCTGGCTTCTCTGGGACAGATGTATCTGGAATATGCATATCCAAGAAACCCAAAATATTCCTCATTATTCTGATGAAAGCAAAAAAAAACAAAAGAAAATCTCTGAGAAAAATCCCTTGACAAATAAGATTTCCTGGTCCCCTATTAAAAGTTCTTTCCCATAGAGTTCTCATAAACTTCATTTGCAATGCATCTGGCAGACCTGAGTCTTGATGTCTCATATTATTCATCTGAAAATTGTGTGAGACTGTGAGCCTTGGTCCAAGTGAAGCCAAATGAGGATAATTCAGTGACTTCTTTTAAACCTTCTTTTGAAAGTTTGAAACCATACCTTCATGTTCCTTTTCAAATCTTGCCATGAATTATTTGTTCTAGGGAGTTTAGGGAGGAGGAGTAAATTAATTCAAATCTCCATGGCTCCTGCACAGTGCCCTCATTTTTTCACCATCCTTGGCAGGGGATGAAGCACGCAGCAGAATTAATAGACACTGGCAGGAGGGCAGTGCAATGTGTCACTCATCAGTATACACTTCTTTGACTTCAGACCTTTTCCAGCTGGATCTACACATAAAATCCCTCAATGCTCCAGCTGGAAATGGCTGGTGGCTCCAACTGTGCCGCTGTGACTCTGGAAAACTCCTGCAGACAAATTAACACAGGAGGAGACTGATGGTCCCCTGGTTCTGCACACACTGACCCCAGCACCTGCCTGTAGCCTCCCCCCTCGCTGAGCAGCAGCATTAGCTAATGTGTTCTTGATTGCTGCTGCACTTAAGCAAATGAACTAGTGCAAAGTTGTTAAATGCAGAGCAAACAATTAATTAAACACTTTACTTTTGTGCTGTTTAGAACGGAAAAATAAACCAAAGTGTGACTTTCCTCCCCAGCCATTAGCCACCTCTCACACATTTTATTTTTGTCAGCACAGCACAGCTCTTCTAATGACATGACTTTTCATAACATGGACTTAATAGCTCAATAAATGCCACTGTGTGAAAAATAGGTTCAGTCAGTATCTCAATCTCCCCCAACTGCTTAAAAAAAAAAAAAAAAAAAAAAAAAAGTTTTCTTGGCTTCAGGTGTCTATTTTAGGGAAATATGAATCCTGGAGTTAGTATCTGCTAGAAGATACCCTGTTCATTTCTGTAAGGTCAAAACTTTTCTCCAAACAGAGTCCTCCCAGTGAGGGTATTTTTTTAAGTCTTGAAATTCATTCAGTGTAAGCTTTTATAGTCATTAAATTGTGAGGATCCTTGACGAGGTAATTTTTTACCTCTGTGTAAGAATCTGGACGTACAGAAAAATCAATTCTCACATCTTTGAACAAGTTCTAAGTTTAGATTCCTCCCTTCTGCAGATGATAGCATTTTGAGATGGAAGGCATTCAGAAGTAGGAAACTCAGGAGAAAGAAGATGGAGGGACCAAATAATAGAAGGTGACCAGGTTGTGAAGCCACAATTCCTAATCAAATAAACATCCTCTCTCAGGGATTTGCTGGGCAAACTCCTTCTATCCTCTATTTTTGTGAGATATAAAATTCACTTTGAGCAGTGCTTCACAGCTAAAACTTTTATCAATGATTTGAGTCAGCTAGCAATTTTATTTTGCATATTTTAAGGGGAAAAAAGGCTCTACGAGTGATCTCAAGCTTATAAAATTTGATATAAACAAAAAAAACCCGACAAAAACAAATTGAAGTTAATTTTCCTGAAGATGCTCCTTAGTATTTACATAATGGGTTTGTATTTCTAAAAAGAAAATTTTGCAGATCATTGAACCATAGCACAGTGACTAAGTGAGTTTGCTACTAAATCATTCAAAACAAGAGTTATTTAGCTTTTAGAAGAAACAAACATATTGTTGCGTAAGACTCTGAAAGGACTATTGCCATTTTTGTGCATCATTAAAGCAAAACTCCCAAATAATCCCTTAGTACATAGGTTGGAAAACCATAGCCTGTAATGAAGCTATGAATATTTATTATGGCAGAACTACAGCAAGTGAGAAGCAGCTTTGGCCTAATAGTCTATAATGCAGCTGGCTGCATAATCTGAATATTACAAAGTCAAGAATTTACCAAAGCTAAATAACAGCAATCTGCTACCCAGCTGAAGCAGCTGGAGCTACAGGAGGAAACAAACCTCCCCACTGTATCAGACCAGGGGTGACCACACTCCAGCCTTTGGCCTCCGTCAGGGGTCAGCAGCAAGTGGAGAGGGCCAGCAGCTTTTCATGGCACTCACAGTCCTCTACTATCTCAGCCAGGAGCTGGGAGGAAACAGCCCTTGCACATACCTCTTTCCTATCCCTGAGGTCATATTTCAGCTGTGTCCTGAAGGATTTCATGGTTCCAGTGCAACACTTGAACAGACTGATCCTGTTCTGGTCTATCTACCCAAACTGTGTCATCCCTACCCTCACACTATATTGTAGACAAGAAACGTGGCCACAGACCAGGTCTAGAGAGTGAATTAATGGTATTTTCTCCCCTTTCCCTACCATTTTCCTCATAATTTCTGATAGACATTTCTATACTTTGATTTGACTGATATTTTTGACCCTTGCCAAGCATAGGGGGAATGTTTTCAGGGAAATCTGCAATGACTAACTTAGATCTAACTTACAGAGATAGCTGGAGTTATTGTTCCTGTTGTGCATTATTTTGCACATAGCAACACTGAATTTCATTTACCATTTTATTATTCAGCCTCTCCATTTCATCCATCCACAGCTATTTATCTGCACCATCAACTTCAGGATGGTAAAATCTAAATAAGTTTTGTGCTAATACAAAATCTGTCATTTCACTACTCCCTGCTTTTCTCAGATAATTCATTAATATCTTGATTAGCCCCAGCTCCGTGGTATGTTTCACTCTTCCACATTGTGTTGAGATGCCTTTTAACTGCAGTCTTTGATGATTTTAGTAAAAAGTTAATAATTTATAAGATTTTTTAATCTTATCTCACAGTGACTTTATGCTTTACCCAAATATAATTATCTGCACCTTTTCTTTTCACTCCAGTAATTTGGTTATACCATCCCAAAACATCCTAAAAACACAAGCATATTTAATTTACCTAAGGTGCTCTTTTCAGCCATGCCTTGACTTCTTCAATGAACTATATATAACTTTCTCTTACACTTAAATTTCAGTTTTAGACCATTTTTCCCAGAATCATTCCCTGTATTGGAATGTGATTTCTCCCATTTCTCTAGAGTAAACATCAAGACAAATTATATTTTTTTAACTTTCTGTTTATTATCTGCACTGGGTGTTTAGGAACAATTGAACAATCTACCATTTAAAAGTCACTAATAACTCTCTAAATTAATAAAACTGAGAAATATATCCATTTAGTATTCATTCCAGAGTGAGTAACCCAGTCAATCTATCTGCATATTTATAAATTTACTGGGTCAATTCTTCTCACAAGACAAAAGTACAGATCCTTAAATGCTTTTTATCTTGAAGTTCTGGTAACAAATGTTCATTTAAATACATCAGTCTGTTTCTACATCATGTTGGTTGGGGCTTTCTTCTTTTCCTACTATATTTTAGAGTCTGTACTAAAAGACCTGTTCTTTCAAAAAACTTTGGAAGGCTTAGCTTGTGTCACTAACCAATTTGTTAGGATTTGATTTTTACCTTTAAACTGCTTTGAAGAGTGTTTTGTTGTTTGGGTCTTTTTCTTTTTTTCTTTTCTTTTTTCCTGTTCCATGGGAGCATTGTGAAATAGAAAGTACCCATGGGTGACATGCAGCTCTGTGCCATGATGCTGTACAGGACTGATCTCAGAGTCAGAGAACCCCAAAAGTTGTTCAGATTTAATCAAGACAGCAACTAGTTCAAATGATGTCATTGGAAGGTACAGTGAAGAATTTGAGGGTCTATCCTGTTCCCATGGCCATGCTGCTTCCTCCATAGCACAGAAACATTGGTGACACAGAGCTTTTATCTGCTCTTATCTCCTCCCTGCTGAGCTGGGACAGACCTTTCCAGGCAGCTTCAGGTGGCATAAAGGTGAAATACAGAGGGCACCCACACAGGGCAGCTCAATCCCTGGCAGACCTCTTTTTTATTTCTTTTTGTACAGAAATCATATCCCTTCAGAGTGAGGACACAATAGGGTTTCTAAATCCATCTATGACAAATAGACACAAATCCTGTAAAGTCATATTCTAATGAATCCTGGTTCTAAACGTGGCCCATTTGTACCATATTATCAGCTGCCCTACTAAGATTCAATTCATTAGTTTGTCTTCTGAGGTAAACCTCTATACACAAGCTGTCCATTGAAAAAAATAGACTTCAGCAACAGTTTTTCAATCTCACTTTCCCAAGGCTGAATTTCCTAAACAGTAGGCTTTGAAAGTCAATGGAATCTTTTAAAATTCATAAAGCAAAAACTTTCTTCTTCCATTTAGGATGATCGTATTTAGGGGTGGATTTTTCTGGTTTTTATAAAGATGCACATTTTTGTCCCCTTAAGACACCACTAACTGTCTTGATCTAAATAATATGACCTTCTTGCTAACATTAATTAATCCTCCTTTACTGAGAAAACATTTTTCCACAGAGCATTTTTCCTTCCCTCTGGCAAATCAGTTAACCAAAATAAGAGAGAAGAAAAATCTCTTCTCTTGTACAAAGGTGTGTGAGTGTCAGACAGACACAGGGGCACACCCCAAGGGTCTCCAGGAGAACCAGAAGCATATGGACACTGGAGATCTGCTTCATTTCTTCTCCAGGTCAGGCTGTCTGTTAGCCATTAAGTATTCTGCAAACCTGACTGCAATGTATAACATTGAAGTTAAGATCACTCTAGTCAAGAACACAGATAAAATCAATGGCTTACATTTATCAGTTGAAGTGGTCAAATTCTTCATGATATGTGTTCCATTTGAAAGAATTTTCCTGTGATTGATTTCTCTGAATTTTCTGCTTTCAAGGCACTGAACAAATCACAGATTTTTGAAAAGCAATTGCTATTCAAACATAGGGTACTTACTCCTGTTTTTTATTGCCTACACATATATATACACACACACATATAGACTTGATGATTTGACCAAAGCACAGGAAGCTTTTATTTAGTTTTCCACCATAATCCATTTAGCCTTTATCACTGAGAGACCTAGGGGAAAAAATGGCAGTTTTGCAGGTAACAAGTTACTATTTCACATCATCCAAACTACACAGCACCACTGTGTAAGCGTTACTACCTGCTGTCCAGTGTGAGCAAAAAGAACTTCCTCACCGCCCATTTCAGCTCTTCATCAGCGGAAGGCAGAGCACCAGCAGCACGGTGAGCTCAAGCAGAGGGAACCCATCTCGCCCAACTGCCCAAAAAAATATTCATGGAGCCACAGCCTCAAGCAGCATTGTCACAGAAGGCTACAGCAATTTAGCTGAGCAGCAGAAAGCTGTTCTACCTAGTAGTGGCAAAAACTGGTGAAACAGTTGATTGTTTTCATCTTAGAGCACTGAACTGGCCCTGCAAAAGTCCACAGGAGAGCTCCTACCAGGAGGAGTCTGGAACGCGGGTAAGGGTGTGATAATCAGGGGATAGATTGGTGTAACAGCACTCTTAATAGAAGAGGTACCTTATCTTCTAAGATGTGAGTTGCCTTTTGCAACTTGTTGATCACAGCTTGGCTGATGTGCAGGAATCAGTCAGACCATGATCTCCCTATGTTGATGCACTGAGTTCTCAAACAGATCACTCAAAGTATCTAGAGCACCCAAATTATCTAGTACTGTTCTTATGCTTTGGCTAAAGTTACGACACTAATGAACTACAAGGTGAAGAGATTAAAAAATAAAAACAAAAATGTGACAAAAACTGTGTTTTCAAATTTAGCAAAACCTGTTCTACAATCCTGTTTGTCTCAGCAGTTCCCACACCAGGATTCCTGCTGGCAGACAAATGCATCAATCTCATAGCAAGTTTTGAGTGATTTCCACCCCTCCCAAAAATTATATCAACAGCAAACCAACTTTCTAAATGCTTCTCAAGGACAGGTTTCTGGCTCCAGGGGTGTCTTCTCAGAGACAGATTCCTTGTCTCACTATACTCTGCTCCTTTTGCCATGGTCCTGTGTATCCTTATGTGCCAGGCTGATGTGACAGTCCTTCCTTTGAGTAAGAAAGAGGTTGAACCCTCTGAGTTGGATGGGACTGGCTCAGCTCTGGCAAATAACCTTGCACAGGTTTTATTACTGCTGTGAGCAGTAATTAAGCAGACCCTGACACCAGTCCCAGTTTCCCATTCTGAGATAGAAGGGAGCCCTTGGATTTCATCCTCATGATCTTCATGTTAGTTGTTTGGATTTAAAATATTACACAGGGTAAATTTCTTAGCCCAAAGCTGCTGTTTGTTTCGGTGACCCTGACAACTTCTCTACGTTTGCCATCTGTTCCCAAAATTGTTTTACCTGGAGACTTTCCATAGTGTTCTCTTCCCCACTTGCAGGAACATCACTCCTAAACTTATCTGAGATACCTCAGGCAGATGGGGAGCTGCTGCTGCCCCCACAACAGGATAAGAGTCCTGCTGCATCTCACAGAAACGACGTAAGGCAAAGTGTCACAAAGATTCTGAGACTTTCACATACAAGTATGGACAGTAGAACCATCACAAATGGAAAAGGACCTTGAAAGATCCTCTACTTCATTATTTAAAACAGGTAGACCAGCACAACTGCCATTCCTTTGCTCTTCATCCATCTT
This sequence comes from Pseudopodoces humilis, assembly GCF_049639895.1. Lineage (NCBI taxonomy): Eukaryota > Metazoa > Chordata > Aves > Passeriformes > Paridae > Pseudopodoces > Pseudopodoces humilis. Next base: position 13,650,115 of record NC_142207.1, read on the forward strand.
GTCTTTCCTTTGCCCTCTCATTTTCTCTGTTCACGTCATAGCAGCTCTAGAGCTGGCTTCTTTACCCCTTCAAAGCAGCTGGGAATACTGTCTGACTGCAAGGTGCCACTACAGGGCATAAAGATGATTGCAATAAATAAGGAAGCAGAAAACTACTGCAGATGAAATAAAATGCAACACATGAGTCATTAAATATTGAACTAAACTCAGGCTGCATAGCCAGACTCAATCTGTTTTTACTGATGGTAAATGATGGGCTTATATAATTTTCAGTATCCTGATGGATGAGATGACATCAGTTGTTTAGGTTGAGCAAGACAGAGTGAAAAGGCTGCATTTTACTGTTCTCATTAAAAGGCCAATTCCTCTACAGTGCTGAGGACTAGGGAGGTCTCACTACCCTTCTGGTTGGACTCTCAGTTTCTCCAGTGTCAGTAAAAGCTGTGGCATTTTGGAGCAGTTTGGTTTAGGCAGTTTTTAAAAGGTCCTCAAATACAAGTTTGAGGATTGATTACCCTTGTCAGTTTTTAATGAAAATTAACAATGTGGGTGGGAATAGACTTTTATAATTACCAGGCCACTGAAATTAAAAAGGGAGAAGATATTCCCCAAAACTCTGAGACACCATTTCCCTCCAGCCAGGGTCACCACCACATAGTGACTGCAGGGAGGCATGCCTTGCTGCAAGGGAGGGAAAATAAAAATTAACTTCTGATCTACAAAAGCACTGGAGCTGCTGGCAATTAAGTTATTATTTAATAAGATTCCATGCTTTGAACCACTAAAATTAAGGGCTGTGGGAATCTCTCTGCCACACTGCTCCTTTTGCCACTCAGACCCCTACGTGGCAGCCACCTGAGGTTAGAGAGCTGTAATTAAATTAATAAAATAAGGACTGGCTACTAAAGAGGAAAACAAAGAGAAGAATGATTGCAAGTAGTTACTGGATGTATTGGTGTCATTTAATTTTTTTTTCTGCTCTTGATGCTGGTAATTTTTTTGCTGCTCTTGTTCTTGATGAGGTCTCCAACTAGAAATCACCTGCTAGGCCACAATTTTTCATGAAAGGTTAAAACATGATTGAGATGACAGAAGAAGTGTCAGCATCTCTCCAAAATAGGAAGAATGTTTTGCCAGATAGCTGAAAATATAAAATTTTTTTCTGATTTTTTTTCTTTTGTTTTGTTGTAGATTTTTTTTGTTTGTTTGGTTTGGTTTTGGTTTTTCAGTATTTTTTTTTTGGGGGGGGGGAGTAAAAACATTACCTTTCCCAAGAAAATTTAGAAAAAAATGAACTAATTTATTTGTTTGCACTAGAACTCCTTTCCAAAATAAAACTGAGTATTTCTAAAAAAATTTTTGCTTCAAGTATTGCTTCCTGGGTGGTAACACAAGGACACTGTTAACGAAAATGTTGATTGAGATGCTTCAACAACAGCAGCTGTTCAAATGACATGTGATGTGTCTGGCTTCTGGGCAGCTCCTTGGCAACTTCCTTCCTGAAACTGGTATTCATCTTCCCAAATACATGAGGACATTATTGTCTGTTGTTAAGTCCAGATTTTAAATCATTGGTGCTCGTGAAACTTGTCTGGCCTGAGGTTCAATCCTTTGCTCCATGTTTGATGGTCTAAGTTAGAAATACATCTTTGGATCTCGGCTTGCGTATTCTACAGCAGGAGCAACACGTCTTTCACAGCTTCTCTCCCCACCACCCTCAAGCCAGTGATGTAAGTTGTAGCTTGTTCAAAGGCTTAACAGGGAATCAGTCTTACAACTCACAGTTCACTACTGAGCTCAAGGCAGTGTTCTGCACCTTTTCATATAAACATGTCAGGTGGTTGATGTTGAACATAGCCCCAGGTTGAGTCCGTGCAGGCAAATGTGTTTGTAGACGGGCAGCATGTTCACTTATCTTTGGATGGAGCCCAGCTCCCACCATGGAACTCAGAACTCCTCCAAGCTTAGGGCATTTGAGACCTTTAGATGCAGGGATTTGTCTCAGCTTATCAGAAAAGAAAGAAAAGCCACCTGCAAGATTTAGATCTATATCCCCATAACAGCCTGTTGAATTTCCCCAAAATATTTTGATCTGCAGATTTTGATTCTGGCTCACTTGCATTTGCTTATCAGGTTTGGTTTCCTTCGTATTTAGAGCATACATATCACAGATCAGACTCCCTGGCCTTGCTTTCTAAAGCTGTAGGGTGAATTACAACCTCTCCTAAGTAAAAAAAAAACAAAAACAACACTGAGTGAGTCTGTTTCTGATTTTACTAAAATTTCCCAAGAAAGTAGGCCTGGAAATGGCAGTGTTCTCCATCTAATGAAATGGCTTCAAGTTTGGATGTGGAGCAAAAGGTTAAGGTAACCTGCAAAATAAATTATGATTTACTAAATGATTTGAAAAAGGCAGACTTCAGCCATGAGGTCTGTATATGTTAAAGCAGAACCCCAAGCATCCCAGGTGAGTGGGGCAGTCATGAGTGTTGAAGAGGCAGAGAGAGAGGGTTGATACCCTAGGCAACTCAGATATTTTTTTTTCTAGTAAAATGGAGAAGGAAGCAAGCCTGATGGCCCATCAGAGAGGAATCCAGGTTTCCTGGTCCCTAACCTTGAATACTGTGTGACTTCACCAGTCAGTGGAAGAGCAGAAAACAAAACCAAGCTCAAACTTTTGCCTCAGGGACCACTGATATTTCCTCTTGGGACTGCCTTTCCCGGGAGCTGGTATTTGAAGGAAGACATTTATATTTCACTCTTCTGGTAAAATGGCAGCAGGCAGCGGGTCATTTCTATCCTCGGTGTTTCAGCTCTCACACAGACAGCCACAATGGGAAAAGCAGGAATTGTGGAAGACTGGCCTTAACCCTGACCCTGATGAGTCTCTTCTCAGACCCATCGCTGGGTTACTGTGCCTGTCCATGCAGCTGTCTCTCCCTGTGTAGCTGAAGTAACACAGCCCTCTGGAAGGAAACGGGAATGCTATCATCACCTCAGCACTCTGAGGTTTTGTTTGTTAGGGGTATTTCTGCCTTTACAATCCCCACCTAAGCTCAAATTCGGGTTACAAAGAAGTGTTTGATTTAGCCTTAATTTAGCGCAGAAGAGCAGCGCTGCTGTCTCCAGCAGCCGCACCAGGACTTTTCCTGCTCGTTCTTGAGAAGGAAACTCTTTGAGGGTTTTACACAGTCGAATAAACAAAAGCTACAACTGTAGCAGCTCTGCATGAAAAAGCCCTGAGGCTCAGAGAGAACAAAAGGAAGAGGATCAGTTTAAAGTCCTTACATTTAAGAGAATTGCAAATAACCTGTGACTGCTAATGTCTTGACTGAAAGTCATTTTCTGAGCACACTGAAGGGAGTGATTCTGGAGCTTTTGGGAATCCAGACTTACAGTGTTCAGGGACAGTACAGGAACAGACAAAGTTTAGTATTCCACAACTCCGGCACAGATTTACTAAACCTCAATGGGACAACAGCAGCATCTGTACAGTTTCTTAAGGTGTCCAGCTCCATCTTCAGATAAACCTTGTTCAGAGGAGCACCACAGTCCAGTGCAGTTGTGTCTGACAACATATCATTGGGAGGGCCAAAAAGGATTCTTAGTATCCATTAACCTACTTATTCATTCATGCCAAATTAAATCAGCAAAGAACTCGTCTGAATCAGAAGCCAAATTTAGAAACATTTTGAGAAATTTCCCTGCAGGGCCTCGGGGACTCCCTCCACAAGGCTCAGGTTCCTACACATTTCTGTGGGGATGTTCAGAGGCTGCTTCCTCCCAGCCTGGCTCCTGCTGGGAGCTTTACATCAGGGCCCAGTCTCAGCCTGTGGCCTCTTGCAGGCTATAAACTGTCCTTCTGCTTTTTAAAGGTAATGAGGCATTTTGTGGCCAGACACTGATGTGTTTTCAAAACTGTACATTGCACAGACATAAATCTGTGGGTTCAAGTACTGTATGAGAAGTAAAACCAAAGCACTTGTCTGCCTAGGTGCTCCAGTCACTGCAGAGCTGCAGAGACAACCCCTGCTTTGGCCAGGGAGAGAAAAGACACAGAGATCAAGGCTGGCCCAGCAGGGTGAGCAGGGCTCACCAGGCTGATTCCCAGATATCACTGCCATTCCCTTCCAGTCTGGATTGGTGCTGCTCAGCATTGCAAATACAGGCAGCTCTGCTCATGCCTGGAAGCTGACAAAAAAAAAGGCTCCCAGTAAATTCCTACCCAGGGGAACTGCAGCTGCGTCCAGGGTCACACTCATTTCTGGAGTGGAGCACATACTTTTGTTGGCGTTGGTAGTTCCCTTGGTCAGAAGAGAAAGAATTGCCGCATAGCGTATTCAGTGCAGGCTGGAACATGTATGACTTTGACATACTAATCTTCTGCATTTTTCTTCTTCTTCTGTTCAGGGTAAAGACTTGGTGGATTTCCTCAGGAAATTTACTTTAATGGGTCAAAAATGCAGCTGTTGCATTTTAAGTGGCAAAGTCTGTAGCTGACACCCTTTAGATGGAGAAAAGCATGCAGACAAGGAGGTATGCAGTTCCTTCATCAGGCCCAACAAGGATGCAGAGTCAAGCTGTGACCACTGGTTAGAAATTATGCCCTCAGGTTAACCTAAATGTTTTAATCAATCAGGTACTTGAAGGGAAAGGGACTTTAGTAGCAGGAGGAGTAGAAATGCATTTAGTGAGGGAGAAGAGATTACAGCAGGTGAGTGAGACAGAAGTTAGCACCTGTGAAATAGATAAAGGTTATCAGACAGCAAGGTGAGAAGGAGTGTGTAGCAAGACATAAAATCAACCTTTTTTCTGCGTTTCCATTGCATTTCTGCTGCTGGGTATCAGTGTTCTTTGATCCTGCCTGAGCAACAGCCCGGCCTGGATGGAACCTCTGTCAAGAAGATGAGCTGCCTTGTCCCCACTCCCTGGGAGAGCTGAGCCCATCCCACATGTCATGCACAGAGGCACAACACCAAACTGATCTGCACTTCAGTGGAAATTTTGCAGTCGTTCCCCAGCTGTTGTATTTCAGCCTTAGGACATCACACTGCAGGTGAATGGCAGCTTTTCACTCTGCTTGCTCTCCTCTGAAGAAGGTGTTTGTTTCAGTACTCACTACATCTGGCTTTCTTGTTTGTGCCTTTGGTTTGAGTAATTGCCTTAATCTGAATTTCAAGGCTGACACCCTGCCTGACCCTTTTCTACTCACTTTGGTATTGTTTATGGCATCCAGCCTTCTTCCTTTTTGTTTTAATTAAAAACTACAGCAGCTTAACAAGCCATTTCTACATCAAACTTACTTCCAAAAACAATATGCATGCATGCGTGTATGCATGTTTAGGTACCACAGGATTTAACTTTTGGCTTCCAGTAATTTCTCTCATGCAAATGCATTAGAAATGGATTTCTAGAAAATAGAAATCTATTTTCCATAGATTTATGGAAATAAATCCATAGACTTATGGCAAATAATTCAATTAAAATATTTATATTTTAGTTGAAAGTGTGTCCCCTAAAAGCATTGCAGCAGCTACTGCTTTTCTAACCAGTTCACCACTATTTTTACCTCAGCTGCTACCAGTGAAGCAAACTGTCCTGGCCCTGGGTGACAGTGATTTGGTATCCAGGTGCACATACACATGTGCAGATGCAGCAGGTTTAATTGCTGTTTGCTTTTCAGTGCAAGCCTCTTTAATTTTCCATTCGTTAAATAAGGAACATACAGCATTTACGTAATTAATTTGCTCAAATAGTTTAGCAACTGAGCTCATGATCTCTGTGCCTGTTTCAGAGGCCACTTCTCGGCTACTGCAGCCCCGAGCGCTCCCCTGCAGTGCATCACTGCTTCTCCAACAAGAGCACATTGACCTCCCTGAACTTTCTCCCACACCTACCCGCCAAGCTAGTTTGCAGCTGAACTCTCTGATCCTCTAATCTCATTATCCCTTCCATGGCTCCCTTGTCCTGCCCTCTCAGTCTCCTTGCTGATCTCTTGGCTGTCTCCTCTGGCATCCATCCATTCAGCCTTCTCCTGACCTACCTACCCACTCCAGCACCATCCCGTGCTGCTCGGATCATTCCTGTGCTGGTTAGCAGGCTGCTGTGCATCTGTCCTCTCCCTCAGGTCCTTTGTCCCTGATACCATCAGGACCACAGTGTCAATGGAATTTTCTGTGCAAGAATTATGAATAGCCTTTCATGTATATGTAAGCAAGAGGACAGATGTAATAACAATATATGAGGTCCAAGTCTGAAAATAACACTGGAAAAAAAATGTTGCTAGATTGGAGAAATTTATTAGGACCTGCAAAATGTTCTTTCCTGATAAAAATTGGGTTGTCCATAAAATAACAAGGCAAGCAACCCCCTTCCTGGTGGTGAATGTCTGACTTATATTTTAATAGTATATGTATCAACATATATAACAAGACTTCCAGAACAAACACACAGCTAATTATTTACATGTACCTCAAGTCCTGAGGGAGGCGTGTGTGTGATGTTAGTTACAGGGATGAAGGAAGGAGATGAGGATCACCTGGCATACACTTAAAGACTTCTGTCAGTGTGTCAGGCTTTCATATCAGTTAATGGTTACAATACTTGCATAAAAAATCTGCCAAAATAAAATTTTGACTGGCTGGTTGCAAGAAAAGGACATTTTTAACTGCAGCTGGTTTGAATTTCCTGTATATTTATAAAAATAAAATGTCCCTCTCATGCTTGAGGTAATTCTTTTTTCTGTCAGATGGTTGGAGTTTTTTTTTATGGAATCCAAATGAATCATGAATGTTCCCTGGCTGACAGCACAAATAGTCTTTATGTTTCATAATGCAATCAGAAATTTTCCTGGGATGCGTTTGTTGGGGTTTTGGTTTCTTCATTTTTTGTTTTATCCTGAAAGCATCAATTTGTTACCCTTAAGAAAGCAGTGTCATACACTGTCAAACACAGTTTCCACAGTGTAATTGGAGCTCCAGACTTTACCTTGTTTGTCAGTGAAGCCCAGAAGTGCCCTGACCACAGATACGGCATAGAGCCACCCATCAGTGCAAGACTGCAGTTCATATGTCATAAACCCATCAATGCAAGTAACATATTGCTGACAGGAAGAACAAAAAACCCAGCAAAAGCCACCTCATGCATGTTCATCACCTGAGCTGATTTGCTGTAGGAAGTACCCAGGTGCTCTAGTGCAGTAAATTAAAAGAGAGACGTATGAGTTATCACCATTTAAATTCAGCATGGATCACTTGAAAAATGAATATATCAAATAAAATGCCCTGGGTCCTGAACTGATGCCTTGTGAAGCCTGGATGTTCTAGTTCTGCATTATACATCCTTGAACTTTCGTCACATTTTAATTTCAAGCACAGATGTGTGTAGTCCTAGTGACTGATCCTTTCTGAACCTTCCTCACAGAAAGCAGAGCATTCTCAATCTTGTGTTTGTACAGTGACACCTGCCAAGGAGTCATCCTTGTATTTTCCATGTTTTTTCCATAACTTCTTTGCTAATAGACCTATTGAGTCACTATTGATGAAAGAGTTAATGATAAATACAATAAAGTTACTTAGCAGCTATTCCTGAAGGGGGAGGGTGGGGAGGAAAAAATTCTAAAAGTTAATTTTAGCCTGGATTTGTTTCCCTACAAAGTTTAGGAATAGCCACACAAATTTAAGTAAGTGGTAGGGGTGAAGGAAAAAGCAGACAGCAGTTCTTGTCTCCCCACTGAGTGAGAATAACAAAGCTAATTTAGCCATGTGCCAATATTCTCTGGTCATTTTGCACAAGAGTAGTTGCACCACAGCAAAGGAGATAGAGTTGCAGCTGCTGCACAGTTGTAACAGCCAGACCAAAAGAAGCAGAGGCATTTTCTTCAGTAGGATTTTGAAAACAATAAGTTAAAACATTCCATGACTTATGACAGCATTAAATAGTCAACCATGAAGAGTAATAATGAAATAGATACTATCAGAATTTGTCTGTCAGTAATAGCATTTTGGCTGGCTGTTTTTTGACAGAAAAGAATGCTAGTTTGTGATTTTTGTTTAAAGATAGAACTCTTTTATATATGAATATATTTCCAAATAAAGTAATTGCTAAAAGCACCTTCAAAAGAACACTATTATTTGCGAACTTTCCACTGGCCTTGTCAGAAAAAACTGGTCTCTGAACAGCTTTATAGACAGTCAGATTGACCAAACCTCAATCAGTTCTTAATGTCTTAGAGTCTAAAACCAGTTAGAGTTTATTTTCAGATCCCAAGCATAGAAAATAATTTGTTTTCCTTATGAGGACTTTCTCCCAAAACAATGAACAAAATTCCATTCAGGATGTAGAAAAACATTTCAGATATCTCTGGAAATGCAACCTTTGCAGTGAAAAGCCAAATGTAATCTTGCCTTGTGATTCAACCAAGTGTTAGCCTTGACAGTGTGATGCCTGCACCATTATCCATTTGTGTGCCTTATGTTTAGAGCAGAACGTAGCTTAACTTTGCAAATGGAATGGGAATAAATTATTCTAATTGCCATTAAAATGTTTCTATTTAAATATCATCTTCTGCCAACTACTACCCCACAGAGGTTTGTAAATAATAACTAAAACAACACATGCAAGGGTAGCTTTTGTGATGAGACAAAAATGCTGCATGAATGGATGCTGTGAAAAGGGGAAAGTCCTAGAGAATTAAAGCAAGCAGAAGCTTATCCCTTTTGTAGGTTGGTGTGTAGTTTCACTTTGACTAAATTCATCACATCTGGACAAAAAACATATAAACATCACTAGTTAGTGTTCCTTTGCTCAGTAACTTCAGGATTTTTGATCCTATTTTACTGTGTCTAGTACCCATGGTAGCTACTGTCTCTCAAGCAGAGTGCAGTTTTGGATGGTAATCAGATACTAGGAAACTCTTTTAAGATGAGAGCTGTGGAACACTACAGAGAGCTACAACTCAGCTTTGGCATTGCAATATAACTCTGGGTCATCTGCCTTCCTTGTCAGAACTTTCTGTTGTCCAAAACATGGCCATGTCCCCTGATTTCTATTAATTATGCCGATGAGTCCTTCAAATTTCTGAAACCTCTGTCACCCAGGCTTACTTATCTTTCCCTATGCCATCTGGATAATCAGGACTGTGCTGTATTTCATTACTTTTCATAATGCTTTCTGATTTTCAGAGGGCAAAAGCAGTCTCTCTCTCCCCGTTCTGCAGAATTCACTAGACTAGCCAAACAAATGAACCTGTCCGGATGAGAAATGCAACCTGTCTCTGTCTCAAGTACTATTTCATACTGTTGTGTAATGCCAGCACTACAGATTTGGTTGCAGAATACATAGTCAACATACTGAGCAAGAACAAGATGAGTATTTTTGTTTCCATTTGCCTTATTAAAAAAAATGAAAATAAAAAATGGGGGGTTGATAGTCAGAAAATTCAAAACAATCTTCATCAAAGCTGTATCACTAGGAAAGTGTCTACAAACTGTGGATGCACAGAAGGGTAAACTCTCCCCAACTGATCCAAGATTATCAGAATTACATGGATTCTACGTAGTTCAGGGTCCTATCCCATCTAATGGCTATAATTTGAAGCTTACAGATGGATTAAAAGGGCAGGGCAACACATCCCTGGGGTGGTGCTCCCTGAAAATCAAAGCACTAGGAATCATCCTGTGCCTCAGGTTGTTTCTTTGTGCATAAAAGCATTTGCAGATTTCTCGCCTAGAATTTGTTAAATTTCTTCTTGAACTCCCCAGTTTGAATACATCCTGAGTTCAACAGTTTAATGGTGAAGTGTGGGGAATTAAGTATATCTTTATATTGGCTTTCTGTCCACTGCCTCACAGTTCCACAGCCTGCCTCCTTGTTTCCTGTACTGTGCACTGCTGCCTGTAATATTCTCAATGCAAGTCAGGATGTTACTGACCCCTGCCAGGTCATCATGTGGTCGAGGCAGATGAGATGAAGTAGATAAGCTTCAAACTAGGTAATGGGAAGAGGGTTATATGTGCTGAATCCACCCCTGCATTTACTGGAAGGAAAATCAAGTATACAAGAAAAAGAAATGAATGGAATAGAACTGAGTAGGAAAAAGAACAGCAAAGAGAAAGGAAGCCTACTGCTGGGACTGGCACAATAAAAGGAACACCTGTACTACAGCAAAGGGTCTCACTGCACCAAGTCTCCATTGGCTCCATCAGAGTATAACAACAGAGACATTTTATCAGACAAACACCAGTTTGTCAGGATGGTGATACAATTGTTAAAATGACCTTGCCTGGTCTCGTCAAGACATCGAGGATTACCAGTGAAGCTTCCTATGTTAATCCAAGGCACATTACATGGGTAATAAGGCAGGGGTCCTAGAACACTGATGCTATCTCTCTGTCCAATCAGAAATAAATGTAATAACATAAACATAACAAAAGAGTGACCACAGTTATAATGGAAACAGAAAGAAAGGCATAGATGGCTGAGTGGTCTTGCTTGATGCAGCACAGTGAATGAGAAGGAGTAGAATGGATAAAACAGACTACATTTGTGCGAAATTGCTTAGAGAAGAGTTAATAAGAGATTCTATTGAGTAGTGCTGGGAGTTTGTTATAGATACTTCCCCCTCCAGGTTCAGAGTCTCATATGAATAGCAATTTCTGTAATGTTATTAGAGGAAAAGACAGACTAGTGAGAATTGTGTCATTAAGGTAGACTGACTCCCAGGCATAGGTTGAAAAATAAATGCAACCAATAATGCTAAGGCTCAGATGCTCCTCCAGGTGACACATTGGGCCCCTAAGCAATGAGGATGAAGTAGAAATTAAAGATGGGCTTGGGGTGGTCCTTGTACACTTTGTCTTAGTGCTCAATAAGGGCGGTTGTGTCAGCTTTGGGGACAAATTTTGGGTGAGGGGACAAATGCAGGGTGAGTACAAGAGAGCAGAGAAAGCACAGCTATATCTCAGGCAAAAGGAAAATTTGGAACTAAACAAGATAATGCTGAAGAAGTCAGACTGTCTTCACTTTTGGAAATTGCAGGTACAAGGATTTTTAATAAATCTGTCAATGTTTTATGAATGGGATTATATGCTTTGACAACAAAAAATGTACCACCTGTATGAAGTAAAGAGAGATAGGAGGAAAAGCAAAAAGAGAGCTTGGCAATTTCAAGCCTCTGAATCTGCTCTTTGTAACATGCAACAGTTGTGGCCTCTCCAGGAAAATACTTAGGCTACAAAATAAAAAAAATTTAAAAAAAAAAAAATGGCTGGTCCAAGAGAGCAAGGAAGCTGGCAAGAACATTCAGCCATAGGGAAGACTATCTTCCTAACTGGTGCAGGAGGAAATATGATTCAGTATATGCAGTACCAGAAAGCTGGACACAGTAACACCAGCTGTCCTTTCCAGTACTATCACTGTAGGTATTTTCTGAGACCTTGATTTTTGAAGACAATTAAACGTGTGTATTACTCTCAGGTTAGAACTTTAACTACTGAAGCCAAAAGGATTTTAAAAATTTACTTGTTAAATGATAATGTGGGGCTCTCTAATCTTGAAATTATCCTTGGATGTTCTTTGAATATCTCAATCTCAAATTTCTATCATATATATATTTACATAAAGTAACACCACCTTTAAATTAGAACTTAGTCAACCTTTTATTTGCATTGCCTACTCTTATTCCAGGTACTGCAGGATGGTACAGCAAGTCAGGAGAGCTTCCTCACTATATGGTCCCAGAGTTCCCTGGCTAGCTCCAACCTTGGGATCTCATTTCTCTTGCCAACAGGCATGGAGGCACCAGCACAATTTAAGATTTTAGTGATCATCAGACAAAAGTCACAACGCTTATTTCTGGTTGAATCTCCAAAGGGATATCAAATGGCTGCTCCTACTTCATGTACTTCACTTTGCCAGCAAGGCTTAAAAAGAAGAAATTAATGTAGAGAAGGTGCTGTCACTGGGATGCAACAGCCAAAGAATACATTTTGTTCTCAAGAGACTCTATGTAATGAAACACAAAATTTTTAAATAAATAAATAATACAAACAGTGGCAGCCCTTTGGAAAACAAACAAAATACCCAGAGTTTTACTTCTCCATAATCTAATAGGGAATGACACCAAAAATCTGTATAAAGATCTGTATAACATAAACATGGCCGGAGCCAAGAACCTTTGCACATAACTACATCTCACAAACCACACCACAAACAAAATTTCACTTGTGCAATGGCTGATCACTGCTTTTCAGGAGAGAAGAAGTGTATGTTTGTAAAGGGCTGGGAATGGGGGTCTTCAGCAAATATTAAGTATTCTCATTTTCCCTCCTTGACCTGCTGTCCTCACACTGAAGCACTGTCCTCTGCACACCCCACCTGCATTACAGAGCTGGCAGCTCTTCAACAATCCTGTTCCCATACCCTTCACACCTGGGCAAAGTGGCTGATTACACCTCCAGGTACACCTTGTAAAAAGGCCATGGAGTTCCCATTGTTTGAGAACGATATCTGCACATATTCCAACAGCTGACTGATTAAGAAGGTGTCAGTAGACAGCTGTCAAAATACATGGCCTAGTTACTGGGTTTTGTGAGACCAATTAAAATAGGGCGTCATTGTTCTGCATGACAAATGGCTTCCTCTGGATATTCTTTACCTCAGTTCTTGGCATATATTATCTTTAATTACATTTGTCTCAAGGGGAATCTGAAGTACATTTTTTCTGCAAGTGTGGCTTTTTTGCTCATGTAAAACAAGTTTTTGCTTTATTTCTGAGGACTTCATGCTTCATCTCCCAGAATGTTTTATGCTGTAAAGCTTTACCCTGCCATCCTTACATTGTTTTTATAAAACAGAATGTGTCTACACACAGCACCTTTGGAGAGGACATAGCACAAGTGAAGAAGTGATTGAAGCCCTTACCCGAAGCTTCCCCTTATGGACATTACAGGCTCCTCTGACTTCCTTGAGAGGTCTATCAGTGATACCATTTAATGTGCCATCAAAATATAGGTCCCTTGCTGGAGTCTTGGCTCTCAGACAAGGCAGTTATAGGATTTTATCCCTTTAAATGATAGAGAGGGAACAGTAAAAAAAAAGGAGTTTGAGAGAACAATGTCTGTGGAGCGACCAAGTGCCACAACAAAATGAAAATCTGGAAAAGGGAACAAAGCGGAACGTTGCCAAGAGGAGGTATCCACTTGCACCTGTCTGGAGATTAGAAGGAAGTTAAAAGAGAGCACACTAAGGATTCTGGTGAAAACTAAGCCATCAGTAAATGTTTCAGATTACAGGGTATGTCAGATTGTGAGAGGAAGAGGGAGAAAATCAGCCAGTGCTTCCCTCCTCCCTTCCTCCAAAGAATTGGATTAAAAGCATCTGCAGCTCTGCTGCGAATAATTATTGCCAATAACTAATAAGCCTTTGCAGAAACTCTCGTGCTCTAAATTTGCACAGCTAATTGTGAAAAACAAAGGAAAGTGTCTAAATCAGTGGAACTAAGCAATTAAACAAAGAGCATGGAATCTGCTTGTAAAATAAGATGAGGGTTTTGTTTTAAATTTTAATGGTATAAAGGGCGAGGGAAATAGACAAAAAAAATCTACTTTGTTCATTAAAAAGAAAACCAAAAACAAGGGTTTGGTAGGGTAAAGACTTGGAAATGAGACCATCTGAGTTCCTGGGAGATCTGGGTCATTTGAAGGTGGAAGGGTAATCCACCAAAAAGGGGAGGATCTCCCTATTGAAAGATAGTGTCTCTCAGTTCACTTAAATACTTTTTTTGGTTTAAATCATGTTCTTGATCCTGTTGACTTCATGAATTCATTCATGACATTCATTCAACCTCTAGAAATTAAGGCTAAAAGTATTTTTTAACGCACATGCTGAGGCCTTATAGCAGCGTGGGACAAGCTAAGCTATGTGCCCTAACCCAAGTAGGAAGGCTGTGACAGAACCTGGGCTTTAAAACAGTCCTATGAATTCTGGGTTTGAATTTACAGACTTTTTTTTTTAAGATGCGTATTTCTATTTTACTCCATTTTAAGATGTTCCTTGCTATTCATTCACTGGTGTCCAGTCATTTCCTTGTGTCTCCCACAACAAACAGACTTTGATAGGAGAAAAGTGGCTTTGTAAACCTTCAAGAAACTACCAGCTCCAGGCTATGGATGTAAGAAGATGAAAGAAGGAAGACACACAGGCATGTAAAGAAACAATGGTAGAAAACTCAATTCAGGTTGAGAAAATCTGTTATATTTTTCTAATCTTTTGGTTCCTTCCTTATAGTTAACACCATTAAACAGAGCATTGTTATTTCTACAAATATCCATCAGAGCCCCAAGAAATTCAGAGTTATGGTTAACATATAAAAAAGAGTCCAAATTTCCAAAAATTTTGCAGCTCCCATCAAATGCACACACAGCTCTGCCAGGAGCCTAATTGACTTAGGGGTTGTTTTGTGGTAGCTGGGGAGGCATCAGAAAGCAACACAGCTGGTGAGGTTTCAGGCAAACTGTGATTTTACCTATTTATTTTCACTCACAGGCTTGTCAGTCGTAGCAAAGGGGTAATATTTTTAAGGCAATTTCCATAAGGAAAAAGGGCAGAATATTTTTTTCTCTTTTTAATAAAAAAGAAGGCTTTAAGTTGTTATTTGAGATGTTTACACATCTCTCAGTCTATGATGAGTCCTTTAGGGATCCAGGTCACTGGAGAGCAACTTGTCAAATGCTCCTTTTGCTGCTAGTAAGCTCAATTTACTGATCAACAAAGTTGATTCCCTTCCTAGTGAATTTAATGCACCTATTATGAACTCCACATGGAATTTCTAGGGCAAGTTACTTTGAAAATCAGACATAAAGCTGTGAAAGATATTCCCAAAATGTTCAGAGTCATCAGTACCTTTCTTCTTGTTCACAGTCTTCTTAATTTTATTCCTAGGATTCACAATTCAAAAATAACAGATCCAAAACAGTTCAGGTTTTGGTATACAACACTCTGTGCAACATGAGCCTTTTCCTTTAGACAGCAGGTCACTGTGATTTTTTTTTTAAGTGTATCTCCTGAAATGGGAAAGAGAAAATTAAGTCTGCAATGGAGAGTTGGCAAGAAATTTACTCTTTTTGGATAAAATGTATGCCTTATAGACATAGATTTTTTTAACAACATTTAATGCATTATGAAAGTTTTACAGATGCTCTCGCACTGTTTACAGTGTCCCAGTGAAGCAGAATTAATTCAGAATCAGTTCACTGGATCTGATGTCCTAGGAGACAGAAAATGAGTGCACAGTAATGCTATGATTTAGAATGTGTTTTTATTTATTCCTAGATGTAATGTGCTTGTGGAGCAAGCAATTCTTCTGCAGGGAAGAGATGTACAATCACTTGAAACTAACAACACATTAAGTTGGCTATTACTGGAATCCTGCCGCCTCTTATTGCTCTGTGTATAATAACTAGGCAAATATATTCAGATCTGGCATGGGTTTACACTCATTCCATGACTGTTCTATTTCTACCAGCATGGTCTAATCCACTTAAGAGAGGATAACAAAAAAAGGTCTGATAAATCCTTACCTAGAACTTGTAATTAGTTTGAGCTTTTTGCAACCTACAGTCCAGTTAGTTTAAAGGTAAGTCAGGCATCTCTCCCCAGGCTGCAGCCTGCTCTCCACATGGCTCCAGGCATTATGGAGACAAAGTTAGCATTTCATTAAACAGGACAAATGCCAGCGTGATCTTTGCTCAAAGGGAGCAATGGCAATCCATCTCTCCCAGCTGCCTCCACCTAGCAGATGAAGGTGGCAGAAGGCAAGCATACACCTTAAACCCAAAGCAGCTGAGTAATGGCAGGAGCAGCATCAAAGTTCTTTGATGGGCTCTTGAAAGTAAGTGTATGCTTTATTCTAGTGGCCATGACCAGCAAAATTAGAGAGCCCTTGAATGCTGCCAGGCATTTCTTGGCAAGTTTCATTTCCCCTAGGGTTGTTGCATAAATTTTCCTTGTAGTGCCAGAAATTACCGCAAGCTTTGTGTATTCCCTGGGCCGTGCCTCCAAGGCAGCCTCTAACTCCTGCCCCGCCAATCAGCCCAGAGCAAATCTTTTCTCCAGCTGGTTTAGCATCTGCTCTAGCACCACTAGAAAGGAAAATTCTCTTTTCCTAATCACAATGCAGGGGGCTTTACATCAGTTTCAACAATAGAAAGCATTTGATCCCTTTTCCTCTGCTCCATCCTGCATCCTTCCCATTTGTGCAGATGTGTCCCTTGGTGCCTCATCAGCCTGTCTTCATTGAAGCCCTGAACACGGCAGCTGATCCTCCCAGCTCGGCACAGGGCTGCAGCCCCCACATTACAACCCAAACTGCTGCAGGCTACACAATCAGTATGTGCTAAACATCAGCTGCCTCTCCCCAAATAAAGCCCAGATGAAGCCCAGCCCTTGAAGAAAGAGGGGGAGTATCTACTGGCACACATGGGAAATCAAAAAACAGTCACTACCAATTACAGCTTTATTAAGATGGAGCAGATGAAAGGTTTATCATCACTGAGTCAGATTACACACATTATTTCCTTCAGCTTTTATTTTCTGTGCTACCTGTTGTTTTTTAATACTGAAAAGTACATTTCTCCAGACACAGAGATTCCTCTCAGAGGCTGGTTCAGCCACAAAGTAAAAGCCTCCCTCACCAATGCTGGTGAATAGATGCTACAACAGCCATGCTGATGTGCAGGAGAGAAAAGGAAAACTTCTTTTTTCCTTCCCCTCGGTAATTCATGGTCTATATCACTGTTGGTTTGCACAGCTCAAAGCACAACAGATCCTCTAAATGTGGACCTAGAAAAGAGGTGGAAAGTTTTTCTGCTCTGCAGACCCCATGCCAAGAAGGAGACTGTAAATGGCAAGGGGTCTGTGTTCCCATACAGTCCTCGCCTGTCACCAAAGCCAGTAAACGCTTCTTCCTCAAATACAGCAGGATTTGTGTTCACTGCTTTCTTCCCCAGCAACTCTACTGATGCAGACCCAAATTCTAAGCAGAGTCAAGCTGTTTAAATGACACTAATACTAGCAGGCAGTGTGTGTCCTTGGCATTTTTCCACCATCCACCCATGCCTGATGGCCTTCCTGTAACCTCTCAACTCTGTTCTAGGAAGCAGGATTATTTCTTCAGAAACAGAAAAGGAAGAAATCAGTTTCTTGGGGGTACCAGAGAAGCCCACCCATCCTTATCTACCCATGCCCTCACCACCCTCTGGGGAAGGTCCCAGCAGTGAACAAGCACTGTCACATAGCAGGAGGTCTGAAACAGAGCCATCCCAGCAAGAGTTTCCAGGCCAGCGTCTTGCACAAGGGAGAAATGTGTTTCTCCTTGATAAACCCTGAAAACTTTAACTTTTTCATCCAGGACTTTGGGTTGAATAAATACCCTTGAATCCACATCCTTTTTCCTGAGTGGCTATACTGTGTATATACATGAGTTTTCCTCCCTTCCCAGTTTGGCAAAAAGCCCTGCAAGGGGAAAAACACACATGAAATGGGAAATAGCTGTTGTGCCCTATCTCAGTAACTTGCTGGAAAAAACCTTTCTCAGCACCAGGCAACAGAAAGAAAAAAAAAACCCAAACTATTTGTATAAGACTACTGGGTGTTGGAGTAAGTAGCAAGTGTGCTATTTAATTCAGCTTGTCACATTTGCTCCATCTTCTCCTGCCCATCTCACCAGGATACTGCTTATCTGGTCTGTGGGATACAGGAAGGAGATTTATACCACTGTGTCCTTTGAGTCAGGCCTCTCCATTCATGTCTTCAAAGCACCAGACTTTAGCAGAATGCTGGGCTACAGCTGCCACCAGGGTCAACACACACGTCAGCAACCACAGGCTCTTTACTGGTCCAGAGAGCAAAGGGTGCATAGCTGGAGAGCAGAGGTATAACACAGACACTTGAATTATAAATTGCTCCTCTTAGGGACTGTCAAAGGCCAGAAGAGGGTTAAAATTTAGTGAGGTTAGTTGATCCAAGAAGATACGCATGCATCCAAATTTCCTGGGAGCAAATGGCAGCAGTGCAGGCCTTACCTCTATTCACTGTCTCCCCAGAGAGAGAGGCAAACACTGGCAGTGAGTTTTGCCTGCCATTTGCCTCTGGTGATGTCTTGTTCCTGAGTGTTAGTAACTCCAGCCTGGTACTGGAGAGTGTTAAGAGCAGGATATGGTCAAACGGCTTCATGGAGTTTTAGGACCAAGGTGGAGCTTTTTTAATAGATATCTTACTCTGCCAAAACCAGAGTAAACAGCCATCTTCCTGATCCAGTTGAAACACACAGGGTTCCTGAGCTCCAGAGCACACTTTCCCTTTTCACTTCAAAAAGCAATCCAACACAGGCAGTGTCCCAGGCCTTGACTTTTCTATGCCACAAGGTTATCACAGCCCCACAATTCAGCAGTAAAAAAGCCAAATCTGACCTAAGCTCTTATATCAAACTCTGGGAGCTCCCTGACAGTTCCAGGACACTCCATGATGTTCAGAAATAATTGAACAAGGTTGTTAAACTGGGTGACTGGAGCTCTATCCCAGCCCAGAATTCTCTGTAAGAGACTACAAACAGGACAATTTCTATCAGCTGTGCATTAGACAGCTCGGGTGCCACAGTGGTTATCCCAATATCAGCAGATTGAGCAAGACTCATTGACCAATCTGGTTTGGTTTAGGGGGCTTTTCACCACATTCTCTAGCACAGTTTTGCATGTGCCAGTGAGCTTTTGCTGAAGCTTAGGAAACAGATTGGACCAGAACAGTGGACAACTGCAATTTGTGAGGAAGAGAAGTTTTGGCATTTTGCCCACAGGCCAAGGGACCAGTTCCTTTCTCATTTCATTTTTGTACAAATGTAACCTGAGAGTCCAGCTGGCTTCACTAGATTCTGAACAATGTCTTAATTCATATGTCTTTGTCCAGCTGGAAGAAACATCTGGCCAGCCTCATGCAGAAGGTGACCAGCCAGCTGAGCAGGCTGTGCCATCAGTCCCTGACCCACTGCAGTTACAGGGTCCAAAGATGTAAAGACCTTCTACTGACACCCTCTGAGCTCAGCTGGTTGGTTGTGAGCGAAGCAAGTTACAGCCTTCCCCTGAGCTGATCAGACGGCAAATCTGAGGGGATGCCAACCTGCAGCCCTTGTGACAAGAAGCTGGAGAAGGGTTGGGAGCCACAGCACTTTCTGGAAACCTCTGTACAGAGAGCAGCTGTCAATCAACATCCTTAATTGGTAGTAACAACTCTCATCACAGATTAGTGCCTCAAAAAGCCACCCTCTGTGTCAGGGAGAGCTGTTATGGAGGAGGCTGGGGAATGGATAACATGTAAAGATCCTTTTGATGGGCTCAGGGCTAACCACCATTACCATCAATTATTCAGGGTTCCCATGCAGACGTAAGGCAAATAAGGTATTAAAAATTTACATCTCCCTTTCCCTCCACTCCTCCTTGGTATCATCACCCCTTAAGTATAGCTGGTGAATGTGAGCATTTACTGTTAATTAGCTGTAATGATAATTGCAAAGAAAGTACAAATGCCTTAACTGGGGAGATATGATATGTCTCTCATTAAACCCAGACTAATAGAAAATTCTTCAGCTTCTCTTTTATTCCAGTATCTCTGATCCCACATTAATTTAAGATTTATTACAGTTGAAGATACAGGGCTACATATTGGTCTGCTGAACATCTCTAAAGGCTGTGATGACCATGTGATTTATGCCATTTTAGGAGTAGAGTAAGTCTGGTATATTTTTATTTTTTAGACATTTTGGTCTTTCCAAAAATTAATTAGCTATAAAAAAGGAATAAAAGTAATCTCTATACATTATTGCTATAAAATATATATATTGAATTAACAGTTTTAATCCTCTCTATGACTTTCCATTTCACACTTGCTGAAGTTCAGGAGAGTAGTATCAAACTAGTCCACCTCAGTATTCATTTATATGCAGTTTACATTTCTGTCTACTAGTAATATGAGCTGCTCTGGTATATAACAGCTTGAGAGTCTTCTGGATCCCCTTCAAGTTCAGGAAATCACAAATCGGTTACAGTTCAGAATAAATTTCTAACTTCTCTATCCCCTAGAAATGCTCAGCTCAGTGAGAGGTATACTGTGCAAGGTGGTAGCCCGCACAGTGCTGTTCCTTCTAATTCCCATTTCCTTACAAACTGTCACCTGTATTGCACATCAATAATAGAGCTGATGAAAAATTTTCCACAGTATTTCTTTCTTTTGGTTGCAAAAGGCTGACTGGATCAAAACCAAAATGCTTTATGGCAGTTTTAGCAGCTCATACCCAGCATAGCCATTACACCTGTGATAAAGCTATTCACCTGGACTTCTCATACACAGTGGAGCCCCCCAGGCTACAAAGCCAGTCGTTTTCTGTGGCTCACTGAATATTTCATTATTTATACTAAATGGAACAGCTTCAGGAGGAGAGATGGAAAATGCCTTCTATGCCAGGATGATAAATAGGCCAGTAATTCATTCAAGGCTTTGCTAAAATTTCTTAAAGTGAAACTTGGGCTTTTGGATTTAAACAACTCAACTGTGTCCCAGTCAGGGTATCCCAGCAGTCAGAACAAAGAGAATAAAATATTCTTTTCAGTGTGCACCTGGCTGGTGACTGCTGTGTGCTGCAAAGTAACCCCGTAGGCATTACCAAACTGTTTCTTTTTGTCCAATTGCATCTAACTGACACATGAACAATGTAAAAGTTGGGAATTCTTGGACAAACATGGGGAAATAGATTGGACTGAACATATTTGCAGTTTAGAGGTGTTGCTGAGAAAAGGCTGTATTTATAGCGCTTTGCATTTGTCCCTTGGAGAGAGAGAAAGGACCTTGACACATTGAGAGGGATTGCTACTCTCTCCTGCTGACCTCCACACTGCACAGGCAAATTACAAAAGCTGCCTGTCAGCTAAAACACAATTTCATTGGAAAAGGGGTAAATCTGCCAGGTGGAAAATGGGAAAGTATCAAAACATTAAAATGGCCATGATTGCCAAGAGGAGACAGAACATATAATCCACAAAAGCCTGTTTTTAAGACAGGTGACAATTGTCAAGAAATACAAATGCCTTCTTATGACTTTCTTGTTTGTTGCACAAAATGCTGGAGTGATGCACCAAAATCACTGAGGGCACATCAAGTGGATTCATCTTACTCCTGAGGGCACTGTGCACAGCATTTCCTGCCTTTTTCAGCAGGACTTGGAGAAAAGAAGAGTCTATGCTTAAATTTGCAATTGCCTTGTAGCTCTCCCTTGTTTTTTTGAGCAGCTTGTAGTTCCTGGACCCTTCACCAGGCAGAAGTTTAAGGTCCAGAGAAGAGTGTGTGTTCAGCTGGGTAATTCAGCTTAACTCTGTCTTTCAGCACACACAGAAAACACCCATGAACCTACGCTCATGTTTAAAGTGCTGCCTAAACCACTAGTTCATCAAGGTGCTTAAGCACGTGTACTTAAGCTGGGCTGAAGCCTGCACTGGGGTGATGAGCAGGTCCAGTAGCTCATTCCTTTCTCGGGGGTGTTAAAAAGTCAGTGCTGTTGGGTTAGCACCAGCTGCCAGGAGCAAGGACCCCATTCAACCCCATCACCACCTTTTACAGCACTGTAGAGAGAGTCAGGCATTTACATTAGAGGAAGTGATGAATTAATTGCTAAGGCTGCCAAATCACTCAGTGCTGTATCAGATGCTCTTCTTTAACCCCTGAGCAGGTTACCAAGGTACCAAGAAAGTACAGCAGCTTTTCTCTGTTGTCTGTCCTGGGAGACAGTGTCTGACTGTCCTGCAGCCCAGGTGGTCTAAATCAGTTTACTCTTGAATTTAAACCCTGGAGTCTGATATCCATCCTAGGCAATTATGGCCTGAGTTCATAGGAATTACTATCCTTTTCCACATCTATCATATTCCTTAGACTAGGAAGGAAATGTGTTGTTCTCACATTGTCTCTGCAGATTCCAGCTTTTCTTTCAGAATAACTGGAAATAAGAATGATTACAGCACTCACAAAATGGTATTCAAGTGAGAAATCAAAATCTGTAAAGTTATACAATGTAAATTGTACAGCCTCCAACCTCACAGAGTACATTTTTGAACAATGCACATGAAATAAAAATTATCTATTAGAACTAATTAATCTTTCAATTTACTTTTATTATCATCTGTTTAAAAGTCAAAGGTAGGTTTGCTTTACCAGAGCAATATGTTATTCTTTTTTTTTTTTCCAAAGCAAGCCCTGAATCGCCTTGCAATAACATATCACAGGGAACATAATAGAGGAGAAAGTGAAGCAAAAAAGGAAGCAGTGCATTTCTCCAGATAATGTAAGTGTATACTACATATTCATAAACAATATGCAATGGCATTAACTATGAAGTAAATATTCTCATATGGAGTGTTCTTTAATGGTGATGAAAGGGGAGCCCGGGGCTTCCTTGGGGTTTGGTGTGTTCTCATTTGTAATCATATCTGTCTTCTCACCATGAAACATTTTAATCTTCAACTAGTTTTATGCTTTTGCAAAGGCTTAAAGAAAAAAAAAATAAGGTCATAAAGGTGGTGAAAAGAGGGGAAACTTGTAAATTTGTTTGAACCCAGTAGTTAAAATGGAAATGCTGAGCCCTGTATGAAACTTGTCTATTGGCAGATCATGTCTGCAAAGGATCAGTATCTCTGTTTGACATTTTTAGAGGTGTCACTGTAGTTATCCAGGCACATTATGACCATTGATTGTCCTCTGAAGACTCATTTATTTCAGCAGAGCTGTGTTGATCTGCCTGGCTGCAGGGCAGCCTTCAATTCTCAGGCATAACATAAAGAAAGGCAGGCAGTAAACAGCCCACCAACAAAAGAATGTCTTTTGCCTAAAGTGGGAAGTTCGTTAATTTAACTGGAAAACAAATGTGTACCACAAAAAAAAGAGTTGTGCTATAGTGCAAGAAATCTGAAAATAAGGTCCTCATATGGGCCATGGCAGGGAACAGTGAAAACCCCAGGGCATATTTCTGCCTAAAGCCAGTCCTGTTTGATAGCACAAACTATAATTATACTACCTGTGATTGTATCCTGCATTAACAATGGTATGCAATGCAATAGAAATCCAAGTTTGTTCCAGCACCATTTTTCCTAAATGTATAGAACATTCAAAAAGAGATGTTTTGAATGCATTGCTCCCTGTCCTTACACATCATCCCAAAAATCTTGGCAAGGTCTGTATCTAGTCCTGAGAACTGCCTGCCTGTGACATTAAGTTTTTCCCAGTCTGTGTTGAAGAACAGGTACGAGGACATCACCACTAACATTCAGACCACACTGGGGGAAAAGTCTTAATCTAAGCTTGCCACTCAAGAGGGGTGGCAAGGAAAAATAACCATGTAGACAATTAGGGCAAGCTTCAGCTGGTGCCAGGTGACTCAGAGGTTGGCAGGATGAAAGCACAACACGCCAGTTTCTAATACCAACCGTATGCACCTGTCTGTATCACATCCAGCACCTTTATCACCATCCCTGAACAGCCTGGTGTAGCTGGGTCTACCAGGGACACTGCTTTAAATACAAGACCAGAGTAAGCTCTTTGGATTTATTAGCAAAAACTTTTACTGCTGTCTCTCTGAGTTGTTCAGCAGCCTAATTTGAAAGCCAAGTCCATGTTATAGCATTTAGGTGTACTGACAAGCTGCAGGAAAGAAAATTGCAGCACATATAGACATCCTTCTTCTGGCAAACTCCTTCTGTGTAAATGAAGTTACACTGGCAAAATAAACATTTTGATGGAAAAGTACCTGTCCTTCAAACAAATAATTTATAAATGTATCTCTGGCTGAAATTACATTTCATGAAAACATGAAAGAACAAAAGAAAAATGATATCACTTTGAAAGCTTCAGGACCATGAAGTTCCATGAAGTATGTGAGGGTTTTTTTAATTTTATGCAAGTAAATTATTTCCTTGGAAGTATCAGTCTTTAACTGCACACTTAACTACTTGTTATATCATACTTCCAAGAAACAGAAGCAGAAAAAGGATAAATATGCAATAGAAAAGCAGAATAGAAAAAGAAGCTTCCCAGAGTGGAGACTCTGTATGAGTTGTAGAATACCTGCATTATATCAAGTTGGCCTCGTTCCCTCTCGGAGAAAGGTCCTCTAGCCATGTGCTTTAAAATAATCAGTATTATTTTCTTCAGAAGAGAAACAAATTGGTGTTCCCTTCAAGCAGAAACTAAACCCCATACTCCTTGCAGAGCATGGAAATAGAAGGGCTGTCCTAAAAGCATGGGTGACAGCAAGAGAAGAGTCAGATGAAAGAGAGAGGAGACATTAAATTGGCAAACCAGAAGAGGTGAAGCAATAACGATCCAGATTCTGAAAGGCACTCAATTCCTATTTCATAGGAAATGCCTAAGGAAGTGCTGCAAAGCCTGCAGATCTGCCTCTGGTTTTTTATCACCTCTGGACCTAAAACCAAAAAAAGTCCAAGAAATCCAAGAGAGAAAATTACCTATGAGGAATTAAGTTCCAAAATTCATTTGTAAATCTTGTCTGAGTACCCTAGCAAGCTCCCAGATAGTCCCAAGTGTTCAGCGATAGCCCACAGGGATATGACTTTTTACTTTGCACAAACGGGCAGTTGTGATAAAAGACCATTTTTATTTCTATTGTAAAGAAAAGTCAATGTTCATTTGTTTGGGAAGCCTCCCTGACAGAAAGCTTTATCAGCCATGAAATTAGCCCTTCATGCTCTCTTAAGCCAATAGGCCAGGACAGAGTCACCGACTGCACCTGATGCTCGCAGTTAGTTCTGATTAGCAGCCCCTCACGGCTTTCAAACAGCAGCCTCCTTAAATGCAGGCTGTAAAACTTCACTGGCTGCACTAAATCAATAGGGAGGCGAGAGACAGGTTTGGAGAAGAGATGGGAGAAATAAACAGACGCTAAAACTACAACATTATTATCTTTTTTGGCAAATAGCCACAAAAATTGTTCAATATAGTGTATAAACAAAAACATACACTCACACACAAACAGTCTGTCTGGCAGAGAAAAAAAAAAGGAAAATATACCTTAAATAATATGTTCATTCTCGGGCAAATAAGAAGCAAGCAGTTATATTTAGCAAGGTAATAAAAGTGTATTGTAAAACCCTGGAGACCCATTACAGCAATGCCCTCTGCACTCTCAGTGCTTGGGGAATTCTTATTTATTTGCCTTCGAGAGCATTGCTAGAGACTCATAAAGTGCCACCAGGAAGCCCAGGTGAGCCTGCAATCTCTCTGTAGGATGTGACCATTAGCTACTGAGAACTTCACAGCGGTGCTATCACAAGGATCACATCCCTGCACTGTAGGAACAGTGAACCCTGAGGATACTGCAGCAATTTATAAACTTGGTAATACAGAAAAACAGAAATAGAAAACTGATCTTGGGAATGTTACTGCATGGGAACAGAGCCTTTAAAAAAGGAAAGAGAAAGCCTAGATCTTTTGTGTGTTGGGGTTGTGAGGAGGATCCAAAGCACCTGGTGCAGAATACATGGAAGGATGAACACTGACTGGGTCAATCCCTGCTGACATCACACAAGAAAGTGGCAACACAGCATAATACAGGGAGAAAAGGAGAACAGAAGGTATAGGTTTCATATCATCTAATCATCTACATCAGCTCTAGCTGAACTCATGTCCCTTTGCTGAAAGAAGAACATAGGACTCTTTCATTGGAATTCACCCAAGTTACATTTGTATGGAATTATTTTTGCTCTGAAAATGTTTCTGTCTACTGATTCTAACAGAGCATGAGCCAAATCCATTTAGAGTGACAGTGACAATGGGGAGGACAGACTGACACAGAACAAGTTTCCTTAATGCACAGACTTGTTAGAGAATGTGCTATTTTTTTACAGCTTGATTGGATAATCCCACAGAATAGAACAGAATTCATTTCTTTCTAAAAATAATTTATTAGGTAGGCTTTAAAATTCCTTTCTCTCAATCATATAGGAAGTACCTTTAGAGGGAATTTCCTTTGATTGATTCAATTTCTCTTCCATACCACAGAAGTCTTCCTTGTAGATTCAGATCAGAACCAGGGATTTTCCAGAAAGAATCTAAATGAATTTTGGCCACACAACGATAGGATTGCATTTAAAAGAATAATGAAGCTACCTGAGTAGAATGAAACAGGATGCACTGGGGATAGGCTGAAATTTGAAAAGACAGTCATTCTTGGACTGGGTGAACACTTCCACATTTGTGACTGCAACCAAGGCTTACAGCCAAGTCAGCATCCTGAAAACCCTATGGATAGCTCATTATGCACATACATACATTCATAACATGTAGTAAAGAGTCTGTGAGCGTGGGAGCTTGACACTTCTAGTACTAGCTCAGCATTCCCCTCCGATTCTATGCCCCCACATGTAAAATTAGGGTAATAATATTGCTTTCATCTTCCTCACCATGGCATTGTTACTATTAATTAGTTTGCATGGGCAGAGCCTTGGATAAATGCTAAGTTTTAATCAGGTCTTGATGAGCTTGGAGAGTGCAGCAGGGTCTGAGCTGAGGGTGGAAGAGCAAGTCCTATTGATCCCATCTGCCTGGCACAGGATGAAGCCTGTGGCATTGCCTCACCACAGTCTACCTCCTCATCCTGCTCCAGGTGACACCTCTGGCTGCCAATGCAGGGATCCCAGGGTTCTGGACATCTGATTCACCTCTGGCCTCCCTGATGTGACTTCTCTCTGGCAAAGGACTGGTCCATATTTCTTCCACTAGGCAGGGCACAGTTTGGAGCAACATTCACCAAAGTGCTCCTATTACCCCACAAACATGCTAAATTTCTTGCTACCAGATGTTCACAGGGATTAAAAGTAGGATTTGGTTCTACACAGTATTTTGAAAGTGTATGATTAAATCTGATGGACAGCATCTCTTTTATGCCAGCTAAAGTAAGTCAGTGGAATGGCATGAGTGGAGCTGTGCCAAGGTTTTGCAACTTTGCACCACAATCTTTTGCTCCTCTCTTGGGACCACTTGCTTTCCCCCTTCCTCCTCTTGTTGGTCAGTTGGATGTTTTTTTGCTAGCAAGATTTTTTAATAATTCTGTGGTGGTTAGTCCCTTTTGAACTGAACCAAATAATTGTTTTATTTTCTCCCAGAGTGTTGCCTGTTGTATAAACTACTGGGATGAGCTGTCATTTTGCTGCTACCTCTTTGTCCAGGTCTGATAGTCTGGGACCAATGTGTCTGTAAAGAACAAAACTTTCTCAAACATAGTGTGATTCTTCACCAAGCACAGATTCAGATTCCACAGGAACCCATGAACAACATTTAGAGATGGAAACTTGGAAGTACAGGTAAAACAAATGCTTTTGTTTTGTTTGTGGGTGGAACAGAGAATTCCAGAAAGGCAGAAGCATAACCCCCTGAATTAATGATAAATCCCAGTACTCAGAGAGGTGTCTTTTAAACAACCTTTGATAATTGGCCTCTTGGTAGCATGTAGTGAACATCCCGAAATAATGGAATGGAAATCAGCATCAATCAACACAGCATGAAGCTCTTTGTTCTCCAGCAAACACATATCCCTGATAAAACACTGGTGGCTGTTTGTCCTAAATTTAACACCAATTAGGGCCAGATCCTCAGCTCTGCCTGAAGGGATGAATGTCCTCCATACCCATCCAAGCCCATCACGAAACACAGAAATATCTCAGCAGCTCTTAGAAGACATTTTATAGAGTCTGACCCTTAAAAGTTTGATAGCTTGAATGCTAGTATTGCCCAGAGCACTTAAACTGATAAACAGACATCCTTACACATTTATATACAACAAAACAGAGGAAACAATAACAGAGCAAAAAAAAAAAAAAATTCTGTTGCTGTGCTTCTCCTGAGGATCTCAAGAGCCAGGAAATCTGCAGCAGAATTAAGAGGGGTCAGAAAGAAGAAAAAGAGGTGACATTGATGCAGGGAAGCGTGAATAATTGGTATGAAGATTCCCTTCATGTCAGAAAGACAAACTGGGCTAATTTTCCATGAGCATCCCAAGAGGAATAGAGTCTCATTTTATTTCAGCTATGGAAAAGAGGTTATTCTGCCATGTTTATCTGTCTCTTTCTGGTGTAAAAGGGAAAGTTTCTCATATTTCCATCAAGACATTTTTCTAGGCTGAGAATGCAGAAGGAAGGTTGAAGTTTACAGCAAGATACACCGCACTCTGTCCCTGCCTCTGTCCTAAGCAATCAGGAAATTATTGTCAGGTCTCTGCAGCCACTGGTGAAGACCCCCATATTCTATTTACATCCCTTCACATTCAGCCCTTTCTCTCCAAAGCAATTGCAAATTACTTTGGTGAAAGTAAATGCATGTTGTAGGGGATGCAGCACCTTTACCTTTGCCCCAGCTCACTTCTCACAGGAACAGCCTTCTACAACAAAAAAGAGGGCCATTCTCGAGCAGATCTAACTCACAAAGCCAGGGAAGCAGCAGTTGGGAGTGCCATCAGGTGAGCAGAGCACAGACGGTGAGACTGTCACTCAGATGTAAAGTAAAATCAGGTCCTATGACCAGAGCTGGAATTTGTGAAAACACAGAGGTCTCAAGGGGTGAACAGGTCAGACCTCACTGGTGCCATCAGACAGGGAAATACCATGGAGATTATGAACATATCTGCAAGGGCTTCACTGTCACAGAGGAGAGAGAATATCCTGCACCAGGCCAATCTGGGAAAAAGCAAGAAATTATCATTATCTCTCATCCGTCACTTTGGCAGCCGATAAGGAGAGGGAGTACCGCGCCAGCCTCTTATCTGCCCTCTTAGCTACAACAGACCTGAGCACATCAAGTCTTGATCTGTGTCTTCTGGCAGACACCAGCACAGGTCAAGTCTTAGTGGCTTTTGGAGGTGAAGAAGGCATCAAGTTCACCGCCTTTGAATGGCAGCCAAATAAGCCCCACTGAGGTCACAAATGGGGTTTCTTCCACTGTCAAATCAAGACAACTCAGATGAAATGCACATAAATCAATGAACTATGACTGTTATTCCTGTGCATCAGAAAAACAGACTATTTCCTCAATTTCTTATCCTTTTCTGGGATTTAGAACATGCACAGTTGAAGTGCTTTCATTTTTTCTTGGGAATTAGAATATTCAATGCAAATTTAGAACCAGATGAAAACTTCCCAGTAAAACAATAGGCTGCAGGAAAGTGCCAAGCTGATGAAATGTAAAGTTTTATAGTAATAACTTGATTGCAAAGTTTCACTGGAAAAATTTTGCCTAAGCGAGGTGAGTGGGGTCTCATTTCCCATCTGTCTAAAAGTTAGAGTGATATTTGAAATAATACTATTGATGATAGAGGTAAAAAATTATCTTTTAGCCATGGTCAACCTTTATCTAAATTAAACATTTGGACAAACTTGGAGTGAAACCTTTTCAGAATATGCTTTTTAGAGGATGAGAAAAAATATCTATTATGGCAATAACAAAACTTAAACATATATGACAATAGTATCAAAAGAGTAGTGGTAACATTACTTCCATTTTCACTGTTTGCTTTATAACTTCAGAGGATCTGGTCTTACTCTCACAGTTATTTTCTTTCTTCTTCCAGAGAATTTCCATATAAATGCCTCAACCTCTGCATTTGCAGAACTGTCTGTTCAGTGACTGCACCAGACAAAAATAGACCCCATATTTAGGAGCCTCAACAGAGAAACCCATTGAGGTAATAATAATGAATAATAAAAATTAACAAAGCTTAAAAAGCAAAAATTTAGGTAGCTATGCATTAAACTCACTCCATTCAGAGATCAAATATCTCAAAAAATCCATCTTCAAAGTGGCCAGAAGCAGGTTGCAACTCAGCTGTTTTTGTGTGCACCTAGTCCATGCTGGGTGTCACATGGGGGTGCAAGGTCCTCGTGTCTGGAGGGTGCAATCCAGCCTGTCTTTCTAAAAAACACAAAATCTTGTTCCAGAAGGCTAACAGAGCAATGTCCTTAGAAACATGAACACCCTCCTCCTTGTGTTTCTGGTTAAATGTATAGCTCAGGCACTTATAGAATAATAAATCACCTAAAAAAGTCAATGAAGGAAAAAAAAACTAAAAAGAACACCAACATGAATAGCTTGAATAGCAATTTACAAAGTTGCTCAGCACAGCATTATCTAAAGCTGTTCTTCACTATATGTCATTTTCAGATAAGTTAATAAAGAAATATAGGAGAGAATCAATTTTTAGTAATCATTACCATGTACAGTAGTGAAACCTCCAGGCTATTCAATTAATTCTAGACCATAATTATGACCCAAGAACAAATTGCATAAATCAGCATTTTTTTATTTAACCATACAAATCAGACTATGATCTTGAGTGAAGATCAAGAGTTGTATATTTCACAGCTCTTGCTGTCTCAGAAAATACACTCTCCAAGGATTCAAGCCCCTTGAGGCATAAATTGTGCACACTTCAAATTCCACAGGGATCTCAGCAATTATAGTAATTTTTGACTCAACATGTCACAGTGCCCCAGAGACACTCAGGTTCTTTAATAGAATGCAGAGAAGGAAAGGTAGCTGGATAATCTAATAAATTCTAGGTCTTAGGTGTAAAAGCAGATTTAAAAAATAACTAAACCAAAACCAAACTCCATGGCCCATAAAATAAGAGCAAACAAACAGATAAGAAAAAAAAAAAAAAGAAAAAAAAAAAAAAAAAAAACCCCAACCAACCATCAAAATATACCCACAAAATCTGAGACCCAGTCCAGGATCAAACTCACCTGGAAAAAGCTACAGCAAAGAGAGCAGCTGAGTTTCCTAGCCCATGTAACACTTTCCCTTACTAGTACAGTTATCCTCTGTGGATTTCAAAGCACATTCTGGTTGCAGAATTACATTTACAGTTTTAGTCTTACAACATATTTTAGCAGGCAGCTCAAGGCTCTGAGGTGAACCTACTTACCTAAGAACATACAGTCAGTGAATTTCAAAAACCATAAACTGAACTCCTCAGTTCAGGAGGTCTCCATACGCTGTAGGAATGCGCACACACTAAGGGACACCAACAACCCTCCCTGCAGAATTCACAAGATCCTTTTCTAAAATCAGTGGCAACTTATTTGTTTTCCCATCTCAAGCCGCATTTAACACCAGAAATTTGGTCAGCTCACTGCTCCTGTCCAGGGCCTGGGTCTCTGTCATTAGTGCTGCATATCTAATAGCTCCCCTGTTTGAATACAGGTGGTTTAAACATGGTCCTTGGGTGCTCATTCCAAGGATCAGGATGAGGATGTTGCACCCCAAAGAACCCTGTCCTGCATCCCACAGGGCTCAGAGCTGCCACTCCAAACACTTGGATGTAAGCATGGGAGCTCAACAGGTAAAGTTGCTGCTGTAATTAACCAACTAAGGAGCAGAATAAACCAGTCCAAGCCCATTTTTTTCTTCACTGCATTGTTTGACTCCAGCTCCAATTTCACCAGTTTTAAGTAGGCAGGCAGGTTTAGTGATTAAAGTGATTATAAAAAGAGATGGTCTCTCTTCACCTTTATAATTATTGATTCAATTTTACATCAGTATCATGATTTGGTTTCCAAGTTTTCAGTAGAATATTTGAATTTTAAAAAGTATTATGTGTTTGAAGATAAAATGCACATGGCTGTTGCTATTGACAGGAGATCTATAACCCTCTTTTCTACAAACAAATGTTTGAACTGTTGTGGCTGCACACCAATCTTTCCAACTAGTGATGAAAGAAATAGTGCCCTCTCTCTGTGATACACTGACTTCTATTTCAGGAAAGTCTGGTGGTCTTTCAGCTACCAGCGCTTATCTCTGACATTAATTTTGTACATATTCCCTTAAAATTAAGGGAAAGCCATTAATAAGGAGCAGCACAATTTCACTGCAGTGTCTTAATCCTGCACTTAGTGTCTGGGCAAAATATGTTTCCACCCACAGAAAGGTAGGTGTTGGAAACACACAGACATAATAAAATTAATTCTAATAGCTTTAAAAAATTGAAAAGGGGATACCATTTGTAGCACATGTACAAGAAGAATTAGCCTTTTAAAAACATTCAAAGGTTAGGAAATATCATTGCTTTTTAATAGAGAGAACACTGACTACTGCAAATAAGAAATAATTTTACCTAAAATGAGATTTGACCACAATTAATCTACATAATAAATGTTGAATGAAGCTCTCTGTGTGAACCTACCAAGATATTTTATTAGCTTGTCTTTAAAACAGAAGAAAAGGCAATACACATCCATCTTCACATGTAACAATTTAGTCTTTCTTCTACAAATGCCTTCTTTGCAGACATTTCTTTTTTAAAAAAGCTAATCACAATAGATAACCAGCCCAGTTTCAAAACTAAAAAGGATCAGCTAAACATTCAGACTTTGAAAAGCTTATCAAAATTCCCCAACAAGTGATGCTGTTAATTTGCAGGTAGCTAAAGTACTAAGTCATCCTAACACAAACAAACCCCAAAAATATGAAAAATACATGATAGTTATAAAAAATGAAGCATGAAAAAAGAAATGGGTATAGGCAGTTAAAGTACTTAACATAAATATTTTATTGACTTTAAAGTTCAAACAATTTGTTACAGACAAAACTGATATATGATTCTTCACCATATCCATTCCATACATCTTATAATCCATTCTATGAAATATATTCGAGATGTTTTTAATTGAGATTCATGTGAAATTATATTGGTGAGAATTTAAGTATATCATTTATTTCAATTACTTCTTTTCACGAAAAAGAACAAAATCTTGAAATCAGAGAACCAAGTGGAACAAACACTCTGGAGAGGACATATGGGGAGATCAAATACAACTGAAAAAAACCAGAAAATTTGGTAATGGAGTGACTACAACCAAATGTTCTGAGATTAAATGAGATGCAATGAAAAGGACACAAAATGGCCAAAATTATTCCCGCCAAAATCCCAAAATCAGGGAAGAAAGATAAACAAAGAGATGGGAGAAGAAATTGAAGACATAAAATGCTGAAAAAAACCAAACCAAAAACCCCCCAGAAATTTCTGAAACCAGGTGAAAAAAATAAAAGCAAATGGGATAACTTGAAGTGCAGGGGACCAAAGCTTGCCCAATTAATCCTCATTGAAATTGCAAGATTTCATTCCCTTTCCTGAATTGAATTATATTTTTTGTAGATGATGTTTCTCAAGGATTTTTGTTCATTTTGGCTCTGACACCACAGCTTGGAGTGAGAGACAGAT
This sequence comes from Pseudopodoces humilis, assembly GCF_049639895.1. Lineage (NCBI taxonomy): Eukaryota > Metazoa > Chordata > Aves > Passeriformes > Paridae > Pseudopodoces > Pseudopodoces humilis. The sequence goes on from NC_142207.1 coordinate 13,683,428, forward strand.
GATTACAGACATGGCTGGTGACATGCTGAAGAGTTTGTTATTCCATTCTAGAAAGTTCAATATTTACTTGTTGTTATTCCATGGGTGTCAGGGAGTGCAAGTCCACTGCCAGCTGAAAGAATTCATTTGGACCTCTCACCATATGACGTGCCATGTTGTAGCACAGCATTAGGCCAGTTGTTTTTTTAAAAAACTGTCCAATTCACAAGCTAGACTACTTACACTCAAAAGGAACATCCTTCTGGAGCTGAGGTGGCTCTAGGTAGATGCAGCAAGTGATGTTCCCACACCCAGTCTCAGGATGGCTCATTTACCCTGGCCTGCTCCATACACAGAAAGGTTCCACTCCCTCAGCAACTGGATTAAGGGTTTTTTATGCACTGTGGTTTGTATCATACCCAGTTCTTCCAAATCATCATCTGACGTTCCATAAGTTATGGTTTAAGGTTATGGCACTGGAAAATTTCTCCTTCAAGCAAAGCCAAACTCCTGAAAGGAGCAGTCCCAGAAGAAATCCATCAAATGAAAATATCATTTCTATTGGGAACCTCAGAGAACCAGAGTCCTGCAGTTTTGCTTTGTGTATATTTGTTTGTTTTCCTTCAAAAGGCCAGGCTTAAAATTAATCTCCTTTAGACAGAGATTGAATTTAAATATAATCAAACACATTACTTTGAAGCACTCATTTTTCTTATTTAAATTTTTATAGATACATATATAATAGTGCTCAAGCAAGGTATTTTCACACTGGTTTCCAAAGTAGGTCAATCTCAGCACTCCCTGGCTATAGAGGAGGTGACACAAGGAGCCAGGTGTAAATGCAGAATCTACTGCTCATTACCTGTGGTATAGACTATTCAGTAGAAAGGGGTCTACACTGATGATATAGTCCAAACCTGCCTGTATTTCCATTCCCTAACGCCTCAGCCCCATTAGTTAAGCTCCAGATCCCATAATTCTCAAAGTAATACTGCAGCTATGCATTTTCTCAGGCACAAAGGCTTGCAGAGATGGTGAAGAACAGCTCCAGTCTAGCCTGCACTCCTCTTACTTCCAGCTGAGCCACTGTAACTATCTCTGTGCTGCCATCTCCAGTTCTAGCTTCAGGACCTGACATTAGGGTCTGGGCACAAGGATGATGGCAAATACATCATGATATGGCCTTTTTGCCCTGCTCTTGCTCTGTTGGAATCACACAAGCTGAAAAACTCAAACAGCAATCATCTTGGTGACTTTTTCACCCTTCCCAAGCTGTTTAACTTTCCTAGCACAGGGTGCTTTGGGCGCAGGATAGACAGGCTGCATAGTTCAGGTACATTTTCTTTTCCATTATGGTTTATAAGCTTTGCCTTCAAAACTGCTTCATTGTACAATGACTAGAGAAAATAAAAGCTTTGAACTACCTTTCTGGTCATTGTAGCCTGTCCTCAACTTCCAGATTAGGCAAGCTGAACTGCAGAAGGTACAGTCAAGGGCAGGTAGGCTTGTCTCTAAATAATTGCCTTTATTAACTGCAAGAGTTTAAAGTGTGGGTGCACTAAGTCATTCCAGTGTTTGGCCCAAATTCAGATTTGGCCTACCCAGTAGGAAGAAAATATTTAAATGAACTTGCAGAAGCAGACCTTACAGTATTTATACTCTGTGGTAGAATAAACATCTTCCAAGTGTTTCCTTTCTTGACTTCTAAATCAAGTTTGTCACAATGAAAGTGTGGAGAGGTACAATATTCTCTCTACAAAGGAACAGCAACCACAGGGATTGGAATTAAATTATTAGTAAAAAAAAAAAAATAGCAGCATGTACCTATAAATTCAATCAGGCAGGGTGTTGAATATATAGCAATCAGAGCACAGTTTAAAGCAAAATGAAAATCTGTAGCCATTCTGAGTGTGAATTGGACTTGAATTGTACATTATGAAATTTGATATATGGAATGGGTTAAAATAGTTTCAAAATGTCATACAAAGCTTATTCCCCAATTTGACTGTGATCAGCCTCAACAAACCCCAAATGCTTACTATGATGCCTTAGCCTTTTTGTTCTCCCACATTCCCAGCTAATCTCTTCACAGAGGGTACTGAGGTGAAGGGGTGGGTAATGAGAAATTTTTTTGTATCTAAATTGGAGTATGATGTTATTCAAAAGGATAGATATTTTAATGTAGGGGGGCTGGAGAGGGGGAGATTGGGGTTTTTATGTAGTTGTTTTGGTGTTTTGAAATGGTACTGTGTGACTTAGTATAGAAGCAGCTCTCAATTTGCAGATTACTGTAATTTTCTATTAATCTAGTCTGCACACTTGTTGGAAAGCTCAGACCTTTAACCTCTTATCATATATGTCTATACTGAATATTATGGTTCAAGTACCATGTTGAAGTCCTGTTTACAAGCCAGATATGGCACAAACCAAGTTAAAATACCATTGAGCATGCATGAATAAATCTGCCTGTGCCTAATACAGACAGGTACCTGGCTACAGCTGACTGGGAGGACCTGCAGAGTTTTCTTGTGTCTGTTGACAATTTGATAATACATTCACTGGAAGCTGTTCCAGGTTTATAGGCTTTGTTACAAGATTCAAGAGAGGCAGGTTATAACAGAGGGGATTTGTGCTGTCCCTCTGCAGTGATAAGAGCATGAGAACAGATAATCTCCTCATCTTCAGTGCATTTTTCTCAGAGTAGTTATCAATATGAAAATGTTCCGAGTGTCTGACAAAGGAAAAACACACTGTTGTGAGCTATTGGGCTTCATGATCCAAAATACAGATTGGAGGACACCATGCCAAGGCTTATGGCAAGGACTGCTATTGCTACATGAGGCAGTGACAACTAAAAGCAGCCTTAGATGAGCTGGATGAGAGCCATCTAGCCCATGGTTCCTCTGAGGGACCCCTCTGAAAGAAATGCTTTGTTTACCATAGCCTGTAGAGCAATATCATTTCTAAATTGTCCTATGGAAAGAAATAATAGCACAGCCATCAAGAGGCCAAATCCACTTCCTCCATGCACAGAAAGAAAATAGAAAACTAAGGTCCACAGAAATATATTAGTTCCTACAGAATAAATGTTTTAATGCTCAGCTTTCAGGGTACCAGCTGAAGAATCCATTATTCTGAGTTTTGGCTTCAAGTTCTTTGCTCTCTAAGGGGTAATGTTAGCACCAAGACACAGCATACCTTGTGGGAGGATCTCTTCAGTTTCTCACAGTTTTCCAGTTGTCCTCACTGTCTTATAGCTTCACTGGCCTAGGGAAACTCTTTTCCCAAGCCCTGGAATTATTTTTCTGTGTACAGTATTGACTGCTGATCACTGGACACCCATCCATTTATCTTTCAAACCTTACTTATAGTGAGGTCATTTCATCTTCAACTCAACTTTGTACAGCAAGCAGGTGTACCATGAAAGGATCGGGGAAAATATCAGCAGCTTTTGCTATATGCCAACACAGAGAACACTACTGATCAAACTTGTCAGTCATCACACCTTTCACAAAGTCAGAAAAATAGTCAGACATAGCCTTTGAAAAGGACACGTTCATCCTCTCAATGCTAAATGTCACCCAGAGTAGAGTAAAATAGTTGATCTCTACATGAAAACTTTCTCTCGGGGATATGAGAGCTTGCCTCTAGCCTCAATCTTTGTTAAAAGGTGGAATTTCCAGGAGGAAAATCAGACACCTTTCCCATAATTTCCTTGCCTCATAAAAGATGCAAGAGAACGTTGGCGATGAACCCTGCCTCAATTCATCAACACACCATTCCTGAAGCTTAAACTTTCTCTGTGCAGCAAAAACAGTCACCATCTGATGGTAGGTTAAATCCATACTGAAGCTCTCAGTGCATCAATAATTAACAGGACTTTCAACCACAACATTTAATATGACAAAATGTTACTTAAGAATTGTGAAATTATCATCCAAAAAAAAAAATTAGCAAGATTATAAAGAACCTATCATGCTCAGTGGCCTATGTTCAGAGACATAAAGCATTCCTTCCGCTTACTTTAACACAGCAGTAGTACTCAATAGCTTCGGGCTGTAATTAACAGCACAAAGCTCTCTTACTGGGAGACAGGATAACAATTCAACAAAGTATATCTATATTCTGCAGCAGGTTCCTGAGATGCTCAGGGTTTAAATAGCTTTTAAAGCAAAGCTAAAGGAAGTTGCACAAATTACAGTTAGTACAGGTGAAGAGAAGCCACAGAAGCCAAGGACTAATACAGAAAATTAACACCCTTAATTAATTCTGCTGGCATAACCTGCTAGCTCCAATCAAAAATGCTGCAGTGGAAGTTGTTCTCCACAGTTTTGGAGCTTTAGAAACATAATGTACCAAGCTGCTTCTAAAGCAAATGTCATCCATTCTCTTGGAATAATACTACAGCATTAAAAAACAGAACCTGTAAGGATGGTCTTGCTTTTAAAGTTCATGAAAGAGAGTTTTGAAAGATTTTTTGCACATGGAACCAAAAAAACCAAGAGAATGGGTTTTTTTGCAAAGATCAGGACTATTCTGTAAAGATCAGATTCTCATCCTTTAACCTGCAAACTCTGTGCAAGTAAAGGACAATTCCTGCAGCTTTTAGTCCATTCCTAGAGACTTAGGACAGCACATTGGTTAAATAAATTGTTCTGATGGTGATAGCCTGCTATCAGACCTCATCTTTCCTAGGGGTCTAATCTTCCATGCTTTTCTAAATAGAAAGGGATAGGTTACAGAACAACTGTGCACTCACAGGTCTCAGTGTCTAAAGATATTTTCACTTGATCACAAATATCTGAGTCATCCAGGACACCTCAGTTGTAGCAGACCTGCAGATCACTGCTATGGAAATTATCTCAGATAGTGTCAATTCACTGCATTCAAAAACACTGTAGAAAAGAGTTCCATTGCAACAAATAGGCTGGTCTGCATTTCTACCTTGTGCGAGTTGTCTGATGTCCAGACACCCAGGACTAATTGGTGGATTTTTTAAAACAAAATTACCACAAGGAAAAAAGAGCAGCCTCATAAAATTGTTCCAGTCAGGAAGTTTATAACATCTTGGATTCTCTCCCTGGTGGCAGAAGTGCCCTTTTTCATTCAGCTGCACTTGTAGTACGACATTATTAGACTGAGCTAGCAGGTGCTGGACTGTGCAGAATTACACCCAGCTCTACCATTTCCAGGTAAGGAAGGGTTGAAACAACTAAGCAGGATGCACAACAAAAACCTAAAAGTGTAGATTTCCCATGAAGGAGTAAAGCCCTGTCTCCATCAATTCAGTCTCTCTGCCCTAGTTCATCATGCCTAAAAATGAGGCTGGAAAAGTTTGCTCTGATCATCTTGGCTATTATTGCAAATTCACTTGGAAAGGAATTTTCTCCCATCGTGTGTGTGTGTGTGTATCTGGTGGCTGTCACAGAGGAATCCCATTAGCTCAGATCTGGGGCATATTCTTTTGATGCTACTAGTACTACCAGTAAAAATGTCACTTCTCTTGTCAGCAGCTTGATCCACAGTGAACTTTCCAACCCATAGTCTCACTAACTTCCCTTTTTTCCCTGGGACTTAAAATGGAAATCTCAAAGGAACTGCTGAAGAAAATTTAACTTCTGTTAAACTACAATCAGTGTAATACAGAGGCTAGAGCATTTCTTTCTTGGTATATAAATATGGATTCCTGGTATATAAATATGGATTTTGTTACTAGCTAAGTTGGAAGGAAAACCAATAAGAATGTTTTAAACCTGTGCAGCAAATCTTGTTTTACCTCCCACCTGGAAAAAGTGAAGGATCAATATTTAAAACAGGATGTGAAGTTTTTTTTAAATTTAAAATCAATGTTTACTAAAACTGCTTGAGAGTAATTAAATTACTAGTAGTAAGGGAAAAAAGTATCTTGAGATGTCAGCTTTTCTGCATCCACTCACAATGACAAGGGTATTTTTTGCAGTAGCTGAAAAGCAGCCTAAAAGATCCCTTTCTGATTTATTTCTGTTTACCATAGGTGTGTTCTCTCCACTCTTCCTCCTAATGAGGGGAAGGAAAAAGTAAGCTCAGAAGCAGCAGCAGAGGTAATATTGTTGTAACATACCTTTAGATCTCTGTGTCTGTGGGGCTGGCTGCAAGTTCTTTGCCTTCCTTCATCTTCAGATATGCAAATGTTCTGGTAGGAAGAAGTGTCACCTCAAAAGCACAACCAGCTTCAAAGCAGCAGGTCAGTGTGCACCCTGGGGACTGGGGGGAGTATCATTTCCCCTGCATGGTTTCTCCAGCCTGTAGTTTCACAAGATGCCAGCTCCACAGCAGAGTACAGGGCAATCCTATCCTGCCCCATTCCTCTCCAAGTTTCTGCTCCTACTTCTCCAGCTCTGCACTCTTTCAGTTTGCTGACTTGTTTGTCGTGATCTCACAAATATCAACTGTGTTATTAAACATAAAAACAGTCCTTTCTTTCTTCTTATGCCAGTTTCACACTTGCATTATGGGTGTTCTTAACTTGAGACTCAAAATACATGAAGACAGAGAAAAGCAGACTGCAGAAAGATTTGCTTATTTAGTAAATCCTTATCTACCTCTCCATATTAGACCTTTAAACTGGTTTAAATACTCATGCCCCCAAGATGGAAGGTAGCAAGAAACAAAGCTCTCAGCTCAAAGATTCAACACTTAATATAAGATTGTTTATTAGAATTAATTAACAATTCTTAAAAAAATAATCAACAGGGCTTTTTCTTAGTGTGATTAACTACTGCTTATATCAAAGCGAAGGCAATTCAGAAACATGTCCTGCATTGTCAAAAAGAGATGCCTGGTTCACAAGATTGAGACTAAATAATAAAATGCCCATTAGAGAAGAAATTCAAGAGTAGGATTTTTCTTATCCCCTTGTGTCAGAAAAGTGACACACCAGATTACACATCTATCCCCAAAATGAAAAGGAAGTAAAAGTTTTGGAAGACTCAGCCTCAAGTTTACTGAGGCAGATGAATTATGGATATGTAATGATAGGGTTGGCAGATATACATGTCAAGGGTGACATTAAAAACTTCTTTAGATAAAGCCTGGATGGGTTTGTTTGTTGACCAGCAATCCTGGGGAAGATGCAGGAGGCTGTAACAGCAGCACAAAACATACTTGAAGAATGGTTCTGGAGAGCAGTTGACACTTGAACTAACCATCATCTCCCCTGAGTTAGGTTCAGAAAATGCCAGTATTGAAAAGCTGGGCTTCTAGCATTAATCTTTAAATACAGTGCTTATGTTGAAAACGTGTATACCTTGACAATCTATGGCTTCTAAAACCCAAAAAGATTGATGGTAAGAAAACAAATGTTGCTGTAAAAAAAAAGAAGGTCTTAATCATTTCTGCAGAATAATGATGGACTCCATCCAATTTAAAAACCTGTCTGACCAAAGTGCTCTACTAAATGTGTTTTGGGGGCATAAACTAAAGAGAAGACTTTACAACTACAGAAGAAAAAAAACAACCAACAAACCACAACAATATGTCAACCACTTCACAGCAGGCACGTGAGGGTAACACCTTCACTTGGAACCCGTTTCTGTATTGCGCTGCATTGCCAGGAGCTCAGCTCCACACAGACACCCTTTCTTTCCCAGTGGGATGGGGGAGAGGATCAAAACAGTAAAAGTGAGAACACTCCTGGGTTGAGATAAAGACAGGGTAATGCAGCAGTAGGAAAGACCATATTTTATGTTTCATATGTTATCTTCTTACTAACATGTCTCTTTTATTTATGCAATAGCCCAGCTGAGATTTCAAAGATTTCCAGGAACTGCAATAACCCCTAGAGAAAAATGCAACAGGGCAATGAAGTATCCCTACAAAAACTTCATTCTAAAACTGCTGAAAACATTTTTAATAGACAGAAATTACTCCCAGGGTGGTTTGTTTAAAACACACTACACAGTCACTTTAATTTTATATTCTCTAAGCAACAATATAGGCTTATAGGATAGATGAAAACAGTATCAGGAAGCTACTAGAAAAATCAAAGAATACAAGAATTTAATTCATATCATTGACACCATAAGAAAGAAGATTAAAAAAATGCTATACCCCTAACTACCTCAAATTTCTCAGCCTGAGAGAGTGACTGAATGCTGAAATCCACAGGTCACTTGGTGCTCCCTCGGTTTTAGCTGCCAATGTTGATACTATTTCTGTCCTCTGAGCAGAATAGCAGCCACAAGGTTATGGCCACTCATTTTTGGAGATAATAAACCCAGACAATCCCTCATCTGGCCTAATTAGGATAAAGCAGAGCCCATCCATAAGGGGTCACCAGGGAAAGCAGAGCTGCTGCCATGCAGTAAGCTGGGTTCCTGTAGTAGAATATCCATTTGTGAGCTGGCTGCACTCCATGGCCCTCCTGCATTCTGGCACTGCTGCCAGTACCTGCCTGGGGTGACACAAATAGAGACAACTCTCTGGGCCAGCCTCCATCAGATGCAATTTAATTGATTTTTTTATGATGGAGCAACACACCATAAAATTGAGAGCAGGGGGAAAAGACCATTTTAATTTCTCAGCTAGGCAGGAGAAATGACACATTTGTCTGCATGAGGCCCATCAATGTTGCAGCTGTGGCCAGCTCTGCCTTCCCATGTGTTTGTTACCCTTAAAGACGTTGCTGAGGGCTTGTGTGATTGAAAGCAGACTGGTGAGGATAGGATATAAAAAGATCAGAGTGAAGATTCTGCTTCTACATTATCCTCCTGACTAGATCTCAGCTTTCTGGAGACTAGGAAATAAGGATGTTCTTCAAGGTAGAGCACTTTTACTCTCCTTCCATCAATTCTCTGCATTTCATTACTAATTTCCTACAATAAGGAATGGGACAAGAAAGAATCAGGTTGGTTTAATAGTTTCTTAAAACTTTGTTTCCTATTAGCAAAGGATCAGCTTGGATTATACCTGGGCATTTGGTCAGCACCTGCATTTATAGAGGATATATATTACCTTGAAAATGGAAGGAACCATCAGAAATAATGGTCTATAAACCAAGCAATCATTCTCCTGGCTTATAAAAGTACAACAGAAGACCCAAACTGGACAACAATTAAGATTACAACAGAGCAAAGAGACTGAGTATGCCTATATCAGCAGAAAGGGATGCAACTCAACGATCCCCTCTCTGCCCTCCTCAAAATATTTCAGAACTCCCCTCTGTACACTTGGTCTCCAAAATAAAGAAGGGATGAAAAGACAGCTTAGTGTCCATGTCACCAAACAGTAAGCAAAAAGCACCACAGCATACCAACTACTTTGACTTTAATCACAATGGTTCAGCCTTGGTGCCACATTTATCTCAAATTCCTCTCTGCTGCAGTGCAAAGTGTAGCAATGAGTGGGGTGTCATTGGATTGACTGTCAAAGTTACTGCCAAAAATTGATTGGTGCAGGATGGATAATGCAACAGCCACGATGGATTTCAAACCTGTTTGATATACCCAGAGCAGAGCACGTACCTACAGATTTTATGCTGTTGGTCAGGTGATCCCAACACAAGGTTTGCTACAGGATGGAGAACTCAAGTAGAACATCAGAAAGAGGTGAAACCCAAGTAAGGAGAATATCAGGGCATTTTTCAGTCAGTGAACTTTTACAAACTCTAGTAGCTTTGCACTTCTGCAGCCAAAAAGCCCCAATTTTGAGTATAACCCGATGGCAACATTAGCTTCTGCTCCCAACTGTTAAAGTCTAGAATAATCCTAATGATATCAAATACTTTAGGTGAGTACCTCTCTAAGAAATACTTCAATATTTCTTTAAGAGCAAAAGTAAAACTTGTGGAGAAGATTTGAATGCTACCTCTAGCTCTGTGTCAGTTCAAATGTTAGACAGCCTCCAGGAAGTTACTTGGACTCAGGTCTGAAAACAGGATACAATGGGTTTTAACAGGCATAGGTAAGTTCACTGCACAAAATCATAGGAAGAAAAAGGTGCTACTGCAGAGGAGGAATAAACAGGAATGATTAAATTTTCAGTCCTTATTTTTTTTACAGTGAGTTTTGACAGAGGAGGTTTGGGGGAAACCATCTAGCAATCACAAGTCATGGTAGTACCTGGTTTGCTCGAGTGGTCACGCTGAGCACTGTATTCAGCTGAATGCAGTACCTTCATTTGCAGAAATTTGGGACACTTGAAACTATACAGAAAGATAGCTGAGGTCTGTTCCTTGTAAATCTAAGAGCACCAAATGTACTGAATTACCCAGAAGACCTTGGTGCAAAATTATCAGGAAAAAAGAATTCAAAATTCTCATTGCTCTTCCCTTGTTTTCCTCTGATCTCTTTCAGAAGAAGTCAGGACTCTACCTTCCTTCTACACTTGAATAATGAAGGTCTTACAGATCCTCTGAGGTTTTCTTAGACAGATGCCAGATGAAACAGTCTCCAGCCATCACCCCACCAAATTCTTGTACCAAAGATAAAAAAATTCCTCAAAAAAGGAGGCAGATTTTGGTGAACAGGATTCTGTGTTTCCTTTGATTCTGGGAGGGTAAAACCAAACATATTATGTCACACTCTTCTAGTGCAAAAACCAGTTTTATTTCTTCGGAATTTTAACTTTTTCTTTTTTTACTATGTTGCTGGGGAAAGTTAGCAGTGAATACCCACAAGGCTGAGAGTTCCAGGAGGTGAGAGGAGAAATTCTGTGCTGCACACATAATAAACTGAGTAACTAACCCCCATGTCCACCCATCCAGCAAAGATGTCATGCTCCAGCAATCCCAGCTTCAGAGTAAAGTCATTTCCATATCACCTAATGAAGGATGCATAGACATTTGTTATTACCATTAATTTATTAAATGGGCAAGGGCACCAGCAATCATCAGCCTCATTATAACCCTGAGAGAACTTGTTGAAAATCATGGGAGAGCAGGGCAAGGGGAATTAACTGCCCACACAAACGTCAGCTGCATACTAGGATTCTGAAGTGTCATCCTTCTAATGCTATTTGTGAGGACAGTCAGATTTAATTAACGGCTCAATGCTCAAGTATTCCTGCAAGAGCTTGCTTTGATGGAAAAAAAAAAAAAACAACCAGGGTTCCCAAAACCTGACTAAACTGCACTGATTTTCAGAGTTGGATAGCAGAAAATAATACCTCTAAACTGCTGTGGACAAGCAACGTTTGACACAAGTTTCTTCTGTACTCCTTATGCAATTAGGAGTGTTTCCCTATTTTTCCTCCTGTCTGTGAAATGTTTTTTCCAGCCTGTCACATTTGTGGGAAATGTCCAGACACTTAAAAAGCTCTTCAGATCGCTATCACAAAGTTGTCCACATGCAAACACTGCAGAGAAACTCCTATCACAACTACTGACTCGCAGAAAATTTGGAAATTATTTTGAGCACAGATGACAGTGGAGGTGGAAGGGGCCCAGCTGCCCCAGTCAGTCCCAGACTGGAGCCTGCACTTGGAGACCACAGAGCAAATTCCCCACTCTTAAACGCTGACAACCTGCTGAGGGGGTTTAGCCCCCTGCTGTAGGCAACCAACCCAGGAACAAAGGGTTAGGATGATAAGTTCTAGGCAAATATTGCTCTAGCCACAAGGTAACACATTAATGGCTTAGGTAAATTGCTACTCCTGAACCATTAAACCAGACCTTTCATGCTGGTCTACAGCCCATTAGTTATCTGACAAAAATGTTTTTCTTTCTTTCAAAATGGCTTCCATTTTTTTTCTCCGACATCTGCCCAGCACCAAGACAGATTTGTCTGTAAAGATATTTCATTAAAATAACTTTTCACTGAAGCCTGAGGACCATGACAAACCTTATCCAAATGAAAGGATATTTCACTTCTTACATCAACAGATAAATTGATGAGTTGGTTCTGTCTCCAAACTCAGCCAAGGATGTAGCAACTTCTTCCAGACCACAGGATTTAAAAAAGTCAGCAGCACCTTAGGGCTTCATCTACCCAAAAAAGGCTAATATCTTCACTAGGGGACATGCAAGAATTTCAGGCATTTCCAAGCACAGCTGGGAACTGCTGTGTGAGGTGACTGCCTTCAGAGCAGAGGTGTTTTAGAGTTCAGTGCACTTGAATGAGGAATCTTCAGGGAGAGGCCAGCACAACAGGGGGCTGTGGAGCTGGAAGCACATCTCACTCCAGGGCCAGGGCTATTTAATGTTCCTGCTGTTTTTTCAGAAAGGCAAAAACTTATACAATCATACTACATATGCATAGAAATATGTCAGGGACGGAGCAATAAAATAAGCCATTCTCTCTGTCACCTCTAATTATTCACGCCAAGTATTAAAAACTGCTTTCTCTCTTTTCCTACCATCATGTTAACTCAGAGGGCACCTGGGGAGCTTGACTTGGAATTACTCCTCCCCTACTCTTACTCATCTCTCTTGAAGATTCTTACCTCTGCCACCCAAGCTCCTCATCTCACAATCCTTCCCTTCTCAGTCTGCTTTCCACCAGCACACCATGCCCTCACACAAGGAAGCATGTTTTAGGGATGACTCACTGAGTACTAAGGTGCTGCTTCCTCCATTAATTTGCTGCCTCAGTAAATAATTTACAGCTTCTTAGCTGCAGGTACACAGCTGGAACAAGGCAGCCATCAGTGGAGTGCCACAGGTGGATTACCCACCCAAACAAATCCTGTCTGCACCAGGCTTTTTTTTTGCTCAGCAGTAGACACTAGCAATTTTAAGCCCATCAGTTCTGAAGTCTCACCTTTCTGTTATTACCATTTCTTCTGTGGCAGTGCCTAGAAATCATGTTTGCTGATTACTGAAATACACTATTTCAGGCAGCAGAAGTGGAACAAAAAATCAAGAGCACAGTTAAAGGCCAAACTCACCTCTCCACAGCTACTTTAGAAACTAAGAATGGCAAACAAGCATGGCCTGCTCTCTCTGCCTTTTTCTTCTATCTTCTTTCACTCACTTGCCTCCTTGCCATACTCTACCCAGACATTTACACACAGATGTTTGTAGGAAATTTCCTGGGAATATATGTTAAAGTCAACCCTTGTCCTAATCCTCCTATTTCTATCTGAATCATACTGTCCTTACCACCACAGAAGCAGAACATTTATGAATATACACAAGTAGGAGAAAGACAGGGTTGAGGTAACACACAAGGAGGCTGTGAATTTGCAGAGTGTTGGGGAAAAAAATTACTACCAGAGAAGTAGGAAAGTATAATATTGTAGGCCACAGAGTAACACCTAGAGCTTGCTGAACTCAACAGGAAATGTCCCAGGAGCATCACTCCAGTGACCTACATGACACACCCCATTCCTATGCTCTCTTTCATGTGGGTGGATATTCATCTAGATGCAATCAGAACAAACTCCTAGCCTCATTTTTTGTCTAACTTGGTTTTCTCTCCTCATTCATGCCCTTAATGCTGAAGGTGATCTTGGGGCTTCGTGTTCCCGGCTTAGCATCTAGTGGTGCTGTGGACAGATACAGTGGAGATGATTGCTGGAGTATCTGCAAATGAGTGGGAAAAACATGTCCTGTCTGCTTTACCTACAGTACTTTAGCATCTTGCTGTAGGAAAACATACACCTTGGGAAAACCCAAACACAATTTTCTTTGGAAAATGCAGAAACACCAGCCTTTGGCCCCATCATAGTGCACACACTGGAGCAATGCAAGGGGGACGAGCTTGCCTGCAGGCAGCAGCCCACAGCAGCCCTGCCAAAAATCCTCTCCTGCCCCAGCAATCCTGTCAGTGACCCAAGGTGCTGCCCGTGGCTCAGCACAACCCCAGGTCCACAGAAACCCTTCCAGTTTCACCTTTCATAAGGAACCCAGCACCAGCAGTGTTTCAGCCCAACACCAGCCACGTGTCAACCTCCTGCTGTATGAACCTGGATGTCTGCAGTGTATATGCCAATATCACCTGGGCCAAAGCTCTCTCCAGGGTGTTACAGCATCCTCTGATGGCAGCCAGTAGCAGGGATGTTTGCCTAGCTCAGGGATATCCTGCTGTTAATTGCTGTGAGTACTGAGCTCTTCCATCTCGAATACTTAATTTAGTGAAAATGATGCTTTATGTTATAAATTTGTATTGTGATATTGGCTTTTGCAGATGAATCTTATATGTTAAATACTTTTTAGCTATGTATGTACTTTTTTCTTGCTAACAAGTCTTAAGCTTAAAAGAATTTCCTAGGTACAAGGCAAGGAAACCCCAGAGGGCAAGGACAGTGAAGCCCAAGCTGCTTATCAGGAGAACAATAGAGCCCAAACTGTTATCAGCAGAAGATATGAAGCCCAGCTGCCCTCAAAAGGAAGGATGAGAGGCCCAGATGGTTATCAACAAGTGACCATTTGCAAAAGAAAAGAAACCAAACTTCAAATAATGCTGACCAGCTAGAATAATGATGACCAGCAAAAATAGTGCTGACCAGCAGAAAATAAAAATGTTCTAACTAGGTGGAACCAGGGAGGGGACATGCTAAATACTACTTGAAAAAGTTTGAATATGCATAAAATCCTCACAGCAAGAAGGGATAAAGAGAGTGTTCCCGAGATACCAGGTGTGTTCCTGGCAAGCCGCCAGGGCACCCGGCCGTTTTAACCCTTTGCTTTATTTCTTTTGTCTCCTAATTGTCTTTTGTTTATATTAAATTATTTTTATAATTTATTAAGTGAATCTCGTTTTTAAGATTTACATTACAGGGAAAGTTATTATGACTTATAACAAAACTACCACAAATAATGGTATTACTTTGGATTTAACCAGTGCTTTCCCCAGGATCACAGCAGGACTGACAGAAAGCAGCTGGTCAGTCCAGCTCATATGATGGTGAAATATCCCAAGTTTTTTTCCCAGCACTGTGGCAGGATGGTAGAGCCAAAAGACTGTCATTATGAGACAGTGGAGCAGCAACATTCACTGAAATTGCTAGAGCTGTAAATGTCACTCTCCTGATGGGGGAAAAATAGCAGACTCCCTGTGGACTTTGTCTCATATGGATTATGTCTCACCATGAAGAACACAGGTATTAGTGAAGTATTAATTTCTTGCACCAATTTGCACACAAAGAGTTTGAACCTCTTAGCAGTGGTTCCCTGACGAGGCATTTCCCCTACGAGTGACATCCTCCAGCCAAAGAGGGTGTTTGACTCCGAGCAGTGCTGGACTGTGACACAGGGCTGCCGTGCTCCAGGAGCTATGGGGACCTGATCTGCACTCTCAAAAGAGGTTTTGTTACTCTGGAAAAGGTGCCTGGGTGAGCTAAAGGAGTCAGACTGAACCTGCGCTTCAACAGTGCAATAAATGAAACTCAGATGTCCCCTAAGATAAGGCTGAGCTGTAAGAGTTATTTCAAAACAAAAGCAGCAAGGGAGCAAGGGCACGGGGTAAAAAAACCACCTCGCTATGGGGCTGGCTGGTTTGATGAGCAATGTGCAGTACTTTGCTGAGATTCCTTACTGGGGGCAGAGGTGAGATTACTTTTTGGAAAGGTAATCTCTACACTAATGTTTAACAATAATAGCATTTTACCCTTAAATTGCACATCCCGGCTCAGGATGAGACTCAGTGGAAATAGCTGCTTTATAGCTTTGTGGGAGGAAGTGCATTTATTAATTACACAACATGATTGGCAGACAATATCAAGGCTACCCATGCCTTCTCTTACAAGGCTGCTTGTGATCAGGGCTGTATTGGACAAGATGCTGTGCAATTATGCAGTTTAAGAACATGTTATAATCTGAACAAGCCTATATTTTAGATGCCCTTAAATTATTTAAGCACCTAATTCAATACAAGCACTCAACAATTGCCTTTGTCTTTCATGTACACAAGCTAAGGCTCCAAATATCTTAATACATGTATTTTGAAAAACTGAAGAAGCAGAAAGTTATCTCATGTAAGGACATTGCACAGAGAATAGATTCCAAATGAGTTCCAGGGTAAACTAGGCAGTAATGTAAAGTCAGGATCACAGGCTGGTGTTAACAGGCGCAAGACTGTGTTGTAGTCAAAAAGTTCATTTTCCTACAAGTCCCTCAGAGCTCAGAGGAGTGGGAATAGGGCTCAGGAGTCCTGTCTGGACAGTATTCCTCCCTCAGGCATGCAAACATCCTCTTCATCTTGAAACCGAGAGTCAGAGGGTACTTTAAGCCAAGTACAGCATGTGGAAAGACAGCCCAAAGCCTCAGGACACCAGAGGGATGTTTTACTATCTTTGCTCGGTTTTGACAAGTGTGAGTAATGTGAGCACTGGGGCATCTTCCAACCGCAGGGAAATTATTTAAAAGAAGTTCTCAATAACCACAATATGACACATTGGGGACAGGCCACGAGAAGGAGAGAGGGGCAAAGCCTATCTTCAGCAGTGTAAAGACAAGGCTGTTTATCCCTGGCTTTGCTGAACGACAATTACACCTGGCAAATCTGACTATTCCTTGCCTCTTAGGCAGTCATACAGAGATGCTGATGCTCCTCGGGCTGAGTGACAGCCGGGCTGGGGAGAAAAGCAGGCGGTTAACGGGAGCAGGAGAGCATATGATACTTGTCAGGGCCAATCTGGCTGACAACTGCGTTGTGCCAGGTCTTCCCGGGCTGGCTGGAGAACCATAAAGCAGGACCCAATCTCTAGCTGCAGCCAGCCTTGGCTGGGCCAGGGGAAGGGCAGGGCAGAGGCAGCTGTCTGCAGCAGGGCTCAAGCGGATTGCCTGTGGGGGACCCAGTGCTTATCTCTGCCAGCAACAGGGATCCACCCTGTGATGCCATTTCTCACCCAAACTGTAGAATTGCAGAGTAATCCTGTGCTCTTTGAAATGCTAAAAGTTAGCCTCAGGGTGTTTTCACTTCACAAAGGCCAAGATATGCCATTGGCACAAAGCATCAGTGCATCCAAGACATCTGGGAAGCTGAACATCCAGCTGCAATCAGCCCAGCCAGGAAGATGTGCTGCAAGAGTCCCACTTCTGCACACTGGCAGCTCTGGTGAACCAGGCAATTCCAGCCTGTTTTCTGGCTGATGAAGAAGCACCCTTCCCAAGTGGGTTTTCATTTGCTTGCACAGTTGATGGGAAGTTTATCCAAGACAGAGCAGGCAGTTCAAACCTACCTTTTGGCTGTGCCAGATTTGCAGAAGAGTATAGTGTTGTGTGGATTTATCTCACATGTACAGACCAGTCTTCCTTTAAGCTAAACTATGAATGGTTTTCACTTTGTCTTCTTGGACTGCAGTTTCAGTAAAACTGAGAATCGAGGCACCCTGAACCACAGGCCTGGCTTCAAAAGGGAGAGGTTTGCTTGACTTGCCTTCTGGGTGATAGATTTTGGGCTCAAGGACTTAAAATTATCTCCACCATCCTGAGCATTGCAAGGCTCCTCAAGTAAAACAAAAGAAAAAAGGTATTTTTTTAATCAACCTTCTACTTCTATTACAGCAGAGCCTAATCAGAGTCCCATCACATCTCAGTGTGCATAAAAATTGAAGTAGCAAAAAGCCAGGAGAGAAAAAGGAGAGGAGAGGACAGAGAATGCCTCCAGGTCACCCTGGAGCAATGGCAGGATAAAGGCCAGCTCTCTTCGGTGTAGGCTAGAATGCCAGTGAAATCTCCATACTGTTCATTTAAAATGGCATTTGTATTTCTCATGTTAATACATTTCTTTCAGTACCTATAGACACTTTTCCTAAGTGATGTACCTCAGTAAATCATCGTGTTACTCTTTGCCTTGCACATGGGATCACACTTTATCAATGTGTTAACACCCATGATTTTCTTCAACAGATGTATGAAGAAAATATGGGTAATAATTAGAATTTATATCCACCAAAAAAGTTTCTGACTGCTCACAAGATAGCTTTATATCTTCCAGAATTCATCAAATTCTTTTGGATAAATACAGTAAGAATTAGGAGAAGATTTAATCCTGTTTATTCTGGATTTATATTTAGGATCTAGACTGACTCTAGAAGACAAGGCTGGTACTTTACTACAGATTCTGCAAGCAGGTAAGATCTGACCCTGTGTAGCTAATGCTGTAAAAATACAACCCAGGCAACAGTAAATCTCTGGATTAATGATGGAGAGAGAGGCTGAAAGAGACTGCACAAAAGCTGAGTTCAATTTTTGTGCAGAACCTGGATAGAGAAATAATGGATGCCCTTCCCACAAGTCTGTAGGTGTGCTCTTATTTGTTATGACAACATGGCAGGTGGAAAATAAAATTAAGCCATTTCCAGAGCAGAGGTGGACTCATTTTTATGGTCCTACCATGCTGCTATGATGGTCTTTGGCTGCTTTAATGGTTTTGGTTTGTATGCTACTGCAAGGTAAAAAATGTGCCACATCCTGCACCAAGAAAGAAAAATAATCTGCTTTTCTCAAAATAGACTGAAGTGGAAAAAGGAAGGACAGGGACAGCAAGGGGCACTACATATGCTCCCATAACAGCCATCAGTTGAGAAAACCCAGGTTTATTGGCAACCATTTTTCTCTACTCCCTCTTTCCAAAGCCAAAGACTCCCACTAAACTCATTTGCTGCCATCTCATCCCAGACACCCTGATCCAAACCTACTTAACAAGAAAGAATAATTTATTCCAGTCTTGACAGATCAAGACCAG
Organism: Pseudopodoces humilis; assembly: GCF_049639895.1. NCBI lineage: Eukaryota > Metazoa > Chordata > Aves > Passeriformes > Paridae > Pseudopodoces > Pseudopodoces humilis. The sequence continues at coordinate 13,702,012 of NC_142207.1, forward strand.
AATTCAGTCATAACAGGAGAGGTGAAACAACGTCCACAGGTGACTGAAAGAAATGGAGTAGTGGTCTGGGTGTGGAAGATGAAGGACATGCAGGTTACTAATTTGTCACATGGGCTATAAAGAGAGCTCGGTATCAGGTATCTGAGTTTTGATTGTGTGATATCTCCATTTACGTTTTGACTCTAGATATTTAAGGCAGTACAAGAGTATTATCAAAGAAAAAATTCAATAAGACTGTGGTTCAGCCCTGTCTTGTCATCTCCCAGGAAGCTTACTTGAAGGACTTCTGGCAGTTTGCATAAACCATGAGCTAGAGTTCAGGCAGTCTTTCTTTCTTGTGATCCAGTGTATCCTCTTTTTCCCCAATCACCAAAGATAATAAGAGTCATTCTAGATGAACTCTGTCAAAGTACAGTATTTTTCTAGACCTTTTGCTCAACATCAAGAGGACAAAGAGAAGTTACTGGAGTTCTGAATTTGGAGGTTTGTTGTCATATACTTTATTAGTGTCATAATTCTCATTAATGCAATAAGTAATTGATTTTCATCATTACCCCCTGGGGAAGGGGTGGGGGAGCACAAAAGAAAATGGTTTTAAACATTTGTCTACTCATTACTCTGGAGTGACTTCTATCAGTAAAAGAGACCAAGAATAATTCCAGTTTTGCCTTCTATATACACCTTATTTTATGTTCAAGCTTGTAATATGCCTTCTCCCAAAGCTGAACAGACGTTGTTCTTTCAGCATATGGAGAAAAATGTGCTACATCTAAACCATTTTGACCCTTCACTTGTTTTCTTATTATACTCTTGTATATTACTCTCTCTTTTTATGGTTTGTTGTTTTTTTGCGTTTTTTCCCTGTTCTATTTGCAATGCAAGAAGGAGAACACAGCCACCCAGAGATTTGGATGCAGATAGATAGAAATCCATGAGCTGTGGATGCTGCCTAAATTAACTGCAAATGGACAGGAGTGTCTCAAAGGTCTGTCTTTCATCAGCATTTCTCATCTAAGTGCCCAAATGCCTTGCAGGTATGGTCATTTATAAATGCAACAGGCTTAATTTAAATGGGGAAAGTAAATGAATGAGAGAGAGAAAAAAAAAACCTGTGTTTTTCTCGCATCAATAACAACGTAATACAAGAAACCACCTGTGAAGAAAGGCATGATTAATGAAAACAAATGCAAATAAATTGGAAATATAAACTGTGGCAATAGGGCTTTAGTTTCAACAGTTTTGAAGTTCAGGTCCACTAGTAAAGCACAACATAAAACTGTAACATATGGAATAAGCAGGAGTATGGGAGATGAAAAATGTGCCATAAAAATAAGAAGGTTGTTAAAAAGAGATGCACAATGCATAAACAAAACAGGCAACAGTTCTATAGATACAGAGGAAAGATCTCTGCTAATAACATTTGCCTGAGAATTAATTCTGTGGTTTGTAACCTAAAGTCCTATAGGGCTGCATGGTCTTTTATTCTGATCCATTGAAGGGCTTCAGAGATTGACTGGGACATCACTGGCAAGGCACTGGCAGCCCGAGCACAGCAGGGGCTGTAAGGAGCCTCCATTCAGTCAGGCTTGCAGAAGATGCTGTGAGGAATTCTGGTGTCTGTTCAAATCCACATCCCTGTTCTCTGGGTCCCAGTTCCCAGGACTCACTGCCCTTCAGGGATGCAGGCGGAGATCTCCAAGACTGAAGACTTCTGCTCTGATCTCGGGACTCCTGGTTTTTGACTAATTTTTAACCTAATTGCATGACTTTCTGGATTAATCTGAATACGCCCAGCTATTAGCAGACTTCTACTGAATCAGTTACCTGTTCTTTCAGCCTTTGGGAGGGGAGTTAATCCTGAAGGGAAACAATTCCCACAGTACCATCGGTTTAGCATATCTCAGCTGCTCTGCCCCAAGGGGATTTCTCAGGCTAAACAGAGCCTGATTGTCAGATGTTAAACAGATGTATTTTTAGAGACAATTTCAAAAAGCTGTGGAAAAATACAGTTCATTGTTTATATCTTTGATACATACCGTAAAGTCTATTTCATAAAAGTAACAGAGACATCCACAGAAAATTGTGATGGTGAATAATTAAAGTGCTCTAATTTTTATTGTTGTACTTATGCTATAGCAATGAACCAAAAAGTGAAATCAAGACCTTGTTGTGATAGATGCTATACAAACACAAAGTGAGAGCAATGAGTTCCCACTGTGAAAAATTTTATTCTTCACTGAAGACATGAATTCACTGACACAGGTCTTCACAGCACAATGGCTAATTAGTCAGTGTAGTAGCATCCCTTAATTAAAATTTAATGATAGACAAATCATGTGTCCTTGGACACATGAGATAAGAATGTGCATTTCTTGCTGCCGATGTTGGGCATTTCTCAGTAAGAGTCAATCCCCAAAGGTACTCAAAGCTATGGTTTAATTCTGAGGAGAGTATCCTCGGGGTGGTGATAACCAGTATTTAAGATAAAAACATGCACCCTAGCAATATTACTTTCTTGCAGAGAGAAGTGGAGGGGGGAATCCCTTCTCCCCTCCTCTCTGAGAAATGCACTTGCCTCTCCCTGAATTCAGAATCCATCACTGGATACTTTCATACTCATTTAGAAGAAATCTGTTTTCAGCTTTATCAGAAATATTTCATGGTCACAGAAAAGGCCATCCTGATTTTTTAACCTTAGAAAAGAACTCTAATTATGCCAGGTCCAAAAGTTTTGTCTTAATGAAGTTCAAAACATTTTCTTTCTCCAGAGCAATATTGTGTTAAGTCAGTTATTCTTTTCATGACAAATCCCCAATAAACACCTTCAATTATTCTACCTCCTGGGATAGATGCATAACAGCATTCTTAGCACATTTGTTTCCCTGCTGATATGATTCTAAGACATCACTTTACAAGATGATCATTACACTGGTTTTCTCTGGTTGGTGTTTTAAGTGTGATAAAAAATACACCAGGATATCACTCCAGATGGTTAGTCCTGACAACTTGTCAAAAACACGCTCATGTGGAGTTTACATGGCGACAAAACATAACCCTATCAACAAGGAAATTGTCTGGCTGGAACAAAGGCTGGTGATCAGCTTGAAAAGATAGAGGTGCTCTTCCATTTCTTACTTCAGAAGACATTTTGAAGGAACATTAATAGGATGTAAATCTTGATTCTTGACATTCACTTGCATGTGGATTTTCAACCACTGTTTTAGTATACAAACAGTGAAAAAAAAATCAAAAGAAAAGGGGGAAAAGAAAAAATATATAAAATAAAGCAAAGCAGAACATAAAGTAAAGCAAAGAAGAAAACCCTGTAGGAGCAGTTCTCAGAACCACTTAATTGGAAGAAGGACTAAGGATGCAGTCTAACTTCCCCAATATTGATCTTGGAATAAAAGAAAAGGTTCACTAGAGTCAGCTAAAGACAGATGTTATTTAGCAATAGTTTTACAGTCATGCAGCTCAGCTGGGACAATATCACCTGTAGGAAGGGACAGACCTGGACATGAAGGACTTGGTGCACTGTGCTTATACTCTAGGATGGTGTTAGAGGGATTTGAGACCTTACACACACAAGGACCCAAAGACTTTTGGGCAAGCCATAGTTTGCATGAAGTCTGTCCCTAGAAGAAAATCTGATTTCTTTCAACACAGCAGCTTTACTTTTCCCTTCCCTTTTTACTTCCCTTCTGACATTTTAGGGTGAGGTGAGGTTCATGACCATGCTGTCTATACCCTTCCCACCACCCTCTCCCCCCACTTCTTGTGAACAAAAGACAGGAGCATAAAAAGTCTTTTTTCATTAAGCACTACTCTTGGGGAAAACACGTTCTGTTGTTGACTCCTGCAGGATTACTTGAATTGCCCAAGAGATAGCAGAGGAGGGCGTAGGACAAGAACATTTAGGAAAATTTCCATAACCCCTTTCCTCTTGGCTAATTCACATGGGAGAGCTATTCTTACTTGTTTCTCTCTGGCCCTATTTATTCCCATGGACAAAACATACACATGAATGTGGAAAATACCAGTGTCTTCTACATTTATGGAAAGTGTCTCCTTTCATGTGGTCCCAAAGCATTTCCTTGGGTTTCAAAGGCAGTAGATCTGGTTGCTAGTGTCTGCAAAGGCAGTACAAAAATAATCCTTAATTCAAGCCCGGGATGATCAGTGAGGCTTGTAACCATCAGATCAGCTATGACATATTTACATCTCCTGTTGCCAACATGTTCCACAACATGAGTGACATATTTACCCATCACAATATATAAAAAAAAAAAAAAAAAAAAAAAAATCAAATAGCTTGTTTAGCTGAGCATGTAAGAGAGGAGGCAGTTGATCAAAAACTACCTCACATCAAAAATTATCCCTAAAGAGGTGTGAAAGAGATACAGATAAAACTGCCAGCTCCCAGACAGTCTGTCTGCTCTAACTGGGGCTGTCAGACAGACAGGTTTGGAAAACATCAATGGCAATGAATTGCAAAAGGGATTCTGGTGTGATGGAAAACTCAGGCGACTTCTGCAGCCTGCTCCCTGGAGTCCCATGGGGTGGGAAGTGGTGTCCTTTTTAATTGTTTCTCTTGAGGCACAGTAAGATCCTGTATTTTATTGAGCTGCAAATGCTCAGGACTCCTCAGGATACAGGCACATGAGTGGAAATGATGGCATTACCACAGCTCATCAAGTTGCCATCTGTCGGTGAAGATGTTGAGGCACCAGGAGTGACCTTGTGAACACTCCTAACCTATCCCCATTAGAAAGGAAAACGGAACATAAACCATGGTGGTTTAAGTTAATACATTTCATTTTACAGCCAAAGCAAGTGTGAATGTGTGCTCCATCAGTCACACTGGGTCTGCTGATGGAAGGAACTTGATACATTGCAGGTGGTAAATGCCTTACATGATGTACTTTTGTCCTCAGTTTCAGTCCATCAGCCATTTATCAAAGTTATTGTGCCCAATACTTGACAATTTCCATTCCCAAAACAGGCCATATCCAACACCCACAAAACCACCCCTCTTTGGAGACAGCTAAGCCTGTGTATCATGCACTTTAATCTTGCACTGCACTCTGAGCACTATTAATTATAAATTAAGTTTTTAGGCAGCACTGCCTATGCAGTTCCAAACAAAGTCATTGGAGCAGAGTCTACTGTTGACACAACTGGATGTGCACCGTCATGAGTATCAGTGGCAGAGGGCTTTAAATGCATAGCACACAGATGGCCTTGGACCACGTGCACAACATGCTGTGACTGCTTATATTGTTTTGCAAAAGTCTATCAGAGAAATTCCTATCTCATGGCAAAGCTCAAGGTTTAGAGAGTTCATGCTGAGGAAACTCAGACCCACAGATCCCATTTACCTGGCAAGTGCTGTAACTCATAAAAGGGAGGAAGAAGATTCCTGGATTGAGGTAGCTGGTCTTCTAAATTGAAACTTAGATAAAAAAATCTGGATCTGTTTTTCACCCAGAGATAATTGTCATCTGCTATCCCTTCTGCACCAATATGGTTTTCTATAAGGAACAAGGTCCGTATTGCTGCCCTGAAAAATACAACCATGCAGTCCTGGCCTTGACAGCATGGATGGAAACACCTCACCCTGAGCAATACTGTAAAACTTGGCCTGCATTTACAGGGGTATTTCTCCTAAAGCAAGGGGCTTTCCAGCAGAAGAGGACTGGGCTTCACCAAAGAGACCAAAGCTGAACATGTCAACTACTGCTCCAGCTGCTGTACACCACTTACAAACCCTCTCCTCTTCCTACCTCCCACTAAGATGCATTTATTTGCATGACCATATTCTCAAAAAAAAGTTGAAAAACTGTGACTTGGCCCATTGCTGACAGTTCCTCACCACTCAATGTGTACAGATGTTCTTCTATCTAAATCAATTACATGGTGTCATAGCTTGGAGTTTTGATTTTGGTGCTGTTGCCTTTTTCCTGATAAAGCTTTGCGTTCAACTGTGCCATATGCTGCCTTGAATTTATGCTGCTGTGTTTTGTTAAAGATCAGATTTTCCTTTGCCATTAAAGGAAAAATAGAACATTTCAAATGGACTGTGAAATAAGGTAAAGAAAAGTTTAATCGTGCTAAAATCAATTCAGTGGAGTGGCTTTATTAATAGTTATTGCATTCTGCATCACATTGCTTATTAAATATTGTGCTGTTTGGAAACTGAACTATTTTGTGCTGCAGGTACATTGTATTTTAGCAAGCAGCCAGTTCCCACTTCATGCAAGATTTAGAGAGACATGCTTTTTGTTCATTGACAGACATCACTGGAAACACAGAAATCATCTTGCTGGAGGAAATTATGGATGATTTAATATAGCATCCTGTCTCTGGCACAAAGTCTGGTACAAAATTCTCAGGAGGAAAGTGTAAGGGAATTCACAGTTGGCAATTATGCATTATGTTATCTAACTCCTACCCATTAAATGAGGGCTTACATAATGTTTTATAAACCTTTCTATTTATTTTTCACTTTTATGCATCAATTTTTGTAATTTTGAAAACTATGTAAAGAACCTATATGTTTATCATTTGCACTGGAAACTACGTTAGCATATCTTGAAGCAATGAGTTAACATAGTTTTACATAGCTTTATTATGTGCATTGGAAATAGTATTTTTTTTTTTTCCTCCTGACTAACTTTGCTTGATTTTTTGTTCTGGAATAATAAAGACATCTCAGGAATAAGTCAAAACCTCATTAGAAGTAGACTTATACAAATCAGAGTAAAAGTTTCTTACCCTGTGGCAAGACCATTTTTCTTTTCACTTTCCTACATCACCTTCTTCAAGTGTTCCTCCACTTTCCTGCTCTCAAAGAAGAGAGCCTCATTTTCAGCTGGTCTTGTAATATAGGAGTTTTATTTGGAAGGAAGGACATTTGGAAGCCTCAGCAGGGACTTCACAATCCTTTGTGAAGTATCAACTAAAACAGGATCAAAGCTTGGCCAGCCTTGGCTTATACCCTCCTACATGTCCACGCTTTTGATCATCTAAAGAAAGGCTGGTTTCAACCTGCATTTTATAACTTAAATCAATGCCCAGTGCTGAAGAATTATCACTCTATGAAAGATTACTTGAACTCCCTAGTATCTGCTTCACCCTAGAGCCAATAGAAAAAGTCATTAACTTTTATCATTTGCAACTGAGGACGATGCCTTTCAATTAAGGTAGAGTAGGACTAGTGGTGCAGATAGACATTACCTCCTGGTCCTTCTGATCACTCACCTGAAAATGCTGTCTTTTTTGAGGTCTGGCTAATGAATATATACACATTTCTCAGGTTCCTGTGTAGTGAAATATTTATTAGTCTATAGGAGGAAGTGGACTCTCATAGAGAAGGATTCATCTGGGAGAAAGACTGAATATGTAACAAATACTGCTGCAGTTTCAAAGAATGGTGAATCTATTGGCTGCTGAGAATGGTGATATTTCAGATACATCTCTTTCTGTATTTACCTTTAGGCTGCTTCTTATCAGAAAAATCTCCTAGAGAAAAAGACTTAAGGACATTGGATGGGGGGGGGTGTCATTGTACATCCCTGCTGGTCTATGTCCTGTTTCCAAAGAACTTTCACTTCTTGGACAATTGAAACACAATTTGAGAAAGGTATTCAGTGTTTCCAAATGTAAACGAAAATAATATCATTGCACCCCTACTTTTATTTTCGCCTTTCATTTTTTCTTTGCTCTCCCTGGGTTTGCTCTCTCTCCCTCTGCCCTTCTTCCATCTCCTTTAAGTGACAAGTAACACATTGCCTGTGCTGCCCACAAGCTTTAGGAAAATAAAACAGCCTGAAAAATGAAACAGATTGTGTAAGTATTATCAGTTAAAGGAAAATTTTCGTATCACTGAGGCCACAGTGATTCTTTGCTGAAAATTATAGGTGGCAATGTTTGGTGAGTAATTGTACAGCTAGTCAGGCTCAGTTATCACTTGAGTCTATTCAAGGCTCAGAAACCATCCACCCATCCTAAGTTACAGTACGGATTTTATTATGTCATTGATCTTCATAAAATCCTAGTACCTTTCACATAAAGTTAATTGGTAATCATGAATTGTCTGGTACATGCACAATATGTCTTCACAATGTATTAAGAGTGCTTCACGTCTGATTTGGTTTCTTTATCTCATTACTAGCTCCAGGTCTTTAGTGAATCTGAGATAATCATGTGGCAAGGGGTATAAGAGCCATTCCTGCTCAGGTAGAAAGGTTTTATCTACAAATAAAGATTTCCAAATTTACTAGATTCAGCTGATACATATAGTTGGTAAGGACAAGTTTTCCTGATCTAAAATCTAAAATACCATACCGTTCTTAGTTTCCCCCACCCTCACCATTATTTGTACCTCTTTTCTGATTTGAACCCTACCAAAAATAAAAATAAATAAATAAATAAATAAATAAAATTTAAAAAATTAAAAATAAGTAAAATTCAAATTTACCTAAACTGCACAAAGCATTGCCTTGTTTATTAAACCTCAGTTCCCACTGCTATCTCTTCTCTTAAGACCTAGAGAGGTTTCTCCTGTGGAGATTTACTTGCTATTTTTGTTCATCACCTTGTGCTACAAGACTCAGTGTAGATTTGGACAACTTGAAACATAAATATGCAGTAAACTGAAAAATAACAATAAAAAAAATTGAAAGAAAAAAAATAAAAATTGGACTACAGGTTCGAAAACTGATCAATGTTCTTAAAGTGGTTCTCAGAGTCTGGTAGCTCATGGGATCCTAATTCCAAAATCTCATGTGTGAAATTAAAAGCTAAAAGAGAGAATTTTATTACAGAAAATTCAGGAACTGTTTCCAAAATCAGTAAAGTCCCTTTGATGCGGATATTAGGGAAGTTGCTCACTTTTCCTTAGGAAAGTTGTGAGAGCCTCTTCTTAAGAAGTATTTATTAACTTACATAAATACCTTTCAGATTATGACTTATGTTATTTATTCTACTTTCTTGAAGCCAGAAGAATGTGGTGACTTCTGCAAGTTGCCTCCAGTTACACAAGTCTAAACTGCCATGAAAAGCCAGAAATGCAGTTATAGCCAAGGCTCCCACACCATCCTACAACCCTGCCACTCCTGTGTGACACTAGAAACCAGGAATGTGTAAGCACACTATCCCTCTGAAACACTAACACTCATCTCTTTTGGTCATAAAGCAATTGTCTTTTGCCATTCCCAAATTCTTGCTGATATATTTCTCCCAAATGCAAAATTTGGACCCCCAAGCTGAGAAAAATTGGAGACTTCATAAGCAGCATGTATATTTCAAGTTTTAAATTCTTTGCTGTAGAAATTGCTCAGGCCCTGCATTGATAGTTGGGTCCCAAACTATGTGATACACAGATAAATAGAAACCAGCAAGAATATTCATGGATCCAGACTCCATTATATATTGATTCAGACTCAGATTCTGACCCATGATGAAGAATTAATGCTAAAGTATGAGATTTTTTAGAAAAGTTAAAGGATGCTGCTCCTACCCAGCGTCCCACTGGGTAATCCAGTCTTATTATTAAGTACGTTAAGAGGCAGAGAAAAATGTTCCACTTTTAATGAAGAAGAAGAGATAGTGCAAAACAGTTTACTAAATTTCAACCATGGCATTTAAACCTATTCATGTGATTCAAACTCATTTACTTCCCCTGAAGTTTCCTGACAAGAACATATATTTCCCTGGAAATGTAGCATACTAAAGCCATTGTAAATAAAGTGCATGAAAAATAGTGCTTTTATTTACATTATGATTTACCAGTCTTAGGTTCTTATCAATCTAGGCTCCCTGTATGCTTGCTATAAGGCTGAATATGAATCAATGTTTTCTCCATGTGTTTCTTCAAAACCTTATGAAAATCACTTTCTGATCATGGAGACAGCTGTTAAACTTCATACCTGATAGTTATTTCCTAGTAGCTGGCATTAAGGAAATGAAACCATATTCCAAATAGGTTTTACTGACATGCACATGCAATATATACCCACAAAGTTCTCTGTTGGCGATATCTGAAAACAACAACTTGCAATTGGATACAAGTTCAGGCTAGAATAAAATGGAGATATGGCTCATAAACCCATGGTCTTGACGGCTGGTGGTCAATACAACTCCTGCAGAGTTATTTTTGCAAGATGAGACTTGTATATCCTGTACATTCCTGTATACATACTGTCAGCATTTTCCACTGAAGAGAGTTTTCCTCACTTCCACCTGCAGGTTGGATGTGCCCTGAAACCACAGCCCCTTCTTGATTTTGACACATCTACATCTCCTTTCTACTTTGTTTCAGAGTGAAACACCGTATAAAGTCAATGGGTCTGATTATTCCAGATGAGGAATCAGTATTTCTTGGCATGATATAACTGTAACTTAAAGGAAACATATCTTAACTGGACATATACAAAAACACAGAGAAAGTAAGCTATGTTTTCACTAGCAAGTGTTAAGTTGTATTAAATTAATTGAAAAACAATATGATAATGCTATGTTTTTAGCAGAAAGAGATGACAAAAGTTTTTGGGAATTTTCAGAGCAGTACTTGTGTAAGAAACCGGTAAAGGAGAAAATGTATGTCCTGACCAGAGGCAGACTCTCCTTATGTCCAGGTCTAAGCAGAGAAATAATAAGACATAAAATGCACCCAAAGAATTGCCATCTAAATGGGAAAGACAGAGAAAGTGTTGATATTATCTCCATAACAAGAAAATAAAAAGCAAATTGACCAAACCACAGAAGTGAGAGTCAGACAGACATGAGCTGAACTGAACTCTCCCAAGTGCAAGAGTAACATTGAACTACTCCATGATGGGAAGCTGGAAAAAAGCAAGTTGAAAGACAAAGACAGAAATACTGACTTCAGATCAATGGACTCCCTTGTTGTTGTTTTAAATGTAATTAGAGTTTCCTGTTCAATTAGCATTTGCAGATATTAACCTGAACATGTACCCATCCATCTGTCGTCCTTTGCTGTACATCCTGTTCTAGGCTACCAGATATTTCAAATGGCCTTTTAGGACTTATGCAGGTTTCTTCAACATCCTTGTCTTCAGCATTTCCTGTACTCACCCAAATTGCCTTATCTTGCTCAAATAATGCAGTTTTCTGCATTAAGGTAATAGATAAAACAGATGCCGAGAAAGAGAATATCTAACAAATACAAGGAAAATTTCCTTTCCCTTGTTTCTTGAAGTCATTCCATTTGTATGTATTGTGTTTCTGGGTATCATTATAGCATCCCAATGTACTCACACCTCTAACTGATGAGACTGTAGTGAGCAAAATCCTTCATATTTTCTTCTTTTTTTTTTTAACATGCTGATACCAAAGATGATTTTGTTTGTTTGATTTATCAAGAACAAGCAATACTTTATAAACTCTCCAGACAGATGGTTTGCATTTGCTTCACTTCCCCACATCTCTCTTCAAGCTGACATGCATGGCTTCACTAGGCACCCCAGGAGGGCCTAGCAGTCAAAACAAGGTGTTTAACAAGAGTTTTCTCATTGTGTAGTAATTAGATCCCTTTCCCTTATGACTTCCAAATATGATCGAGTTTGAGTTGGATTTTAATAGCCCATGACTACAGAGAGATGACTGAAATAGAAGGGTCACTATGTCCCCTGAGCATGTTCAGAAGAATAACACAAAAGCATACCTAAAACACAGGTTCCTGAGATGGTGAGTACTCTGATGTCCACATCTTTTGTGAAATTTGTCTTGTTTGACCAAACAATATGAAGACCAAGAAAAAACACTTGCTCATTACACATCCTTTCAGGAAACTTAAACTGCAAAAGAAGAGCAATTTCTGATATAGAACAATATTGGTCATAGGAAAAAAAAAGAAAAAAAATTCCAAGCAAAAATTAAAACAATAAAGTGGATGGAAGCTCTAAAAATTGGTCATGTTCTGTAGCATGCTTTCACAAGGTCAGGTAAACAAAAGGTTTATAACTATTTTGGGGCAGGTGACAAGAAAATATATCAGAAGGAATCTCTCACCTGCTACTTGAGTATAGAAAGAAATTCTTATCATAAATGTTTTTCCAGGCCTCCATATGGGACATGCTTTCCTTGAGTCATTTCAGAAGCAAATTACTTAATTCAAACCCTTTCCTCTAGACTGTGTCTCTCAGCAGGATGAACACATCCAACAGATGCCACAGCAGTGGCCATAAGTTAGGCTAGACTGCGTCATATGGAGCACCACAAAAATCCTGATTTCTTTCTGTATATTTTCCCCAGAGGAATAGAGATTCCACCAAGAGCAAATGCATTTCTCATTCAGAGTAGGGCTCCTTGGCACCTATGTTCTTATCTCCAAAACACTGGCAGCTTCAAAGGAAGTTTCTTGGAGCCCTATAAATTAAAACTGGAATACTATAGAGGTAACTTCTGGCCAAGCCTTCATTAATGAGAGGTGTTATGCCCTAAAGCACAAGGATTGATATCCTAAGACTTTCTTTTCCCACCTTATAGATGTGCAATGAAGGGTCTATAAGTTGTCAAAATGTTACTGTTCCTCCTATCAAATTGTTCTCATGGGCAATGTCTAATGTCAATGTGTTCCAGTGACAAATTATGTTCTAGAGGAAGAACAAGTATAAAATAGATTTCCTTTGGCCAGATAAAATTTTAAATGCAGCCCACGCTTCAATCTCCTCCCTGAAAAATTGCTTTTGTTGAGGTGTTAATTAAAACCATCCACCACACATTTATGGGACAAGTAGGTTTTAAATCAGCCAGATAAAACAACTTATTGTTATTAAACCCATAGGTTATAGCTCGCCTAAAATGTTCGTAGTCCTAAACCCACTGCAATCTCTGTTGCAGGGGATCCTAATAAAAAAAAAAAAACAAAAAACTAACATTTAGATACCATTACAGTTTGCAAATAACACTAACCCCTTTGGTTGTCTCAGGTTGCCTATAGGCCTTTCTCATTTTCATACAAAAGTATTGAAATCAATAATCCCTGTTGCCCAACAACATTTCCAAAATTTCTAGGAAATGCTTTGATTACTTCCTATAGTCTTTTTAAAACCTGCAATGCCAAAACTACCTGGACATGCTTTCTATGTTGATTTTTGTTTTAAAATACTCATCCAAATCCTGTGTAAACAGTAGCTTCTCTAATGATTGAATCATATTCAAAAAACATTTATTATGTGCACAAAAATGGTGATGTTTAGGGTATCTTTCTAGACAAAAAGAGGAGAGAGGTGCTTTGCCCTAAGTACTAAATGGCTTGACAGGGGTCCTCAATTCCCTTCTGAAATACTTTACAGATTATAAATGTGGTAAGAAACAGGGAAGTGAATAGTGGGATGCAGGAAACCCGTGGCTGAGCAGTTGTGGCCTTCTATCTCAGATTTGTGCCCTAGCCATTTATATGTCACTGAGACATAAGAAACCCATCCTGCCTTTGCCTCAGCCTTTTGAACACTCTTTATGCCATGTGCTGTTTGGGAGATTCAAAGGAGCAGGAGAGGAGCCAGAGTGAGAGGCAGGAGGCATTGGAAGGGGAGTACATAGCAACGTGTCCAGTGAAACTAAGGGATTGAAAGGGAGGGAAAAATTCTCCTTAATTTCATGTGGAAAAATGCAAATGGTGAGTTGAGTTAGCCTGCAAAATAATGTGCCAGGAAAAGTGATGGGGGCATCAGAGCTTAAGACATTTAAATTACTTTGGGTAAAGCACTGGGGTATGGAATATAAAGAGCAGTGCAAGTGTGCTGCATGTAAGTTAACAGCTCATTTCCCTCTCCTCAGGGCCCAGCTCCTCACTGCCCAAGGACAGGCAGATCCCTCCAGCCCCAGCACACTGAGTTTCCAATGCTGTGCTGCTCCCTGACACAGCCGTGGGGCTGCAGACAGACAGGGAGGATGGACAGAGGGACAGACTTGTGCTGCTGATTTACCTCTGAAGAGTGGGCTCCTACCCCAGCAGTGGCTACTGCTTGCACAAAAGATCTGCACAGCAGTGCCACTGCTGCAGGACAGAGAGGAGAGCCTGGGGGGAAATCAGACCACTTCTGACCCACATCTGGCTCCCTATCACAAGGGTTTCTCTGAGCCCAACACCCTGCACTCTGCCCCAAAACAGACCTCAGGCATGGGAACCACCAATGCACACAGAGCATCTGTCATGTGAGTCCCTCTCCTTCCCATCAAGGGCAGAAGCTCCTACTCCTGGGGCATGACAGCTGTCTGCTAGTGAGTGAATAACCCAGTGAAAATCCATAAGAAAATGAGAGCAAGCTCTCACGCTCTGGCTATAAGCAGTCCCTACTGTTCATGTCTGGTGATTTGGAATGTGTTACAGAGTTTTCTGGTTTTCTATATTTTATTCCCATCATCCCCAGGGTCACTGGAACAACAAGAGGTTGCCAGGCCCATTGCTTTCTCTACCTGAAGACTTTAAACCAATTCCCAGTGGTCACAGACTCCTTGGACTCAAATTGACTCCAATGAGAGATATCATTGTTTTTTCACTGCAAAATCTTGCTCACTGATAAGTGGTAGAGGTCATGGTAGGAGCTGTAACATATTACAAGGGATCTGCGTAATCTGCAGGTATAATTCTAAACTACAAATAGATACAGATGCTTTCAGGACTCCATTAAAGCTTTATCCATCCCATTTTATTCTCAGTGTCTGTGAGCTAACAGCCTATTGGAGTTTCTATCTATTACTTCTCACTTTGCAGGAAGATAGTGGTACACTAGAAAATTAATAAATGGCTTAAAAAAAACTTGCTTTCCTATTCTTCCCCTAGAAAATAAAAGGAGAGCAAGAAACAGACCACAACCTCCATAACTGAAGTATATTACAATTGCTAGTAAATGTTCAGAAGGCAAGAGAGGGTAAATTAAGGTGATATGTGATTTGCACACCCCAGCCATTTTTGAGTTAAATGTGAATTGGGATGAATGCAGTTTATCATGTGGCTATTTGCTGATTAGAAGAAAATGTCTTGCGGTAATATTGAGCTGAGGGAACCCCCTTTGGGAGTCCTTACACACCAGGCAGACAGACCTGCTAAACTTGCAAAGATTGAGGAAGCCAAGCCAGCAGTACAGTAGAAAAGGAGCACTCCTGTTCTGTGGGATGCCTTCAAACCTCCTTTGCAGGAGCAGATAACAGCAGATAACTAATGTGCTTAGGCACTCATTACTCCTTTGTTTAAAACCTCATGGTTCAGTTGCTGCAGCTCAACTCTCCAGACATAAAGGAATGGGGAAAGGAATCCTTTTCAAGACTGAATTCACCCAGACTCTGAGCTGGTCTGTTTGCATGATGTGCTTTAATGCAAGCAGATGGGCACCTCAAGACCTCTTTGCTTTTGCCAGTACAGGAAAACAGAGCTCTTGACAGAATATGTGTTTTTATGCATTTGGCTTCTTCACTTTCCTAGCCATCAAAAGGTGTGCCATGAGCATTTTCTGAATATTACATTAGATCCTGCAAAGGATGAAGGAACGTGCTCCATTCAACTGATCTTCTCTGCTCAAATCTCCTCCAGCATGGCTGGTCAGAGAGCACTTTCAACCTCCAATCACTACAGCCTTATCTTATCAAGCAGTTAAAATCTCTCAGTATCTGATTCATTGTTTAGTTTCTTCTGCATCCCCCAAAAATCTAGACTTGAAAGAATGATTCCTCTTGAGCTGAGGTATTTTGTTTTCAAGGGGGCTTCATTAAGAATGGCTATCAAAGTTTATAATTTTCACCGCTAGCCTTGTATTAGTCCTGCTCCATCAAGGTAAAAGTCTTCTTTGTTGTTTTGGCTCAATTGGAAGGTAAATGAAAGAGAAAAAAAAATAAAAAGAAAAAAATTGAATGTTCTGCATTCCCTTACAGAGAATTCCCACTATCAGAGAATTCACAAACTGAGTCCAGAATCATTCTCCAAATTGCCACAGAGTGCTTCAAAGCTCTTTGCAGTAATTAAAGTACTGATCCAATATAAGATTTCAGAAAACTTGTTTTAATATGATATTTTGGAGAATAGTTCATGATTCCAAGCACCTCCATGGAAACATTATATTCTGAACTATTATTGTTTGATAAGCCTTGAAAAGGTGCTGCTCTTGGAGGTGTTGGGTTTTTTTTTTCATCAGATACATAGAGAGATGCTGCAGAGCTCTGCTGACTGAAGCCCTGTATCTCTCGGCTGCTTTGAATCACAGGAAAATTCAAATCTATATTCACTGCTCCTGCAGAATGGCAGGAACTAAGTTTGATGTGGTGCATCAATTGCCAGCAATGCACAAGGAGATCCAGATATCCCGGATCCCACATCCAATGAACTCAAATAATGCTCCTTTCCCACATGCATAATCAGCCCCTTACATCTTGCATTATTTATTTTACATGAACTGTCACCTTCTTCTCTATCTCTTGCACACATTTTAAACTGAGTAATCATTTTTTTCTACTCAAAAAGCCTGGGCACACCTCCAGTCGGCAGCAGCTCGTGGCATATGAATTCAGCAGCCTTCAAGCATTGTGAGTCCAGTGGTATCTGGTACTGATGGAAAAATACTGTCATTTCTAGGTGGTTTCTGTAGGGTTTCATCAATACCAAATGATCTTGGAGCCCATCTCCCCAGCTGAACTCCTCTGAAGAGCAATGCTGAATGCACACTGTCAATAAGAGTTGAACATACCATGCGACTGATTTCAACTCATAACTCTGCTGATAGGTTTTAGGAGGTTTCTTCTCTGGATTTGGTCACACCCGTTCTCAGACACTGATTAATTTTCTGTTGGATGCCATGCCTTGGAGATTGGTTAGCTGCTGCTGAATGGCAGGTCATTAATCACAAGACAAAGCCAGTTGCTATTTTAGAGAAAATTTATGCATTGTTTCAGAATGCAGAATAAAATCCTCCAATATATCCAAAATATATTCCTCCAATGACTGCACCTGAATCCGTCATACCATCAATAATGATAGACTTCTGAAATGTCACTCATTGCAACACAATTCCCTTGAGGGAGAAAAGCAGGAAGGGAAAGGTACTTAATACTGCTTTTTCAAAATTATGCTTTTTACTTTTCTTTCTGTGCCTGTTTCCACAGTGCTACTAATACACCTCCTACCAGTTGCTGGAATTATCTGTGTTCCTTGCTTTATTACAGCTCAGGCAGCTGACATGGGAAAAGCTGGCTCTGTAATGTCTGACATTGTGTGTGAAAAGGGAAAATAGAAAGAAAATACTGTGCTTCTGAGAATTAAAGTAGCTCTTGACCCTACATGTTCACTGATCTGTTTGGTTCACACATTTGCTTTGGTCAAGGAGTGTGGGCAATAAGCTTCATTCAGCAGTTTAATATTTTGAGGGGGAAGCTGCCTTCTTTTTGTTTTTATCTCAAAAATTGCAGGAAGGCAGCCCTCAAGACTGGATTTTTCTGCAATATGGTGTAAGAAATGTCGCAAAGGGCACCAGACATTACAAACCAGCCTACAGTGGGACACAGAGAGCTTGACAGGAGAATTTAAACCTTTCTACCTTTTCACTTGGAAAGGGAAACCACACTTCCTGACCCTAGAAGGTCTCGTAGCTCTGGGAGCTACTTCAGGGCTTTGCATCACAGACATGTGAAAAAAAAAATATGTGACACATGTGAATTGGGCTATGAAGGTTCTGTGAGAACACAGCCACTCCTCGAATGTTGAGCTGCTCCTGCAATAAGACCAAGTAAAAAGGGGCTACAGGGAAAATGTGGGTCTGGGAAATGCTGCCTACACTTCAGAGAATGCTATTCACAGATCTGAAGGACAGCCCTCAGACTGAAGTGATTACAGGATACCACAGAGAATCAGAAAATTATGTAATAATTATTTTTCTAGATGTCTTCTCCCTTCTTTCTTTTCTTCTTCTTAAGCTTTGAGGAAGTTATTTAATATCAATGCAAAATAAATTTAGGGGGGAAAGTTTTAGCATTAAATTAACTTTTCATTGCATTTTAGCATTTTTAATCCAGCAGAAAAAAAAAGTCATTATTTTCTTAAATTTAATTAATTTACTAAACTCCTCATAGTTCATTGAATTCAATCCTGTATCTGTGATCTTTCTAGGTCCATTAAGCTCCTGGGGTTCAACTTCCTCTCTTCTAACTCATAAAAATCTCATCAAAATGGAAATAAAATGCAATTTTGAACTTGCTAATGAAGGGAAAAAATGTTAACTTTCCAGTGCTGTTGAATTAATGGATTATCTTTGCCAGCCCATTTTAAAGCAGAAAACTTTCACACTGGGGCAAACTTATGAAAGTGGGAATAATTGCACAAAGAGGCATTAGTTGTGCTGGTATTTTTCACTTCTTTACTTTGCCACTACCCAAGATATTACTACAGTAAGATTTCTTTCCCCTGAGCTTGCTTTGTCTTCTACCCAAGTAAGATGGATATGAGTGTTCTTATAGCATATCACACATTGTTATTAACTGCAGAAATAGTTCTAGATATCAAATGCTCATTATGACTTCAAGAAAGCACAGAAGCACCTGCAAAATTTTAAGTCTGGGGAGTAATGATAGGTTATTGGTTTGGAGCAAGGAGTTTTGAAGTATGAAAAGTGAAAGTGGGTTTTAATTACTTAAGAGAGAGGGGAAAGGAGGTAGGGAGACCTCTGGTTTTTGCTCTGTTTTGCAGATGGGGTGGTGTTGCATCATCAGATAACATTTTAGTTTGCTACCTATGTAGTCTTGCATTTTCAAGTTGTTGATATCTTCTGATCTTAAATCAGAGGAGAGTAACAAACAGTTGCAGACTGCTAAGTTCCACTCCTGAAAAATACACTTTCCAGCGCCATAGGAAACAATTTGGGCTTCTTCTAAATACCAAGTATATAGAAGAGAACTCACATCCAGAAATTATAGAAGTAGTTATATTTTTCCTAGTAATTAGTTTTTGTAATTGACTCTTGTAACACATTTTTTACCTCAGCCTATCTGGTTTTTACATTTCCTTGAAAAATAATTCGTATGTATTGTTTGCATTTCTGTCTTTCCCCATTATTTTGTACTTTTTTTGCCTTTTAATCACAATATTTTTCAAGATAATTTTCCATAAGAAATAGCTGGGTAAAAGAAGACCTTGGAAAACAAAGGAAAAATATTTTTTAAGCCTGAAGTAGAAAAAGAATATGAAAGAATCAAGAAAAGTATTGAAAACAGAAAAAATTAAAACTGACATGCTTATCACTGTGAAATGGAAACTAATTCAGAATTCCACAAGGAAAAGAAAAGGTAATTTCTCAAATATTTCTAACAAAGTGCAATATGCATTTATAAATAGATGTATACAGCTTAAGAAATAACTGCTCATTTTATTAATTTTACTCTCATTACTATCATGATTATTATTATATACACAAGTGCATCATCCTCATGGACTAGGCCAGACTAGGCTAATGCCTGTGCAAATCAAGTGCCAGCAGTGACCAGATAAAAGACTTTTTCATGTTAATAGCACTTAATCACCATCTTCTGAACACAAAACCTGAATGACAGATGAGAATTTTTTTAGGGAAAACACTGTGTATCTCTCAGATACACAAGGAGTTGATATGTTACCAATCCTAGAGAAATCACAAGCAGCTGGATGAGAGCTTGGTAAACTTGTGGATGCTCTTCTCTGAAAGAATGTGCCTTTATTCAGTTCTCAGACAGGGAGGTTTTAATTATCTGCACATGGAATACAGACAATTAAAACTCCTTTTCATGACAGACCTTCAATTTCTCTCCCTACTCTGCCAATATTTCCCTACTGCCCATCTTCTGTTTGTTCTTTGAGACATCAGTAAGGAAAAACTATCATCCTTCCACACAATTGTTTTCAGGCCATAACTACTACCCTGCTACAAAGTTTTTCTTAGTGTCTAACGTAACACTACACATAACACCTCTTGCTATACTTTAAGGCCATTACTTCTACTCCTTTTCACAATGAATGAAGATAGCAATTTTCTCCTTTCTGCCTTGAAGCAGACTGCTAGATGGATGCCTGCCTTTGGCTATCTCTTCCCTAGGCAATTCACACTCAGTTTCTTTCAAGTTTCCTGGCAGCAGCCTTCAAGTTCTCTGTTCTCTCTAGGCTTTCAACATCTGCACCACCTGAAATACAGTGATAAGGCTCACATTCTGGCACCTCAGAAAGCCTTTACAGAGTCCTGAGAATGATTATCTCAAACAGCCTGCAAGAAATCTTCCTAGTCTGTATCCTGGAATGAGATCTGCATTATTTGCATGGTCTGAAACTGCTTGATTTGTTATCCTACTCCCACTGTTCTCCTCCCTAAAATACTACCTGGCTCACATTTCTTCTCTATATTTACACTGTAAATTATTCCTGTGAGGCAGGGCACATTGCACCCACTTTGTTGACTTGCATGCTATTTCCTTTTCCAAATCAGGTCTCCATCTTGGTTCTACAGGACATTTGCAGTCTTTCCTCATTCAACATTACTCAAAGCCATATTTTTATTCCCTTGGCAAACTGTTAGGTATGGTGAATAATTTCACCATTTCAATGGTGAAATAAATAAGGGCAACAGCTTGTGGGATCTTTCCTAATAGACTCTTTTAATTGGCTACAGAGAGTTGTTCTCCCAGTGGTGTGTAACCAAAGGAAAGCAAATAAACCATATGCTCCTATAATCTTTTCTGAATATCCAGTTCAGCTGAGATTACCTGGCTGTGTCATTACTCAGTGTCAGCTGAAACCAAAGGCAGTGGGGGTGCAGAGAATTAGATGTGGCACAGAGGTGAGCTGGAGGAACACTTCTTCCTGGCGCTCTTTGTCTGCAGCCCCTGCAGCTATTGCCAACCTGGCAACATGTGCTACTTGCCTCCTTAATCCCAGCTCTTGGAGTACCATGACTATTTGGGACAGTCATTATTGGTTTTTTAAGTTCTCTTCTAGGCCAGATGAAGAAAAAAACATTATCTGGCAACTGCTATATGAAAGCAATTTCAAGACTCAAACCTTAAAAGGGAAAGACTTATCTAAGTATTCAGTTTTTAGAAACCTTGCTATGTGATAGTGCTGAGAGGCATGGAACAACTCATTCATGATTTCAGAATAATTGTTCCAATACCATCAGATTGAGAAGCAGTTCAGTGCCCAAACTCCCCATCCAGACAATGTGTTGCAATAGCAGCAGTTAAAAAAAAAGGAAAAAAAGCCTCTACAAAGCAGCTATATTTTGCTTGTTGTTTCACTCTTTTTTTGATCACAAATAAATTCTTTTTGTCTCTATGGAAAGCCCATAAATACCAGGTATTCATTTCTCCACAGATTTGCTCAGAATAAGTCAGTGATACTGTTATTGTTATTCTATTCCAATTTTTTATTCTCTCCTTTCTTTTCCTGTCTTTTGTCAGAGCATAGTTTTCCTCAGAACATGAGTACTTGGGGAAATCATTAAATTTTGATAATTTACTGCCCTGAGTTTGTTGCAAATCCTATTCCTCCCTACAATCACACACACACTCCTGTCGACCACTGTAATTATGTTTGGTTTATATTTTTTACTTTATTAATTGAAGAACTCTGTTAAAATTACCTCTACCCCAGTGGGTGCCATTGTTTGCATCGTGGAGATTTTATTCAGCTGATGAGTAATGTCAATTAACTTGTGCTCTAATTATTAAATGATTCATTGATATAATTATGTGTTTTATGTCACTGCTGATAAAATGATAATTCATAATGTTACTTGGACAGATAAATCTCTTTTTCCAAAGAACATGTTTTTTGCATTTGTACTTTTGGTCATAATTAATATTCCATTGAACTTGGATGCAAGCTGTGAAGACTGTTAATTTGGTTTTGCAGTTATCATGCTCTCTGCAGAAAGCAGACTTCTGTAGCTGGCACCAGGATTCCAGCACCCCAGTCCTGACAGTACCCCTAAAAGTGTTCCCCATTTAGTGTACCTAAAGGGAACACTCTGGATGACCTGTGCTGCAGGAGAAGTTTCCCCTAAAATGGGGCTCCTTTAGGGCAGCTCGAGCCGAGCAGCCAGCACTGCCAGACTCTTCAGCCTCTTCATTGCTCCCCTGTCAAATTCATCTGCCGTGGCTCAGAAAGTCATGAGTTTGGCACTGGGGATGAGCTCCCCAGAAGTCTGTATTCCACTTCTGTGACATTTCTGGGATAACTGATACCCCAGAGGGCAGCTGCCTTCCCCTGGCCCTGCTTACAGAGCCTCCAAGCCTGCACCCCAGCATACCTCAAAGCACCACCAATGGAGCAGGGAAGGTGGAAACTTCCTCCCTTCTTGTGCACCTGTGCACAGAGAAACAATATTCAGACAAAAACATTGCTCATGGCTCAAGCCATCATCCTCACCAGCCCAGAGTATCTCCCAAAATCCAGCAGACATGTTGTCCCTGCAGAGCCTGGGTCAGTTGTACCCTGTACCCCTGCACCAGCTATTTATCACAAAAAGCTTTCAGTCAAGTTAATTCAAGATGTGTCTTGATGTACTGTCATTTAAAAACAGGACTATAACTTTACATAAAAATCACTCTGGCAAGTGTATAATGCTGTGTTAAAATGCATTACCTTAAATCATATCCACTTACACACAGCACTGCAATGTTTGAATACATTAAATCTCTATTGCCACAGTCTGGCAGCCTTCACTTCAGAGAGTGAAGATTGCACATATTTCCTTGCCAATTCTCTTAACAGGCAATATTTGTGATTGTGGCTTATAGCCACATGGGACTTAGAGACACCCATATCCCCTTAATATCAAGAACTAAGGCCATAATATCTACCCGGTTCCTAGGCAGGAGATTGAAAGCTTCAATAGCCAAACCAAAAGCTGTGTCTCCTTCCTAAAAGAGTGGAAAGTAGGGGTCAAAGAACTTTCCCAAAGACAAAAGGAGGATCTGTGACAGAAACAGAAATCAGCTAAGTTCTCCTGGGCAGCCTGCCCATGCTTTCCCCAGTGAGAAACATTGCTGCAAATGCTTTTAGTCTCCAATATTTGGGGATAACTTTTCTTATTCATCCTGTGAAAAGTCTTATATAAGGACAAAAAGACAGATTGATATTGAAAAGTTTGTCACCTAAGTGAAAAAACATTTTAAATGTGATGACTACAGTTAGACATTTATTTGAACATTTAAATGACCTCCTCTATAAGATTTCTGGTATGGCAAGGAAAGACAGAAACACAGACTAGAGAATGAAACAGACGAGTGGTGATGCACAGCTTATCGAAGCAAAATATCCAGCAAAAATTCCAGCTATTTAAATTTAAATTGACACTGTGGTGGTTTAACAGCAGTCAGAAACTGAACTCCAAATAAGCCACTCCCCTTCCCCAGAACCCTTCTGGTAAGAGAGGGATAGAGGCAGAGCATGTGGGTTGAGATAATTTGCTGACAGAAAACAGCAATGGAATAAGAGGCATACATGGACAGTAGTAAAACTAATAATAAAAGTATACAGAAAAAAAAAAAAGGTGCTTTACAAACAAAAGGTATTCACCACATCTATTTCATTCCATGTAGGCAATGGCACAGACAGGATGGTGGCTGTTCCCTGCAACGCTTTCCCTTTCCTGAGCCCAAGACAATGGAAAACAAGGAAGGACAAAGCCCCAAAACTGAGATTATCTGCATCTTGCCACTGCTTCTGACCGCTCTGCTCCACTGTGCTGTGCTTGGGCACTTTCCCAAGGGATGGGAAGGGACAGGCAGCAGCAGGAGAGGGGCAGGGTCCATCTGGCTTGTCCTAGCAATATCCTCGAGGAAGAGAAGAATTCATGCTTCTCACAGCTCTAAATCAACATCTGAAACTGATTATGTTCCAGTATTTTGGTTCTGATAATGTATCACCTCAGAAAATGCACAAATGAAACACTTTCACTATCTCAAAACATTTTCTCTAAAATATTTCAAGTGGGACTAATTATGAAAAGGCCATGCCAACTTCAGACAAATCAAGACATTTGTGTGGAAAACAAAATCTTGGCTCCCTGAAAACACTTCCTTTCCAATTCTGTTGGAGGTCAAATCTGAAAACAGTTAGAAATGAGTAAGGTAGCAAGAACTGATAGGAGCAAAGAGGTTGCCCTCATAGATGCACAAGCAGCTCTTTCCTGTTTAAACAAATTTCTGATACAAATTGAAATGTTGGACCCTATTAAGTTCCTTCTGCTTGACACCTCCCAGTTGAGCTGTGTGCTGGGAGACTGTGCAAGGTGAATGTTGTTCATCAAAGTAAACAAAGGCTCTTTCACTTAGGCAGAGCTCCTAATCCTGTGGGCTGATGGCTCCAGGGATCTTCAGATCCTATGACTATGATCAGACAACTGTGCTAAAATTAAAATTTGTGCCATCTGGCCCAGAGCAAGGAACAAAGCTTGCTGGTTGTACAATGTGACTGACTTAATACTGCTGCAGGAACATTAATACCATACGTTTTTTGTGTTTCTTGGCTGTTTTTAATGTTAACTCTGCAGTCTTAATGGAACTGTAATGAACTCCTTTGCTAGACTGCATTTGCAATGCTGTGCTACTAAATCTTTATTTCACACCTTATTACAGCCCTTGCTGCATGAGTCTGCCCAAAGTCATGAAGCACAAAGTGGTATTATTGTGCAGACAGTACAGCTTAGCAAAAATAGCCTAAATAGTAGGGCTGATGGTGGGTGCCTTACAATATCTGCCTTAAAACAAATAAATAAACAAGCAAGCAAACAAACAAACCTCACTGCCTCATTCGTGTACATAGTGGCATTTCCAAAAGGCTGAGAGTTATTAACTGCATTTTACAAGTGTAACTTTTGTTGTGAAATTATTTTTGTCCCCTCTGGTATGTTCTTCTGTCAGACACCATCACCACAGCACAGTGGGCTTTTGTCTATGTTTGCAGGCAACTCCTGGACCCAAACCAATCCTCTCCAGGTCCCTTTCTGCCTCTCTATGTCTTTCCAGGCCTGAAGACATTGTCAGCACTCTGGGCTGTGGAGACAGAAGTGCTAGGCTGGCTCCAAACTCAGCAGTGTAATGAGAAGAAGAGCAAATCTGGCTAAGTCCTGTGCTCCATCTCTGGGTACACAGTCCCCAGTCCTGCACTACCACTGGAACTGTGACGGTGCAGTGAGATGGTTAAAGGACCTGATGGAAACTAGCAAGAAAAATTAAAGTTTTGTCTGGTAATAGCCCAATCAGAAGAGTATCAATGATAATTAAAGCAGGAGAAGGCATCTAAAGACAGGGGGATCAGCACAACCATGACTTGTCTGTAGATAGAGGTCAGCAGCCATAGAACTATAGCCTTCACAAAGGTACCCTACTTGTAAAAATGCTATCAACTGTTCAGTTTTAGGAGCTTTAAAGGGAGGGGAGGTGCTTAGAACTTCATGGGGCTCTTATTATTAAGCTTAGGCCTCTGTGGAGGGTTACTGTAAAAGTACTCTCTCCCAAGTATGCTGCCTTAGAAAACTCCTACCAGTATCAATGCTGTGGCTTCTGTCTGATAATTAGAGCTGTCTGCATGTTGCTAAAGTTGTCCTGCATCATTGCCCCTCATTTTATACAGTCTGCATGGTTGTTTTACAGGCAAGGGCTAGCTTTAAATGCTTTTTAAACCTGCAGAAAGTCCTGGATTTTTAGTGTTTAAAAAAATCAGTGTGGTGATGGATGAGTGGGCCATCTACAGGTGAAGAGATCAAAGCATGATAATTGCAATTTAGCAACAGAGGACAAAACAGAGGCACAGGAAACTTTGTGAAATGAGAATAAAGGAAACATATTAAAGGTGCTAGTTAATATCTAGTTTCCTGGGTTTCTAATGAGTCAGCTTGGTGCAGGATGATGAATTACCTGCCAGCTTTGACTCTACAGATAGACCGGCATCACGCTGAAGTGATATTCATCCATGACAGGGAAGAAAGAAGGTGGTTCTTCTTAGGAAGCAGTTTATTGCTATTTTCAAAAGCAGTGGTGCTGTGGCTATAAACCTGGGAAAGCTGATTTACACTTCACTATGGCAAAGACAACCCTCCTTTTCAAGCTTTGAAGCAGGTATAAAGCAGTGACTTTAAACTGACACATCAAGGAGACTATGGCAAGACATCTCCATTACTAGTTCTGGAAAGAACAATGGGATGGTACCTTGAGGGGAGAGTGGATTTGGGTGCAAGCAATGCTGTGTTATGGCATGACATAGGCCATGCAAATCCCATCAGTGTGTTTTTTCTCCTGTGTTGATACCAAGCACAGACTTTCCACATTGCATTTCCATTCACTTTAAATAGTTACTTGATGCTTCTCAAAGGCAAAAGCCACAATGAGGAGGTCTCTGGGCAATTATGAAATTCACATCCTCAGAGGTTGGGTCCCAGTCACCTGCTAAAGCCAGAGGTCCAGATATAACTGCAAGCATGTTTCCAGTCATTGAAACACACAAAGCAATAACAAAACTCACTTACGTGTTGCTGTTCCAAAAACTCAGCATTAATATGGCAGAGCCAGTTTCTAGTTCTTGTTGGTACAAATGTCACAAACACTACTCTGCTTTCATAATGTTCATATCCTGGCCCTTCCCTCTTTTTTCTCCCTACATTCCCTAACCTTGTTTTCATTTTTTCAATTGAATACCTTCAGAGTGAATGCTCTTTCTCATTACTACTTTTTCTCTAGCATTTCTCTAAGGACTGCCTAGAGGAAGAGCAAGGACTGAAATATTTATGTATGCAGATGAAACTGTTTTTCTAGTTGCTGTTAATGATGTTTGTTTCCATTTCTACTATCCTCTCTCCCAAAATGACATGTAAGATCACCAAGCTTAATAATATCCATCTCTCTCAATCTTAATAAAACTCTCCGTGTGTTAGCACATTTAATCCTTCTAATACCTTTAATGCATCTGACCCTGTCTGTTCAACCTGTGTGTGAGCAGATTCTGGTTTTGGACTTATGAGTGTCTCTGATAAATTTACACTCTAGATATTTAAAAATACTCCCCTCCCTTAGTAAGCATCTTGGTGATTAGTCTGCAAATAGAATTAAGTTATTCTCAGCAGCTGGTGTTGGGCAAAAGACAGAGATGTGGATATCGGGATGAGTCCACTTCTTATTTTGATTTAATCTGATCACGAACTTGCCCACATACAGTAGGAAGAAATGTGTGTCTCCCACGATTTTACTTGGGCTAATTATTCTCTTAGGCTTTGTCAGGCCACTTGATGTCAAAGGTTTGGCAATTTTGTTCTCTTCCCTACTAAAAAACACAAAGGGATGCTGGAATTTTCTGAAAGTTTTCCTTTGTGTTTGTTCTGGCAAAGTTCAAATTCTCACATAATATGACCTTTCTGAGCACAGAAGGGCTGAGTGAGTACTACTTTTCATGGTGTCTTTCAGAGACATTGAAAAGTTCAGTCCTAACGTGCAGCATCTGTGAGCTCTGTGGAACAGTGGCACAGAGACTGCAGATGTTCTGGAGCAGTGCAAGGCTGGCAGCCATGGGGTACCAGGGAAAGCATACAGGAGTCTCTTTTTCTTAAATTCACCCTGTAGACCCAGAAACCAACACAATGAAATTTGCTACATGAGACAAAAGCTTTGTGACATTACAGCAGATCCTGCTCTAAGCAGGAAGCTGGACTGGATGACCTACTGAGATCCTCTCCAGTTCAAAACACCCTTTCATACTAAAAGGAATCTCTGTGCATTTACAGGGGAAATGAAACAGAAAGAGATTAGCTAATGCATTTTGAGCCCTCCTATTTTGACAATTCCCATACATAAACACATACACATGCAGGATATCTGAGCACTGCTGTCAGCAAACAGCTAGAACTCAGCTAGATCAGTCAAGTGCTCAAGCAAAATGGCACATGAAGGGAGAAGAAGAAAAACTGAAAGTGTTGTGAAAGAGAGATTGTGGCAAAGCAATTAGGACTCTTGCCTTGCAGGTGACAGGTGGCCAAGAATATGGGAGGAGGCTGAAAGATATTAGAAAAGAGGTTGCAGCAGAAGATCAAAGCCTATTTTGTGCCCATCTGTTCTGGAGCAACATAAATGTCTCTGTGTAACTGAAATGTTCAAATGGGTGTGTCAGTGTTGTAAGGATTTCTTCAAGCATAACGATAGCTTCTTTTCTACCAAAAATACCTGCCCATAAGTAATTTTCCTCTTTTCCAAGACAGGAAAGCCTGTCCTGGACAGACATGTGTCATGTCATGGTTTTGGAAATGACGCAAAACTTTCCATTGCTTGTTGAGATTTCATTTCTACTTTCCTGGCTTTGTGGTCTACACTCAGGCTTGCCAAGGACTTTTTCTGTTAAAGGGGTTTGAAGGCATTTTGTTTCCTTTACCTTTGTTTGAATGGACAGGGAATATAAAGTGGTTTTAAGTGCAGAATAGCTGCAAGACCATCTCCATTTTGGTGAGAAACATTTTTGTCCATTCATTGTGTATTGGTTTCATGCACATCCAGCTTGATCATGGTGCTGAACCATCAGGAGGCTGTGTGGTACCCACCTCTGTCCATTTTTTACTCAATAAGCACAAAGATTAACTAAGTTTTAATGATCAAACCTATTTCTTTGTCTTACACAAGCTCCAGATAGGTTTGAAATTGGACCGATTTTCACCAAAAAGAGGAGAAGATGGAAAAGAACTTATCAGAAAGCAGTAAATCAGCTGTGGGTTGTTTGGAACAGAGTAACTGACAGCCCAGAAGGCTTTTTAAATTAAAACCCATTTTCTGAAAACAGATTTTGTATGCTGTATATTAAATAAATCCAGATTGGATAAAAACAACATCATCTCCAGATTATTTTTTTTCTTCTTTGGGTAATTTATTAAGCTGTAAATCCTAAATATCTTAATAAAAATACAGAAGTACAAAAAAACCTGTGTGGTTCATCTTTTATTCAACAGCATTGCTAAATAAGAGGCATCCCCTTTAGGGCAAAAAAATGCCACTTCTATTTCATACTGTACTTATTTCTCTATTGTCTCCTAAATGATTATTTGCCAAAAAGCATATTACAGGACCATCATTTCTCCTTCTACCTCCCAGCACAAAGGCTGTTTCTGCTTCTCAGCAATAATAGATCTGCTGCCTCTTCCCATCTTTTCTCTTTTGTGTGTGTGTGTGTGTGTGTGCTGGCAAATTCAATCTGCATTATAAAAAGCAATTCTACATGCCAAGCAAGATGCTCTGCAACCTTAGCCCCATGCTCTTTCAGAACATCATTCCCAGAGGAGAGGCTTTACAGGTTATTAGTAGCATCCACAGAAATGGCAACAGATATCCATGTTCCTTCTTATGTATTATTCATAAGACTGCAGATTTGTCATGATAATTCATCGGGTAAACCACAGACTCCTCTCACTGGAGCCTTGAGTCTGTGGACCTCGAGGAGAATAGCAAGTTGTGGACATTGTATAATATGTGTCCAAGTTTTAAGTATCAGTCCAAGCTGAAGGGAATGTGCACTTCAGTTTCTCTCCCTAAAGACAACACAAATAAGAGTAAAAAGAGACTCTGCATGTCAAAGAGAATTTACTCTGATTTTGTAATTTGAATAATCATCTGTTGGAAAACATGCTGAAGACCATGGATACTCAGAGGAAATAGTAGGTGATAACTTTCCTTTATTATTAGACTAGGGTGTAGCTCAATTGTGGTAAGGAATTGCATCACATCCCATTTTCCAATTACCAAATCATCAAGAATTGACTTTTCCAAAGACTGAAGTGCCTTTGAACCAAGCATCTATATTCCTTGCATTCTCTTGAACTTTGTTGGCCACAGTAAATTGAAACATAATTTTAAAACTTCAACTGTTCAGGAAAAAATAAGTGGATAGTATATATATTTTTATCTTAAAATAAGAAAACAGAATGAAAACTGCATGCAAAATGAAAAGGAAAGCATACATATATGTAAGAAACATACACACATATGAAATTTAGTGACATTATGAAATCACTGCACCTGCTCTCAGGTCTTGACCTCTAACCCATTTACATTTGTTTCTTGTCCCGTGACATTAGAGACAGTAACTTCATGATGTGAATTTATTAGTTCTCTGTTCATCTCCTGGATGCCACATACAATTTCTGTTACCAGTTTGAAAGGGTCACAGAGAAGAAACAGAGAGGAAGAGTAGAGGTACACAGATACTCAGTGGTTAGAAGCAGCTTCCTCAGAAAGCAAAATTAATAATCTCTGACTCTTCAGCCTGGGAAAAGATGACTCAGAAGAAAGGAGCAGAGTGCTAAAAAATCACAAGTGGCACAGACAAGACAAATAGCAAATAATGTATTTGGTACTTCCCAGCATATGACAACCAAGGAAACAATCAGGCAGTGGTTTCAAAGCAAACGTAAAAAGGAGCTTTCTCAGTCAGACGTATTTGTGTGTGAATCTCTGAGGTGAAGATGTAAATAGATTCAAAAAGAAATTGGGCAAATTCAGGGAGGAGAGGCCCATCAGTAGCTATTGATACTGCTGAGCAGCTGAATTCTACAGCTCAAAAATTCTATTGCATTTTCATGGATGTTGAATAGATGTATCAGAGGAAGACATCGACATTCTAGTGCAAGAATTAAGAAGATTCAAATTAAACTAAAAGGAGGTAAGCTCAAAACAAAAAATGTGTAATTCCTCTAGAAGTGTGCTATCAGGCTATGAAACAGGATGTTAGAGATGAAAACAGTTTAATTGGATTCAAGGGGAGAACAGAAAAACTAATGAAAGACAAGTTGATTGAGGGAGCCACTTATTAATAAATGCTTGAATAATATTCAGTGTAATTGTTATAAAAACTCCCTCTGCTCTTACTCACTTCTGCTACCCCCAGTACTGCAGACAAACCCTGCAGGCTTTGACTCCTAAGAGCTGCTCAGATGCTTGGTGTGCCATGAGTGTGCAGCATGGTGAGCTGGGGCAGGGAATTGGATTTGGCACTGAAAGGGTTTAAGGGCAGTTTTATTCAGTGGTCCACCCACTGCACATTCCCCCTGTAAGTCAGTTCTCTGCATACACAATGCAGCTGCTTGCTGCTCTTGAGCATCAACAAACCATTCAAAAAAATGAGGCACAGAGCTCCTGCCAAACTAATAAAATGATAGGGAAGATTTTTTTTAAAGAATGAAATATATCACAAAGGCAAGTTATTAAGAAGATATATTCTCTATACAGCTTAGCATCAGATCCATAAAAATATTTAGCCTCCTAACTCTCATTGACCTCAGTAGTTGGGAATCTAAATACATCTGTAGCATGCTCTGGCCAACTAGGAGGAAAACAAAGTGATCTGGTAAATAGCAAAAGCAATAAATATACCTATATGAGAATGATCAATTCTGTTTTGTCAGACTGGGTCAGATCCTACTAAATGATGATTTCATTGTGCTGCCTAGCAATGAACATTCCAGGAAAGAAAGCTCTGGATTGACAGACAATGCTCTGATTCTTCTCCCCACACAACCTCTCCAACTGAGACAGTAAAGCACATTTCACTAAAAACCTGTAATGCAGCACTATTACTAAGGAACAAGAAAAGCAAAAGGAAACAGGGATGAAGATGTTCCTGCGCCTGTGGTCAGGTTTCCATCCTGAGTTTTGCTAGGAAAATGGTCCAGCCAGATTCCTTGGGGCTGGCCCTCACAAGGCATGGTGTTGGTCATGGCCCCTCACATAGTTCTGCTTTGTTTAGTTCTAGTCCAAATTGTGGGCATTTTGGTGTCTGCCAAATCCCAGCCTGAGGATTTATCAACCCCAACAGAACAGATGGTCCCACAGATGGTCCTTGCTGCCCCAGATCAATGAGCTGGCACTCTTCATCTTTTCCAAGAACAGGGTTTTCTCCTCAGATTCTTTGCAGTGAGGATATTGCAGGAGGTGTTTGCTCTATAGTGCCCATAGCAGTATAGAGCAAACCCCACAGCAGCTTGTCTGTGACAATAACCTGGATGCATTTCCTGGCTGAGAAGAGAATGTTATCTCTCACATTCACAAGGTCTACATATTCACCAGGGAAATCTTTGTCCTTAGGCTCTGAAATTATTCTGATTCCAAATATTTGGAAGAGGGGGGTGATATTCCCACCATCTCCCACTCACAAAATATCAAAGAAATCTTATTTTATTTTTAATACTTGTGAGCTTAGATAAAACTAAGACAAAAGTTCAAAAGATTATAACATTACACTGAAATACCCTAACCTTACATATTTCTTCTGAGTTCTAGCATTCTTTATAATTTTTCTCATTCTCACATAAAGATGTTTTTGTGAAAATGGAAACATCACCGTCTGGTTTCCCAGATAGTCATGGTCTCACTTATGAAGCACAGTATCTTCCAACACTTGTGTGTTTTCAAGGGGAGCAAGTATATTTTAAAGGCACATGTGACATCTGTGGAGGGAAGAAAGTTAGTTCTGCAGTTCATTAATCCAAACAGCGGCTCTTCTGTGCACAAAAGCTTTTGTGGGTTTTTTGTTCCCTTGCCAAATTGCCATGCCCTGTATATATGTTCAGGTGTAAAATCTGCAAAAGGTAATTACTTTCCAAGAGTTCTATCAAGGCTCAGGCACCCTTCTCAGCACATAAATCTGAGGCAGTCATTCATCTCTCCAATCCGAAGGAGGCTGCTTGAAGAAATATAAAAACTGAATTTAGCCTTCTCTTATTTAAACACCTGCAATTTCCTCACAGAGGCAATGAGTGCAGAAGTCCCACATAAATGGTTTGTAAAGCAGTTCTGAATCAGGCTCTTAAGGATTATTAAAGTAATCCATCTTAATTATAGTGAAAATCTGTTACTGGCCTTATATAATAATGCTTTATTTATAATTTCCACTTAGGTCTACTTTCCTCCTTCTCATGTTTCCCTCCTTCCCCTACAGTACTTTTTCTTTAACTGTCTTTGATCAGAATTACCCAATGCCTTTGAAAGGTGAGAGAATGTTCTTTGGGTGAAAGGATCACCCATGTATTTAAGGCAGAAGTCTAAGGAAAAAAAAAATGTGATGTTTTTATCCTGGTTAAGTCTTCAGCCAAGCCTTTATAAGCAACTTTCTGGTCACTTTTGCAGTCCCAGCTGAGACCAGAGATTAATGAAGTGTGATACCATAAAGGCTCATCTCTACCCAGCCAAAATACTTTTCTGTCCTATTCATCTGTCCTATGACTTGCATTCCCTGTGCTATTGATGCTAATAAACTATTGCTTCCCCAAAGGGAGAATATAACTCTTAAAAGGCTGATTGGTGCAGTAAGACCCCAAAACAGTAAATGATTCTGTGTTAGAAGAGCAATTAGAGGTACAGGTGTAATACTGTGTTTCGATAAAGTGTAAGAAGACATACATTCCAATTGTTTCTATCAACACCAAATTATTATTTCCCTTCATACTTGAGTGAAGTTTTGTGTTCTGCACAAAAATAATTGAGATGCTACTTTGGTTTGGCGTTTAAGAAGTGACATGCTTGCACCCCAGCTTCAAAATCTGTGCATTAAATGCTTTCTGCCAGGCACCTCTTTCTCCAGGCAACAAGCCTGCACCCAGAGGCATCCTCATTTTGGAAACACAGGCTGACACCTAAACAGGAGCAGATGTGAAGTTTTCAATCAAGCAGTTTTGAATGCAGAATTCTTTTTGAGCCATGCTTCAATTCTCCTGTTTATGAAATGATCAGCAAAACAACTCCTTTGATACTCTGAAGAATTTGTAGTCACCCAACTCTTTTCAAAGCTATTTCTCTTTCCTTTTCCACTGGTTCAACAGAGCACAGCACAATGAAGTGACTTGCTGCAGCTCTGTCATCTCAGAATTTATCTTTTAATTGCCAGTTGAGTCC
Organism: Pseudopodoces humilis; assembly: GCF_049639895.1. Lineage (NCBI taxonomy): Eukaryota > Metazoa > Chordata > Aves > Passeriformes > Paridae > Pseudopodoces > Pseudopodoces humilis. The sequence continues at coordinate 13,735,900 of NC_142207.1, forward strand.
TAAACTCTTGGATAGATCTCATGCATATATTTTCTAGCTTTTATTCCTCTATGGCTTCAGTAAAAGATTTGCCTTTTGTCCTGCTAATACAGTAGAAAAGGATAAGGCACAGCAGAGCCTCTCCCAGCCCAAAGGCATTTCTTGCTCAGGGACCTCACTGCTGGCAATGCTGAGTATGCAGCGTCAGTCACAGCACAAAAGCTTTCAGTCCCTAAATTGTTCAACAGATATGGGCTACTTATCTTTAAAAAAGAAAAAAATAATGAAATTACAATATGCAAACTGCGTGGTCTGTTTTCAGTTTTACACTTGGATGAAATAACAAGCAAGGAATTGTAATGCTCGCAGACAGCTCAGCTGACCACAAAGGAATCTGCTTCTTATCAATTCAAGCAACCTTAGGAAATACCCCTTCCTTCCAGTCAATTGCAACATTTGCATTCTTTATATTAATTTCTGTTTTAATTCAAGTAAAGTCATCTACTGTCTCTTTACTGTGTACAGCAGAGACCAGAATGAAAATAATTTTCAGATAAAGGGACTTTCTTCTCCCATTTTATTTTTGAGGGTGTTGTTGATGTGCTGTATTGAAAATGCATTATAATCTCCATTCTATGCACATGATGCTTTGGTAAATAGGAACACAAGACTAATACCCTTGGGTTAGCTGATATGTGTACTGCTACACATAAATATCTACATAGCAAAATTTCTGGGCATATTACAGTCAATATTGGTATGGAGACTTCAAATTCAGATGCCTTCTCATCTATATGGGAAGGGAAACTTATTCTGTGGCAAACCCAGTTACAGATCAACATATTCAAGATTAAAATTTAATTGAGGCAATTATTCTTCTTTCGCTCTCCCATGGAAGAAAAGGTTAAGCTAAATTTAAATAAGCCATGTTGATCTCTACATTATTCATTCAGTTGCTGATATATCACTGTCTTGATAATTTATGTGTTTTAAAAACTACCTAGATGTTCACCGCCCATCCCAACATCTTGTGGAATCATCAATTAAGATGTCCCTTGGTTCCAAATCCATTTCAAGTGTGAAAGATTTGTAGGAACTGATCAAAATTACAATTCAATCATTTTTTCAGATGGAGCTCTCTGACCTCACAGCATGGTATCACCTTTCCTTCCTGTGGTGATGTGGATGTCTCCAAGTAGAGACTTCTCAAACTAAAAGCCCACTATTAATTCTAGAAGTGACTTAATACTGCTGCATTTGTAAATCTACCCTTTTATGTCAGCTTTACATAAAATCTCCTTTCTTTAGGATTGCACAACATTTTCTTTTTTTTTTTTTTAAGTGAATTTTAAGCAGTATTTCCAAACATGAGAAAGGACTACAGAAAATAAGCTCTATTTTCAAAAGGTGTTTGGGTACTGAGACTCATGCTCTGCACTGCATTTTGTCCTGCTGAAATATCTGGAGCTGCTTTGGAAATCTTTTCAGCCTAAAGGCAAGGAATCAGAATATCTGTATTGAAGAGTCAGCATGAAGGGCAGCCACGCTCTCCAGGCTGTCTCTGAGTTCAGTGAATAGAAAGTTCTATCTCCTTGGCATTTCACCCAACTTAAGGTGTTAGTAAAGGAGAGGAAGATAAATTGTCTTCCTGACAGAACTCACATCTCTCCTTTGACAGCAAAGGGAACACAGACAAGGAACTTTGACCAGAAGAGCAGTCCAATGTGCACTCTTCAGCAGCAGAAATACATTAGTTTATAAAGCTGATGCTGTAACACTTGCAGCAAGCAATAGTACATTAACTAGAGGACAACATTTCCTCAAATGTAAGAATAATATTTTTAGAGTGACTTCAGCAGCTGGAAATTGAAGATCAATTGCCTTACAGTGATACTGGGACTTCCAAGGACTCCCTTCATAGACCTAGCTGAATGTTGTTCTGCTTTGTGTTGTAAGATCTAAGCAATGAGAATAACTAAGTCTCTCTTTCAAGAGTGATATTGGCACAGGGAAAATGTTTCATCTCATTGAACTGTACTTCTCCAAGTCTAAGTTTTTGTCACTGTCTTAACATGCACTCCCACAATGAAAAGAGATTCCTTACTGCACTGCTCACAATTTCATAACTACCAGGGTAGCCAAATTCTTCTACACACTCCTCTGTCTGCCATTGGTAAAACACAGAAAAGAAAGAAAACAATTAGAGAGATAGCCCATCTACCCAGCATGAGGCAATCATAATTTAATTCCTCTATCACACACCCTACCATGAAATGATTGTTGAAATCAATGATTCACACACAGATACCTAAATTTCATCAACAAGAGTTCTATGGGGGTGGGGAAGAGAGACAGAGGAAGGTATTTTTGCAAGAGTGTGGGGAACAGCTCCTCTAGTAGGTTTAAATAACAGCTCAAGATCTGCAAATGACCTTCCATTGCTTCTGCTTTCTCAGCTGTCAAACAGCATAGGCAGGAACAGCCTTTAAAGGCAAAAATGTGGAGGCCAAAATATTTATGACTGAAAGCAGCACTGAAGCCATCATGAGCTCATTGCACATACAGAAGCATGCCAATCATTGTCAGATGCTCAAACACAAAACCAAAGTAAATGGTTTAACAGTGCAAGTCATCTGACGACTTACCAGTGTAAGTTATTTACACCAGGAAGTGGGAAGCAATGGGAAGCAGTGATTCTGAGCTCTGTCAATTATTTACAACAGTTGTTTAGCCACAGGACAGCCCAGATACCACCAACAGAGCTCAGATTCATTATTTCCCACTGCTGATGGATTTTCAGGCTAGAAATTAGAAATGCAGCTGTCCCTGAAGGACCTGAAAGGCAAGGAGAGGAAGAGAAGTGTCCACACCCACCAAGATCGAGGGGTTGTCTGCTCTCAGCTAAGAGAGATGTCACTGGAAAGGTCAGGCACAACCCTGCCACATTCCAGAAAGAGATTCAATTTTCAATGCTGTTCATGAGGTCTGACTTGCTGGAAGGGGAGGACACTCTTCCAGGATGAACAGCTTTTCCCTCCCGCTTTCAAAAGGATAAGTCCAGTATGAGTTTCAGAGATGATCACTGCATGGAGGAGGGAGGCAAGGAGGGAAGAAAAGGAACTTGCCCTTATTGTGCCACATGCAGAATTGCAAAGGCATGCTTTCAAGGGCAAAGAGTATCTCCTTCTCTCTGCCATGATTTGCAAAAACTTCAGTCACACTCACACAGAGAAACCCTGAATCTCAACATGCTCAGCTACTCTCCTGTGTTCAAGGTGTTAATAAATAATTGACAGGGGCTCCCAGAACAGACAATGTCACTTTTGGTCCTTGTCAAGTAGAAGACATTTGGGAAGTTTTTGTTTGTGCTCTTTTCCTGCATTTGATTCGATTTTCTCCCTTCCTTCTCCCTCCAGTTGCCCTAAAGCTATGAGAATAATGTAAGATCTGTCTCATCCAGTATCTGTGACAGGTACAGCTCTGCATGCCACAGCCTTGAGGAAGCAAGAGGTCCCTGAGTCTTCTGCAGCTAGCTGGCAAGTCTGAATTAACTTCATCTCCACTGGCAGGCGTTTCAGACCTAAGATAGAATTGCTGCTCAGTAGGATCCAGGCTGCCCTTTCCCTTTTCCCCATCCTCCTTGGTAATTTATGGGCTTTATTTTCCTACTCTGTGCTGCAGGATTTGGAGGTGCTAGTGAGGGAACATGAGAGCTGAGTCAGCACTGGCATACAGGATCCTAGTGCAATTTGGCACCATTCCACTTTCAGTGCAACATCTTGTGAACTGCTCAGATGGTTAAAAAGTCTTATTATCCCACATCCCTCCTTCAGGTTTTCCTTTGCAGCAAAGGGTGTAGTAAGGTGAGACAAGCACTTTCTGGGAACAGGAGGGTGCTGGTACAAAATGAAGGATGCCAGCTTGTTCTCTAATGGCAAAAGGGATCCATATTTTCGCAGCCTGCCACAGTCTAATAGCATCCTTGTTTTCAGGCTCCTTTGGTTATGTCTGTGCCCTGCACGGCCTCTTGAGCAGTACTGCAATGATAGAACCACACGGAATCACAGAATCTTAGACCATCTTGAGCTGGAAGGGACCCACAATAATCATGGAAGTCCAACTCCTGTCCCTGCACAGAACCACCCCAAAAACAACACCACATGCTTGAGAGTGTTATCCAAACGCCTCTTGAAGTCTGGTGGGTGTGGTGCCATGACCAGTTCCCTGGGCAGCCTGTCCCAGCGCCCACAGACAGCAGCACAGGATGATCAGTGCCTCAGCCGCTACCCCACCCACCATACGTCCATCTAGGACACTCAGGGACATTTTATCTGTCCCTCAAATTGTTGCAGTTCATATCACATGAGTTAAGTGTCTCTGGCAGGTGCTGTGGCGCTGTTCAAGACACTAGAGAGGGAGATGATATTTAGTGCTTCACATCAAACATCAGTTTCCCCAAACTGGTTCATTTGGGATGTCTGGAGACCCCTGGAAGAATGAACAGCTGAAAACAAAACCAAAGATGGGTCCAGTCAGGCATCTGGACCTGACTCCTGAGCCCCTTCAGCTGAGGCTGATTCTCTCAAAGGCTTTCATAGCCATAATGAGACTGTTGTTAAGCTGAGAGCTGCAGGTGGATGTCCCTTGTTATTTCAGGTTTTCTCTGCAGTGAAAGCACATGTGTTTGGGGAAAGCTCAGGTGCAGAGCGGGTGGCTGGTTGTTGCTGACAGAACTGCTCTGGTTTTTCAGTCTCCATTTGCTAATGGAATTTGAGACCCAAAAAGACACAGGTAGTTGTTCATTAAAGTCATCTCTTCCCTCTGTCTGTTTATTTCCATTTTTAAAAGGCCACCTTCATAACTCAGAGCAGCCTGCCTGCCTTGCTTTTACTAAAGAGAATTTCAAGCAGGGTTAGACTTTATCCTATTTTCAGACTAATAGATCCTCAATTTCAAAACACCACTCTGCACTCTACAGGACACAGGGAAAAATTGCAGCAAGAGGATGCTCTAGGAAAGAAAAATGCTTATTTTCCAGGAGCATAGATACCCAGAACACAGGCTACAACTCTTAGCTTTTCTCAGTTTAGTTCAGATGGTTTATTGAAAAATTATTATTGCATCTTTGGTACCAAGAGTAGCTTCTTGTCCCTCTTTTTATGGTTTGGGGGGTTTGGGTTGTTAGGCTTTGTTTCTCCCAGGCAGCCAGATATCTGCCTACATCTTTTGCCCCTGGTTCTGATTTAATGTTGTCTTTGCAAGTCAAATTTAGTACCTGCTCATTCCAAGAATAGTTAAAGGTGTGGGAAAGAAGATTTGAGTTGTAGTGTGTATTTTGTCTGCACATGGCTCCTGTCAATGATGCCAGGTAGTTACACCACCTGATTCCCCTAGTGTCTTTTGCAACTAAGAGAAGAAAACCACTAATAGGGAAGAGTTTCAACTCAGATTTTACTTTTTGTTTCTTTTCTCCTCAACCATCCCACAGCATGAGGTACTGCTGTCTTAGAAGAAAATGGCCCAGGTCCCTGGTAACATGAGGGTAGGTCTAGATGAAGAAGTAATGCAAATCATCTCCTGTGCATGCTTGTAACCTCTGCTGGGGAGCCCTGTGATCTGTGCTCGTGAGCAGAGAGGAGCTGCTCATCCCATGTGCACATTTTGTTGGGGAGAAATTGTTTCACAGCTATGAAAGCACTGGATAAAGCAAACCCTTCCCTGCCATGCAGCCCTGAGATTTTCAACCCACTTGGTGGAAATTTCCTGAGCCAAAGATTTTGTGACTGTATTCAGCCTTGGATGGATAAATGTGTCCAACTGTTTGAGGGGTTGATCCATTACTAATTGGTAAAACTTGTAGTGGAAATAATTACTGTTCTACAGCTGAGCTGTGCTATTCAGTACCTTTTTTCTACCCCTATTGTTTGACTATTCCACTAGATACTCTTGTGTCTTGGTGAATTCCCTGTTCTGCTTCACTCTTCTCATTATTTGTCATAGCTCTGTCAAAAGTCCAACTTTTCAAAGTCAAACTTTTTTCACCTCAGTTCTGTGTTTTGATCTTTCCTTTCACATACAGACACCTGGGAAGGGTCTGGCTCTCCCCACAATAGAAATAGGCAGATAATTTCCCCTTGGGAAGAAAGGATTATTCCAAAGAAAGAGCAAAATTCAACCCCAGAGACAAAAGATCACAGTAATGTGGGAGGGTACTTCAGAAAAATGGGACCCCTTTGGCTGGGTTGGGACATGGACCACTGCCCTTCTGGGAGTCCTCCCTCCCCAGCAGCAGCATCCCAAGGATCTCAGGCTCCCCCTGTACTGTAGCAGTAGCTATCAGCTCTGAGCAAAGCCAGCTGCAGGACTGCACCCCTCACAAGCTGCTGCCATTACCAAGGGACCACCCAGCTCCACTCACCTTCTCCAGGCACTCAGCACAGGCCCAGCCCCAGAGGACAGTGTCAGAACCAGACAGGGTACAGGGCTGACCCTCCCACTGCTTCCTACCCCAGCCAGCATGGCTGGGAGCCAGCACACCAAGCAAAGCCTGCAGAGCAGATTGTTTGGGGAAGGTGACTCCTGTAGGCAGGACAGCTTTCTTGGAAAGTGTGTGGCTCTTTATGTAGAAATAATGCAAGTTAAATTCAGATGAAAATGAGCAGTTTGTATGGGAGCACTCCTAATTCTGGAGCAAAAATACACTTACCTGGGGATGCTGTTAAAGCAGGCTTATAGAAAGAGAGGGAGAGTGACTTTTGACATGGGCAGGTAGTGGTAAGACAAGGGGTAACAGTTTTAAACCAAAAGATCAGATATTCAGATTAGAGGTGAGGAAGAAATTCTCTGAGGGTGGTAAGGGACTGGAACAGGGTGCCCAGAGAAGCTGTGGATACCCCATCACTGGACATGTTCAAGGCCAGGTTATTTGGAGCTCTGAGCAACGTGGTCTAGTGGAAGGTTCCCTGCCTGTGGCATGGGGTTTGGAACTAAATGAACTTTAAGTCTCCTTCCAACCAAGACCATTCTATGATTCCATGGCTCTGTGTTGTCATGGGTGGTGTTAGAGAACTTGCACTGTTGGGCAAGCTCCTACAGATATCTTCCATTAAAGGATCAATCACAAATACCTTTTTTAAAAAATTATTTAAATATCTTTTTTCTTTAGTGCAGAACTGGCTGATTTCTTACAGGTCAATACAATATCCACATATTTTTCATATATTTGTTGCAGGGCACTTTGGTCCCAGCCCATCTCTAGTAAGCACATGAGAGAACAAGCTTTCACTTTTCTGCTTTACAGTCACTATAAGGAAACTCATAATTCAGCCTTCATGTACAGCAAAGTTCTGATGAGATTTAATGGAATTCTAAGTTCTCTTTATGTACATACTGGGAATCAATGGCAAGGTTGTGAATTCATTTGCTGAGGACATTTACAATCCCTCCCCACAAAATAAAAACGGAACATTTCATGCTTCTTTTGGTAGGAGACTGATGCTTACTTCAGCAAAAAGTGAATAAATAATATGAAAAATCTATTATTTATTTCTTCTGGAACTCTTGCAGTGCTTAATGTACAGGTTATCTATTATATATTTTAAGCATCACAGTTAACTTCCACAGAAATGTATACACACCTTAAATTCCTAAACAGGTATTAACCATAAGGTGGCTAGAGAAAGTTCTTGCTCAGCTCTCAGAATCTGTTTTGAGCATGAAGATCACAGACCTGAAATGTTTGATCAGTCATGATCAGTATTGATGTGGAATGCATTTTAGAAAGTATTTTTGCTGGGTGTCCCTCTGTTACATGCTTTACAAAACCTACCTACTGGAAAAGAAGTTTGGAGCTTTGAAGATTTGGTTTTACTAAAATAATTTTGACAAAAAAGCTAAAATTGGAGCAATTCCTCTCTCAGATATTTTCACATCATGGAATGGTGTTATATGGCACAGAAGGCTACACAACTGCATTTTTCCTGTGAAACAAAAATAGGGATGGAGGCAGAGTCCAGACATGCTACTGATCCTGAGTAAATGGCCTGAATCATGCAAAAATATGAAGAGACACTTTTTCCTCATTAGATAAGGTTAGATAAATTAATAGTTCAGTGACAGCTTCTTGCTGAAAGGGTTCCATCAATATCAATCAAAGATTCATAAATTTACCCTCCTCATCTAGAGGGACTGCTTTGTTCCCATTGTAATTTTTGAACTTGAATGTGTTTTGAAATCACAGCAGCATAAAACCAGCAGAGCAGAATGATATCCCAGGTGTGGTTTGCCCTCATCTCCCTCCTATGAAAGTATATTAACAAGAAATTTGTCTTATCCCTCAAAGAATTCAGGGGCAAAGCATGACATTAGAACAGGAAGGATGATAAATTACCAAAAGATCTGCAAACCATGTTTGTAAGGATTGAAAAAGATGGTGCTACTTGATGTTATCTGCTGTCCTCATGATCTATGTTTAGTATGCATGCTTGGGCCTTTCCATGGAGGATTTTTAGTAGTTCCCTATCTATAATGGCTTTCTTTAATTTGATCCTCCACCCACATTCTGCATTCTGAATATATTTCATTAGCGCTTCATCTCTAATAATTTCAAGGAAATATATTTCAAGGAAATAAGTGATCACCACTTGTTCAAAAATGACTCGGTGAGAGTGAAATTCAGCAGCAATTTTCTTGAAAGTTGCTAAGATGTTCAGCATCAGGGTTTTTTTCCTGACAGGAATATAGTGCTTGAGTGATAGGAGAGCAAAAGGTCTATTTGCTGTATGGTCCAAGTGACAGGTTCTAAGTGAGAAGAGGTGGAAGGTGAAGAAGGTGAAGCTGATGTTAATGAAGTATATCTGGTGGTAATGTGACCTCAGAGCCCATGCTCTTGTCTGACATGACAGCTAAGGGAAATCTCCATCCTACTGCCGAGAGAAGGAGTCACAGAGAGAGGGTGTCTTTGGTGTGAGCACAGAACACACCACACCATCCAGGCCAAGAGGCCTATCTGTCTCCCCTCTGGGGGTGCTCTGTGCTCTTAGAGCAATATGATTTTGCCTGTGCTGGAGGCAAACAGCATGACATGAAGTCACCCCAGCCTGAATTCCCACTTGTGTCCCCTGCTGGGGGAGCACAGCCCATAGAGGAGGTACCACAGGGGCAGTGTGGATGTCTGGAGGAGTAATACAGTGGGACAGCACCGTAAGGGAGGGAACAAACACACTTTAGCCAGCCTGCCTCAGGTGATGGTGGGACAGCATGTGAGAGCAGAGCCCCAAGCTCAACCCCTGGGCACTGAGAGGCAATCCCAGCTGCACAGGCTGGGCCCACTGGCAGTGGCAAGGAAAGAATTTTCAGCTCCAAAAGAGCCCCTGAACATCCTAGTGCTGCTGAGCTGGAAGAAACCTTTTTATCCAAGGCCAGTTCAGCCTGCTCAGAAAAGGTTCAGACGTGGTGCAGCAATTGCCTGTGTCACTGGCACGCTGATGGGTTTGTGTGTTCATTCAGGGCTGCCAAGCCAGCCATGTTCCAGAGAGGGGAGATTTGCAGAAAAGCAGGGATTTAACATCACATTAAGAAGCTATTTACTGAAACTGTGAGACGCTGACTGAAACTTGGCAAGAAGCAAAACGGACTGCATCACATCCCCTAAATGCTCAGACTAATAACGGTGTTTATCTGTTGAGTACAATGTAAATTTGTCGTGCAGAGGACAGCAGAGGCCTCAAGTACAGCATGTTCTGCAGCAAACTCAAACTGTTTCAAGGCTTCAGATTTGTGAAGCAGTTTGTTGGAAATGCAATGTAATAGTCCTCTTAATCAGAGTCTGAAAATCTTTTTTTTTTTTTTACTTTTTCTCAAAACTTTCTGAGAAGCATAAAGACAGTGAGAAATATAAAGGGTCATATTTATTGTGATTACTGTTATCACTTCAATCATAATTACTGTTATTATTTCCCTCTACCCAGGATACTAAAGCATCATATTTGAATGTTATCACCCTCTTCAGTATTTTAGAGGTTCCCATTAATGATGGTTTTGGAAGGATGCTTATCCCACAATAAAACCAATTTCTAATTGACATCATGCTGCTTTAATATCCCCTCTGGCCTTCTGCCCCCTGAGATCCCAGTGTGCTGCCAATGATTTTGTGTTCCACATTTTCATCAGCTCCTGTCACATTTGTCAGTCCCATTTTGGCTCTTCAATCAAATTTCAACATACACCACACATTCCATTCTTCCATCTTTTTCCCATAAACTACCATGTCTCCTAGGATGTATTACAAGGCAAGGCTCTACTAGAAAAAAGGGACCATCATTTTATAATCTTGCTTTCTCAACTCTGTCTTATGTGTGATTCTTAAACCTTTCTCAAACTAGTTTCAGTATGCTACACAGGCTACAGAAGAGGGAGGCTAGTGCCTCATCTGTTTGCTTTTCCAGACACACATCCAGACAGGATTACCAAAATGGACACAGAAACTTCAGCCCATGTCCTAGCACAGCTTTCCCTGTCCTTTCTTTCTCAGTTCTGCTTCCAGCACACGCACTGGGGATAAGCATTGCAGACAAGGCCCAAAAGATAGACCAATTTCCATATAATTGTACTTTTGCAGGCTAAGGAAATGCCAAAAATATTTTAGAAATTCCTCCACCTGTTTTTCAGGGAATATTTTCTAGTTTGCTCAGTTGAAAATGCCATTTTCCACTTGTTTTGGTTTGGCTTGGGTTTTTTTTTGAACATACTGCTTCTGCCTAAAAAATAAACGCTGATTGATTTCTTTTCATTAATTTCCTCAATAAAGAGACAAAAAACAACAATAACAAATAAATAGCAAAAGCAGCCCAAAATTGAGGCATCAGTCAATTAGACTAAAATATTTCACATCACAGACTTCTGACTTGTCTGGTTTCCCTTGGTATTTTTGAATTCAATACATTTTCTTCCAACTTGCAAGCTTAAATGATCACATACTGCCCGATGAAATACCCTCTAGAGCGGATGATACTGCAAAGTGCTGAGCACTTAGATGAATAATTTGTGGGTTTCTTCAGGGAAGTATGGGCTGCGCATTCCCAAAGAATCTAAACAATTTCCTTGTACCCTTCATCATCTTTCACATGTCATATTTAAAAAACCAAGGGCTGATCAGAATTGATCTCTGCCAGCCTTGAAATACCTCTTATGAGTTCAGTCTGGTCCATGCAATTAGGTAAACTGCAGTTTAGGCAATTGCACTTCGTAAACCCAAATCTCTCGTAGTCCCAGCTATATCCTCTCTTTTCCACCTCCTCCATTACCTCCTTTGCCTCATGAAAGATGAAGGAAAAAGAGAAGTGCAAACTCCATCAGTGCTTTCAGTCTCAAAGTAAGCAGCTGAAACGGTGAATTCTTTTTTCTGCAGCAAACATTTCAGAAAGAAATGTCATTTGCAACATTCTGGCTCAGCTTGACTCTGAGCTATGTGTGTTTGTGCCGCCAGAGAAAGCAGCCTGCCTGGCCCATGCCCCCACAGCCATCAGCCACGCTCCTCCAGTGCCTGGCAGCACAAACTTGAGGTGCTTGACAAAAAATTCACAGTGGCATCCTAGCAGCTCACTCAAGCACAAACTGACCTCGAGGCAGTCTGAACCAGCATTTCGTCCTGGTTTTCTGACACTTCTTTCTTCTCCCACAAAAAAATAGTCTACGTTTTCCTATGGAAAATAAAAAGTCTGTTAATAATACTGTAAATATTTACTAATAAATGATAGGGAAAAAAAGAATCCTGAAGTCTCAGTAGAGTTACTGTGCTGCAAAATCTGACACTCTGCTAATGGATAATGATTCTCACAGTAAATAGTCCCCATTTCTTTAAGTGAGCTTTTCTTTTTGTCACCTTTAAACAAAATAGGGTTGGACATTTATCATTTAAAAAAGCTTTAAAACACTTTGGACAGTAACATAAAAGAACATTATTTCTCCTGAAAAAAAGGACCTTAATTTTTAAGAATGCAGTAGCTACATCAATTTTAAATCAGAGAGCTTGCAGGACTCTAATTGAATATGATTCTGTGTGAGTGCATTTTCTTTGCTGAAGGAGAGGTGGTATTTTCTATTAGGCAAATTGTATGGTATGTGTTACACTGTGGGTATGATGAATCACAGAGATTTCATTTTTCCATGGAAAATGTCATTAAAAAAATCATTGCCATTCTAAGGCATTGTAATGTTTTATTGAAAAAAATTTAAAAAATCAGTTTTGCTTTCATTTGGATTATTTTTTTCAAGTACATCTTCAGATTAGTGTAGAAATATACATACATGATGTGAAAAATGTTTACAATCCAATTTTCTGTCAAAAATAGTTTAGATGGGGTATTTTTCAGAAGAAATTTTGCCTTGTTGCCTTTCGAGTTATGCATCTTATTTGGAGAATACATTAGTCTCTTCACTGCATATTGTGCATATGTTTAGATAACTGTTGAGAACAGTCACAACATAGCACAGAAGACAAGTTAAGAAAAACATTTTTATAATTACATTTTATTACATTAAAATTTAAGGGGACTTTTAAAAATGAGCATAACATTAAATAAGCATGTAATTAAATAATCATAAAAACAGAAAATTAAGGAAAATTCACTCTCTTTTATTGCATTTTCCTCTTGTAATACAGTATTTTCCTTTTTATGTTTTATAGATACAGTAAAGCTTGTTGCATTTTGGAAATATCCATGCGGTTTTTGTTTGTTAAATGCATTGTTCATGCAGGTGAAAAATAAATTAAGATGTGGGACAACTTTTCACAAAGTGTGAAAAATGTATTCTGTTGACCACATTTGTCCAGCAAAAGTGTAAGGGAAAGTGATGCATCTCTTATCCTGCTTTGTTTTGCCTCTTTTGCCCCAGGTACAGAGGGGCAATTGCTCTGCTGATAAATTCCTGACCTATCCTCTTATTCAGTAAAAAAAAAAATAATAAAAATAAGTAAAGCAAAACTTGTTTCTTCTTCTATTGAAATGACAATACTCAGTAACTTTGATAGGTGCTGATAGGGAACTAAATAAAGAAACATACACTCATTAAAGAAACATGCACTAATTCTTGGGATTGCAAATACCAGATTTACTAGCAGAGCACTTGTTCCTAGGTAGGACTGGTCTCCAAAGAGTACCTTTGGAACAGTGCAGAACAGAAACATGTACAGAGAGCAGCCCCACCTCCTTCCTTGCCTGGTCACTGGAGCCAACAGGAGCTTGCCATGGGCACATTTCCATTTGCTCACCCCAGAGAGGGCAGCACAGGGGTTCTTCCCCATTCCCACACACCTATCCCCAAGCCAAGCTGAGGGAGGCACAGGCTGGGGGCTGGAGCCAGTGTGTCCTTTGCACAGGAACATCTCCCTTCAAGTGTCTGGTGTCCATCTGACCCTTCCTAGACAACTACAAGCTTTCCAGTGCAGCCATGGATATTTTACTCCACCTCTTGACAAAACTATCTCTAAACCAACTGCATGCATGAAATTCTTACCCTATCCCACCATGGACAAGAGGGGCCCACAGCAGACATTTGCTGTTCACTGGCAATCCCCCCAACAGAGTCCAAAAAAGATATTGTTCTATTTTCTGCTCCTCTTCTCCTCACTCTTTCCAGGTGACCCCTGAGCCCCTGCAGTTCCTTCTTACCTCACTCAGTGGAAGTATCCTCTGCTGCAATCATCTGACAGCTGATTTCCTAAATGCTCCTTGGCATTCAGATGCATTCACAGATGTAAATGTTGATAGCAATCAGCTTTAAATCCAGCCTTTGCCTTGGCAGATCATTAGACTGTGAATAAAACATAGAGAAATATACCTGGATTTCTGATCAGCGGTAGGTATGCTGATGACTTTCATGTGAGGTATGAATTGTAAGTGTGACAGGACTCATTACCTATAAATCACTGCTTGGATTGTGGTTAACTTTCCGTGGTAACAAAGATAAAACACACTCTCTCCCTCATTAGCTGAGCACTGAAAAACCACTGCAGGGATTTTTCTGCTGCACAGAAAACATCTGCCTAGATTCAGCTTCAGGAGATCTCTCACAGAAGCATTTCATCCAGGTGAAGTCACACATGAGAGCAAGGTCTGTGCCCTGCCCTGGACACAGGTCAGCATAGCCACCTTCACAAACCCTACTCCAAAAGTCCCAAAAGCAAAGCTTTTCCTTGCAACAAGCCTCTATTAAATCAGAGGTGTCCCACCCAAGTGGATTTTCTAATCAGTCTTGTAGTGTCCTGTGTTTTCCTTTGCTGAAGAGGCTTCAGTTCACACATGCCCTGGAGAAGCCCAGCCCATCTGTGCAGTTTTCTCTCTGACTTCCGCACTGTCTCACCTACTGCAACATGTTACTTGTAAATCTCTGCAGCCCTAGTGGACACCTCTTTCTGCCTCCCTCCATTCAATTTACCTCTGGTGCCCATGAAATATTGGACAGAACCACTTTTGTGTTCAGTATGCCGGACCTCAGCTTTTCATCAGTGTTGTGTTGCATTTCCCTTTCCATTTCTCTTTCCATGTGGGAGGGCAGTAAAATCCTTAGGACAGGGCTTGCAAGTTAGCAGCATGATCCTGTGGCTGTGGGGTGAATGCATCGCTGGTCCTTAGGGAAAACCCAGAGATGTTCTTGCTGTACAAGAATATCTGCACCCATCTGCATTCTTGAATTCAAATTAGGCAACCTGAACACTTCTAAGAGCATTTATCCCCTAAGATTGATCTTTAGGTAGCCACGTCTCAGAAAATCTACACAAAATCAAGGGCAAAGGCCTCTTTTTGAGAAAAAATGGCAAAGGATCTGAAGGACCAAAGAAAGGGCTAAATAAGAGAAGATTGCAAGGTAAATTGCCCCTGATGTAATAGTAAGTTCACGTTGTGTCTGGATCACATTCTTTTACAGTTTGGGTTGGTTTTTTTTTAAATAGATAATATTGGTTATTAAAAAATTGTAAGGATATAACTATTGTTGGGCATACAAAGCACAAAAAACCACTGTGCAAATTAGAGTCAAATGATGCATCCTGTCATAGAGACCTGCAAAACCCAATGAACTCTTTTTCTGCTGCTGTGCCCTTGTACAAGGCAGTAACTAGAGGGCAATTTGGAAAATGGAAGATAAGTGCTTGTTGGCCTCCAGGTCTGGCAAGTCATTTTTATATCAGTGAAAAACCAAGAGCAAGAAAGCTTTTGCTGAGACCAGGTATGAGGAAGGAGGAACAGAGAGGTGAAAGGAGACAAATCACTTCCTATTGTGGCTGGCAGCAGAAAAATCTGCTGCTGCACACTTGCAAGGCACAGTTACTTTCTCCAAATAATCTTATAACGTTTTCACAAGGTATTAATCAGCATTCACAATCCTCCAGGAAGGCAAATAGCACTTCCCATGTTTATCATGTGGATACAAGAGTTACTGGATGACAGTGATTAACTAAGATTCTTACAGCAAGTTAGCAATAGGTTTATAAAACTCTGAAATGGAAAGACATATACCTCCACTAGCTTTTGCTGATTCACATATAAACCTAAGAGCCCTCCTACCTTGCTGTGAACACTATTGTGCTTGGTCCTGACCACACTTCTTCCCAGAGCCAGTGGTGATTCCCAAGGGTCCTGACTTCTTCACTCTCAGCAGATCCAGGGACCTCCACCTTTTAGTTGGCCATCTCTCAAGGTACCTTGACCCTTTACTTTCAACTTTATTATAACTCCATTTCTAAGTTTGTCTTTGCCATTTTTTATATCATCTTTGACTGTACCTTATTACTGGTCATGGTGGTGACTATATTGTGAAATGAAGCTGCTAATTTTTAAAATGACCAATACTGTAGAAAGAAGGGCTAAAGGTAAATGAAAGGCAAGCCAACACATGTGAACTATCAAAGAGGATCCATGTCATGCAGACAAAACCCGACAATAGTTAACTTTTATGGGTTGCAACTGTGCTGTTGTCCCTCTCCTTCCTTAATCACACACGTTTACCTTGTATTGATGCTGGGATGATTTGTTGCTGTGGGTTTCAGCTGAATTTCAAGAAGAAATATATTAACACAAAATGAATAGCATTGTGCAAGTTCAGGGTGAGTATTTATTTCTGGTGTGTTGCATTTCTTTTCTGCTGTGCTGTCAGATTGTCTGCAGGGCAGCAGCACCCAGCATAGCAGGTGAATCACTGCACTTCATTCCACAGCATGATTTATACTTCTTCTGTTTTGGTCATGCTGCTGCTGCCTCTTGTATTTATTGCTCTTTTTTCAGGCATTACAGTTAAGACTAGGATCTTGATCCTCTGTGCTCTCACAACTCATAGTACCATTTGTGCCTACCAGGGTAGCAAGTCACTGGATTGGAATGGCTGATTTATAACTAATTTGTACTCCACAATGTGTTTTACATAGAGGCAGAGTAGGCAGCTGTCTACAGTGGTGGATTATAAAGGGCTGCAAGAAAAAGCCTGTAGCAAGGCTGAAGGAAGGAGACCATCTGGGACACCGTACAGCAGCTGTGCAAGGTGGATATCCTGGGCTTCACCTTCCGTGAGGGTCTGCAGGTCACTGGGCTGCCGAGAGCTTACCTCTGGTAGAAGGTAATAGAGCCTTACAGTTCTGATCTCCACCTGCCTCTACCATTCCCAAGGGACATGGAGGCTCATTGATCCCTTCCAGAATCCCTTCCCCTGGCTGTCAATCCCACACTACCTGGGGTGGATCTGGCAGCCATGCTCAGTACAGGATGGGAGCAGAGCGGGGTACACAGAGGGACCAGAGACAGCACAGGAAGAACTCAGTTATCTGTTACAGGAACCAAGGAGGTTTAGGAGTCACAGCCTCTTCACCTCTTGAGAAGGTCAGATTTCAGGGTAACCACTCTATTAGAGTCTTGAAGATTTAACTCTGATGAGAACAAAAGAGTTACTCTATTTTCATCTCTGAAAATAGATTTTAGAAAATAGAAAAAAATAGAAATTACTCAGCATAATTTTGTCTATGCAGCAATACAAGTGTATTACAAGTTTTTTGTAAATGGAAGTACACTCTGCAGATGATGCTAATCTGTTCCATGCTTGTGCCTCCCAAATCCTTCAAGGATCAGCACTGCTTTACAAAGAAATTGATATTGCTGGGGGAATCTAGCCAATTAATCTAGCCACAATTCTTCATCTATTCCAAAAGCATTAAGACAGATCAGCTACAGGAACTGATCAGAAGAGCTAGCTTGAATCTACTTTTAGAACATCTTTAGTAGCCTAGCTGCTGGCTGAGTGCAGCCAACACAAGAAGTTTTGTATTGCAAAAACATTCTCGTTGGTTATTAAATTCCTACAGTCAAAATAAAATCATGTCAATGGGCTCTGCAGGAGAGTTGCATAGAAATTTCTATGCTGCATTATTAATTAACCATATATCATTTCTCTTGCTGGAAAAAAAAAGTATTTTGCAAACAGGAGAAGCCAGAGATATTTGTGGGGTTAGAACTGTCTCTTTTGCCCTGAGTATTTGCAGGGGCTAGAAAAACAAGGCTCCTTACTGCAAAATAGGCAGTAAATCTGTGTTCCTGAGTCATTTATAGGAGAAAATACTGCACAGGCAAAGAAAATGCAATAGTATTTACAGAAAGGAAGCCTTCAAAACTGTTGTTGAGTGTTACAAAGAGAACCATTTTTAACTACCTTATCCATTCTCATAATTGAAGGAACAGTTTCATCTTGTTCTTTTCTCATGCAACCAAGTCCAGTGAGCAGCCATTTAATGTCTTTTGCAAGGCAGGATAGAACTTACATACTAGCACTTATATACTACAACCTACCCACTAACTTACTTTTCAATGTTCTATAAAAGTTCTCCAATGGAAATTCTGGGAAACTTTTTACATTTCTACTGGCCTTTCCACAATATTTTTTATTGTTTTGTTCCAGTTCTATGTTTAAGAATATGGTGCCTGCCTTTATCCAGTTTGGGCTTGACCAAAGAGGTTTTATCCAGTCTGACATTTCATCATGTCTTGTTGGTGACATTTCCAACAGGCTGCCACTGGTGCATGAATAACCTCAATTAATCTCTTGAGAGATAACAAAGGAGAGGGCATCAGATCCACGCAAAGTGCAAAAGCAGTCAAAACTATCCTGAAACATCAGAGGAGAAAAGCATCACTCTTTTCATGACCTTGAAACCTGAGAAATCCCCAATTCAACTGAAAATGGATAAGAGAGATTTTGCTTTTTAGTCATCCAGAAAGTGAAAATCCGTTTGACAGGTGTCACAACATCCTGACTGCTGGATAACCCCCAAGGACCACAGGCAATGCATTTACTTGGCACCTTGATACTGCAGGTATCAATCCCAGCCAAAAAGAAACCCCACACCAATATTCCTGCTCAAGGTCCAGCGTGGAGGACAAGCAAGGTAACAGAAGGTGTCAGTGTCCCCGAGTTTGCTCCGCAGCTGGAAAAACACAGATGGTCACTCCACAATTCTAAAGGGTGAGTAGGTCAACACTGGAAAAACATTGACCTGCACAACAACACTGGAAACACTGGAAAAGTGTCTTCCTAAAAACTTCTCTCTCCTTGAGCTTCAAAGGAATTCAGATACTGAGCTTTTCTGGAGTGACAGTGAATAACAAAGTAAAACCCAAGTAGTTTTGGTTTGGGTTTTTTTTCCAGTTCTATGTGACAAAAAAAAGTGTTGACAATCCAGAACTTTCTAATAGGCTGGACATTTTAAATTTTATGCGTTACTGCAGGTCCAGCAGTAACACTTGTGTTTAGTTTCAACAAGAATTCCTGGCAAATAATAACTGTCAGTCATATTCATGTCAATTTCTCTATGCTGCCTTGTTCACAGAATGCCATCTTGAAACTTCTATTCCTCCAGTGCATCCTTGATCAACCACTGCCAGAGTTGCCAAGGTATAAAACTGGAAGAAAGTAAACAATAAAAAAAAATTAGGAGAAACAACAAGGTATGAGAACAAGCTTTAGAAAGAGAGTATTAAAATGGGCTGCTACTCTCCTGATGCTTTCTGAAGGCTGCATACTTGGCATATTTTCTGTATGTCTAAATCTACATAGATCTATGTCTACAAATGCTACTATCTACATAGACTTATTTTTGTAGAACTCTCTTGAAAAGGTGAGTATATTTCTAATGAGCATTTTTATTTATCAGCTCTGTATGTCCTTTTTCATCCCTTCTTCCTATTTATCCACTTTTGACCCTGGTCAGTGTGCTGGTCTTGGCTGGGATAGAGTTAATTTTCTTCACAGCAGTTGGTATGGGGATGTGTTTTGGGTTTGTGCTGAACACAGGGTTGATAATATAGAGGTATTTTTGTTATTGATGAGCAGGGCTTACAGAGCCAAGGCCTTTTCTGCTTTTTGTATAGCCATGTTGGCAAGAGAGTTGGAGGTGACACGGTTGGGACAGGTGACCCCAGCTGCCGAAAGTGATATTACAGACCATATAACATCATAGTATATAAAGAGGAGAGGAGGAGGAGGAAGGGGGGGTATTTGGAGTGATGGAGTTTGTCTTCCCAAGTCAGCATTACAATTGATAGGGCCCTGCTCTCCTGGAGATGGCCGAACACCTGCCTGCCCTGGGGAAGCAGTGAATTAATGCCTTGGTTTGCTTTACTTGTGTGCATGGCTCTTGCTTTTGCTTATTAAACTGCCTTTATCTCAACTTAAGCATTTTCAAAGGTTCCTCTTCTGATTCTCTCCCCAGTCTCACTGAGGGGGAAAATGAGTGGACCTGGGGCTGGGATTCTGGCTGGGGTTAAACCACAACTGCCAGGAACAAAATCTTACATCTGTAAACTGCTTGTTCTGTGAAGCAGATTGCCTTGACCAAGAATTTCAAAAGCCAGTTGATACAACTTTGTGTGTTCAGCTTGAGATGTTTTGCAGATTTTGTGACCCTAGCTGGATAAAATTCTCTAAGATATATCAGGTAGGGACCCATCAGTTCTTGTCTGAAACTCCTGTTGGGGTATTTTTCCCATTTTGCTTTGTAATTTTATTTGTTCTGCAACTCTGAGGCATACTGTAAAGAGGGGACTGTTAGTATTCCAAATACAAGGAACAATAGTTAGAAAAATTGATTTTTACTATTTAAGCACATCAAAAAACTAAATAGATTTCCTGGATTACTACATTTACTCCCTGCTGCATGTCCTAAAATCATGAATTTGTACAATTAAAAAAATCTCCTGTTTCCTGCTCATGCTGCTTCTTTCCCAGAATAGACTTCCATACTACTGAGAAATCCTCCCATTTTCACAATTTCACAATTTCTTGCAGAGTTCCCAGCAAACACAGAAAAGCTCCCTGCTGAGCATTGTATCTGGTCACCCTTCAGCTCTGTTTTTCCTGGGCATCAGCCACTCTGGGTTCCACATGGCTCATTTTCCATATTTTATACTTTTTCCCTTGATTTCCCCCTCACATGTTACAATTTGACCCCTCTGATAAAAAAAAAACCCAACACATTTTACCCCCAAATTGATTCTTTGTGATGGAAGTAGAATAAAGCCCCTCTTTCTGCCTGCAGGACCCGATAGTTTCATTAACACAACCTCTGTACAGCATCTCCCTTTTTTTTTTTTGTGACTGTCATTTCCAGTTTATCATTCTTTCTATAAATTTTAGCTCCCCTGTCCTTCTCAGTGGCACTGCTGCCTCTTCAGGATGATTATGAACTCAGTGGTAGACTACCAAGTACTTAAAAGCCATAAAAAAAGATGTGTTGCACTTTATCTTGGGCTCAGGATACATTGGGGTATCTATTCTTTATTGGCATTATTTCTCCTTTCCTTTTTTTTTCCCAGCTTCCAGCAGTGGCTTGCAACAATAGCAATGATAACAATGAAGCAGCTGAAAATATTGCTATTATTTTGATTTAATGAGCCCTCTATTCTGTAAAAGAGTCAATACTTCCCAAAAATAACATCAATGCTTCCTGTAAGATGACAAGAGGGAGTGGAAAATTTTGTGTGAGTAGCAGAGTTTTTTCTCAGTCACTATTCATCCTTGAAGACTGATGGTAGAAAAACATCCTATGTTGTTTGATGCCTGGTAAACCAAGCACAGGGAGTTAATGATTATAAAAACTTCTGCAGTAGCAGAACAAGATCTTGTATCTGAATACAAGGATTTGCACTATTTCTCACATGATAACAACATGTTTTCACGATACACGGGATGGAATTGTGTCTCTCCATTCATACAGGTGCCCATGACAAAAACAAAACACAATCTCTCTGCAAAGAGGGACAGACCACAATAAGTATGTGTGTGTCAGGAAAACTGCATCTGCCTTAGATATGAGCAATTTTATGATTACACACCTCTTCCACATCACTATGAAAGGCCTGATTTCTCTGTGTGTTAATTCCAAGCTGAACCTGGCTCATCTATAAAACAGACACATAGCTCTACACAGTCTTGTAGATATAATTACACATGATGAATATGACAATCTCTTTCAAAAATATGTTCCATCTTAAAAAAAAAGCAATGTCTAGTACTGAAGAATACAATGTATCCTTTGGTAGTTAAGTTCCATGAGTACTTTCCTCAACAATTAGAAAAATAATTTATTTCTTGTCTGGATGTTAAGGGTTAATCATGAATCCTGTATCTGGTCAGGGACACTTTCAAGTAATGACAATTTATTCTTTGCAAACTTTTTTTTTTGTATTTTTGAAAACTTAAGATTTACAAAGCAGAATTTTAATGAATGCTTTAGAGAACTGGTAGACAAGATAAACAGTCTAAAACAGAATAGCTAAATCTAGGAAAAAGAAAAAGATAGAAATTATTTATGTGAGAACAAGGATGCAGGACAAATATAGAAATAATGTCTAAAAAAATTATGATGCTCTAAATTAAGATGTCTCCAGTCAACAGAATCAAGCATTGGTGTCCTATGCTTTAGTGTCCTAAATTTCCACCCTTTCTCTGCTATACAGAAACGCCATCTCTCCCCATACTTCCAGTATGCTTGTATTTAATCATTGTTGTGGCCCCTTTCCAGCCATATTTCTCAGTGTCAAAGCATGCCCAAGTCCCCCACGGTTCTTGTGCCACCCCTGCCTTCCCCATAAAGAATCACAGACATGGTGCTATGTCCCAAATACTCTGGGCAACTGAGCTCAGTCTCTATCTCACATGCAAACACCACTGAACATTTCTTTCTAGAGGTTCAACCAGGAGCTGAGCCCCACAGGGGCACTTTCAGCTCTCCAGTGCCAATAGTTCCATTTGAGACATCCACCAGGGCTGCCAGAGATGGCTCAGCACCTATGGGAAAATCTTCCCATTCTGGAAAGGAGTGGTAAGCCAGGCACGTCGTACACAGCACTGGACTGAAATACCCACAGTACCCCCTGTGTGTCCTGGAGATCAGTCCAGTCAAGCTCAATCAGTTTATTGATTAGAGATCTATATTATACTAAGCCAGAGAAGCAAAGCTTATGATTCCAAATTCATAACCTTTGGTTTTGTCACAGGTGCTGCAGTAGCTCAAAACAAAGCCAGATTAATATGCAGAAATCTCTAACAGCATTTATCCTCACTGTTGATTACACTTAACAAACTTTCCATCATGTCACTTAATTCCCCCCTGCCTCCTTCAGAATCATAAATTAGAATGTCACCTACAAGAACACCCTTCAGAAACTTTTCTTCAGAAGGAGATAGGAACAGAATTATTGACCTTGGAATAGAAAAACAGAGAATGAAGAATCCAAGCCTCTTCTGTGTTTGCTATGAAGAGGAATCAACAGCTTCAAGAACTGAAAAATATTTAATGAAACTGTGGGTTTCCAGAATATTTAGTCTGACTCCCAGTCTAACTAGTAGAGCACTGTAGAAGTTTGGTTTATTGGTTGTCCAGGTAATACTAACCCTTTATCCTAATAAACACAGATACTAAAATCAACATGTAATTAATAGATGAGCCACCACGGCTCTGAACAGCTTAGTTTTGACACCAGAAACAGGCTGTAATCATATAGGGCTTTACATAAGCAAGCTGATTTTATTCCTCAATGGCTTTTCAATTTGTGTTTTTTGTTTACAGCCATCTCAGGCAAGCTACCACACGGTATCATCCCAAGACAAAGTCCCTACAGTACAGCCATTCAAATCTATTGAAATCAAATGTTAAATTTTCATTGATGCCTATATTTATTGCTTTTGCATCCAGGTTTTTCTGTGCTTCTTTATCTGCCACAGAGAGATGGTGTTGTGACAACAGATGCTTTCTGAGCTCATCTCAGTGCTGCATATTCCCACTTGAATCCCTGCTTGTCATTTTGCCTGGCTGTCCAATTTGTGCTTTTGTAAAGTATTCATCTCTAGCAGCATCAATTACTCTGGAAATCATTAGAAACTGAACAAACACCCAGGGTTTTTGTTGACTAGTAAAAGCATTTCTCCCCTTCATGCTGAACGAGGTGATGGCAACCATTGGGCTCAGAGCCATGCAAGGACAGAATTCATCTTTTGTGCCAGAAGATTGTCAGATGCCAATGACCTTTATTGAAGCAGAAACATATGAAAATGTGACCTCAGAGGAGAGATTGAAAGAATTAACATTGTTTAGTCTACAAGAGAGTAATGAGACACATGAGAACAACACTGAAATACTGAAAGGTACCTTCAGTGGGCAATTTATTTTCCAGAAGCCCCTCCAGTTAGGTGTTATATTTGAATGGGCGTATTGAGCAATTTGATGCATATCATAGTGGAGAGGGTATGTTTGCAAAGAGAATATAATCTTTTTGTGATGTGATATAATGCATTTTGAAGTCCCCTTGCATTTTGCAGCTGAAGGATGTGATCCTAGCCAGGGAACTGCTAAATGTTGGCAGATTCACAGCACAAGACAAGCTCTACCTCAGCAAGTGCTTCATGTTATCTAGGTTTATCTTTCCTGTTGAACCTCTTTTGTAAACAGAGAGGGGTAGAAAATAGATTCCCTGTCACACAGCTGAATCCAGTTCCTGTCACCTTCCAGCTGGACGCCCACTTGGAAAAACAGGAAGAAAACTTTTATAATAGAAAATGCTGAGCTGGGTCCAAACTGAGCTGGTGCTCTGGTGACATTTGAGTAGCAGTGATATTTTTTTTTGTTGTTTTCAAGTATGACTTTGAAGCAGCAAGATTCAGTGCTCCACATCTCTTATTGATCTTGGCTGCTGAATGTTTTATGACAGGGAGTCACCCTGCGTGAATTCGGAATAGAAGATCAATAGGCTGCTTAAGATGTCATGCTGTGTTTAGATGACTGACACAGTTCCTTTCCAACACCAACACCACTCCCAACCCTTTTCTTTCAACATCCCATTCCAACTCTGAAATTTTTCCAGGTGTATCCCTTGAAAGGTTTCATCTGTGGTGTTATTACCTGTCTGATGTACACCCTAAGAGATTGGACACTCAATTTTCCTGTGACTTTTCTTGTTATCAACATAATTAGCATCAGGACACAGTCTGTATAAAGGAAAAAAAGCCTGCTTTCTTTGTACCTTCAAAGTTTCCATTCCAGGGACAGACTGCTAGAAAAAAAAAAATTGCATAAGGAATACATTAGGTCTTATTTTCCTTCCAAGGAATTACAGGTTTGTGCCTCATACTTATTTGGGGACATTCTTTAGGATTTCACTAGACCAGAATGCTCTAAACCAAATACTCTTGAGCTCACAGGGACAGCTGTGCTGTTTGTCAGACTACATGCTCTCAGTTCTGGGAACAAATGAGCTGTAAGGCAGCCACAGAATAACTCCCTCCTCTATGGACTGGAGACGCAGCTTCCTTCTGCCTGTCTCCCATCTCTGAGCTCAGAAGTTAATGCAATGATGAGACATGAAAGGAGCACCAGTGGTGAGGTGGGAACCCTTTCACTAAGAACTGGAAACAGATCAATGTATTTCATAGACACCAACACCTCACATGATAAGTGTCTGATGCAGCTCACCCCAAACTGTGCTCACCCCAAATAAAAAATGTTAGCCACACAACTTTCTTGGCTGTGGCACAGCTCTAAGGAGGAGTGGGCTGTTTTCCCTCCTGGAGGTCTGGGATAAGCAAAGCACCTTCATGAGCCTTTCCAGTGGCAAGGTGACCTGTAAAGCCATTGCTAAGACTTCCCAGCATCCCAGCTCTCATGAGCAAGCTCAACTGCACTCCTTCACCTGTCAGGGAAGGAAAATGTAATTCTGTGTCACTGCCTTGAGTCAGTTCAGGTTCTGGAATTACTCATCAGATTAGACTTCAAGGGAGAAAAAAAACTCTCACCACTGAACTCTTCTGTCCCCTCCTGCTTACTCAGAAGAATAAATTTTGATTCAAAAACTATATTTGAATTTATGAGCAGTGAATAAATATCCTAATGAATATTCTAATTAACTTTTTAAGAAGTGTTGGCTCAAAAAATCTTATTCTATTCTGTTACTTACATTTATAGTGGAGCAGAGATTAAGCAAAGAGCTCAGTTCCTATCCCAGGGGACTGACCAGGGTTTACAGGCAGTGGTACCAACCATTTTAGTGACTCTCATGCTAATCAGCTGCTATGTAACAGAGGAAAATGTGGTCAGTCTTATCTGGAGAATAGAACCAGCAAAACTGAAATCAAACAACGTTTCGTGCTGTCACAAACCAAATATTTGCCCTCTATGAAAAATGTTGATTTTCTTTAGAATTCCTTTTCATTAAAATTGTCTCAAGTTTTCTACACATTAAAAATGACAAAATTTTGCTCATTGTCTTTATGACTGCCAAAAGTGATAACATGTTCTAGAGGATTCTGCTTGAGCAGGGAGACTGGACTAGATGGCCTCCAGTGCTCCCTTCCAACCTTACCCATTCTGTGGTTCTGTGATCCTATGAATTTTGAGGTTTTCAGTTGGGAAAATTAATCATTTTAAAGTCATTCTCATTTAACCATTTACACACTAAAATATTTCCAAACAGTTTTATTTCATGCCTTTTAATTATCAGTAATCTTAATAGTATATTTTTTATTATCCATTTCTGACCAACTAAGCAGTGGGTGACGGGGCCCTGCAGAAATTCCAGGGGCAGATCAATGAAGGTGGTTCTGAAGGAAGGGAGATGGTTGCAAGGAAAGGCAGTGTGCGGGTACAGGTTTGTCAATACAGACTAAGAACTGGGACTGTGGACAGCATCTGTCCCTCTCTGGATGTGAGATACTTCAAAGGACCTTTCCCTTCCATTGTGAGGAAAAAGTAGCACCATCTCCAGCTAACACAGTAACTCCAGACCTTGGTGGGGTGGGGTGGGCAAGGCAACAGGGTTTTTCAGGAGAGACTGTCAGAAAGAGATGGCTAAAAGCCTTTTAGCAGCACATAAAAAGCTGCAAGTGCACCATTTACTTAACCAGAGAGGGGCTTGTATCAGACAATATTTCAGGTCACAAAACAGATTAGTCAGGTATTTGACAGGCAAAGAAATTAATAAATATTGACCCTAAATCAAAGACTGAATCACTTCCTTGTAACCTAGCTTATATTGTACAAACTGAGAACAGAACTAGGCTATACATTTTGAAGCCTGCAGCAAGTAGATTGAAACAAACCGAAGAAAGCTTCTGGCTGAAAACAAGCACTCATTCTGCATGGCACCTATGAGTCTATAAGTGACTACAGGGTCAGCAGAGCAGACAAATTGTAAAAAGATAATTCTGAGCCCAGATCTTCAAGCACAACACAAAGATAGAAGGACATGAGAAACAGCACAATAACCCAACCACTTCAGCAGTCAATCTGATCAGCATGGCCAGATTATAATAGAAACAAAAAAGGGATCACAGAGCCACTAAAGAGTCTTCTACCTTGGTGCTAATCTGAAACCCAGATTTGTTTCTCAAAGACAAGACACCTGACGCTTTTCATGAGTGTGAGGACATTTAAGATCCTCTCCTGAGCCAGATACCTTCTCCAGGCCTGAAAAAGTGGAAAGCGTGTGTAGAGAGAAACACATGGCATTTTCACCCCCTTTTACCACAGTGTAATTTATTTTTTTTTTCAGGCGAGCAGGTGACCTGGCCTTGAGAATTGAAGGAGGACCTACCCTGAGGAGGAGCAGAGATCCTGAGAGCTTGCAATGATCTGAGCTTGCCTTTCCATTTTGTTACAGCAATCATACTGGTGTCCTGTATGTGCTCTGTAAAACTACACATCTCATCTGAAAAATCTTTGTACTTAAAGTTCTTAGCATGACTTGACTGTGAATTCCTGTAACAGACACAGGCAACACATTGGTAGGCAACAGATAAAGTATAAGAGCATCCTTGATACCCTCCCTTGGATTTGCTGCTCTTCAAGTAATTACCTTTTGCTTGCATGGATGCTTGAAGCTTAGTGTAATCCAAGCTGATAGGAACTGGCAGAGAGAGTGCAGAAGAGACCCCCCCAGATGGAGAAACATAAACTGAGCACGAACTCCACGCACTTCTCGTTAGATGTTAATTGTCCTCAATTGTAATACGATGTTTTCTGAGCTGACTGGTTCTCAAATGAAATCTTTTAAAGCTCCTCTGTCGAAGGGAGCTAAATTGTCTCCTGCTGGGTATAATCCTAACAGAGAGTGTGTTCCCCTTCTCTACAAAGAGATTTGACCAATCTCCCTCCCAGAGACAGAGATGGTCTGACACAACGATTCTGCTCTCCCACACAGAGATGCTTTGATAATCCTTGATATTGCTGTAAGTCTCTAAATGCTTCATTCTTTTAATCTCTCTTCAGGGGCTTTGTCCAGATCCTCTGAATATAAAGAGCAATTGACATACTCAGGCAAATATTTATAATGTCACACTTTACAGCAGGGCTGAGATTTCCCAAAGCATCTCTTTGAGATGAATGACCAGTATCTATAACTGTTAATATAAATCAATTGCCTCAGTACCCTAGAGGGATTCACAGATAACCACTGGAGTTCTTTGACATATAAGAGCTCCCTGGGTTTTTTTCCTTTCTCTACCTATTAGAATCTCAAGCAAGTTTAAGTCACAGAACAGGTGTTTATCCATCAAAGAACAATTTTGAAATACCACAGAAAATTTTTAAACATACAGAAATAGGTCTACTTCAGTGAAGTTTTAATTTTTCCTCCCAAAATAAATTTTATAGTAGTATAGTAGTAAGTGATGGAAGTTAGCAGTGGAGTTCCACAAGGATCAGTGGTAGTGAAAGCTCTCTTCTGATAAACATATTCTCAAATTGTGTAGTAAAGCAGACAAGCACGTCTCAACAATATTTCAGTGCTTCTACTGAAAAAAATTATATTCAAATCTACTGAAGACTAATTAGTCGTGCTGTTATTAACCTTCATCTCGTTCTTCATTTTTCTTTTTTCACATTTCTTCCAAAAATATTCTTTTGCCTGGGATATAGCTCAGTTCAGCTTCAGCTGACTTACAGTGAGCAGAGTGCACAAGTGTGTAACATAATCAGTACAGAGAGGCCTGGAGAGAGTTCACATGAAGCTTTATTTGTCACACCAAAAGTGACAGCAAATTCAATCAGTGAACCTCAAAAAGGAGATAAAAAAATCAGTCTGTGATTTAAAGAAATGTCAAAGTGAATACTTTCCAACCCAGCCGATTTCTTGTTTGAGCATGCAAACCCAACATGGTAGCAACTAGTTAATTGGTGAAGTAAATCTTGTCTGTGCTTGATCTGTTCTTACCACATACAAGAGCCTGTAGACAGACATGTTTTAGGCTGTCCATCAGTTTTATGTTCATCCCAGGACGTGACTGTGAGGGTTCACTATGGATGGTAAATTAATCCAGTCCTGGGGGCAAGGTTGGACATTGAGTTAATAAGATTGGATGTCCTGAATCTTCCTCCATGTCTCAGTGATTTGAGGTTCCTGAGCATTCCCCTCAAGAATTTTATACCTTCAGACTTTTATCCCTGGTATTAACCTGCCAACTTAGCAGAAATTTTGATTTTAATTGGGAATAACATTGTCTGTTAGTAGCCTACCATGTGCATTGCTGAAATTATTTGTAGAACCTGACTGCCACATACAGTTAAGGCGAGCCACACAAAAATTAAGTCTTCCAATCACCCCATCCCCACACTATTTGGTAACAAGCAATTATTTAGGAAAAATTGCTCTGTGAAAGTTTTTGTTCAGTATTGTATTGTGTCATCATTTATGAAATAACAAACTTTTCTTCCTTGGGAGTCAGATGTGGTTTAGCAGAAGGGTTATTTATCTCTTAATCTAAATTCTTTCCAGCTCCTCCTTAGTACATTACTCCTTTTATCATGTCTTTTCTGTACTTAAAACTGAAAATTCATAAAGCACAGGATTCTGTTTTAACTTGCATATCACATTTGCCATAGACAAGAGATGATAAGATATTCTGCAAATTTTTACTTTTGAATGTTGATGAGTCTTCAACATTCAACATGAGAAGGATCTTCCAAATTATCTGAGAAGGATTTTCTAAACTATCATGACTTCTGTTAAATTTCTTTTCCTGTGTGTCATCCTTGTTGCTTCTTTATTTAAAGAGATTGATCACTGCTAGCTAAAATTTTAAAAAATAAAAAAGATCTCATACAATGAAATGGAAAGGAAAAAAGAAGTCCAATACAAGTAAGTAATTGGGTTCAGATTACTGGAGAAAAAATGGTCTTCTGTCCCAGGAAAAAGTAGCTATATTCTATCTCCTAGGACACCAATGTAATCCCTCTGAAACTGAAACTGGTAGGGTAGTTTACCTTAGAATTATTAATTCACAGTATGGTTGTTCTGATTTTAATTTAATTAATCCTAATTTAATTTTTTTCTTGCACCATGATAAATCTAGAAAAATTAATTGGTTTTACACTTACATAACTGAGATGAAAACTTATCTCCCTGTAGCTATTACCACCTGATACCAGTCTTGCTCCTCAAGCCTCCTTGTAGTCTATTTTTAATGGGATTAGAGAATAAAAAAATCCAGGCTACTTGTACCAATATGAACAGAGGTTTTACCCAGTGAATATTGCACTGCAATTTCTATGGGCCTCTAGTCCAGTCCATACTGCCTCTAATCCTGACCCATAAACTGATAAACCACAACTGATAACCATAAACTGGCCATCATCCATCCCAGGCAAAACTCTATGTATTTTCAGCCCATGTAAAAGGGCCACTCTCCCTGCCCACTTCCCAGGCAGGTTTGCAGCAGGCCAGGTCTTCTTTAAGACAAAGATGGACAGTCCATGGAGAAAAATATCTAAATAGAAAATTCCTGTATGGGGAGCAAAAGGATGAATAATAATGTGGCTATCAAGAGTCTTTTTTTATTTTCTGGATTCTGCAAAATGTTTGACCCCAATGTCATCACCGTTTTTACTTTTATACTTTTTTTTTTTTTTTAAACTTTGTGGCTCTGGGTGTACTAACTGCTGTGCATCACAGTACCACAAGCCCCAAAATATGCAACACCCCTAGGCTTTATTAAACCAGGCTGTTCTTCACAATCAAAGGATGACTTTGTGGACTAGTATGTGCTGGATTTATTGGAATCTGAGATAATTTTTCAAGAAATCATGAGTCTCCATGTCAGAGTTCTGACCTGGAAAATCTCTAGAGCATGACATCAGCAGTTATCTGCCTGTAATATTTTACTTTTTGCAGTAATATACAAACCTGTCATATTTCTATGGGATGAAGCTCTCAATAAAAGGAAACAGGTTCAATCATAAAATAAGGGAAAGCATACTTTTAAGAACAATATTTACATAATGAGTCAGAAGAAAGTAAACAATACCTAGACATGATAGACAGTTCTGATTTGAAGCTAAACCAGCTGCAAAGGGCCATGTCATCACTCAGGGATTTTTATGCCTCTGTATTTATTTTTCTATTTACAGGGTAAGTGACTTGGCAGTCATTCTGGGAAAGCTCCTGATGCCCATCCCTACATATATGCTTTGTGACTAAATGAAATATTTTCTGTTGCCATGACTACTGGGTCCTTTTTATATTTGTCCTCCCATTTGCATCCACAAGCAGCAAATTTTGCTGACCAATTAAATACCAAATAATAGAGGGGAAGGTATGAAAACAAAGGTTTCACATGTGTCCTCATCTCTAGCTATTTGAATGCTGAGTGGCTACCAAGAAGAGGATTTACAAGTTTAGAGGTTTCTAACTTAACTAATTAAAAAAACCACGGAGATTTCAGGGCAGCAGGATGTGTGAAGGGCTTTTGATACACAATACCATCTTCAGCAGCTCACAAAATACCTGGAGGGGTGCAGCTTTAACTCTTGTATTCAGACAATCTTGGATTGTTACACTGTCCCCATCTTCCTGGCTGAAGCTCATTATGAAAATTAGCTCATTTCACAACGGATCAGGTCTCTATATCCTTGTTTCAGCCAAAGCTGTCAAACCTCAAAAAGACTGAGCATTAATAATTTGCATCATAAAAGTCTACTTTTCATCTGGATAACTGAGCTGGCCAAGAGAGCATGATTTAAAAGAACCTACTATTTTTTATATCAAATACATAGATAAATTCAGTAAAAAGTTTACACTGAGGAAGTTCATGCAAAGATAACACTTCTGAGGTGTTTAGGACATGACTATTAGGGTCAATGTCTGCTTTTCAGGATAATGTTGACCAATGTGTTTAAGCTATATGTCATATCATATATGTAAATACACACACACACACATCTATATATATATATATACACACACATATATATACCTCATAAGATATATCTCACAAAGTGCTTGAGAGCTATTTCATGTCTTGGCACTAAATGCCAGAGTAACCCATAGGAGCTGAAGAAAATCAATACAAAAGGGCAAGGAATTATCCCCAAGTGTTGTGCCTTGAGCATTCTCCACATGTCCCTGATATTGAAGAAAGATTCCCAATAATAAAAGAAGTCATTGCAGTGTATTTCTCTCACCATTGTTTCTGAGGGAAGTCTACCAATACAGCAGCAAAATTCATCCTCAAGCGTCTGTGGTGAAATGTGTCCTTTACTGCCGCAGTCTCACAGCTGACTCATGCAGCATAATCAAGCCCTAAAGCAATTAAGCTACTTTGGCCTTAGTAAGGCAGTTTAAGAGACAGATCCATTTCAGCACAATTCAAACAGCACAAAGAAAAGCTTTTATTATCCTGATTTATTGAGTTTTTCCATTTCTCTTTTATTTAAGTCCAATGTCCTGCATTCAATTTAATGACAATGATTCTGTAAAGCATTAAAACATCCTATGACTATTAAAGGAACATTTATTGAGGTCTAATAAGAGACAAATCAACTTTTCATTTAAGTGCCTCAAAAATAACACAAGCAATAAATGGCTGATTATATATTTAATGACACTGTAACTTATACTGTACCAACAGAAAAAGCTTTTGCATTTCCAATTTAACACTATTGCATGTCATCATCATTAGGGAAAATGTTTATTGTTATTCTAATTGGAAGCAGCATGTTAAAATCCATCTTCATTTAAAAGCAAATAATGCCAC
The DNA here is from genome assembly GCF_049639895.1 of Pseudopodoces humilis. Lineage (NCBI taxonomy): Eukaryota > Metazoa > Chordata > Aves > Passeriformes > Paridae > Pseudopodoces > Pseudopodoces humilis. Next base: position 13,768,432 of record NC_142207.1, read on the forward strand.
TCAAATGCTTAATAAGTATATATAACTCTTGGCTATAATGCAGGGATTATTTCAGAAAAGGCTGCTCCAGTTGGAAAAGTATGGCCCAAATTCTGACTTCAGACTTGTATATACTTGCATGTACAGAAGAAATCATGAAAAGAGAATTTGCAATGGTAGAATCCAGGTTTTATCCTTAGTCTTGGAAAAACTACATTTTCAGAGTGTCACATTAACCAAAGAAATTGTTGAAACTGTTCTTGTGTTTTCATTCTAATTCTGTGTTCCATGTTTTTGGGTTTTTTATTTCTCCGTTGTGTAACTTAAACTTTGCAAACAAGACAAAGTCATAAAACTTTGTTTTGCTAATCTATGAAAAATTCAAGAGACCGAGAAAGGCAACCATAGAAATAAACCTTTATAGATCATTCAGTTGTGAAGGAAAATTATTATGTCAAAATTATTTCAATCTCTGTCCCCCAAAATAAAGGAAAATTGAAAACATTTTCACGGGAAATTAAAATTTTGAAATATTATTTTCTATTAAACTAAAAAAATGAACCATGAAAAGATTTAGTAGCTGGCAGCAAAAAATGTCAACAGAAAGAAGCAGTTTAATATCTTATTCTGTTGTCTTGACTTCACTCTGACCTAAGTGACTAATTTAGGTGTCTTATTTTAGAGGACACAGGATTATTTCTCTGTATGAAGTTTCTGGCTCAGTTTGTCCCTACAATCAGGACCCTAAGTCCAATGCCCTGCAATACCAAGAACCAATGCAATAAAAGCTTCATCCAGAGGTGTCTTTCAGGCACCCCCTCACACACCTCCCCCTGGCGTCTCATGACAAACCAGACTTTTAGGAAAAAAACAAAAGCTACAATTATTGATCAGTATAGGAAAGAGAGAGAAGTACAGGCTATTCCATTTTCTTATAACTCAGACCCCAGGGCTACTTGATGTCCATCAGTGCTGTCCAGGACACAGAGGCATTCCCCAATGTTGAGGTCCTTCTGTGGATTCAAACCTCATGGAGGTTTCTCCTGGGGAAGGACCTCCAGCTCAGGTCTAAGGGCTCTCTGAACATTTTAATTTTTCATGAGAGTTGTCTTAGGTTACTTCATTTGTGCTTTTCTTGCAAAGACACAGTTATGGACAGGTGTGGTGATGGCAGCTACTCACAGTAAACAGCAGGGATACAACAGTACCTGTGGTACCATGATGGCAGCTAACTAACCCCTCACTGCTTCTGGTTTGCAGTTCTTGCATTTGCTCTCTTCAGTCCCTTTCATTTCAGGAAAGTTCAGAGTAAATTTATTTTATATAATCTGCAACTGGCTCTAAAGAAAGGTAGACCTTTGGGTATGATTCACTGACAAGCTTATTTTCTTTCCTAAGAATTGATTTAACTATCAAAGCAAAGGCTAAGACAGTTATTGAACCAGTTAAATGATTTAAAAATAGGGGACTGAGTGTTTGAACCATCAACTGGCATCAGCACTGAGATTAAACCCACAAGAAGGCAAGGACTTTATTTAATTTTATTTTTTTTAAAAAAGACCATGTGAAGTTATTTACACTTCAGACAAAGATTAAAGATGCTGTGAAATTTACTGTCCCTGCACTTAACTGGGGAGCACAGCAGAGTGGAGTCTTGGCATGAATGCTGCCACTTCTGACACCCTGTTAGCTTGCTAGTATGAAATATGTTCAGACAGTGCAGGAATATTTGTAAAGCTTATTGGGAAGGATATCAAATCATTCTGTTTATTCAGTGAAGCTTAAGCACATCACCCTTGAGGTTACTCTGAGTCTTGCTTACACATCTTGACTTTCCCACACCTTTCCTTTGCAAAATGTCTCCCATAAAAGACTTCAATTTACCTTCAATGTACAAACAACTTTGCACCATTTCACTCTTCAGTAATGTAAATTATTCAATTCATGGCTGAGATTCAAAGCCATAAAAGTGGACATTTGTAGTTTTCTACAGCCTGCATTTGCCGCAGAAAGGTGTATTTATAGAGTCTAGGGAAAATAAGCAGTAGTGGGCCATGTGATTCCTGCTGTCCTGGCGATCACATTTTATTTGCCGTCGACCTCCTATACTGTCCTGTTTCGTTTCTGTCATTCACCTGTTGTATTCTGTTTGTCTGTCAACTTGAAAACTTACAGGACCAAAAATTTTTCTTTTCATGATTCCATAGCATAATCAAGTCATTAGCAGCATCAACTTGTACGTTCACATTTGCTGCAGTTAAAGAGCACATATAATATTATCAACATGGTCTAAATTTTTAGGAATTACAGTTGATTTAGAAGGCTTGGTATCTGAATGCCTTCATGAGCTACTGTAAAAGATTCTGATCACCAAAGGAAGGAAAAACCAAGCACTCTTTGGGTTAAAAAAAGAGAGAGACTTTTAGAGACTCCAAGCTAAATGTTTTGCTTCAGAAATAATGTATCTGAAAGCACATCTGCTCCTGAAATTACAAGCTTGAGCCCTACCTTTCAGAATAATCCTCTTTTCCACACAGAGCATTACAGTAAAACTAAAATGCAATCAACAGAAAGACAGATAGCATTTAATATAGAAGATGGTGCATCACAATATGTAGTACACTGAAGCAAATTCAAATATTAATTTAAGGTGGATCTCTTAGTGTCAGGGGGAAGGGGGGAAGGGGGAGTGTTTCTGGTTATTTGTTAACACTGTCTCACTTCCCAGTGGTGATATACCCTGTATTGATGAGATTACAGAAACACCATCCCTCGCTTGATTTCAGATAAACACATCCACTTCCCATAAAGCACACAAGTAACTGAGGAGGGAATACTTCTTAATTAAAACTGTCTGAAATTAATCAAACACTAGTTTGCAAGGTTTGCAGAATACTCCTGGTTTTGCTCTTCCTTGCTTCCTGAGAGGAAGCTCAAGTGCCCCATGCGCTGGTGTCATGGTACAGGAGGTACTCCTGTACCATGACACCGTGTACCTTCCTAGCACAGTCAGGGTGCCTTCACTTGCAGCCTGGGATGACAAACTCTCCAAGTCCTTCTCTCCAGTAGACAGCAAGCAAGGAAGAGACAGCAGAAGCCATGAATAATGCTACATTTTCAATGTTGAGGGGAATTCTGGCCTCTTCTTTCCTTTCTAAAACCATATGGGAAACAATCACAGGGGCTGTTTCTCCGAAAGGGCCTGCCTCCTCAGTAGGTGCAGATGCTCCTGGGGGAGCCCCACTGCAGGTAGAACAGGGGAGGTCTGTGCAGATGCACATGAGCTTGTCCTGGGAAAAGAAGATGCTCTGACCAGCCTGCAGCAATGGCACAGGAAAAGGGAACAGCTCATAAACCACCTCTGCTCTGGGGCTGGGCCAGGGCAGCCCCCTCCTTTCCAAACTTCAGCATCCACCTGTGTTGTCATGCATGGCTCTCATGGACGGCTCAGGGGCTGCACTGTGCACTCATGCCACAGCAGAAGTGCATCCCATGGGCAGGGAGGGTTGCTCGGCCATCCCACGGGGGAAGACTCGGTACCAGCAATTCCACATCTAAGGACTGAAGATGCCCTTGTGGGAATCAAAAAGAAAGATCAAAGACAGGCCTGAACAAGGAACAGCACTCTCTGAAGTTACTACTTTCATTGTTACTTTTGTGCTTCATAGACTAGTACATCACAGGGGTTTTTTCGTTCCTTCTTTTTTTTCTTGGTGATGTTCTTTTATCTTATTTGATGGATCTTCCCCTAGTTGTTCCGTTTCTTTTATCTCTTGAAACACAGCTCAGGGCTACATTGTTTTCTCCTGTTAAGGTGGTATCATGAACCTTCTTGCTGTAACATGGCATGACCTCACACTGACAGCTCCTGAGAACAAAGCCCTGCTCTAACTGTGAGCTCAGTCTCCAGGGCTCCATACCAGCAGTGTTCAGTTTGCCTCACGAAGGACTTACACCTTTCTGGGGGGACGAGGGCACCGTGAGAAGCTGCTGAGAGGAAGAGACAGAGAATACCCTGAGCTGAAGTTGAGTATGTGTCACAGCACTCTTTAATTCCACTTTAAATTTGGTCCCTGAGCTCAGTAAGGGCATTTACTGTTAGCTGGTATTGGAGGTACTGGTACCTTCAGGAGTAACAGTGGTATAAGGACTAGAACAGAATAGAATAACAATATATTCACTGAAAGAGCAGAAAAAAAGTCACATTTGTCCAGAGACAGAGAATTGATCCGAAATAAACTATTTCAGAAGGAGGACACTGAAATATTCCAGAAGAAAAAACTACTATTAAAATGATAATAATATATATGTACACATATATTACATATGTAAAATATTATAACCTTATCCATTAAGATGTAGAAAACCATTTACTCTGCCCTGGAAAACAGTTTAGGAGAATGCTAAAACAGCTGTGTGGCATAATAGAGTGGTGTTTGCAGTGTAGGCACTGTGCTGGGACATGTTTCCAAGCCTTGCCAGGCTGTGGCAGGGAAATGAGGTTGCAAATTTGCATTGCAAAAGGCGTCTGCCAGGTCCAGGCTCCAGGGAGGCAAGAAATGGGAGCACTGAACTCCTTTAGACAGTTCCTACTTCCTTTGTAGAAAGTGTTATTGCTGAGTTTACTCCATACCCAGTCAAGGTATCCTTCTGCTTTTCTTTTGCCTTCTTTGTCTGTCTTTGCTCTCTCAATGCAAAGACTGTTTTTCCCATGCACATAGATAAACTTTACATTTCTCTTGACAGGAAGGTCATAGGTATGGTAATCATTGATTCACCTCTACTGTGGAAGAAGCACCAAGGTTTTTGGCCAACAATGGGATCCTATGTGCCTACAGATAGGAATCCTTGAACTACAAAACAGGTACAACGTGATTGTTAGCTCCTTTTTTTACATGGTGAACAGAGGAGAGTTAGAGTGAGAGCCATGAAGAGAAGATCCCACAGCCTGGGCCATATAATGCAGCACTGGGGATTCTTCCCTCTTCAAAATAAAAAAAAAAAACCAGCCCTCTGGATGGGCCTGAACCTTTCCTGTAGCAGCCAGTGGCCATCACTGCCAAAAAGGTTCCTCGTGCTCCCTTGTAAAGCATCTTTTCAGTCCTGCTTCTAACTATTGAGAAGCAATACTGGCCCTGCCTGCCAGGGAGGAGATGTCCCCACTTTGCCACAGACCCCTTTGGAAATGTCACAAATGTTTGGTTTCTGTATTAACTCCTTTAGGAAACAAGGACCTTCATCTACAGGCCAACACCTTGCACATTTCTGAGCACTCAAAAATTGAAGATCAAACAGAGACTATCCACATCTGTAATCATAGTTTCAAACAGCCACCAGGTTTCCCCCAAAGGTGCCTGTGTTTCAAGGTATGGAAGACAAACATTTCATGAGCTTTACATTTCCAGTACGTGCAAAACCAAAAGTCACTACAATGTACAGCAATTGAGTGGCAGAACCTTAAGAGGCTAATAGAAGACACTGCCCAATTCTTGCATCCCACACGTAAATGTGTCTACAGACACATTTCTTGATTTTTTACAGACATAAACTCATCTGCATCCCTAATTCAGAAATCCTATCTTTATTTCATTGGCACTTCTCCATGTCCAGCAGCTGGCTGTGATGATGAAGACCCCCCAGCAAAGTGCTTCTCTCCTTCCTGAGTTCAAATGGATCTCGAAGCAGTGTCTCCACTATAGAGGCGAATACTCTCTTGGTTTGTTCTTCCAGGGACAGGAGAATCCTCAGGTGACAGAACCAATGCCTTTACTGCAAGTGATACCATTCAAGCTTTCTGCAGGGAGCCAAACTGGAGTATAATGATTACATTGAAGAGTACCTTGGAGAAGGAGGATGGAGTAATGCAAGAGAAACTAAGACTGAAAGCAGAAACTGACATTTCATCTTGCATTATAGCCCATGGAACAGAAGGCACAAATACAGTAAATTACCTGTAAGAGTCTCTTCTTCCTAGAATGAATGACTTCAAAGGCCCTAGCAATACAATGAAATGAATGAAAGATTCTCCCTTTCTGTCTTTAGAGCACTGAGTAATAACTTACATGCTTCCTTGTACAGCAATGCTTTAGTCAATATTTATACAACAATGCAGTAAAGGAGCTTCAAATTTGTTCCCTATTTGGTAATAAATAAAGATGGTATTCAGATTTCTAGTTGCCTTTAAAACTGTCCAATCTTCTATTTTTATGCGATTTCAGCCTGAATAATTTAGAAAGCTTGCCCCAAAAATTTACGGTCTCAAAAAATCCAGAGAGGAAATTTGAGAAGCAAGAGAAAATGTACATTTGTGTGATGTAACAAAATATGGCACATTCAGACACTGTATTAAGACAGGTCAAATTTCAGGGGCAAATCTTACTTCATGTCCCTGTTGCTGATTATGTGTAATAAATAAGAAGGTGTTGATTACAGTTGCTACTGTGGCAAAAGTTTCCAGTACTTCATTCTTTCTGAGAGCCTTGAATTCACCAGTTTCAAGAAAATCCCAGTGTCTCTTCTGCTTGTCTTCTCAGTTCTCAGTTCATGCTACAGCAGTGGGTTACATTTGGATATGATAGTCATGGCTGTGGGAAGAGAAAAAGCACAGAGCTCCTTTGTTTTACTTCAACAGTTTACACCAGTTTCCTGTTCTTCAATTATCTAATATATTCATTCCTCCATGCTTCTAAATCATTGAGTTAATCTGTAATCTCAAGTGTTTGAACTTCTGGAATAACACAGATATCAATCTACTCAGAAAGGTGTCCTTAACACCGTTTATATTATAATACAGTGTACTGTTTCCTTCATCATTAAAGGTTATCTAGAATTCACCTCAGGTCTTCCACCTCTTTGTTTTTCTCATGATATCTCAGTGAGTGAACCATGAGAAATTTCACAACACTTTTCCCCACTCCAAATCACTCATTAAATCTCATTGCATCCCTCAGAAGTGAATAAAACCAGTCACACCCCTACAAAAAGATTTCTTATGTTTCTATTCTTTGACAGAAACAGATAAATCCATTCTATTTCCCTTCTGAAACCTAAATTACACTTAAAACTAAGGGAAGGGATCAATAAAAGTCAGCAACTCAACTTGAAAAGGCTAAAGTAGGACAAACTTCAGACCAATCCTGCAGAGCTACCACATGCAGGACAGCCCAGGATCAGGGAACTGTAATCCAAATTAATCTTGATTTACAGAAGCTGGGTATTAGACCATGAAGCATCAGCCCATCCTATCACAACAGCATGGTTTTCCACCTCACCAGCTGTGCTGCTGACCTTCAGACCACGCACATCACCACATTAGCTGAGGAACTACATTATCAATCACTGCAATAATAATTGCAGTAGTCAGTGACAGTCTCCCTGACTTTATTTAGATTCATTGCTGGTGGATCTGTGTGACCCAGGGTCTCCTTCCCCAATGAACATATCACTGCTGTTATCTTTCCTTTGTTCATTCATGAGTTTGATTAATGTACACATTTCTTTGAAAAATGCTTTTAAAAAAAATACAGAAAAAGAAGATTTTTGCCTTGCTCTGTTTAAGATAGTTAGCTCCTCTGGGCAGATAATAGACAATTATTAACCCAGCATGAGTTAACCTTTACCAAAGCAATGGGCAGGTATCAGACTCCAGCAGGAAGCAGCTGCAGCAGCAAGGTAATAGCCAGCCTCCTCTGTGCAGCTGGTCCTCACCCTGCACCATAATGAACCGTCTGTCCAAACTGAGCATCTCTGGCTCAACATCTGAGATGCTCAGGTGCCATCTGGACTTCAGTGACAGCAGCCCAGAGAGGACTGATTTGTTAGTCAGTGTCCTCACACCTTTAAATCTTCCTCCATTTCTCCAAACTGGTAACTTAGGTTTCTTTCATTGCTTCTCTAAGAACTATTGATTTTTAAAAACATGGCGTTTCCACCAGCTCGACAGAGTGACAGTGACAGCAGAGAAAGACAAGCAGAAATGGCAACAGTTTACAGCCTAACCCAAAGTGCATCAAACTCAACAGAAAATAACCCATGGTCTCCTGCAGCCCTGGATCAGGCCTAAGAGGCAAAATGGGCTCTGGTAGCCATAAGTTATTTTTAACTTCTCTTGTATTGTGTCCAGCTGGACCTGCTGTGGTACCTCAAGAAAGCAGAACTTAGAATCCTCTACAGCCATGGGAGAAATCACAGCACATCTATAATGAGGTTAAAGGCAGCCACAGGCCACAGGTAGAAAATGGAGCCAGGATCTAAAATTGGGGTGTGTCAAGATGCATAAATCAGTCCCCCCTTCCAGCACACACCACTTGGAGTTCATCTAAAACCAGAAGAAATAGGGTCTCTCTCAGCTCTGTTCCAGCATCTTGTCTGTGACATTTGTGCCCCTGAGCCTCAATTTTCCTGCATAGTGAAGAGGATCTTAATCAGATGTTTCCCTGACTGGTTTCTTTAGGCTGGTAGCTCTTTAGGACCAAAGTTGGTTCTTACTTCTGAGTACAAGAAGTACGAGAAAATAATTTTGCTTGGGGTCTATTCCTGATAAAGGCTTCTAGGTGTTTACTGTAGTTACATTTGGTGAAGGGAAAATGTTGGATAATTTTTCTCAATCCCTACTTATTGACTGCTAGTACAACAAAAGACACTTCCCAAAAAGAATACAAGGAAAATCATATAATTTTATAATCTAGGCCATCATTCCCCCAGGCTTGAATTCCCCTTTCTCATCTGTTCAAACTAAAATCCTCAGTCAGGTCTAGGTCATGGTGTACTGATGAGTGCCATGTTGTACAAGAAAACTTCATCATCACATTCAATCAAGATGTAATTGCAGGACCCATTAAATTGCAGATAGCTCCTGCACTCAGCTTTCAAGATTGTAATGATACCTCTTGTTTTGCTTTTCTGTTCTCATTTTGGTAATGAATTAAGGCTTGTGGAAGCGTTCTACTTCACAGACAGATGATGAGGCAGAATGGAGACTCTGTAGTGCAAGGCGGCATCAGAAGTTTGGTAGCAATTTGGGGCTTTTTAGTTATGAAAAAGGATTATAAATCAAATTTATTCCCTAAGAGAAACACCCTTCACTTGCTTGTTTATGGATCAGTTACAGAAAACCTGTCACGTCAACTTGAAATACTCTGAGAACAGGAAATAAGTAGAAGGACAGGTCAAGAGATGAAAGGAATGAGAAAAACTAGACACAGTGAGTAACCCCACCGTTCATTGTTATCAGCAACTTGCAAGATCTGTGCTTGCTAATTTGTGATCTGTCTTGTTAAACTCTGAGCACGTAGCTCAATGACAGTGTGTCCTAATTATGAGTCGTCTCGAAGTTGTTTGACCTGGATGGTGCTTGTCAGAGTTTCTGAAAGTAGGAGGAATATTTGTAAAGGAAACAGGTCTCTTCTTGGTCTGTTTCTTTTTCAGCTACAAGGGAGAAATTGCAATTTTAATTGTCTTAGCATGATTTGGTCAGGGATAGAGAAAAGATGCAAATGCCTTTTGCACATGTCATTTTTGTGCAGTAAAATATCAGGATCAGCAGATTAGTATCTACCCTGACCCTGCTGCACATTTCCCAGCTACTGGGGCACAACTTTCCCTTTCTTTTTCCTGCAGCAAGATTGTTAAATTTGAGGAAGCTATCTTGGGCAATAATTCCAGTCAGCAGATTACTGCCTTGAGGAAACTTAGAACCTGAAAATAAGAGTAGGCTACAAAATGGAAATTATGCTGTGATTTTTCTGTGTTCTGGTATGTCTCCTCAGACTTCTTTATTTTTTTCTAATCATTATATTTTTCATCCAAATATTTAAAGAGCCTGGAGTTTTGAAGTGGCATATAGTAAAACAGAATAGATGGGTACTACTCTCTGTCTTAAATGCACTCAGCATTTCCACATCAAGGTGCTGCTAATTTTGTGCTCACAGTGTCTTTGGCTCAGAGAATTAGCAGTTACTGCTGTTTGAAGGAAATCTTGGAGAATAACATAGGGGCAGCACAAGTACAACACTGATATGCTGTGCCTGATTGTACAAATTCAGTCTGCTTCACCATCCCTAATAAATAAAGAAACGAGGAAATCCTAACTGTAATGCTCAAACTAATTCGGATTATAATGTAACATATATTAGCGAACAACCACATTTGCAGCTAAGTTACTTGACAGTTTCTGGCCCAAACTGTGAAAATTTCACGCTGAGGTTCCCTCACAATCCACTGATCACTTTAAACATAGGCAGTAACAAGTAAACAGTGGTTTTGCCACGACTGTCTAAAATACCCCACTTCTGTAATGCAGGCATCAGTGCTTGGAGCAAAGGGAGCATCTCAGTCCCATCACCCATGGGGCCAATGGTCCTTCCTTCAAGACAAGCAAATATGGATCACTCTGGGATTTAGTGGCTTTGGGTTTGTAGGTTTCAGGGCTTTTGGAAATAGAATTGTTTAGAGAGCAAATCTAGCTAAAATGTCTGTTCAGACAAGGGCTTAAATGTGGGACCTTACTGGGTTCCACTACCTCAGGATGATGGGACAGGTCTCGTGCTGAGCCTCTATCCTGTCAGATACCTCCTGGTGGCAGAGGAGAAGGGGTCACACAGACAGAGCTGAGGAATGTGGGAAGCTTTGTTCATGACACTCAGCAGATGTGCACATTCTGTCAGCCCCCACCCCGCCCAAAAAGGCTGTGCCTTGGTATTTCAAGTCAGGAGATTTCTCAGCATTTTCTATAAAAGAATAAATATTTTCATCTGTAAAAACAATGGGGTCAAACTTCTTAGTGACAATATGGTGACCACTGTGATTTCTGCAAGCTGACAAATTACACTGAGCTTTTGAAACTGGTAATTAACCATTTATTACTGGAACACGGAAACAAAGAGGAAGACCAAATTGAATCTTAACTAGGTTCATTGTCTCAGCATTAAACACAATTACAACTGCTTTACTGGACACCTTCAATTTTCACCATCATTAAGTAGACACGTATTTCAACCACTTATTGACCACAGCCTACAATGAGACCTTAAAGAAAAGAGTTCTCCAGAGCTAGAACTGTTTCCCTAGAGACCAAATTCACCTGTCTAGGCTGAGGCAGCCACACAGTCCCAAGCCAAAACAGTATCAACTGGAGGCAATTAGTCCCTTCTCCATTTGGAATTCCGGATGCAATGCCTTGTTGGGGCTGCTCAGCTCACCACTTCACCACAGTTAGATTTGACCATTAAGTATACTTCTGATGTCTTTGCCATAATGTGGATCCTGCTACATCAGTGTCACATTAGAGTGGTAAATCTATAAAGTACGAGGATCACAGTCTTTCTCTAAAAGTTTAAGGGATTCAAAAGATTATGATCACTCCCTGGGACATTAGTGGCAGGGCAACATCATGGCCTTCCCCACTTCAGGCACACATGTGCCATGCCACTGGATCAGATGCCAAATCTCAGGCTCCAGAGAGCCAGAGCTGATGCAGAGCTGCATGGATGAATGCTGGTGAGCCACACCTGGGCTGTGAGGGTGTAAACCTCCTGACTGCTGTCTGAGACCACACATCAGAAAAACACTGAAGAGTAGAGCCAGCACCTGCTATAATCCTCTGCAGTCACTAGAATCATAATCATTGAAATAATATATAAAATAATATTATTCTCTTACTTTGGCAAAATAGTCACAAACTTATTGGAAGTTAGGGCATATGTCTCCGTCTCTGTATCTGCTTAACTTTGAACACAAGCTTTAAATGCATTTAAGATTCTGGAGCATATACTTTAAATATGTGATAAAATATTTTGCTAAAGCCATAAAAAACCATAAAATTAACACATACAGAAAAAGTAAGTGCAGTGGAGCAAGTAATAACAATAACAGGAAAAAATTCCATTTGTTATTACCATGCTGAACTGAAACATTTTGTGATAGCTGTAACACAGAACCCAGGGGACTTCATGGCATCCTACAGCAGAACTTCTGAGTGACCTCAGAAGAACCTGTTGTCCTCACGTCCTCCCACTTTTTGGAGAACAGGGTTTCTCTTACAAAGCTGAGCCAAAATACAGGGACCTCAATTCTAGCCATGACTTTGAAGCTGCTCCACTGGAAAACTTGGGTAAGCTCTTTATTGAGTTCTGCATCAGTTTGCACATCTGTAAAATACTGAACACCTTTACAAAGCTCTTTTGATATATATAAATTCAATAATGAGCATGGCTGATCACCTCTCCATTTCTCTACTGTGCACTGGAGGTCGATGGAGAGACATCTAAATTTGTCCCATGACCAAAATAACTGCACTAATTAAGAGGCTGATTGGATGAAGCTAATTGCCACCAAAAAGTCACAAGGCAGGTCTTCTTCAGCACAATGACACCCTTGTGCAGGTCTGCTGCTTTCAAACATCCCCATGGCAAACAGTTGTTTGTGGTGCCCCATGTTCATGCACCCCATGACAGCCTTTCCAGTGACCCATTTCCATGGGCCCTCAGTCCAAAAACCCTTTTCTCAATAAATCAGCGCTGCAGTTATTTTTTCATCTATTTTGAAACTAAGGTCTAATAGACTTTAATTGTTTTTGTCCTCCCATTAAATTCATCAGCAGAAGACTCTCGAGGGTGGAAGTACAGGCCCCAGGTGCCTCACACAGACCTTTTGTCTGCATAGGAGATTAATTCAGGTCAGATCCTAATTTCCCAAACAGCTTGTTGTGCTGAGATCCAAGACTGTGGGTTAAGCCCATCAGTATGTACTTCCAGGAGACAGTTTACGCTCCTGTTGCCTTTTTGATAGGAGGACTGACAATTTCACAGATTCTTTCACTTGCATCTGTCTCATCCTCTTTTTCCTTATTACCCCCTGCAGAGAAGTAAATTAATTTGAGGCACTGAGGGCCTTCACTGGTCAAATGCACTTAAACTACCAGAGCCGGCTCAGCAGTTGACAAGTTTGTGTTGTTACAAACTCGACTTGTGACACCTGCCCAGCAGGAGAGCCATTGGTCTTCAGCAGTGAGATTGACCTTGGAAAGTCCAGGCTGGCCTCCTACTGTGTGAAATACAGCAGAGATGCCGGGGATCCTGCCACACAAGTAAACAAAGGGCAGGTTCAATTCAGTGTGTGTGATTTCTGCAGCACCCTCAGAAAGAGCCTTGCTAAGCTTGAAGTGCAGTTCCTGAAAAATCCACAGGAAAAAAACAAAGAAGGGCTTTCCTCCCCCCCCCCCCCAAATATGTGTGCAAATCAACTGATGCTAAAAACATTGCTATCAATGATTATGATTATGGAAAAGAACAAAACTTTTTGGAAAAGCAGCTCTTTGGGGTCAAACATCAGCCCAGTCCATTCTATTCTATATTAATGACCTGGCTGAAGGTGTAGTTGTGCTGCTTATTGAATTTGCAGTCATATTGGGCTGGAAGGGGCTGCCAGCACTCTGGAGGAATGAATCACTGTCAAAAATCTCATGCAATTACTGGAGAAATAGAGGCAGAAAAATAACTGAAAAACAATTAAAAAATCTGGGTTTCTGTTGGAGCAATCACAATTGGATATGCAAGCTAGGTTGGATCACAAAATTAAATTCAATAATGTCGTACAGAAAAAAAATTAACCTTATTCTGAGGTAAAAACATAAGGGGGAGATCACAGGAAAGACAAAAAACAGAAGAGTAATTTCTTCTTTCTGGTATGAAAGCAAAAGGTGGTGCATCATGTCCAGTCTGGAGCATCTTTAAAACAAAATGTGAACTGAGTGAAAAAAATGGGAAATAACATAAGAGCAATCAGCGGACTTGAAAACATGAGCTGTGAGGTAAATCTGAAAGAGTTTTTTCAGTCGAGTGAGGAGACACACAACAATCTTCAAATAAATCAAAGTTGTGTAGAAAGCAGAAGATTGTTGTCTTAAATTGTGTCATGCATGATTTCTGGGCTCAATTCAATAACAAACATAGGTGTTTGCAGCCATTTCAAACGTTTCAGGGCATGTGATACATTTCTAGGAGGCTACAAACTTGACACAGGTACTACAGCAGACCAAGCTTTTCTGGAGACATATCTGGGGATGGGCTGGCAAGATGAGCAGCCTTTGAGCACAGCAAAAATTGCCTGGCTTCCCAAAGCCTCTGCCAGCCAGAGGAAACATCCCTAAATTAGTTGGCATTCTTCCCCTCTCTTACCTACAGGTACGTAGGGTTTACTGGGAAACAAGTGAAGCCTGTGGCCCTAAAGCCTGCTGGTGGGTCATCAGGCATGGCCACCCAGCCATGGACTCCAGAATGCTCAGAGCATCTCCAGCATCCAAACTGTTGCTGTTGCATGTGGATTGACAGGGATGAAATGCCTTCAGCAGCCCTTGTTCATTACTAGGCATTAACAGAGATGCAAGATGTGACTCTGCGGTGCAAGAATTTCCCCCACAGCTGATACAGAATGGTTTGGGTTGGAAGGGAATTTAAAGATCATCTCATCCCAACCCCCTTGCCATGGGCAGGGACCTTCCACTAGGCCAGGTTTCCCAGGGCCCCATCCCAACCTGGCTTTGAACACTGCCAGGGATGGAGACTAAGCCCAGCTGAGAGGAGGGGCTGCAGTGCCACGTGGACTGGTGTGAGGGGGAACACTACAAATGTGTTCCTTACTCATTGGATGGCTGCAGTCTGAGGATGAGAAATCAATATATAGAAAAGGAGAATTAGATAGGACTGTTAAGGACAGCTGCTGCTTATAGGGAGCAGAAGCGCCAACCTACCCTAAAATTTCCATCTCCTGTTCCAACATTTCTTTAGTTTTTTGTGTTAACTCTCTTTCTTCCTCCTCCATTCTAACCTACAAGAAGAACAAGATGATTTGAATACAGCTTTAAAAGAATATTTTCCTTGAGCTGGACAAAAAAGGAAAACCCATTCTGCTTTTAGAGAAAGAAGTAATCCACTTTAAGTGGCCTTAGTTCAAAACTAAGCTTTGCTTATGATGTTATAGGAATACATTTCTTTCTCTGCATTCTCATAATTCAAGCCAAAACCTTGATGAGGAAAGGCAAAAAGGAAGAATTTCTTTGAACTTCAGAGGCATGCCAGCACCTCTGGATTAACAGGGGTTTTTGTGGTCTGTGAAGCTCTTGAGAGGTAATTGGTCAAAGCCCATGACGAGTTTCTGGCAAGCAGTGATGGCTGGGGAGGGTGTTGGTGGCTCAACAGGTGGGGCAGCCTCAGCAGGAAACACCAGGGAGAGGTAGAAAGATGTCATGAAGAGACTGTTCAACATATGGTTACAGACAACAGTTGCTGATGGTTAAAAAAACTGTTAAAAACCCAACCTTCCTTATACCTCTCAAGACAGCAACATATTTCCTTTAAAAGCAGTAATAGGCTGTCTCCTTTCCTTCTCACTGCCGGGAGCCTCATGCTGTGTGTGGTTCCTGGAGCTGGGTTTGGCACCCCAAAACACCCTGCTTGCTGAGCCATGCCTGCCTCCCCTTGTGGGGACGCCTCCAGTCTCATGTAGATGGAAAGCCCTGAGGGGAAAAAGGGGTTGAAACAGAGGCAGAAATTCAATGTTGTGCAGCCCCTTGGAGGCTGCCTGTGGGCAACAATAAGCCTTGTGATGGACCCTGCAAAGAGCTTTACTTGTTGCAGAAACAGCAAACATTTCTCGAGGCTCACAAAATATCAGAAAAAGGCCCTTCCATCAGGTTGCAAAGTCAGCATGTCCACCACTATTCATGCAAAAAGGTGACTTAATTTTTCCTCTGTTTCTTCACTATCTAATTGGTGCATAAAACCCTCCAGCAATTCTGTTTTAAGGTATTATTTAGTAACTCTGGCATGAAATGCTGAGAGGAAAAGTGCCTAGATTAGCTGAAGTAGCATGTGAGACTGAAAAGGCATCTAGATCTTCTGTATATTTAATGTTTCAATCAGAAATACAGTCTCCATGCTACATTTTAAAGACAGAGAAGCTCTAATCTTTGCAATGTGGCCTGAAGTTCACAGTACCAAAAAAAAAAAGAAAAAAAAAAAGAAAAAAATTTGGGAAGACTATCATAACCACTTAATTAGCTGCTAGATCAGCCACCGTAGCAGGGCAGGATTTATTTGGGAGATAAATGGGTTTTCAGGTTTCTGTCTTGCAGTATTATGATTCTCATCATGAGATAAAACAAGTAAAATAACTCAGAGTAAAATATCAAATAGGTTTTGCACAATGGGTGGTTTTCCCTCCTCTTACCATTTTCACTTGTCTCTACCCACTCTCCTGTTTAGTGGAAGCTCAGGACTTTTCAAAACTTTTCAATTCTGATATCAAAACTAAAAATTCATCACAGAAATATTTGTGAAATAAAAATCTCTAGCAAGTTTTAATGTTTCTGGTATGAGTGGTAAGTCTCAGAGTATACTGAGGAAATATTTGTGCCTCATGAACTGCCTTCCTTTAAACTGTAGGAAGTACAAGAGGAAAGCTGGAATGGAGACCATAGCACCTGAATTTTCCACCTGTCACTGTTATGAGGTAGCAAGAGGTGGGTGTGCTGTTAGTGATTGCCCCAGAGCCATGACCACCCCCTGCACTTTGCATGTCTGAGCTGACACCTGATGTAGCAGCCCTTCATCCATCGCAGCTAGAGCCAGAGCAAGGCTGTGATCCAGGTGCACTTCCCACCTGATTAGCCTCATGTGAGATGTCACCTGCTGTGCCCATGGTGTGAATGTCATCCTTTAAAGGCAAGTACAGAAAGACCAGCCTGTCCTGTAAATTATCCTGCAGCCTTTCTGCCTCCCTGAATACTTTGGTTGCTGCAGTGTATTTTTCTCCGCATGCTGCAACTGCTCTGCTCCCCTCAGATGCCGCAGCTGCATCAGTAAGTCCTGCAATCTTTCTGGGCTGGGTTCATTTCTGCACGGTACCCCTTGCAATGACCTTGAAAAGCAGCAAGGTAGTCGTGCTGCAGTGAAAGGTTATGTGCTCACCCACCTAGGAAACAAAGCAGTCCGATTGCCTCCTGAAGGCAGCCTTGATGTAGATGCAGCAGGAGGAGAAGGCCTCACCTTTCAAATATTTCCACTGTCAGCATACAAATTTATGATAAACCAAGAGGAGTACACAGATCTATTTCAGCATTATGTGATTGGAGGATTTGAACCAAGTGAAAGAATCATATGGAATAATAACATTTCAGTGTAACATAGAATGTCAATATTTAGCTTTGGTGACTAAATAGGTCAAGTCAATGACTTGGCTTTATCTTTAAACTAAGAGCTTTCTTTCAAGTCCATTCCCTAAACTGCTATTTAAAGTGTAAATACACAAGTTGCTTTCCTTTTTTCTTCCCTTTTTCTGTTTTAACTCAAGATATCTGTAACACTTTTGTGTGGTGTTAGGATGGTTTTTTTTTCCCAATCTCACCATGTTTCTAAACAACCCAATGTGCTTAAGAACAGTCACATAGCAAACTGAACAACAATGAACCAAAAATGTACTTAGTCCCATGTCCTGCCTCCTTACCTCAGATCAAACGCAGATCCCTACAGAAGAGGATATGTATCAATGCTCCAAGGGTTCCATCCTCCACCAATGTGCAGCTGGAGGGTTTCAAATGTTTTGTATTGCATACTTTGCAGTGGAGAAGGGTGTCATTATTGGCATTTTTCTTTCACTGGAAATGCTTTCCAATGCTGTCCTTTGCACAAACCACATTTTTTCTTCATTTATTATTTGCTGTAATCTTCACTTGAAAAGGAAAATAAGTTTCCTAAAGAATATTTTGGCCAGAGCTAACAAAAAATTGAAAAATCTCAAATGAGATTTCACAGATCTGATGAATATTTTCTTCACTCACAGACTTGAGGGTCTCTCATACATTTACTCAGCACAAGCTCCTATGTTTCAGTACTCTTGGTACTTCAGACTGAGAAATAGAGCTAGAAATATCTTTACCTTCTTCTAATCTGCAGCTGCTGTCTCAGATGTTAATCCAAGACACCTGGTCTGGTTGTCCTGACTTCACAGTCATTATTTCTATCAACACTCTCACAATTTTCTAAGCCTACTTTTCAAAATGCTGAAGAAATTACTTGCTGGCAAGATATGGTTAAGCAGGGACAGTGCTGGTAATTTAGGAAATCTGTACTTCTCAGTGCAGCAGCTAAATTTGGATCTCAAATAATTAAGAAATTACAGAACCCTCTAAAATGCACAGAATTCTTCAAGCTCCCATCAGCTTGTTCTCAGCTGGAAGGAACCCTGTTTCTAGCAGAAATCTCCTTTACTACATAATTTTTTAAATTTCAGATTTGTAAGACTGCATTTGTGACAGATCCCTGACTGCACAGGGAGAAGCAGCAGTTAAACAATCACTTTGTTTCGCTCTGGACTCTGGGGTGTATTTTGGAGCAGGCTGGGGTAGATGAACAACTTTGATGAACACAAGGATGCTGTAAGCCCATGTCAGCAGGTACGAGCACAGGCAGAAAATGACAGCCATTAATACAGCACTGGCTGTTAAACTCTAAATGAGCCTGAATGCTGTTCTTTGAAATGAATCTATTTCCTTTTTCCCCAAAGTGTAAAAGGTCCCTGTGCCTAAAGAAAAGGAGGGACGCTGACACTGTCAGAAGACAGCTGTTATTTGTAGGGAAGGCTTTTGCCTCATCTTCCCTTTCCATTAATCAAGCCAATTTTATGGAGGGGTCAGGAAAGGCTAGTGATCCAGCTTCTTCACTGCAGGGAGACAGCAGTTCTTGATGGAAAAAAAGCACATTGTGTTGTCTGAAAGAATTTGTGGGTTTGAAATTTTTTGCTTATCATTGTTTGTAATTTACAAAAGGCCAAAGCATTTCAGTGGCTTTTTTTGCACAGTGAGTTTCTGTATTACACTTCAAAGTAAACTGGCTTTTCCAAATTTCTCTTAATAAAAATCTTCAAAGTAGGTCTAAAGAAAAGAAGATCAAATACCGAAATATCTTTCAGAATAGTATGATTTTTTTTTTTTTCTGGAAGAGATTTAGTTTTAAATCCTGTTAAAATTGAAATAGAGTCTCATGTATGTTTTACGAGATGGAAGGCAATGTTGCTTCTTCCTCCTGGCTACCAGTTCAGAAATTTACACAGCTCCAAAATAATGCTATTTGGCCTCTTTCCCCTGGAAACTTTAGAAAGGACACTGTAGCTCTGAACATGTGTTCACATTAGCATGAGAGCAGAGGGGGACCTTTTTTGGAAGTGATTTTATCTCTTCAATGTCTTTGATGTCTGCCTGGGAAGCACACAGCCACACACAAAATACTGTAGTGATGCCTGGTAGTGTTCAGGACCAACTACAAGAATTGTAGTCATTGTCATGGCATCACAAGTGACTGGTGGATGTTGTGCATTCACACAAATGAAATTGTGACATGGATTATCTAAAGGGCCCCTCACAACTGAGATGTTTAGCTTCATAATTCTGCGCGTGAATCTCCTTTTCTTTTTCCTTCCTCCCGCGGGTGTGCCTCACAAAAATGAACACAAAAATAAATTCCCAAGAGACAAGAATACAGTATCGTCTCCATGTCTCCTAAAGATGAGCATATGGTTTTGTTCTGCACCTTGAAATCTGCTTCACACTCTCAGCCTGACTCCACAGACCCTAACTCACTTTGTGAATGGTTCTATAAACTCAAACTTGTTTCTTTATTGCTGGAGAAGTAGTGAAGTTGGGACAAAAAAAGCCAGAGAATTTGAAGGTAAGGCAAACACGCTGTTCATTCAGAGCCAGCTGCTGCTGAGATGAAGGGTGGGTGCCTTGGTGTGCAGTTGTCACCTTGGTCCCTCTGCATCCCGCATTTATCGCTTCTCCTGCCAGCAGGTCTCTGTGTCACTGCAAAGCTCCCTCCTCCCTCAGCCTCTGTATGTTTCATTTGCTGTTGTAAGCACCAGGTTTCCAAAGTGCAATCTTTAGGAAGGGGCCCTTCTTCCCACACACATCTTTTCTACTGTTAAAAGCATATAGGTGTTCCCCACAGCCATTTTGAAATTCCTTTCTCACACACAAGAAAGATGAGGAAGTACTCATTTTTTTCTTGGCTTTGCCACAAATCAGTGGAAGTGGTTATTGCTGCCTGACAGGGCAATTGAATGAAGATGTTTTTCAGAAGTGGCACTATAAAGGACATTGACCATTGATATAAACTACTTCTTAATAGCTTTCTCTGGGTTCCTGTATCAAGACTGTGCCAAACAGCAAAGATCTCACATTACAACCAAAAATCAGCAAGGGGGATAATGTTCTATTTCAATTCTCCTGGTAAACACAACTAAAGAGAGAAGAGTGATAGAATAATGAGGTTTGGAATCTAAGTGATTTTTAAGATAGGACCTGTGGTAATAAATTAGCTCAGATACAAAATTAAAGAGCAGTGATACTGGAAATCATTCTTATGTTGAAGGACTGCACAATTTCAGCAGACACACTTAGACCTGTAAATAACTTACTGGAAAACTGCTGTGAAGGTGGCTTTCTTAGAGGGGCATGATTAGTTTTGTTATAATAAAGATAATTAAAAAGGCTATGGTATGATGACCTGAGACAGGTTTACCTGCTAGGGATGATTATAGCCTATTTCATGTAGGAAAGCAGGGTTTATGACTCCTGCTATCAGTCTGAAGGCCCAGTCTCTGGGTGTCACCCTGACAATAAATTCTGAAAACATCACTTGACTTCAGCCAAATTAGACAGAGGAGCAGAGCTCTCAAATACACACCTTTCATATTCCATGAAAACCTGCACCATCAAAAGAGAAGAATATGTGTTCTTCACCTATGAAAACTCAGCAGGATGAACATGTCCTTTCCTAATCACTAGCAAGCTCAGCCACAAGTCACAAAGCTGTGCAAATAAGGTTTCATTCATGGTGCTGCTGTCAGCAATATTTGTTTATCTAAACAAGCATGTGTGATGAGACATTCTGTAGGAGTCTTGGGGGCTGGGTGACATTCATGAGCAATCAGCTTCTCAATGAAGCTGGAATGTTTGGGCCTACGATTAAGGTGTAAAATCAAGGAACAGAAAGTGAAATTTCATCAACATGTCAGCGTGCGTGCTCAGGGGGCAAGACAGGCACTTCATTTTCACCTCTATATTTTGTCTCCATACCCAGAAAATGGACACAGTCATTCAAGCAGAAAGAAGAATTTGCAATAAATGATGTATTTGACTTTGTTCCCTCTGACTTACAAAAAGGGAGACCACAGTTTTCACTTTGGTGCAGCGTGTATCCTCCAGGATACTTCCTTTGGTCACCCTGTCACCTTCTAACAGTTCCTACAAGAGGGAGAAAAATGAACAAAATGTTTTACCCAGAATGATTTGAGCAATTAAAGTCAAGTTTGTCTATCTATTATAAGGCTCATGCTCAACCACTAACACTCCATAGACAGGAGGTAACTCTGAACCCCAAAATACCTTGTTCAAAGAGGAGGTTCTATTTGTGTCTCCAATAAACCTGTTTAAAGATTATTTCACAGATTGCCATAAGCAACTTAATTAAATTTTGGTTAATAATCAAAAGTAGTCACTTCGATAGAGATGTCAATAATTATTTAATTAATTACACATTAATATTACATGCTGATTAAATGCCTAACACCATCTCCTGATTTACCATGCTAACAAGCAATAAGTGAATAATCAAGTTAGTTATGAAACTTCAGGCCCATCTAACATTCTGGACATGTAGTCTTGCTTTCTCTTTAAAAATCAACTCTGGGATCACACTATCCAGTGATCACACATCATCAATGTAATTATGCTGAAACAGAAAATTACCTTTTGACCTTACATTCAGCTATTTAAGATATATTTTTGGAATTTAAAGGATACATCTTCATTTATGCTTTTTATGCATCAATAATATTTTTATCTGCTTCTGCAGTGTATTAGACAATACGGGTTCTCAAAATCACCCATAAAAAAAGACCCTGATTTATTTACTCTGTTAAATTTGGCCAGCCTGGTTCTTTTTGTTTCTGTTGAGCAGCTGAAGGGGCAGAGGCTTGTTTTCTCCACACCTTGACTTTCAGCACTACAGCCCCACTCCTTTTTTTGTCAACCAATGCCACAGCTGTGTTGATTTCTGCTGAATTCCTGGAAAAGTTTCCTCCTGCAAGCAGAAGACTCTACCTGCCAGTGGAAAGGAGCTATGGCATAAGAAAACACCTCTACAAATCAAATTGTTGACTAATCCCAGTGCACCAGGCAGTACAAATGCTGGCTGCTCCAGAACAGGGAGAAAGCCTAAATTTTAATGGTAATGAAGGTGGGCAGAGAAGAATAAATACTGTCAGAGACTGCTAATTATGAAAAGAGATGGATGGCTTCTGTAAATCAGCGTGCTGTGGGGAGAGAGTCTTGAGACAGATTAAGTTATTATTCATACTGGGGCTGTTCAAATAAATCAATGGAAATTCCATCAGCAGCAGGTTCCATTTTTGTTTCGCTTCTTGATTTATGGGTTATGCCTTTGGTCTTTTTATCAGAATCCCCTTCTGCTTTATTCCTAACAGGTATGTATAATCTAATCTGAAGCCACCAGACATCTTCTTGTGCAAAAAGATTTTCATAAACAGCCTAGTAACAGGAGAATTCACAGGGCAAGATGCTTTTTATGTTTCAAATCCTTCAAAGTACTTTATTGCACTGCTCTTTACTTACATTCCTCACCAGAAAAACACGAGGATTAAAGTAGTAATTTATTCCATGTTGTTTAGCCTAGTCTTCTAATGAAACAGTATCAATGTAGTCAATACATTGGCTGTGTTACTTGGCCCTTCCACAGCAGATTGTTTATATTTTTTCACCAGTTTCAAGCAAATTTAGAGAAGGATAAAGATCCCAGGGACACTGAGTTCCTAATGGGATGAAAATAGGCAATTGGGCAGAAGATCCCACATGTCCTTTTGAGGAAAGTACGGCATCTCTAGCACAGGTACATTATGAATAGTGTGAAATCCAAGTGGAAAACAACCAAGGACCCAGCTTTTAAGCTCTGACATTTGTAAGTTTCCTTGCTTGTTTATTTAGATGACAATTTCTCTGTAATGGTGCTAATCTTTCTGGGTTGGTGTTCAGGAGCTTGTGTGTCACAAGAGTCCCTATGCATTGCCAAAGTTGAATCAATAAATGGCCCAAGGCATGTGATCAGGAAGGCCAAGCACATTGTACCTCATCTTTAACCTCTGCTTCAATTTATTATTATGTAACCCTATTTACCCCACCAGGAATGTGTCAGCGTCTAAATATAGATACCACTCTGAAGTCTCAGTGGGTAGTTATGTCTGCCAGCATCTCTAACAACGGCCCAGATTCAGGGGACAAAAACACAGGCTGTAGTCAACAGATGAATGCCCAGGCAGTGGCTGGAGAGCACAACAGCACATGGAAAGGAGAAGCATTTCAATGATGAGGTGAACTGTTTGAGAGAGGGCAACCAGCCACCTTCATTGAATGGACAGGCTTAAGTTAGCAGTAATGGGGCACAAACTCCTTTGAATAATAAGAGCAAGTTCATGGGCTGGGCAATGACTCCAAGCAATGAGAGAAATGGTTAAGGGCCAGCTCACATCTCTAGAGACCTGGATTATCAGGCACCTGCCTGATGAATGTGTACTTAAATGGGTTGAATTTTACCTGTTCACAACAGTTTAAAATCACCTCTGACTACACTGTAGGAGCAATGATGCAGACAATAGTGAAACTGGATGGAAAACATTTATCTTTTCCTGTCTCTTACTTTCTTGACAGAGCCATTCATACTATTCAAAGACACTGACATATCATGTGTGCTGTTACTAAGTGCCCACTTGCTTTGCATTTGTAAAAAATTGTTTTCAAAATTTTGGCAGCCTGGCATAGTGTGTTTAGATGTTCTGATCCCAGCAGATCCTGATCCCAGCAGAGTGTTTGCAAATCCAGTAATTGTGTATCATTACCTCCTTTTGTTGCTGATGCTGCTGCCTGTGCCTTCATTTACCTGTGGCTCTGGACCACTCACTGTTAGAGAGGGCTATCTTTAATGCTCTTCTCTCCAATGGTTTGTTTGAAGCAACACACATACATCTTAGAGTCTTGCAAGCAAAGCAGCATGCCACAGAGCTTAATTAAAGAGGAAATAAAAAAAAGGAGTCTTTCCCCAGCAAGCTGGGGGAGTTGCATACTGCTGAAGCTGATGGGACAAGACTGATTGTCTGATGTTACCACACAGAAAACGGGAGCTTATGACAGAGGTGAGAGAGCTGTATTTCATTAGGGAGAGCACCATTGAAAAGGACATTCACTCATAATCTACTCAGTTTTTGGTTTTTTTTATTATTTCAGTATCCAGCAGTGTTTTAAGGCAATTCCCATCCTACCTCCCGCTGTAAGCTTGGAAGTAAAAGAAGCCAGCTTTATACATCAAAGCTACACTAATGGCCCCTTTTCTCTCCCATGAACCATTAGCATGGGATCAGCAATACTGACAGGTCATGGCTGTGCTATTTCCATCAAACATCAGACCTGTGCTGGAAATGATGGCAGTATCACATCCAATTAGTCTAGAAAAGGCACTGGGATATGTCTTCCAGGTGATTACTCCTGACAGCCAGGTCCACCATTTCCCATTTTCTAGAGGTGCCTAGTCCAGGATTAGTAGTCACTGTTTCAAAGCCTTCAGGACTCTCTTTGCTCTCTTTAAAGGCACAAAGCAGCTTCCTGTGGGATTTTTATGGTTGTTCAAGACAGTTTGCAATCAGCCAATGACAATAGAGGCAAGTCTGTGGGAGTTTTTCTTTCTCTCCAAAGCAGCAAAGCACTTCATAACCACATCATTTTTGCTGAACAGAATGCCATCATGCATCTCCAATAAATGCTGAAAATCATTCTGTACCTGCTGGGGACTGTGCTTTTAAGCCAGAGGCTGCACACCCAGGGAGTGCTGGCTGTACAAGCCAGTTGTGCCAGAGGATTGGTCCCTGTGCCCACATCAAGAGGCAGCTCTCAGCAGAGATCCCTGTGGGCATTATCTGGGATCATTCACAATGGTATTCTGGAAAGGGGATTCTCTCTTTTGCAAGCTTCCTTATGCCAACATCAGCTTTTTGGGATGTCATCCCCAAGAGTGTGAGGCTGTGCTCTATTTTCTTTGCTGCTCAGCCATGTGGAAGGGACAGTGAGAGTTAGGTTTAGGTGATCCAGCTGGTGAACCTAAAAGGAGCCTGGGACCTCTGCATGTGATCCAAGGACAATTGCACTGCCATGTGGAGGGGCTCTGCCTTCCTATGTGGTACTTACCTGACAAGCTCCATACTCCTCTGTCTCTGCAGCAATGTTATGGGATTGAGGCCACACAGGCTGTGCAGATCAGGGCCTTTCCTGCAAGGACACCTCACTGCAAGGACACCCCATTACCAGGATGCACAAAATGGGCTGGCAGCCTAAACCCCAGCTGAGCTCAGGCTGTCTCCAAGAGAGGTTTGGAGGCACAGTAACCCAGTTCCTGCTGCACTGTGCACTCAAAGCTAAAGAGAACTTTGGTGACTGGACTTCTGTGATGCCACAAGCACCAGCACAAAGGCTGTACCTGAGGAGAATGATAGTATTTCACAGCAGCCTTTAAGGTGTAGTTATATGTAACTCATTCTTCTTCCTAGGAGGAAGAACAGGTTGTGCCTCAAGGTGGGTGGCTAATCATTTTCCTTAGATGACAGTAAGTTTGCTGACCAGAACATGCACAGAAATACTCAGATGGGTCCTCTGCTCTGCCAGAAATGCCATTCTCTCTGTCCAGGGTTGCCTTCCTGCTCTGCCTACCCAAATCCCCACCTTAATGGTGCATAAATTGGAGTTAAATCTTTCTCTTGACATGAGGCACCAAAGGGAAGATCTCTCCCTCTCCTCGCTATGCCTTACAGGGATGTTTTCCCATACTCATGTGTTACCCACACAAGCCAGATAATTATACAGAAGCTTCACCTCCAGCCCACTGTGGCCTTGTGGATTAATAGTCCATGTGTTTTTTTCTCATGTTTCTTTCAGCTAATCAAGAATCTCCGGTTTTGTATCATTTCACAAATATAAGCCCTTTCCCTGGGATCGTTTCAGCTGCATAACAATGACCTGTAAGTGCCATTTCCAATATCCAGTTGACCTTCAAGGTAAATTGTGTTTTGCATTTGTCTTACACACTTTCATAGAAACTTAATCCACTGTCTAACATAAATGATCATTTCCAAAGAACATAATGGTTCTGAGTGCAGACAATAACTGGCTGCAATTTGCTTCATGAGCAGTTTTATTTACATCAACAGCATAAGAGCTAAATTGAAAGATCTGCTCTTTGACTGTGGTTGTATTTGTGCTAATGCCAAAAGTATGTTCAACTTCAAGAAATCAATTCACCTTTGATTTAGCCCTCTGTATTATTAACACAAGAATAATACAGAATATAGATTTCCTGCCCAAATGAAATTAATGAATGTCCGTCTTCATGCCGAGGCAAGCACCACCCAAATTATTGAGAAATGGCCCCCTCAGAAGGGCTGTGGTTGGGGTTCACACAGATGGAGCCAGCTCGAGATAACTGCTCAAGTGCCCTGTGGTGCCTTCTTGTGTGGCTACTGGATGGTCTTCATTGCATGCTAAAGGTAGCCCTGAGGCAGCTCTACTGTCAGAGCCAGCTGCCACACAGACTGTGAGTGTCCCAGTAAATCTTAAATGTGCTGGAGTACATTACCTGGAGCAGGCTGTGTGTGACACAGCCATGATGCCAGCATTGGGAAGGAATTATCAAACTTGCTGCCTTTCAAAATGCTGGAGGTCACTTTTCCAGAACAATGCAAACAAAGCCACTAGGCTGGATGGTGTAAGCAGGTTACTCAAGAAGATGAGTACATGCCTGACATGAAGATGGGGTAGAATGTCTCAGGCACACAGTTCTCTAAATTCTCCATTCCTGGGTGGGACTTCATGGTTGCAGAGAAAAATTATCTTGATGCCAAATACACTAATTTTTAGAAAATATTCTTCTTTAAATACTCTCTTTCTCCCCCCACCCTCCCCCCCACCAGTCAAAAGGATAAATCATAGGATGTTGCACAGAGATTAAGGGAGAAAGTTGGTCATTCTATTTGCACAAAATTACTGCATGGGAAACCCCAGGTACTCCTAGTCCCAAAGAGCTTGCAAATTACATAGGAAATGCACAGCATGTAGATAGGAAATCATCATAAAAGCTTTGTAGATTATCCAAGAAGGAAGAGCACAATGTCCATTTTATGAGTGACAAATGGAAGCCAAGAAAGGCTAAATGAGTTTTTCACAGTCTTTAGATAAGTATGTCATAAAGCATTCTAGCTGCTAATCTGATATATTATGAGGAGTCCTTTGCTGTGAGTCAGAAGCCAGTAATGGTGGAGATGTTGAATTTAGGAGCCATTCCAGTATATTCCCACTGAAAATTTAGTAGAGATGAGGGAATCATGTAGCAACTTACATTTAGATTTTGCTATGCTGAAAGTCTATGAAGAAATAAGTCCAGACAAAGTCAGTCTAAATGGGACATGACAATTTGCCAGCTGACACCATTGCTAGCAAAGCACTAAAGAAATAATAAGCGCCTCCAGGTCAGAAAAAACAGCTTTCATTGTGAAGGCTGAGAAATGGAGAGGAAGGCTGTCTCAAGTGCTCTAGCAGCCCCTTGGACTGGCACCAGGAAGACTTAAGACTTTGCAAGTACTCTTTGACCTCCTTCAAGTGGAGTGATTGAGAGCTGGTGGCAGTGGTGTGAAGGTGACACGCAGCACAAAGGAAAGCAAGAGAAGGAGCTCTGTGCAGCAGTGATATTTGCACATACAGTCATGGCCTGATGTACAGCCTTACTTACTGATGCCTCTTGTGTTCTGGAAAAGAACAGTAGAAATAACTGTTACTAAAAATGAATATACCTTAATTCAATATTGGCCTAATAAAAAAGTATAGGAAAAATATGTTATTGAGTTTCTTTTTCTTTTTTCTCCAGAAAGTATATAAATAGTCATAAAAATGTCAGCAGAAGAGAGGGAGGTGAAGGAATAAAAATAAAGCATCTGGTGATCACAGGAAGTTTATAACCGGAACTCCAAGATGTTCTGCTGTTATCTTGAAGACTGGTTTGTACCACACCAAGGAATACAACCCAGAGAGACCCCAGAGCCAGTGGCAGCAAAGAGGCAGCCTGTCAGACTGTCCATAGCCCCATGCTAACACAAGGCTGAGGCAGAAGATGCTGCTACAGCACAAGTCAGCTCAGCAATCCATTGTCCTCAGGAAAGCAACCATGGCACAAGCAGGTACAGTAAAGGCGGAAGGGAAGGACAGATGCAGCAAGGAAGCAAGAAGGAGCCTTCAAAAAGTGGGGGAAGGTAGTGGGGAAAGAGCTTAGGAGCACCCCCATCAGGTCAGAAGCCTCCCAGCTGTTTGCCTGGAAGGTGGCAGGGAGCAGAAGCAGGCAACCTGGCTGGGTGGGCACAGTGCAGGGTCACCACCCCAGGGCTGCAGGCTAGCAAGGAGCAGCTCTGCCATGGGGTGGGAGTGACAAGGAGAAGATGCCCAAGGCTTAAAGGGAGATGACCATCCCACCAGGTCTTTTTTCCATGTTTAAAAGGTTCCTGAGTCGCATGAGCCCTCCCTGGAGGAGAGGGCAGGTGCGGGTAAGCAGCACATAGTCATGGCAGTCCTTCTCCATCTGGGTTTTAGCATGGAATGCTAAGCCACTACCTGCTTTATTTCTAAAGACTGTTATGCTTTTCATTGCTCACACCCCTTCATATTTATTTCAGAGAAATATTTTACCATTACAACTTTCTCTTTTTGTAATATGTTTAAAATTTTGCTTCTAAACCAAAAAGGTAAACACTGTCTGGCTTCTTCAACTACCATTTCTATTATTATTTTTTAGATCAGCTCTATTGTCAATTAGCCGCTCTTCTGATGCGAGGATTCTGACAGCAAGAGTAGGAGAGATTTGCAACAAATTACTCCAATTTTAAAACTGAAAAACACAGCGGGAGAAAGCAGTGTCCATAATATTGAAGCCCACTTCAGTTCAGTCCAGGATGGTAATCACAGTCCCACAGAGGGGAGGAAGATGTGTGTCCTACCATTGTAATGGGGCATTATGCTGTCAGACACTGAATAGGTATTACCATAGAGGGACTTTTCCTTCATCAAGCCCTCAATTTAAAGGGCTCTGCTGTATCAAGAAGTGCTGTTCATATATCAGCAATGCTGCATGACTTAGACATTAGATGATATCAAATCCATTAAGGAGTATAGTTTAATAATCTGCATCCCTTCACTTCCCCTTGTATTTATTGCCACAGTATGCAGTAAATGCAAGGCATTTCATGGCTAACAAGATTCACAAAGATTGAAGATGGTTTTATTTTGCTGGTTTCACACAGTTCATAATGGGACCCTCAGCACAGCGTGAGGTTCACAGAGCTGGGCTCGTTCCAGGAGGAAAATAGTAAATGTGTAATAGGTTTATAATCTGTGAGACACAGCTCAAGTGCCCTGCTTTCACCAAATGGGTCCTGGAAAACTTTCCTTTTATTGCTGTTCAGGCACACACTTATACATACGGTTTATTAAATATTTTTGCATCTTGTTAAATTACATTAAAGTGAGGGAACCAGAAAACGTCCTGTGCCTGCAGAAGGTTTAATCAGAGATGCATCTTGGTCTATCCACCAGCAAAAGACAGTCGGAACCCCAAAAATCTTATGACTAAAAGCTGTTGCAGTTAAGTATTTTTCAGCTTTGTTTACATCTCCTCACAACTACTTATTTGTATAATGTACAGCACTTTTTGAGCCTTAGCTCAAAAAGCTTTAAGTGAGTAAGGATGAAGGAATAGGAGGAGAATAGTTTCCTTCACACACACACCTGCCTGAGCAGTGCAACTTCAGAAAAAAAGAGAGGACTGGTAGACAAATCCCTGCTTGCTTCCCGGCTCCATAGTTACCTCTGAGTAACTACTGGCATCATCAGTGTTACTCACAACTTTGCACCCATCTGACTGGAACACAGCACAAATTGCTGATCACTCCCTGCTGAGCTGGATTTGGTTAGGTGTCCATCAGGAGAAAGCCTCCATCCCACTGGAGCCATCAGCATCTCTGTTTCAAGCCAGCTCCTGGCAAAAGCAACTTGGAGCAGGTGGCCAGTGGGTCCCTCTGAGAGGCCAACATCTGCAGGTCAGCTGCAGCTGCCATGGCTATTCCAAGAGCTGTAAAGCTGGGGATGCTCCTTCTCAGCCAAGTCATGCAATAAATACATTCAGGGGGTTGTTTTGCCACCTGTTCCCATTTCCTAACCTTCAGCAGTGACATTCAAAAGAAGTTTGCTATTCCCCCACAAAAACCTTAATAAATAACTCACTGAGCTTTGCTGCCAATAAATGGAGCATTGTTGACATAGAAGCCCAGACCAGCAGGGAGAACAGGAGGTGTGTGTTCTAATCACTGCACTTTACCCACCAACCAAACATGGCTGGGGCTGGTATTTGGCCCTCCCTCCTTGGTGAGAGTTTCTAAAGAGAAAGGGCAGTTGCAAGCTTTCTTCTGAGCTGAAATGTTAAAGCTAAAAAAGAAAAAAATCAGTCAATCATAAAGTAGTGGGGATAATCAAGGTGAAGAAGCCTCTTCAGCTACTGTGGCCATCTTCCCTGAAAATCCAGCCAGCAGGTTTGACTTCTGCATTTAAACATTTCCTCAGCATAACAACATGCCCAAAATCTGGCACCAAAGGTATTTTAGCACACAAAAACCTCCACAGTAAACCATTGCAGCAGGTACTTCCCTCCAATTTTATGCTGAGCCAGATCACAGAGAGGGTGAATGCAGCACCGTCTATCCAGCCAGCCATCCATCCATCCATCCATCCATCCATCCATCCATCCATCCATCCATCCATACATTTCCAACTGCCACAAACCAAGCCAAACAAGATAGATACATTTTCCTTAGAAAATATCCCATCCCACTCAGCAGCTTCCTAATTCTTACTGGCTGTATCTGAATGCTGTTTCTCAGGAGCGCCCATCCAGACAGAGCTGTTTGCCTCAGCACTCAAAGCCTTTCCTATCTGCAGTTATTTCAGTGGCTGCACCTTCATGACAGGGCTGATAAATTCAATTCTGATTGCAGAGGGACTGGGTGACAGCTGAAAACAAAAAGTACAAGCAATCCTGACAGTGCCTCAATTCAAAGAAAAGAAAAGGCAAGGTAGGAAAATGTTCTTGAGGCAATCTGGTGAAAAGGAGCTGCTGCTAAGCCACTGCATTGACTGGGGTTTCCAGAGGTCACTCCCATCCTCCCTCTTTCTGCAGCCTCTCATAGATCATCTGTGGCTCAGACAGCACAGGCTTTATTGGGCTCCCCACCCATCTCAACAAAACTTGATTATATATGTATTTTCCTTTTCAGGACATTTCCTCTCCTTATTCTCTTTGTTATCTATTCTCTCTTTCTTCTCAAGATGGATCAAAGTGTTCTACCATCATTGGCAACTCTTATCCCAGGAACATGTGAAACCAATCCCCCCAGAACCTCATAAACATCACTGAAATCTTTCCTTGCTGGTCTGCTTTAACAGTGACCTGCACTATGGTATCCTGCAGCCAAGGTTAATGAGAACAGTGGCATACAAAGCAACACTATTGCTTATTTGTTATTAATACCAGCAAGACAGGAGTATTTAGCTGTCATAACATGGAAAATAGAAAAATGGCTATTACCTTGCTCATGCTAACTCTCCTACTCACACCTTTTCGTAGCCAGCCCTGTTACTGCTTTATAGCATGTTTAAACATTAGTGGAAAAAATAATATCTGTAGACATGTCAGCTCATAGCAAAATGTCATACACATTCATATATTTCCATATATTCGTATTTGTACATATGCATGTATTTTATTAACTCACTAAAGAGTTCCCATGCATTTGCATGCCTGTAGATCAGCCCTTGGTAGGGAGGTTGCTGGCCTCCAAACCTGCAGATAGGCAAATGATGACTTGGGTTGAGTATGGAAAGGGTCACATAACATAAAGCTCAAAGTCCTTTACAAGGTAATGTCCATTCCCAACTCATAATAGTATTTTCAAATATTTTATCAACTTAGGTATTATTTAGGTATTAATAACCTATACTGATCTTATCTCACACAGTATTGAACTCTTCCTTTGCATTTTACGCACACACACACACAAACACACTTTCTGCACATGCACACACATACAAAATTATGATAAAGTTCTTTGTTGACAGCACTTGAACTACTGCTGGGTCTAGAGATAAGAACAGGCCTGAACTAGTCATCAAGTTGCCTTTCCCTCACAGTCACTCATGGGAACATAAGAATTATGACCAAAAAAGATATGCTCCTCTGAAATTCACTCAGGATTTAAAAAAAGAAATGAAAAAAATTTAAAAAAGGAAAAAACACAAAAAAACACAAAAAAACACAAAAAGAAAAAACTAAATAACTTACACAATTAAATACTGCATCCTGTGTTCACTCCTGGTTCTCAGCATTTCAGAGAACTCTTTGGAGCCCTGGGATCCTGTTGTTGTGTTGTTGCACACACACAAAAAAATGCATCAAACTGAGTGCTAATGTACTTGTTAATACAGGATTGCTGTAGGACAAAGGCGTGAAATGTTCCTTCTCTGCCCTGCTGCAGTGCTGCATCCAGGTTTGGAAACCATTCTTTGAGAAAGATCTAATCTAGCTAACTGAAAATAATTATCAGCAGAGCAAAAAGGCTCAGCAGATATCTAGAAAGTCTGACTTTATTTAGAAAGAAATTAAGTGATTTAAGTCTCCAATGACTGAAAAAGAGGGGAATTAGAATAGCAGATTTTACATGGTCTGAAGGTAGCAGCAGAGTGAGTCATAAATAAATAAATACATGTCTACTGTAGATATAAGAAGGTATTGGCTTAAAAGCAGGCAAGGAGATTTTAAGTGAGACATCAGGAAAAAGCTGGCAAGGCCCAAAATAAACTGACATCTCTCAATAGTGATTTGGGTAAACTTGATTCTGCCCTGAGCATGCATCTGGGCTAAGTGAGGTGTCACTGTCCCTTCCTCCTGTATTTTTTATTACAGAAGCTGGTACTCCTTGAATGTAGTTATGTCCTAGAAAAAAATTTCTATCCACATTTCCTGCATAAGTTACATTATTTTTTGGCAATGCCAAAAGAGACTGCCCAATTTAATAGCACTGCTTTTTGCTTTCATAGGCTGGAATTTCAAAGGGATCTTAAAGTTGCTCAATTTCCTCAGACTTTCCATGAGATTTGAAACTTCAGCTGCTTCTGATTTTGTATTTGCTAAAATAAAATTCCAGTTTCAGTGACAAAGGGATTAATATTAATGGCATCTTATCTAAGTGGCAGAGCAGTGAGAGGGCCTGCCTCTGCTCTGGTTTACTTTTTATCACAGGTGTGTCTCTGTGACTAGGAGAGGTCAAGGAGGGCCTTCCTCTGCCTGCTCTGAGGGTGTCTAGGAATGCTGGGGAGCATTCCCAGCTGCCCAACCCACTGGAGAAACAGGAAACAGAGCTGGACACTGCAGAGTGAATAGACTTAATTTCATAGCTGTCTCCGAGGTGTATAATGACTGAAAAAGGTGTACCTTTTTCACATCAGTACAAAGATCTTGGGAAAGAGATGGAGAGTGATATACAAACTATAATACAGACTCTTCCATATTATAACATAAAGCAGCAGACTGTTTTAGACCACTTGTACCTGAAATATTCTCCCCCTTAATAAACTGTGTCATTTGTTTTCTACCATTCAAAACCACCTAGAGGCATCCTCTTATGCTGAAAGAGACCTCCCTGTGCTCTTCATACAAAAAAAAGGTAATTGGCCTAAAATGCAAAGAGAGAGACACCAAAGTAAAACCTTCTTTCTGGTCTGCATAGATAGCTAGGAGAAAATGGAATGGCTTTGGGGGCAAGATCTCTTGCAGAGAAAAGAAGTTTCTGGAAGGTCACTCCCAGCAGGAGATGCATTAGAATAGCATGGCATTCAAGCACCACTGCTTATTTCCAAGGAGAGTGGCAATTTCACTTTGGTTGTCCTGGGAGATAATAACCTCTTTAAAATAGAATATTTCCCACTCATCTGTAGGGTAACCACGTGGCTTCAAGGAAAACGGACAAGCCCAAAGCAGAGGGCATCTCAGCCCTATGCAGAGAGCATCACCACCAGCAAAGGGACACAACATCTGCTGAGGTGAAGAGAATCCCTATTGCCTCTTGGCACTGGATTTTGCTCCTTCTCAGCTCTGTAGCCATAGTGATCTGAGCCTGACCCTCCACTTGGCCCCCAGGTCTTTCTTTGTGGATCCCAGGTGAAAATCATTTAGCTATCCAGTCATCAGTGACATCTTACTTGAGACCTTATTTCTGTAGCAATCAAGCTACTAAAACTATCAATATTATTAATATATTACTGTAAATACCCTGTTTCCAGGATCAAGCAGAGCTGCATATGGGTTTCTTCAGGAATAAGACACCTTCCATTGTTTTCTAAATATCCTCTTAAAACCCTCCAGGTACCTGAAGATTTTCACCCCAGTTACTTCACCCTGTAGGAGGGGCAAGATGCAAGGAGACAGAGAGAGCAGGAGAATATGGGAGAACAGTGAGAGACCAGACAGATCAAGGAAAACTGCAAAATCCAGGCACACCACCAGCCCCACTTGTGTAATCTGTGGCACTGTCAGTCCAGTGAGCCAATTAGAGTTCCTCAGCACAGCGCCTATGCATGAGCCCAAATACTTTCTTTTGTTCAAGCACTGTCAACAGAGAACTTTGCTCTGAGCTGTCCAAATATTCTATAATTAAGAAGAATTAGCAAGTGGAGAAGCAACTGCAGCAAGAAGTAAGAAGGAAGCAATTGTGCAGAATACTAAATTCCTTCCACAAGCTTTAAGTCTAAACTGACAGAACTGTGCACTTTCTCCCTCGTTAGCTTTTCTCTTCCTCCTCTTTTTTTCCCCTCCTCTTTCCTTTGGTGACAGAAGAGTGAAAAGGACACAAATCACTAACCACTAAACTGAAGCACACATCTTTTTTTTTTTCCCCTTGCTACTCTTCACAGAGCCCTTTAATCTTAAAGAAATTCTCCCTATTTCCTCTCTGGAACACTGATTTAAACCACAAGAGTCGGGAGTGGCAGGAAGCAAGCAAGCAGGGGGAATGTGGTTCTGACACCTAGAGCCTGAAAGCATAAGAAAGTAGATATCCTTTCTCTTGGAGAAAGCAGAGATTTCAGTGGCTTTCAGCCTCGAATTTGAAGTGACCGTAAGTATTCTGCAAAAAATAGGAATTTGAAAAAGTATCTTTCTTAGCCTAGATCTTCTGTTTTCTCACTTGGGGTCTATTGGCGTGTTGTGATGTTCCACTGTGTCATACTCATGTCCAGGAGCAGCTTTTTTCTTGGATTACCTCCCCTGCATCTTCCAAGCACAGTGAAAAACTGAATAACCAAGTGACAGCAGCAAGCTTACATACCTTTCCCCTCTTATAAGACTTTTCAGTATCACAGAGTCCTCAGCCCTCAGAAAAGGCTGAGAAATTCTTCTCTAGCTGTGTTTGTGCTGTTGTCTCCTGGGTCTGCTGCTCGGCACAAACAGCAGAACAGAAGATAAAACAGACAAGATGAATACTTTGGGTCTAATTCTGGGAACAGAGGCTATAGGTGGCACAAACCTACAGATCCCTCCTTAAGCATTATTTGGGTGATCATGGGACTGCCTGTTTTGTTACAGCTTACTGCTCCACCCACGAATGTGGGCAGATGAATGTAGGTCTTCTGATTTAAATCTGAAGGGATTGCTCATCTTGAAGGATGGAAGTTCTTTCAGGAACTACAAACTCCAAGCAAAGAAAATCTGTGATGTTAAGGCAGAAGCTGAAGTGGATACTTAAAAGGATTGCATCTCCATATTTTGGCACTTACTTGACCTTCCAGTCATCCTTTAGGATGATCCTTAATCCCAGGAGAGTCCACAGGCCTTTCCTAAAAATTTTGCTAGATGTGACTGAGCCAGATCAGAGCATAAGGAGAGGTTTAGTAAAGGGGTTTCTGTTTATAAGAGAAAGGGCAATTCTGGGGCTGACCTAGACACCAGAATAGGTTTAGTTTGTTTGTCATTTGATTTAATTTCATTTATAAATCACATTGTTTAGTTTATTTTCTCTTGCTTATAGGAGGTTCAGGCTTTTTCTCCCTCTGTTGGATTTCTGCTCCTGTGATGCAGGACACATCTTTACTCTTTGTCTAATAAAAGCTCTTCATCTGGCACATGAAATGGGCCATTAGTCTTTAAAAAAGACCATAAGACGTGTCTTTAAGGGTAAAAAACTGTAAGGAAAGTCTTTCTAGGGCAAGGTGAACCTTTCAGTGTGGTTTTGCTACACATTTCTTGGCGAGAGGTGAAAGGGAAAATGTGCATGAGACAGCCCATTTTGCTGGCAAACAAGTTAGAGTCTAGAAAGCTTCTCAGTCTCTTTCACCCTGGAAAAAAACCCAACAGACTTTCCCACTTCAGTCCCCAGCAGCCTCCTTTCCCAGAGAGCTCCTGTGATCAGATTCAGCCATTCAGAAAAGCTGGGAAGTAACGGCTGCAGTGGAAGATCAATACAGAAAACATTCAGTATGCAGCCACCCCTGGCCTCGAGGTTCATCATTGCACAAATGTAGCCATGTTCCTCATTACAAGCAAGATTGATGGATTTAGTTCGCCCTGCAGCTCTCCTTAATCAGCTGTCTAATTTTAGGCCCTTGCTTTGAGTCTGAGAAAGGGAGGAAGGAGGGAGGTTATTGACAGAGTTCTTAAAATACTGTAGCAAAATCCTACACTTGTTAATCATTCTCTTTATCTGATTTATACCCAAAAGATATAATCCGCTCTTCCCTCCCTCAGCTCCTTTATTCCTTACAGGATTCACACTGCAAAGAGCTAAAATCAAATGGAAAAAAAAATCATGAAGTTTCACATTGTATTTATGTTCTCTGTGTGGGATATCTCATTGCTTAACCCTTTCTTAGTTTCTTGGTTGCCACTGAGAGAGCCTCAGCTCTCAAGCAACAATGGTCTATCCTATTGTCAGTGGCAAACCCAGAGCCTTTCCATCCTTTGGGCTCATTTCACCACATTTGATGAGGGAGTTTTTTGACAGCAAATAGCCAGATGATCCTTGTGGGTCCCTTCCTATTCAGAATATTTTATGATTCTACGTTGGGTAACTCCTGCTGCGAAACCCATGGATTGCAGTCCCAGATAGAATGAGAGAATTCTGACTCCTGCAGGCTGGTGATTTATTTCTATGTCTCTCTGGAAGAACAATGTCAATAAAAAGTTATTACAACTCTTTCTTTTCCTATAAAACCTAGTCAATAAGATATTACTGCGTTGTCTTGTTTTAAAGGAAAGCCTGGCAGCCAAAACCACACAAAGAAATAAGAAGGAGATTGGGAGGAATCCCCTAAATACAGAAGGTCTGTGTTTATCTCCCAAGTGTGTCTGAGGCAGCAGTTCAGGTCCTGAATGTCATAAAGATGGACTTGATGCACAGCCTGGGTGATCTTATGGTCTTTCACAACAACACAAGCTATGGAAGCACAACAGTACCTCCCAGACAGAGCCCTGCTGCAGCTCTTCTCCCTGTGGGTCACAGGCAAGTTCCTCAGACTGAAAATCACTCTACTAAATTATACATCAGTGGTGGATTTGATTATTTCTAAGTCAAAAGTTACCTAACTTGATTTTTTATTTACTGCAGATCATCTGGGTTTATGCTGAGGAGCTAGTGCAATTTGGACTGAAATACAAAGAGCAAGTAGAGCTGCAAGAAATGTGTTACATGTGTTCTACTGCTTGCACAATCTGTCAAAGATTGCCTGTTTGATGGCTGTCCTATCACACATCTGCCCATGTCACGCGCTTTTTCCATATCTTGGCGCACCTGAATGCCCACAGAATAAAGCTGCTTTAACAGTGGTGCCAGTCCCATGGTTTGACAGGTGTAAAAAAGGACCATCGTCCAAAGATCTAATTTGTGATATCTGGTGTGTGCCCAAAAGAAATTTGTCCTCAAACAGACATGAGACGGATCTCCAACTAATGCTTCTTCGACCACAAATGTCCATTGTTTTACTATGATAAACCTTTACTCAAATCAACATTTTTTGGGAGTACTTACAAGAACCTGTCCAATTTGGATCAACAACCACAGTCCCAGAAGATTTTGCTTCAGGTGAAAAAGTATCAGAATAGGTGAAATTTGTGGCTTCACACTTGAGGTGCTCTACCAAGTTATCAGTCTCTGGATCAATCAAAGCATTTGGAAAAGGCTAGACCAGCAAGCATGAAAATTTATTTTAAAATTACTGTCCAAGCTGTATTTCCAGATCCGTGGTTTGTGTAGATACTCTAGGTGTCACAGAGAGACAAAGCGATGCAGGAAGGAGTAGACTGGGAAAGGGTCTGTAACCTAGCAAATTAATCCAGGTGACAAACTGGTGAGATTGTTCCTTTCTTCACACAGTCCAAATGAAATATATGCATTTCCCAGAGTAGTAGAGAAAAAAAACTTCTCAGTCTGACGTTCACTAACCTCATTACTGTAAAACTGATGGCAGAAAGAAGCAGGGATGGGCTGGTTACAGCTAGTCCATTAATCAGGTCCCTGGTGAAGCATCTCAGCTAGAGTTAAAATTAACGTTGGAAAATTAATCTGGACTTTACAAAGGAAACCACAAAGCATATGGTGTCAGCTAATGGAGAGGTTGTACGGCTGAAGCGTCTGAAACTTCGTGTCTTCCTGAAATCTAATTAGACCCTAATGGAAGGAAGACTGAGTGAAGGCTCTTAATTGAAAATTACACTTCCAGTTCAATCAAAGCCTGTTTCCGTGTTGCTATTAACAGCCTTTTAAAAATAGCTGGATTCTACAGTGACCTTGCATACAAAGTGTTCACTTACAGAGAGTAGCTGTATAGATAATCAATGGATGCCTGAATGATGGATTTGGACCCATTCTGTAATAATTTATGACTAGTGTGTATTGACCTGAGTTACTGGGATGGTGTCTGTATGAATGAATATATGGTTTAATTTAATAGGAGCTGTCCAGAAAGAACAAACAAGCAGGTAAAAATGTCTCAAGGCATGCCACTCCTTGGCAAACACTCAGAAGTGTTATGAGATAATTCACAGACAGGAAACTGCCTGGGAAAAGTCATGTGTATAAAAAGGAAGATTTTTTCCAAAGAAAGAATTGTCGCCCTGAAAACTCAGCTTCTGAGCTTGCTAACATAGTTTTCTAAGGACTTTCCCAGGACAGTAACTGTAAACATAGATAGGTGTACATTCTTTATGTTACACATCTTGTGATGGGCATCTCTCATGGCCAGTGCAGTGAGAAAGTGTTATCCTGACCATCCAATCCCTGGCTGTGGTCAGAAACCTATAAATCCTGGGAGTCAAAATAAACTCTGCTCTTTCTTTCACCACACCTCGACCTGTGTCCGTGTGATCCATTCATCTTCAGCAGCGACAAAGAATGATTGTTTTCCAGGTGGTTTATAAAGGGCCAGACTCAGCTTCACCTAACTTTGGACATGCAATGAAATTACACATATTAGTGAGGGAAGGTACTCAAGTGCAATTGCTGTAGGCTCTGTCTATACCTTCTGGGCCATTGCAGAGCCCAGCACCAAACAATTTGTCTATATGTCACTGGAAACCACAGAACAGAGATAGCAAGCTGCCTTCAGAAAAAGCAGCAGAATAACTCCATCAGGAGCAGCAGGAATTATATAACTGTTACACTTTAAAGATCCAGGCTAGAAGTTGCTCAGCAGGGGATGCTTGGTAAAAGCAAGGTCAGAAGTACTGGCATAATCTCAGACCTTCAAAACTGAAGACTTTCCAACTAGTTTCCAAAGTTCTCAGCCCCATTCTAAAACTTTTCAAGTCAAGGCAGCTGAAAGCAGCTCTCCTGAACTGTGTGAATCATAGTACTTTCCCCTTTAGTACACAGCCCAAAAGTACATTTCATATCTGTATATGAGCTCTGTGAATCATCTAAATTTCTTTTCTTGGATTTAATAATACAGCAAGTTTGTCCTCTATTTCCCTGTCCTACTGCACTGATCCTGTGTCAACATTCTCTCAGCCCCAGCACTCCCCACACTTTGCCACTCTACTGCTCTGTCTTGCAGGCTTGAGGACCTCTTTGCAGCTTCCACAAGTTTCCCTGCCAGTTTTTTTTTTATGGCTTGGCTTGCTTTTACTCTCAGCAGAGGCTGCTGTCCTTCTCCTTATATCAACCAATGATTACCATGCACCCTATGAAATTTTGCTCTCCTGAAACAGTCTGCAGTATCTGAGAGGCAATGATTCTTTCTGCATTGGGGTTTTTTCCCAAAATTGTATATGAAGTTCTGTGTAACTCACTCACAGTTCTTTCCACTGTTCTGACTCTGACATAGCATTGCATGAAGGCTCAATGTCACTGGTTGCCTCCGATGTGAATCCTCCCTTCAGGATCCTTCTGTCCCTCTCTTTCTCTGGGTCTTGAGGTAGACAGGCTGTGACAGCAAATGTATGAGCAATGATTTGTTCTTGGTTTGTCTGACACTGACTTGTGACTCATTTTGGTTGGCTCAAGCTTGGAATGGAGTGGAATTGGTGTGATTTTTGCATCAGTTGAAAAAGTAAAATTAACTCAGAGACAAGAAAATTCCAAATACATGCAAAGTGAACATTTAAGCAATGTTTATGGCTGTTAAAGCACTAACAAATCAAAAGAAGTCATGATTCCTCCATCTCTTTATATCCTTAAGTCAGAGTTGCAGAAACTTGATCTACTGGATTTCTTTTTTTCCCGAATATAGTTTCCAGGCAAAAACAAGGCAACTCCACTCCTCTCACTTATTTGCTGCTCTTTCTATCTAGTCCATCTCTGCTACTGCTTCTTCTGAAAATGTGTTCTGGTTCATCTCAGAATATTCTTTGGTTTCCATATATATATCTATCTCCTTCATCTGCATGTCTGGGCATGGCCATGTGCAGCTAATTCCAAATACATAATTTCCTTTTATTCAAGTGAATACATGCGGGCATTTCCACATCTCTGTTGGTGGGAAGATCTTCCTACCCAGTGATAAAATCCCTTCATAAGTTTTTAT
Source organism: Pseudopodoces humilis (assembly GCF_049639895.1). Taxonomy (NCBI): domain Eukaryota; kingdom Metazoa; phylum Chordata; class Aves; order Passeriformes; family Paridae; genus Pseudopodoces; species Pseudopodoces humilis. The sequence continues at coordinate 13,809,674 of NC_142207.1, forward strand.
TCTCCGAGATGTCTGAGATTTTTTCCTGTCTAGCATTTCAACAGTTTCCCACATCTCACAGAAAAAAAAATGTTCCATTTGAGATAACATTTAAATGGTAAATTCTCTAGCTTGTTTTAGTGCTGTAGGCTTGTGATGAGAAAGAAAAGAGTTTTGATCTATTTCAGCATGTTTGAGGAGAAGGCAGGAAAAATTCTGTGGCCTGAGTTGAACAGGATGCTGGAAAGTATGCTCTAATGATCTTAAAAATCCGTATGTCTATTAATTACTCCACTGAAAAAACCCTCTGATTTCCTAAGCTTTGTTGTAAGGCAATTTCTAAGCTTCATAAGATCGACCCAAACAATGTATAATATGTCAAAGAAGGTGGGATTGGACCTGACACCTTGTAACTCAGATGCTCCCTTCAGTCCAGTTCTGGGCTGTCACCATCAGGTTTCAGCCTGTCTCATCACACTGCCAAGGCAACACCTTTTTAGGGGCAAGATACTCTCCATCTTCCTTCACAGAACCAACACCCCTCTGGGATCCAGTGAGGATAAATGCCTCTAGCTAAGCACAGTGGAACTTCTTGAAGATTTCTGTATTTTCATAGAGCCCACAAAATTTGGCTTCACTTCTTTCTGAAGTCAATTTTCACACTTTTTTCCTTCTTCAAAATGGGATCTATGGAAGTCATTTCTTTCGTAAAATGCATCAAGTTGTTTCCATGGATGATATGGAATAATAGATGCTTCAAAAAAAACCCCACATTTCCATATCAACTGCAAAGAAAGATTGGAAAAATGAGAAAACCAGCTAAAAACTAGGAATCAGAGCAAGGCTTTCACAAGAGCTAATCTCACTTTGACAATCCAAAATAATCTAATCATCTGCTTTTGCTACTGCCTCCTTGAACAGAAGGAGCTTTTTCTTCATTTTAATTGTCCTGATTCCTTTTTAGTTATACCCCTTCCTCTGTTCTGTTCAATGGCATCAAATACTGAAAGAAGACATTGGATCGCAGCCTAATATATTTTGGCTGAATCAAAACTCATGAGTTTCAGGTTTCTTTTCCTACTCACAGACATAAAACCCTTCTCATTTAACGAAGCTTCATCAGAGGCCTCTTAGAATTTGGGCAGCTGCTCATTCACACAATTTGGTTTTGCAAAGACTCACTGCCTCTCCGAGGTTAACTTCCCTTAAGTGCCTTAATAAGTAAAACCCAAATCTTTGGACTAATTTGTTACAAGAGAGAGCTCCTCAAATTGAAAATGAGTATTTTTGTCTACTGTCAGTTGATAAATCGGGAGTGAAATTACAGCTCTGCAATGGGTAGAAGAGTTTTTCAAATCAGTTGTGTTGCACATTTCCCATCTGGAATTCAAAATAGGCAAAGTGGCCATAAGGCTTTATTCTGGAGCGTGGGAAGTCTAAGTGGATGACAACACTGATCCATCCAAATCTAATAATTCTCTGACACTATGAGCTATGAATTTAAGAACTGAAAATCATTTTTGCTAAGAGCAATAAACAAACATAAGTAAGGGTTAATAGCTTCATACATACAGACTTAATCTTTTTCTTTCAATATTTTCTTTTTATTTTTTGTCTCCATACTTTGAAGTTGGATCCAAAATGGCTTATTGAAAAGTTGCTTAGTGCTAACATGAGAGTGAAATGACAGCTGGATCCCAATATCTCCATCTGGACATATTTGATGATGCCTGGGACCCTGATATCTCATGCACTCAGAAAATCAAACCTAATGTTTTAAAACTCTGTTCCTCCCACACAGGCTTAGCTTTACAAATCCCACATTTCACACATCCCACGAAGTTTTATTGCCTTTCTTTCAGTTGCTCCTGAAGACACTAAGCACAAAAAGCTTTGAACAGTGGAAAGAACAGATGCTCAGCAGGGAAGAGAGGTCTCAGGCTTTCCACTGCCACAATTGTATCTCTGCTGTAAATCTCATCTCTGCAAGAAACAAAAATTATCTCAGAGTCCCACAACACCAAGAACAATTTCAAAGTTTTTTGGGGAGTGCCAGGTATGTGTTTTCAGTCTGCTTTCCCCAAAAGGGACGTGGGGTGATTGAAGCAATAAAAAACAAGGTGAAGCTCATAAGAAGCATGCCTCTTCTCATGCAACTCTTTCCCATAGCAAGCAAAGGAAAAAGTAGAACTCACAAGGCAGATATTACAGGACTTAACACATAACTCGAGGGCATTCAGCTAGCATCCTAGAAATTCAGGCAGGATCCTAAAATTTCACAGCTGAAAGGAGCCTGATAGGGCTTGCTCCATCCCCTTAACTAAGTGGACAGAATAGACACAGTTCCTCTCCTATAAGAGGTTCTAAAAGAAGGTCCCATTCGTCCTTAAATATTTTCAAGTCCAAAAATTTACAATCTTTTCATGTTGCCCATCCCAGTACTCATATGTGCTTCCAGTTAAAGAGTTGTACCATGTCCAAGGACAAGAAACAAGAACATAGTGTATACCACAAATAGTTGCAAGTTTTAGCAATGTGATACTGTACCTCAGCAAATACAGTTTTCAGGAAGACTAACCTGATGTAATTAATTAATATAATTAATAGACCAACTCATAAAGCTTAAAAAAAAAAGTTTTCATGAATATGAAGCCCCTCACATCCTTTTATATTGTTAAGATGGTTATTTCACCATCTGTGCTCAGACCCTCAAAAATCCCTCTGCAAGTCCAGCATCTATACCCAGCAGGAGACTGGTAAGACTGAAACTCCCAAATCTCTTGGATGATTCTGAAAATGCTCTTTTTTTTATGAGCAAATTCTTACTTTATGTGAAGTGAAATCACAACTTCCACTTCTCCCATCATCATTCCAGGAACTGTCCTTGTAACAAAACTCAGTAAAAGACTCCTCCACCAAAACAGTCTCTGTCTTCCATATGTCTCTCTCATTCATGGATAGATTAAAAAGCTGCTGCTCATTTTTTCTGAGGGAGTTAAAATTCACAGATACCCACAATACTGCAGAAGCTTTACATGGATTGAAGAACACAAGCAACAGGGAGGCATTTAGGCAACTTCCTTCTTTTTAACCTAAAAATCGCAGTTATGAAACAGGGACTAGACACCTCATTCACACTGTTTCTGGCAACATTTTGATTCATTTTAGCCTATAGCAATGTCTACATATACCTCAAAACACAGAAAAGCTTTCTGAGAAGAGATTCTTCCAAATCACGTTTGCAAATGGAGTAATCCATGCTTGACCTACTTACAAACCATTTTGAGCTTCACCGCTGAAATCCAAAGTGGCACCTGTCAGTTAACAACAAAATCTCCTTATTACTTGAGCAGGAGAAAGAAATTCAATTTGATTTGCAAGTTCACTAAGGATACATCTATATTGCAGGGCTGCAGAGGGAGAGGTGAGTGACATTTTCCTGATGTGTGTGAGTGTCCATGTCAACTGGCTGACTTTTGCAGCCCAGGCTGAATCCTGGGAAAGGCTGACCCTGAGCTGCAGCAAAGTAAAGCAGCAGTCAAGTAGGGCAGCAAAATGAGGGGCAGGAAAGTCACGTTCTGAGGTGTGGAAAAGATGGAGTAGGCACAATTCTGGCCTGTCTCAAAGAGGAGGTCTCTTGGGTGGCACTTTCTCAACCAGAGCAGCCTCCCCAGCAGAGAGCCACAGTCTCAGCACACTCATGCCCAGTCCCAGCCAGCAAAAAGCCCAGCAAGGGACAGGCCATGCATGGAGCAACCTTCCAGCTCTGGTGGCTCTTGTCCCCCATGCTGAGGAGAAACAAATGCCTGGAGCAAGTTCTTGCTGTCACAGCATTACTGGTACTCAAGGGAACTTATTTAAAACCGTTAAAGGTGCCTTCCCTTGACCTGGTCATGCTTCCCATCTGTGGTGCTGGCAAGGAAACAGCATTTTTCAGCTCAGAAACAGAATGCAAGATTTAGCTAGCCATGTCTTAAGGAGTACCCCAGTGGTATAGTGGCTGCTATACCACTGCTGCCTACTTCAACAACTAGGGAAACTGAGTTATAGACACTAAACTCATTAAAAAGCAAGCTGAGCCTTTCATTGAAAGTTTTCAAGAGTTCTTTCTGTTCCACCATTTGGCAGGGGAAGTGTAGTTGATCTCATTTCTCTTAGGAGAAAACAAGGTTTGAACTACAGCTGCCTGGAGGTACCACAGACATATTGCTAACTTGGGAAAAAAATCAGTCTTCATGGTACTCACATTTTTATCAAAAACTATTTTTCCCCAGCAAACTGGTACATTTATTTTTTAAAAGCTAATTTTTAAGCAGAAAAATTGACTGGACATTTTTTCTAGTGCCTGAGTCTACGCTTGCTCTGGGAGACAGAACTTCAAATTACTGTGTGTTCCATGGTCTGCCAGTGGGAACAAAACCTTGCACATTCCCTCCTCCACAGTACAGAGAATGTGAGTCATTCCGCGCTATACTGTTGGCAAACAGCAAACCAAAAAAGCTATCACGAAAACTGAAACACTCTGAGGGTTTAAATCAAAAATATTAGTCAGACCAAGGTTGGGTGATGAGTTAAAATGGAATTCCTTATTATTTCAGCTTTCTTTCCATAAAATGAAATAGAAAAAGAAGAAAGAGATTCCACAGTGGAGAAATTTCTTGTCACATTGAGTCTGCAGGGCCAAGAAAGCTCCGTGCTCTTCAGCAAATGAGACCAGAGGAGACCAGTCCTCATTTTCTTTACAGGGAAATGGTTCACCTTGAGTGCCTCAATCTTGAGGGTCTCAAAGTCCTCCAAAACAGTGTGGTCTTTAAAGCCTGCTGAGTGTCAGGTACCCCCACAGAAAACTACAGACTGGGCTGAGTCAGCATGGCAGAAATTGGTGTGTATGAACAAGAGCTCGCTTATTTACCCTCCAGTTACAACGACAAATCACGACCCATTTCCATCAGACAGCTGTCCGTGCTTTTGTGAAAATTAAGACCTGACCATCCACTCCTGCCTTTTAGGGGCAGACATGACTCTCACTAGATTTGGTTCCCATGTTTCCCTTCATTTCATTCACACAGTTAAACTGCCCTCCTTCAGTCCTCCCACCTGAGAGACAAGCTGTCAGCCATCAGAGAGGAGATGGCCAAGGCAAAAGCTACTGTCTTCCTTCCAGTAATTATCCAGGAAACAATACTTGGCTTACACAATCTTCAAGTCAGTAGGTTGGTAGGAAAACAATCCCACAAATTGAGGCTGCAGTGAAACAACAAGAATGAAAAACATATCAGTTCTGGTAATTAAGAGCTATGACTGCCTGCACTTGTGATGATTTTCTATCACTGGGAGACCTGGAATCAAGACTGGACAGCTTTTCCAGTCAAGCTGTTGATGCAACAAGAGTCAATAAGTGAAGCAGTCTTGTCTACCAAACACAAAGTATCAGAACAGATAGTTACACCAGGGGGGTTTTGACCTTCTGAATTAAGAAACAGATCAGAAGACTAAAAGGAATAAAACAATCTGGAAATGACCCCCTTAGAGCACACATGCTCTGACAACATTAGCTCCAAGTGTTTCCATCTGCTCAGTCTTCCAAGCTGGAGGCAATGTTATTCCCAGTGAGGACATCATTTCCTTGTGCCCGTGTTAATGGCAAACCTCTCCATGTGGATTCATCTGGATCCACAAACCACAGGCCAGCCCAGCTGGAGCCAAAGTTCCCACTCCAGCAGGGCTGTCTGATGGGATGCTCCCATCAGAGGCTGATCGTGCTGCTGTGTCTACCAGCAAATGCCAAACTGGTTTCCAGTAATTCCTTATGCTCCGCTTGTATTTGAAACCCAAATTCTTCCATGTTCCCAGCACAAAGAGGAAAGTTTGGAGTCGGACCTGAAATTGTGCCTGAGAAGGAAGCATCAGCTCTCTCCAGGGCTTTGTGGCTGTGCTTACCTAAAGGGAGATGGCCATTGATAGCAGCTGTCAGTGAGCTTGCTGCCTCATTCGTTTTTTTGTAGTTGTTCCAGTGGCTTCCTGTACCAATTGCTCTGAACAGTCTAAAGCTGACTTCAGATGAAATCACAGAAAGCCCAGAGACCACCACCTTTCAAAGAGCCGTCCATCAATTGCAGGTATTAACAGACTCATGGAATGGTTTGGGTCAGAAGAGAACTTAAAGATGATCCCATTCCAAACCCCCTGCCAGAGGCAGGGACATCTTCCACCAGAGCACGTTGCTCAGGCTGCTCACACACACACCTAGTGCCTACCACAACACTTGCAGTGTGGGGGTTTGCTTGGGCTGGCCAGAAAGCTTTTACTCAGTGAATGGGGGACAAGAATGGTGGCCTATTTTACTTGCAGCTTCCACATTTTCCTTGCTGTTTTGGTATGGCAGTTTCATTCATTGCCAAGAAGATCCCTGCCCAAGCACTGGAATCACACTGCCTTGGACATACATCCGTCCAACACAAAATCCAAGCTGTAATTACCAAGCAGGCAATGCATTTCAGAGAGACAGCAAAGCCCACTCCTGCTGAGCCCAGCTGTGGATACGGTGTTGTTTGGGACTCCTTTCTACAGCCATACCCATAATAAACCAGGACATCTTCCTTTCTCACTTCAGAGATGACTCCAGCAAGAATTACTGGGAAATTTTTTGGCCTGGCTTGTGCCAGGGTATGATCACATTATGAGCACACCTGCTTATTGGTAACAAACAGTACCACATTGCAGAGCATGAAGCTGCCATAGTTTAGCACTTACACATCCTTTGGCATGTTTTTTCTCCATGATGCTCCATCCCAGGGTGACTGTGAATGCAGATCCATTTCATTGTTGAAGGAAGTTTCCAATTTCTTTTCTTTATGAAGCTGTTTATTTAGTAGTCTCACACGAAGTTATCACAGGGAATTGTGTTTGCACAGGGAAAAAACAAACAAAATATGAGCCAGTTTCCTTTATTGCTGAAATCAACCTTAGCACTAATGACAGGAAGCTTTCTCTTATTTCCAGCCCCAGTACATTAGAAATGAGATGAACAGCATCTCCTACAACATCACCCTAGGAAACCACTCAAAATGGCTATTATTTTTATCTTTTAAAAGCATAATTAACATAATTATTAATTAGGTAAATTAATTTAATTTAAAAATAAAATTATGCAATTATGAATTCACAAAAGCACCCAGGTTATCATAATCTGTTGGTTTACCACAACTGTATTTTCGGTGACCTCATTGTAATGTGAATTCATACCAGTATTTTACATAACCTGAGAAACAAAACAAAGCTGTAAGTAAAAAAAAAACAAAACCTGCTTTTATGGAGTGCATTAACTGCTTTAAATATCAAAGCTTTTTTTCTTTCAACTTGTTTAGACTCATTCCAAGGATAACAAATTGACACATGAATTTTGTTGTTATGGCGCCTACTTAGCAAAAAAATACAGAGGATCACAGAAATGGTAGTGGGATGGGACCTCTGGAGGTCACCTAGTCCTACCTACTGCTGGGCACATAAGCTGTGTCTTTCTTTGGCCCCAAAATGCCTGCTCTGACTCTGGTGCATGGCTACAAAACAGCAAGCCAGGGCAAACTCAGTCTTTGTGCTCAGGAGGAGGATCAGTGGGGAGGACAGAGATCAACTCCAGGCAGTGGGATGTGCCTGCGACCTGCCCCCAGTGTATCAGCCTCCTCTGTACCAGGCTGTCAAATCGTGCCCACTCTCCTGAGATGGTTTGTGAGAACAGAGCAGAGATTCCACAAAGCCAGGCAATTTGCAGTGCATCTTGCCTGCTGCTAATTCCATTTTTTAGATACCAGGTCCCCCAAAAAATTCTAAAAATGCTTGAGACATTCTTGTTGATTTGATCTACGCATGCCACAGCAGCTGTGTGTGGGCACACCGTGCCTCTCAGTTCATTGCAAACTAATTAAGGGTTTTCTTCACCACATGGATAATTATTATTATTCAAAATGCATTGATTCATTAAAGAATTTGGCTCAGACACAATAACTCCCTTACTCCTGGGTAAGGAGGCTTAGCTCAGCCTTGGCTTCTGATCCTTTCCACTAGAGTTTCAGTGTCTGATTATCCTCAGGTTGCATCCTTACAAGTGCTTGCTCTTAAAGGAAGCTGTGCTAGAGAAGATAGACCAAAAGTGGGGTTTCTAGAAGGAACAGCAGCAACTATGTCTAATTTTTCAAATGCTTTCTACATGCAAGGAAGCCAGTTTTGAACTTTCCTGGGAGTCAAGCTTCCAAAAACTAAGGCCCAAGCTAACAGTAAAGATTAATATCATGTAGTACTGAAAATTCCAAGGGAATGTCATGTCATCTTGTCCAACTCCCGGCATAATGCAAAGGAGATAATTCCATCCAGCACTCAGTGGCATGAAAGCACATTGCCCAAAAGGCAGCTTGCCCTGATTTGACAACTTCAAAAGAGACCAAATCCATACAAGACTAAAAAATTCCCCTCTGTCATTTCAGAGAAAGATAGGAGATGTGGACTGAATTCTGCTTCATCCTGTGCTTCAATAATTTGCTTGTCACACTTGACTGCTGCTCAGTTTAGCCAAGGGATTTGGCTAATTTCTTCCAGGAGGAGGAAGTCAAGGTCCACATATGGTTTATTTGCAAATACCCATAAAATCAACTCCCTCTAAGTAAGGGATGACTTGGGCAACTCTTTGTGCCTATCTCCTTTTGTCCCTGTAAGAGGAGCTAATTTGGATTCTTTCTCATTTTTACTAGTGTGCAAGCACTAGAATTTAGACTAAAGTGGAAAGCTAGACAAGACCTGTATGTTTCTACACCATCACCCATCTCTTGACCACTCTCCCATTTGCATCTTGGACCGTATTCCTATACCAGTCACCCTTACACCTGTATTAACACAGAAGTGTCAGAAGTTTTTCATCCAGGCAGCAGCCTCACCTTACAGGATCTAATAGGAGTCCCAACAACTGTCCACATCTGAAGAGCAGAGCCATTTATACCAATGAGCTCAAGAACAACGTTCATTTGCTTTACATTTTGCACATGCTAGCAAAATGCTTCATTCCTGAAGGCACACATTTTTCCTCTATTAAACATGAAAGCTGTTCAAGCCCAAAGATGACCCTTAATTATGGCTTTGAATGCACTTGTTAGAATTACCTCCTTGCTCATCTTGGGAAAGTATAATAAGAAGTAACATGATAATATGCAGTGCTGTAGTTTTGGAGTAATTGCCTAGTATGCATGAACTCTGTGAGGCCTTTTCCAATTACATTTGTAGCTTGCTAATGTTTGGGGATTTTCCAGGATAAATTACGTTAATTGTGTTCCTTGGATCTGTTTTCCACAAAAAGCCCAATAAACAGCAAGAAGAGGGAGGGAGAGAATTAAGTGGCAGAGTTAATTAGATTAGGCTTGTGCTGTAGTGAAGCAGGAAGATTCCACTAAATCCTATAATAGGCCCTAATGAGGATTTTATCATGCTTGTTAAACGGGTCATTTAGTTGTGTGACGGGGCCGCTGAGTGTAATGTAAAAACTGGTTAATAAAAAAAAAAGTCTTTTAATTGCACACGCAGGCAAAGCAATGTCTAAAGAATCCAGCCAAATGGAATAGCCTCCAACCAAATGCAGGAAAAGCTCTGCAGTTCCTGAAGTGGTGAACATGTACTGTGATTAGGCCACTTAATTTTCCTTGACTGGCATAAAAATTAATGCTTCATGAGTGATTTACACTGAGGAACATTAACAATCCAGATTTATCAAAATAGAAATTACATTTTTCTTCTTTGTTTCTTGTCTAGTTTTGGGCTTTTTTTGCAGAGCGTACAAAAATGAATGTAGATCTGATTGCTGTTTGAACCTGTTCCTTTGGTTAGTGTTTGTAGAAATATCCATAACAGAGTCACTGACTATTCTGACTAAGCTCCTGCCAGGGATAGGATGAGACAATCTTTGCATTTTGTTTTCAGGCAGCAGACATCACACAGAAAAATGAGAGTCCTGGAAAATGCACTCCATAGGGAATTCTTCCTTATCACTTTTATTTTTCATTCAAAGGCAAATGTCCTGGATGTCCTGCTTAGTACTGGGCACAAGAACCCACATATGCCCTGAATTTGCCAAGGGGTGTGAACATCCAATACTCTGTTGGTTCTCTATTCTCTCACACCTGATACCAACTCAAGAAGACTAACCTTAACCATGCAGACACACTTTGTCTAATAAACAGGAAGCAAATCTAGACCATCAGCAAAGAGGATGAAGGATCCCATTTGATCCACCTGCTTGTCAAGGTTCAGTAATTCAAAATGAGATATATGATCAGAGCTCTCTGAGCTTAAATGTCTCCTGTAGGTCTCCTGGAAGCCTGTAAATGCTTGTTGACTACAAGTTACTTTCTTGGGTGACATGTGGCCTGCATATCTTCAGAGGCACAGTACATCTCATCCCTAGCTGTCACTTCAGCCCAAAGCTCACATAAACAATAAAGGAAGTTGTGTCCTTTGTCTTGCTCTAGCCTTTGATTACTCTTCCAATGCTCCCAGAGATGTTCTCCTGTTTCATCTTTCTTCAGCATTCAGCTCAAGCAGCACAACAACCCTCAGCTCACTGCTAGCCTGTCAGGGCTGCATCTCTGACACTTCCTTTCTTGTACTTGAAAACATCCATTTGTTTTCTCAAGGCCCCCGCTGCAGAAAGGGTTTGATTTATATCAATCTCCATGGCGTGCGGCAGGGACCAGGTGGCGACTGAGCAGAAGACCATGGTGAGTCCCACCAGTCCAGCAAATGACAGGCATTACCCCGAGCACCCCATGGTGACACACCAGCTGCTGCTGCGCCTCCAGCACAGCTTGGTGGCACCCCCGAGGCACCGACACGGGACAGCAGGTCATCCATAAACGCCTCTTCCACGGTGCTCTGGTGACTCAACAACCAAACATCTGCTGGGGAAAATGAAAACAAGAAGTTCACCTCTTCCCTGCTTATTCATTCTACACCAGTGATTTTTCAACTCCTTTCGGTTTGCAGGGGTCTAAGCATATTCTAATGGCAGCATGTGAGCCCCCCTGCAGTGATTCAAGCCAACTGCTAATCAACTTTATTTTCTTAGTTCCAATCTTAGGAATGTTCTGTATGCTGTAGGAGACCCAGAACTAGCTACAGGTATAATATCGTTGTCCCAGTCGCTTTCTAATAGCAAGGAAAATAAAAATAAAAATAAAAATACAAATACCTGTCCAATAAGACATGACAATACCAGCCCACATACTATTGGCATTGTAACTGTACATGTGTCTGAGCCTGTTTAAAATCTAAAATCTGTGACAAATACAATCTTATACAGCAGCTACTAGAATTTGCTAAATTTATGGCAGCTGTTTTATCTTCCTTCCTTGAGTCCTTCTTACAACAATCCTGTGCTATAGAAGCTCGCCAAAACTATGTAAACATTAAGTAGCTTTCACTGTTTTGCAAGATTTATATCTTCATTGCATTAAGTTCACATGGATCATTCTATTATCCTTTTTGTACGCTTAGTCTGTATTCTCTGTAATCACTGAATTCCCTTCTCTGTGTTTCTCCAGCACTTGACACAATGGACCCTGATTTATATCTGGATTTCCTCCGCACTACAAACATGCAAATGTTAAAATGATGTTATCTTTTAAAAGTAGTTGCATGCTGGGGCAAGGAAGCTCTTACAGATAAGGTGACTCTTCAATAAATAAACTAGCACTGCAGTTTGACTTCCTTGCTTCCTTGAGTTTTCAGAGCTATGTTTATCTAGATTACTATGGGCCAATTCTCCTGTCCATCAAGATGTCTGAACAACCACATCAGTCAATGTGTAAAAGTGGTCCCTGTTGCTCACAGCCAGGGCCCAGTGTGCAACCTGTCAGTGATCTTGCAAAAAGCTCCAGCTCCTTCCCGCTCACAGTCTATTTCCTCAAAGTCACGGTATCAGCAAGCAGAAGAGCTGGGTGAGATATCAGGTTAAAATCACACTGGTGGTCAAAGTCACAGCAATGCCAACCAGACAAGTAGGTCAATGTGCTCTGAACAGAGACTTGTGACTCTCACCTTCACCAGGGCCTGCTGGTGGTTAAAGTCAAGGACAGGCTCTGTTGCCATATCAATAACAGTGCAACATCTGACATACTACAAGATACAGCTGCTTGTTATGGCTGGATAGCATTTTGCCCTTAATGTTTCATTGCATTTCACATTGCACAACTCAGTCTGCTACTCCCAGCTTGTAGAATTAAGTTCATTTTACTGAATCATCTTGCAAAGGAAAGACTTCTGGTTTTCTTCATGTACTCATCAAGATTATCTGTCTATGGGTGCACACATATATCTATGACAACATCCCACAGATACACAGCTGTGACTAATAACACAGAAAAGACCAGTAAACACAAACTAACAAATGTGACCTACAAAAAACATCCAAATAGTGGATGCTAAACTGCTTAGAGGACAGGAGAGAAGATTTGCTAATGGTATTTGAATAAGTTAACAGTTGTCACCCAGAGAGAGAAAGCCTCTTGCTTTGCCTTTAGAACTAGCTCTGCTTTGAAAAAGGAGACTGTTCACTCAAAAGCTGCCCAACTCTGTGCTATAATATCTTCTTGAACCCCTTAGAGCAAAAACAGTGAGTATAAACTGCAGCAATGGAGATTTAAATTAGATATCAGGAGAGTTAGGAACTAGGTAGCTCAGGCAAGTGTGATGACTCTTGCAGGAGGGTTTTATGAACCATGTAGAAAACATCATCCTGGAACAACCTCTGGGGTGGAGGGATAGGATCAGATGATCTACTGAGTCTCTGCTATACATCTGATATCTATGATTTGACACGTTTCCTAACAAAAGCTGGACAAGTAGGATATACATGAAAGGCATGCATTGTTTCACAGCAGAGCAGACTTCCCTTCCAATCAATGGGGCTCCCAGAGTGCAAAGTGCTGAAATAAACTCAAGATATTTTAATTGGCGACCTCCTTTGTTTAAACAATAAAGAAGTTATATTCTTTATGTTCACAACTTCTGTTGTGAAGCAGCACAGACTGTCAGGCACAGACAAGACTTGTATAACAATGAGATGGAAAATGTTCCCTTCTATTATACTTGTGACCTGGACTTTTCCCTTTTCTTCCTTTTTTTTTTGCTCTCTCTCTTGCTTTTTTCCTCCTGATGCCAAGTCCTGAAAACATTCCAACTTGCCAGGTTCTCTTCCTACAGACAGCTGAAGCTGCTAATTGCGATCCCATCAGTAAAATGCAGACCTGCCCTCCATCTCTCCTGTACCATTCCTGTCTTTCCCACAGTTAATGAAGTGTCTCACACTGCAGAGGGAGTAGCTTATAGACCCAGCTTTCACCAAGATACTTGCAATGCTATGCTTACAGCAAGGAATTAGAGCCAAAGCTCTCTGAAAATCAAAGGAAGAAAGAGCTATCCACTGTTTTGTAACCTGGGCAGGTAGTGGGCTGCAAATACAGAGTGACTGGGGATGACTCTGTTACATGGATTGCTTTGGACATTGCTATGCCTCTCTCAAGACAGTTTGCTTAGTCCCTGATGAGCACAACAAATCCATGCTCCAAGATTCATCTCTTTGCTTTTTGTCAAAAGGTCAAGAACACTCTGTGGATATGGCATGGCTTTTTCTTGAGAGGCAGAAGAAATGTGCTTCCTGAGGAAGAGCAAAATCCTTTGGCATGGAAGTTGACCTGCCTTTCAGCTCTGTTGCTGGAGGCTGTGGACAGAAGCTACACCTGCAGCACCCCGCAAACTGAGTGAGCTCCCTGACATGGCACCACAGCCTGATGCCATGCTTTGCTTTCCCAGAGTTCAAGTTCCTGTGGCTTAGGGTTACAAATGTTATTTTTTTTTTCCATGGTGTTGGATGGGTTTGGAAGTCTATCCTTTCCAATAACAAGCTGTACTGAATTAATCTTAAAACTGTCACCTGAATTAAACTGACTTGGGGCACTCTCTAAAATTCCCCCCAAAAGTGGTCATCAACCTGTCTCGAAAATCCAGTGGTGATGGAGGGTGGATGTCTCACAGCAGCATTAGTTTTAGCTACAAGGAACCAGAATTGCTTCCAGGCTCTTTTGCCCACTTGGTGTCACACAGAAAGTCACCTAGGAGAGGAAGAGAAGGGATAATTCCTACGAATTAATAAATAATAAATACAGGTCCCTATTTTTACACTCGGTACTGCCTCCCAGGATCCTTGCCTGTCTCTGCTGATCCTGTCTGCCCCAGCACCTTCTACACAAGTTCGGAGTTGGTACAATATTTGGGCCCAGGGCACTGCATCCCCTCAATAAAAGTATTTATTTAAGTACATAACTGATGAAACTAAAATAAACTGAATGCTGAGGTCCCAGGCGCTCTGGAGATTAATACATGGCTATATTTATGTTAGCACCTGATTTCTCCAGAGATGGAAAACTGGCTCTCATCCCTATCACAGCTGCCTCTGCTTTCTGTAAGGAGGATTGAAAGGGCCAAACAGGATTTCTAGACCCAGGCTTGCAAACAAAGCAAAATCAAAAAACACATGGGATTTTTTGGTGGGAAAAAAAAAAAAAAAGAAAAAAAATATAGAGAGAGGAATATTTAATTGCCATTTGCTTCCTATTGTGAAAGTTTCATTTCTAAGTCTTATCTCCAGCTATGAAAGCTGAAAGATATTCACAGTCATCCCAAGGTTCAGAGTTCAGCTGCTTCCTAAACACCTGTGAAAGGAGGCAAAGTAAAATGTCATTTGTGCTGTACAGTCACCACACATGCAAAGTTTCAAAGCACCTCTTCAGTCTCCGTGGGAAATACTTAGCAGTCAACAAATTACAACTGTTTGGAAATGCTTTTGCTTTATAAAGCTGTGAGCACCTAATCCATCCTTGTGTTCTTACATCCATCTATGTGCATGTTTCTGGTAAACTCTTCTCAGGTTGAAAGTTTAGAAATCTAACTGGTTGAATGTAACAGAACTTTGTGCTGAAAATTGTCCCAGCAATGGAAAGAAAGAGGCAGAATTCTAACATGCAGCCAGGTTGGTGGGGAAAGTATGAATCTTTGCCATACTTGTGATTACCAGGTGCTAAATGCAGAAAAGCGCTCCCATCCCGAAAAAAGCTTTTAATTCTCACTTATTTCTGTTGGTGTGAATGAGATGTATGTCTCACCTGCCTTAGCAGTGCTAAATGTGGGCAGCTATTTCCCCACAAACATTTCTGCCATCATATCTCAGCCAGGGCTCATCTGCTGTCCCAGGTTCAGGGCTGTCCGTGTTCTGCTGCTTCACACAGCTCTATTCTCCAGAGGTGAATGACTGTTAATGTATCCCATTGCTGCTAAAAATACTAATAAGAACACACACATACCCACACATACAGAGAACTCAAGGAATTAATCAAATTAATGGACAGCCCCTGAAGCACTGTAAATTCAAGCATATGAATTTCAACATCTTCAGGGGGTTTAATGATATTTTTCCCTTCTGGTATCTAAGTGTTATAAAACTCTGGGCAAGTCTGTGAACCAGGGAATGAAACTGATTTGAAATAAAAGCAAAATGACTCAGGGGTTTAATTGTCCAGGCTGGGAAAAGTGAAAAAAAGTAAATAAGCACTTTGTTATACAGGATGGAAAACAAATTGGAGCAAGTCCAATGCTGCAAACTTTCTTCAGGCAAAATTTTCATCAGTTCCACTGGCAGGGGCAGGTATGAGTTCCCAGAGTGGGACTGAGTGGCTGGAAATCATCAAGAGCTTCCAGAGCCACAGGGCTTTTCTGAACATCAAACTGGAAACAGCCAGAAGGTAGGTGATTTTCACAGCATTTCACCTGTGTAAATCTGAGTTTTTTAAAATATCTCCACCAGGGCAATAAAAAGTCTGATGCTGAAGTTGTGCTCCCTCAAATAACATGTAGGGTGGTATATGATGTGAAGAATACTGAATTTGCCATCCTACAGTGGGTTGAATTATTTTCATAAAGTATTTCCTTCATAAAAGAAAAGAGTCTGCTTTTTTTCTCTTAATTACAGGTGATATTTTTCACAGGAAAACTTTGTTTCAACTTGATGATCTATTTTTTTTAGTCAAGAAGAGTCAAATAAGAGGATTTTAGCTGTGCACTGACATTTCAAAAATGCCAAGAACATCAACATTTGTTTAGATCATAGGTGTCACTATTCATCAATCTGATAGTTTAGAATTGGGATTTTCCAGAGCAAAAGCATTCAACAAAGATTTGATTTTTATCACAGCCCAAAAGCACCTTTTCGAAAGCTTCTCCCAATCTCCAGATACAATGACTAGATCCACCACTGGCCCTGTGTCTCAGAAGTCCTCAGGGTGCCCGGGAGGGGGGCACACTCCTGCCACAGCCCCACTCCCAGGCACTTGCACAGTGCAGCACCACCCAATCCACCATGTCTGGGAACAAGTCAACACCCTCTAAAGAGCTCACATCTCATCTGAGCTGAAGAGCTCTAGATTTACTGAGACCAAGAGACTCACTTTGAGGATTCAGAGGAGATGTGCAACATCCTCTGCATTTTCTGACTGTACAGGCAGCACAGCCCTGGCCATGAGGCTACCCAGCTATCTCCAGCCTTGACTGCTCCCTGATGCCACCTCTGCTTCCTTCTCCATTCAGGTGAGCATCCACCATCCACACAAAGGGATAGAGTCGGGAAAAGGTTCCCTCCCTGTCTGGCAGTGCTCATCCACCTCTGCGGGGTGTGGGTGTGACAGCAGAGCAGAGACACTACACAGCAGTCCTCTGCGGTCAAGGATGGGTGCCTGGCATAAACTTCTCCAAAACCACATGGAAACTGAAGGAAGAATAAGGAAGCAATTTCCAGTGTTAAACTGGGCAGGCAGAGGAAATTCATCTGGTTTCCCCACCCAACAGTTTCTCTCCCTTCTCCAGGTGGCAGCACTAAGGACGAGGTACATGATTTCCCCCAGGCCCATTCACAAGCTCCTCCGGAATTGGCAGCACTGCTAAAATCTAATCAGGTGCTTCTGTGCAACAGACCCAGAAGCGATTGCAATCAAGCCAATTGCTGCATCTGATTACACATGAAAACCCTCGTGCTGCTAAGTGTTTTGCAGTGCTTAATAAAATGTGCTGGTCTTGCCTCAAATTGCATCAGGCAGGGCTGGCTTGGGTTGTTCTTTTTTTTTTTTTTAAATTAAGAATTATGTGAAAAGAAAAGAAGAGGAAGAATAGGATGGAATTTGGAAAAGCAGCCAGTGAAAGCAAGGTAAAAGAGGCCGAAAATGCACTCATTCCCTCATATGCCTTCATCATAATGAAATGAGATCTTCTGGATGAACTTCATAGAAATTCCAGCAGTCCCAGGAGACAATTTGGCCAGGTGCCCATAGCTCCTTTGCTGGCCTCATGACAGACAGTCACACTGGTTAATCAAAGGCAGTGGTCTGATTTCCCAGAGAACAGTGGATTTTGGGTTTGACATACAATGGGTTTGCGGCCACACACACAAACACCCCAAAGGCACTGCACAAGCCAAAACAAATAAAACCCACAGTATTTGTACCCCTTCTGGCTGAGTTTCTGGTTTTCCCAATTTTCTAGCAATCTTCACAAAGACAGGATGAAAAATCTTAACTGAATTTTCCTTGTTAACCCATCATTTAAAAGTATGGATTTTGCAATTAATACATCAGCACAGCCCATACTATGTTCCTTAAAGTCTAGATTTAAAGTGTGCCAACTGGAGAACAGAAACTGCATGCCTGCAATAACACTGGAGAAATCTTCCCTGCACTGTGCTTAGTCTAAGCAGAAATTCACCATTTCACAGGCCCTGCGAGTCACACATCTCCTCCTCCAGCCAGTCCCACCATGCCTCCATCTCCCACACATGCAGTGCAGCACCACCATCATCCCAGTCAGTATTCTCAGATCTACTGTGACCATCAAAGTCCCATCCCTTATCTCTCTGGGCATCCACTCCCACATCTATCTGTGCAGCTCAGACTTGCTGCCTGGGCCAAGCACCTCCAGCAGAATATGGTTTCTACTGAGCTCAAAGGAATGTCTCTGCCAGACACACAGAGCTTCAGCCATTTCCAGAAAGTCCCAGAGTGAGGGAAACCCCAAAGAGCCTGTTTGAGCATTTGTGAGAGACAAAGAGTGATGAAGAAGAGGGATTAATGAGAACAATGACAACCAAGTGCATTTTCTTTTATAACATAAATTGTCCCACTGTCAATTAAGGTCTAGTCATGGCAGAGGAATTTATATTTCTGCAATAGTGAGTAAAAGCTTGAAACTGCCACAAATCCTGGAGCAAGAGGCCACTCAACCCTGCTGCAGTAATTTTCAGCTATGAAATCCAAAATCTCATGAAGAAGAGATGCTCCCCCCTACCACTCTGACAAAGGCAAAAAGGGAGCAAGGAATTGCAGTGGGAGAAGAAAGCACCAGGTCAACAGCGATTCCCACACATGTCCAACCGCTGCCAATTGCTGCAGAGACTTGGCTCTGCTTCCTGGTTTTCAGCAAGGGGGCCATTGGAGCTGATGAATTAATAACCTCTGAAAGTCAAACCCATTTCTTGTGATTGCTGGTCAGGGTTTGGCAGGAGTGCTGCAGAAATCTCTTTCTCAAAACAGACCTGCTGGGACTTACAGACACCAGTACACATCTTCTTCCCTCGGGGAAAGGCTGAGTTCAGCAGCCAAATTCCAGGGCAGAAATTTGAATCCTAGCACAATTAAAGAAATTAAAGTCATAAAATGTTTCATGATACAATAAAGAATACTGGCAACAGGGTATCATTAAAACATTATCATTTTAACATAAGGCCAAGACAACCAATAGTCAGAAGCACTATCTTCCTCTTAAAATGACTCAGCCTCCAGGAGTGTGAGGAAATCTGAATGCTCTTGTTCTTCTCTTCCATGCAGTTCCATAGGTCCACCATATCCAGCTTGTCCCTTTGGGCTCCTTAGAAAAGCCCCCTGTTCCCTCCTTCAAAGTTCACCAAGATAATGAAGGGTGCTTCAGTGGTTTTGGAGTTGCTGTTGAAGTCCATTCATAACCTCAAGGCAAAGGCACCAGGAGGGTTAATGCATCCTGAGTGCTGGAAAAAGCACTGCTTAAAACATTCAGCAGACGGATGAGGCTGTGCATGCCTGCTCAGAGACTCACATCAGGAATTAAGCCTGCAGTGCTCATTAATAATAATGGGAACTAAATGCTGTATTGCATGTGTCATGATGGGAACAGACTCCTTCTGGTACAGCATGGGGCTGTCCTAAACAGATGATTTAATTAGTATGTTACAAGTATTGATTCTGGGAATAAATATGAATTCAACAAATATTGCTAATGAGCTTCTCAACCCAGCAGTATGTCCTCCACACAAACCAGAAACAGTTGCTAATTTAATAAATGCCATATCCCAATACTGACAGGAAATCTTGAAACCACTCTTAATGGCAAGACCAAAAATAATCTCTGCTTCCCTCAAATCTCTGTTTCAAGTTAGCATTTACAACTGGCCTTTCCATATTCTCATTTTACTGTGTAGGTTTTTCTTTTAAAAAATGATACTTTTTTTTAGCAAGCAGAATGTCCATGTGAGGACTGGGAACAGGCTTCCTGAGAGGGTCCAGGATGTAGGTCTCTGCTAATCATTGGACTAAAACCAAATATCTACATACTATCCTTTTTGCTCTGGTCTTCTCCTTCACAGAGGTGCTGCGAGCCTGCACAGACCACTCTGCCAGATATGAGGACCAGTTCAGACCCTACCTTAAAATAACGTGTTCAGAGAAGTCCTTCTGCAACTCCTCCATTTCATGCTTGCAATTTCCTTTATTTCTGTGCTTATTCTCATTCTCATTTTCATTTCAGGTCTTTGGGGGGTTGAAATCTACTGGCTGCTCACTTCTGCTGGTGCAGCACTAGAGAGGGATCAGCAGTATTTTAGCCATCTTTCTCCAAAATCTGGCAATGAACCTAATTGCCCAATAGGACTGCTAGTTGGGCCACAAAATACAAGCAGTACCAGGTCCAACTGCAAGTCATGCCCTGCTGTCCATTGGCCAGCCAGATCTGTCCCAGATCACCCTGCATCTCTCAATTCAGATTTCCTCCTCCTGATGACTCATTGCATCACCAGATTTTTGCACCCATCATGACTCAGCTGTTTGAGTAGCTCCAAATTGGGAAGAAGGGAAGAATTCTGTCCAACGAATTTTACCTTTACTTAATAATTACTCATAAGTATATATATGAATAAAAAATTTCACCTGAATTACCTGCATTTTTGCAAAAGAGGGATTCCCAAGCTTGTATAGATGGTCATTAACTGATGCTTTCCCATCTGCCCTTTGCAGAGAATATGCAGGCTTGTTGATAATATTAGCTGTGGTAGTCAAGGGAAAAATCTCTGACTGTTGTGCATTAGCTCAGCTTTTTTCTGTTCTGGCAAGTTTGACTTATCATTAAACATCCCAGAAATGCCAGCTCTAAAAATCATTTCTACTTTGATGTTATTTTCCACCTCTGAGAAATTGCTGCTCTCTTTTGGGGATTTGATTTTTATTAGAAACTTTTTTAAAGGCCAAAAAGCTAGAAATGCATCAACAAAATCAAATCACTCCATCTCCCACTCAAGAAGAGAGCCAAAACCCTTCCACATGTTGGCCATTTTTTTGATGCACATTTTCCAATCTATCTTGCTCTCTCCCTTATTTATAACACAAATGTATGAAAGGAAAATAGATTTTTTTTCTAGTCAAAGTTATTATCCATTATGTTATATGAGAACTTTAGGACAGTCAGTTTGAGTTTAAAAAAGTCTCCAGCCCAGTATCCTTCCACAGCATAGGAGGTCAAGTGAGCTTATGCAAAACTTTCCCATAGGCACTCCTTTCCTCTATGAGTTATTAGCAGTCATTAGCATTTTCTTTGTGTTCATTAACACTTGCACATAATAACTAATTACATGTAGTTCATGAAGCTCAAATTCAGTGTTACTTTATGGTACCATGTTGGTGTTAATCTATACTGGTGTTGAAAGAGCCAAGTGCCCTCTTCTCTGTTCCCATTTAACTAAATGCCAATCCATCTGCACTAATGAAGAGATCCTGAGCAGATAACATTTCTCACCATTTCCAACCTCCCCAAAGCAGTGTTTTCACTGCAAGTGTTCCCAGCTTTGTGTGACACTGAGTTGTTCTTGTCCAGCCATGTCTCCAGAGTGAGCTGCTCACTATCAGTTGTGTGCATCTGTAGGCCAGAATCACTCTCATGAATAAATAAGAAGGCATGATCAGTTATCAGGAGCATCAACATGCTGGAGAAGAAAGCTGACTAGGGGAGGAAAAAAAGCTTTCATTACGTTTAGATGCCCTTCTAGTCTTATTAGAATGGAAACTGTGGGACTACAATGTGAAGGGAGATAAAGAAAGTCTGGCACTGGTGGATTTTATTTTTTTTTTAAATTACGTACACACATTGTCAAGTTCTTGCTCCCACCAGGAAATCCCGTGTGGCCTTTAAGCCCTGCTCGCAGAGTGCAGGGGCAAAGTAGCAGCACCAGTCCCAGGAGGGGCTGTTAGCACAGGAACGTCCTCCCAGCTTGGTTTGTTGAGGACCTGGAGTACCACCAAGCCTGGGTTTGGGTCCCAGGACTGTCAGTTTGCCTCCTTATAGCCAGCCCATTACAGAGCTGCTTCTGTCCCTCCTGCCTAAGCAGTGACTGATCCCACTGCACTCAGCTGGGCTCCAGACAGAGAACCTGCTAAATAAGAAGCTGCAAAGGATGTAAAGCCTGGCCTTGCATGCATTTGTTTTTCCTCTCCATAGGCTAGAACAAGCCTTTAAATTTCCCTATTGATCCAGGTACTCCAATGCAAGGACTTCAGGCTTGATTGTTCTCAGGCCTTTCCTACAGATCTAAACAAGGAATTGAACTATACAACTTATGGTGTGGAGACTCTTCAGGGACCAATCCTGGATCATTGCTAAGAGTGCTTAATGATCCTTGAATTCATGAGGAGGAAAGAGGACCTCAAAAATGGATTCCCAAGAATCCATTTCTGCCATTTGGATCAGGTCCAAAGAAAAAGGTGGAAATTTTCTTTCGGGTAAATTTCTGCAGGTTTGATTCTGCAGAGAAAACATTGAGATGAAAGGTAGTTAAATTAGTTTGGTTTGCTTTGTCTTTGGCTGAGTTTTCTGATGTCTAATAGATTGTGAGTTCTGAAGCCTTTTCCCAAGTCTGGGTAATCATAGCAGTGTACCCTTATGTGGACTCTACTGTCTAGCAAAAGCCGTGATCATGCACTAACACAGAAAAATTCTCCTTAACCTCCTTCAAGTCTCTTATTTTTACAAAATACAGAGAAGCTGGCTATATTTGAGATTTCTACCCTCTGCCAAATGTGGTGACAATTCAACCCTCTGAAAAAATTCATGCAAGTAGAAGATGAACGCTCATGCCTAAGTAGACACAGGAAGCACAGTTACATAAGTCAAGGACACCACAATAGAGGATGAGTTGATCCAAGATTTTCCTTCAGTGCTGATCAATGCCAGTTATTTGAGGAAACATATTAGAACATGGCAAGCATTCAATCATACTTCAAGTATTTTTCTAGCCTCCAGGAAATCCTGTTAAAGATTTTCCCAAACCAAAGGTGATACCCACCAAAGGATTTTTTTTCCCAATGAATTTGTTCAATTATGTTTTACATGCATGGAAACTTCTAGCATCTACAGCAACTGCAGCAAGGAACTCCACAGCCTAAGGATACATTTTGTGAAGATGACTTCCTTTTGTTTTCTCTAAGACTGCACCATGACAGTTTCATGTCCCCATACTGAAAAAGGCATGGTGTTGTATTTCAATAGATATAAAAAAATAAAAAAATTTAAAAAAATCAAATAACCCCAGTCTGTACAAGAATGTATCTGGCCTGCAGGCTACTCCAGAGACCAACATCAGAATCTCACTAGTCATGTTAGATGTTCAAACACACACAAATCTTAAGACTACTAATACTTGGTTTACCCATCCCTTGTGTCAAGACTTCAGAAAAAAAAACCTGAAACCCAGAAGAGAAAAAGTATAGGAATAAAAGTTCTCAGTCTGAACTGTCTTTCTACAAGCTTTCTATCACACTGTGAAACATCAAAGATATTTGATTCTGGTTTTGGAGACTTTTGTAAGCTCTTCCTATGTAAGTAGCTGGGCCATCTTCTCTATGTACAATATGGTTAATATCATCCAGTGACTACTGCAATCAATGGAAGCCTTCCAGTTCAGCTCAAAATAGTTAATCAGGATTCAAAAGCTGATCTTCCTGAATCTGCTTCGAAAACCTAAAAATCAAGGCTTATTTTCTCTTTTGAGGCCTCTCAACATCTAGAAAAACTACTCAATCAGACCCTCGGATTACATTATTTATTAATCTGCTCTGCAAACCTAAAATAGAGAAAAAATAAGATTATCTATGTCTCAAAGAATGATGAATGTGATTTTCAATGATTCTCTGTAGGAAAACTTAAGGCTGTTAATACTGAATATAGGTCAATAAATCATCCTAGTAAGAGTGACCTAATTAATACTCAAGCACTGATTTGAATGCATGAAGCTCGTTATCTTCACTCAAGGTTCTCTCTCATAGAAAAGAAAAAAAAGTTAAAACTAAAAAATTCATGGAACACTTTGTGGAAGCAAAGTTTCTGGACAAGCTTAAAGGCAAACATTGCTTCTGGTTCCCAGTCTTAGATTCCTCCAGAACAAGAGGAGACAGTAGGAAGTATTTTCAACTAGGCTGGTACAGTACCACCAATGATGACTCTGCCAGTAAAAGCACTCATTGCCTGTTAGAAAGGATCCCCAGAGCTCAAAGAATATACAAGCACAGAGTCTGTTGCAATACCCAAATAGCACCTCTGCACCAACCTATCCCCATGGAACACACAAGCCCAGGCCTGACAGGCAGTCCTACAGCCCTCAGGGACTTGGGAGGAATCAAATCCATTATTGCTCTGCCTCCTCAAGGAGGACAAAGGCCAAGGAAATTTGTATGATCACGCAAAAATCCTTCCCTAAATTATTGTAATGGCCCACGACTAAACCTATCTAGTTTCCTTTTACAACCTCTTCTTCCCCAACCCCAATCAGCTGGAACAAGAATTTTCTCATTGCTTTTGTACTAAAAGTTGAACAATGAACAAGGATATATATTAAGGCAGATGAACAGAGTATTGTATTGTATATATTATATACAATTGTATACAATATATTGTATATATTGTATTGAGTATATTGTTTCTGAGTATCACATGTAAATTGAGAAAGATTTGGACTAGAAAGTGACCAAAGCCTGGTCTTTGACAGACAAGGTGGATTCTCTCTGTGATACAAATGCCCACCATTGCATCCCCAGCTATGCATCAGACACAAGTGAAGATAATCCAAGCACAGACTTCGGAATGAACATAATTCGGAATGAACTAAATACTAGGTCATTTAGACACAGTTAATCTGGGAACTAGGAATGATTTCTAGTAGATGAAGGAGAAATTTCTAGATAGATGAACAAGACAAATAGACATTACTGGTTTTGAAGCTGAGTTTTGATGTATGACAGGGATTATATAGTGTAAAAACTATTTCATTTCTGCAGTGGAACAGAGCTGTTCTGTGACCTGTAGTCCTGCCTTCACAACATATAGCTGTGTATAAACTCACAAATTCTTACTCAGTCTTTGGGAAAGGTGTATGAAATTGGGAAATAGAATCCATTTATCTCATTAACTGGAAAAAACAAAAAAAACCCGAAGTGGAATCCCATTCCATACAGCTCACTTGACTTAATTAACTAAAGTCTGAATCAGCACTTGTTTGCAAATACTGTCATTCTAAATCAGGAGCCAGAACCAGCAATTGTTCCTTTTTTATTAGAGTAATTGAGGAGACTGCCATTTGATTAGCCCATGGCTTTATTGATTAATTTATCATTTCTTTGTTTGGTATAGATTTTGATTGATTGTCTGTGGTCTTTGCAAATGAGTAGGTTGTCATGAATACAAAAGCACTACACACTAACACAGCTCTGTTGTTTTCCTGATGCTCTAGTCACCGACACTGCCTCTTTTTGCTGTCCACCAGTTCTCAATCACAATGACTGACAGAACCTGGGCTACAGCTTCCTAAACAGCATAGTGTCCTTACCAGAGACACAACAAAACAGAAGAGCAGGTAGTCACAGTGCCCCTTTAGCATGAAATTAAGGTCTATTTAGACACAAATTTCATTGTAGCATGACACCAGACTGCTGCAGACCTATGACATTTTTAGAAATTGCTGCTGATAAGCAACAGTTAATATTTTAGGAACAAAACAGAGATATGAAGGTACTATAAGGCAAAACCATACCCATGTGGTCACACCAGCTTGTCCTGCTTGATTTTGGAATGAAAGTCACACTGGTTCTGCAAAGGGGGCCTTGCCTTGTGAGTGGATTACCTGAGATTGTGTCACAGCCCCTCCATGCATTCCCTTTCCTTCCATCACCATCCATGGTCATGGACCATTGTAAGCTTCTTTCAGGGGCACAGCTAAATGTGTTAATAACCAACCAGCAGCATGGCTTGGAACTGCACTGAGCTCGGGACTCACAGCCCTGTGCTGCAGATCAGCTGGGCAGTGACAACTTGTTGAGCCATGGAAGGTCTGGCACTGCTTTCACCTGCACCTGACCTTGGCTTGAGACCAAGCACACCTTGTTCATGCACTGCCACTTTCTTACAAAGAGAGAGAAAGCTAACCTCTTTCCAGAAAACCAGTATCAGAAATCTCAGCGTCACCTGTGAATGCTGGTGATTTGTAATATGAAAAGGAAAACAAGTGAAAAGGGAAATGTTTCAGACTGTCAATTCACCACAGAGTCTGTTTTCTAGTAAGATAGTGATGAATTGCAGCTTAGACTAATGAAGGGCACATGACCTTTGGGACCTGAAACCAGCACCCCTGAAAGCTTACACTGTTCAGTGAATGGAATAGCCCCAAATTTGAAGCAGTATAAAAACACTATCCAAACATCCATGTTCTGTATTCTGCTTCGGGACTGAGATTTGTAGCCAAAGCTGTTCAGTTCTCCACTTTGTTTTTTAGATCTCTGGCAAAATGTTTCATGGTTTTGTGCCTTTTTTTACATGAAATAGATTATCTTATTGCCTGACTGTAGCTGGGACTTGTGAGGAAGAAGTATCCAATATGCTCAATGACTGGGCTTGAATGAGGGCAAGAATGAGGAGAGAGTAAAACAGAGTAGCAACAATTATACTGCATGACATTAGTCAGAACTTAATTAACACTTGTTGTTTTGGTTAGATTTGATGATGCTCATTCTTTGTAGAAAGTCCCAGTCCCAAAATGATCAGAGCAGTCTAAATGGTCTTTATTTTAAAAACAAATAATATTTTAAAAATAATAATCTGAGAAAACAAAAACTTGCAAGCAGCTTGTTACTCTTTTCATATTCACTGATTTCTTAGTCTAGCAGGTGAGCTGTTGTTATTAAAGAAATCTAATACTAAAGAACAACCCAAAGAACCACTTCTTACACATGCCCTTTTAGAACTTAGACCAAGTAGTTCCCATAAAGCACTAGTTCATTATATTTTTAGATATATATGAAGGTTTTTCTTGCAGTCATTAAAAATTAATCTACATTAACAGCATACAATTTTAGTATCATTAAGGTCACAATGTTTTTTAAAATATTTTCCCAAACTTTTTATAGCTGCTTGATCTATTCATATATCTTACAAAAAACTTGACTGTCTAAACAACTAGGCCCCAACTATCTCAACAAGATTTTCTCACCCTACTGTCATCCTCTAAACATATTCCATTTGAACAAATTAACAGAATTTAAGCCCAAAGCATTGGACGAAAGATACAATTTGCATTTTGGAGGAAAAGCACTTGGCTAAAAGTAGCTGATTCCTATTCCTGTAATGCAAAACAACAAAATTCCTAAATAATTAGAAACTTTAGAAGTTGATTCCTCCTCCTTACTGTTAACAAAAGATGTTACTCCAAAATCATTGCCAGCAGCATCAGACGGACACACAAATGTAATTAGAGAACCTGTTAAATTTAAATACAGAATACATAAGCTATTGAAAGGAATTTGATCTTATTGATAAGAGACATTTAGCTAATTAGCTAATATAATGCTAATGATAATTAGCTAATATAAAGCTAATAATAAGTAGCCAAGGGACCTAGGTTTAGTTTGTGACTTTTCCTCCTGTGTCTTTAGGAAACCAGTTAATTGTTCAGTGCATAAATTAATCATCAGTAAAAAAGGTATTTTTTAAAATAAAATAATAAATATAATAAATATAACAAATATAATATTATAAGAATAAAATAAAAAAATAAAATAAAAAAATGAACCACTGTGCTTTTAATTATGTGACAGAAGCAGTGTTCATTAGAGCAGTACCATTAGAAATGGGAAATGGGAATTCTGATTTTGTGGATATGTGCCTATTTGTACTTACATATATGTATTCATGTATTTATTCACATTTGCACAATTAGTATCTCTTCAACTGACAGTCAGGAGTTCTTTATCTGTCTCTGAAACACAGTTCACTGAAACAGAATATACTATAATTTCTTACTAGTAATGGTTTGAAAATATAGAACAGCAGACAGCTTGAAGTGGACCTAATTCATCTGTGATGAAAACCAGAACAAAGACAGTATTTCCAGGGTATAGAGAGAGATGGTATAAATGTGTTGCAGATCAAGTGTCTGAATCTTTTTCCATTTACCCCCATAAAAGTTCCATATTAAATTGAAAGGGTTACACTGAATTTTAACAGCAT
Source organism: Pseudopodoces humilis (assembly GCF_049639895.1). NCBI lineage: Eukaryota > Metazoa > Chordata > Aves > Passeriformes > Paridae > Pseudopodoces > Pseudopodoces humilis. The sequence goes on from NC_142207.1 coordinate 13,837,574, forward strand.
GGCATAGACCTGTTCTCTTGATACTTCATTGAAACCTAATAGTGAGCAAACCACAGAGAAACAGAGAGCCACAACTCAGGGTTTCATCCCTGATTAAAAGACTTTGGAGTGTGGATAGAAAGCACAAAAGTTACTGGGAAGTTGGGTATCCAGATACCATCTTTTAACATTTGTCACCTGACAGGTTTCTGACGTACCCAGGATGATTCTTAGAAGCCAGGTGAGTAACCCTTCTAGCCCTTTTCAATAAAAGACTACACAGCAATGAATGTAAGGTACTGGAGAAACAGAGAAAGTGGGATACTCTCCTTTTCACCTCATGAAATAAACTATAATGCTAACAATCCTGAAACATCGATCTGTGCTGCCTTGCATTATAGAAACCTCATCAAAAACTAATTAAGAGCCAAATACTATGTTATCTACTCCAAGATATATTTTTAAAAGCATTTCATGCCCCTCTTGAGCTAATTCTGTGATCTCATGAAAATAAAGCACTCATCATTACTCCCAGGCACACAAAGACACAGGTAGGACCTAAGCAGCCCTTTTTGCCTGACTACTAAAATAGCACTTTGCTTCCAGGTTTAGATCTGATTCACAACAGGAAAAGTCAGAAGGTCAACAAACACAATTAGATTCAAAGCACAGACAAGCAAATCTTCACTTCAGGCCACATCTCCAAACAGCAGCCAGTTGGCAGAGAGAAGCTCAGCAGGTTAGCCTTGTCCTCTCTGCCCACTTGCCAGAACAAATGGTGCTATTTCAGTCTGCCGTGGCTGCAGGCAAACGATTAACTCTCAGGCTGATGAATTGAGAGCAGGACTAAATGGAGCAACCCAATTTTTCTGTGGGGTTCTCTAATCACAATTCACCACCTAGTAGGAAGAAGTGTAATCTTAGATTTTTGAAGCCTTTCTGCTGGGTAACATGATTATATTGTAAAGCTATAATACAGTAGAATGCTGTATACCTTTATGGAGCCTGAGATGGCTGCAGCATTTTAGCAACATTGTAAGACAAAACCCAACCCACATTACACATAGAATATATTTAGCCCCTGTTACAGAGAAGTTGAGAAGGTAAGACTAAGCTGATCAATAAAGAGTCTACAAAACCTCCCTGCAATGAAGCAATATAGGAAAGATGAGCTCAGGATGTGACAGAATCCAAAAGTTCAGGAGAGAAATCCTAAAATTAAAGAGAAATAAAGAGGAGTCATCATCTGAGAGGTGAAGAAAACTGTATAGGTGGGCTTAAGGTTGACCAGAACATGGGCAAAGTGAAAAAGGACTTCCAACAGACTGAACTGAAGCTAGAAAAGAGAAGTTATGGGCATGAGAGGAGAAAGCAGGTATTCAAAGAAAAGGACAAGAATGGTTGAAGTGTAAAGTCAGTAGAGAAAACCTGAGAAAGCCAATATGGGGCAAGAGAAGAAGAAGTATTGAGAAATTTGAAAAGAGACAGGGGAAGTGAATTCCAGTAGAAAGACAGAGAAGAGCTGAAAGAAGCAAAGAAATGGGTGCAAAGAAAAGAAATTCATTACATCCCAGGAGATGTGATCCTTTGGGAAAGCCAAGGGAGCATGCTGAGGCATTCACACCTTAATTTATTTTTTGTTCTGGCTTTCGACAAGAGTTTCTCCCTTTGCTTTGTCCATAACCATGGAGAAAAAGTCAAAAAAGGCATTAAGATATTATACATTTTCCCAGATTACTTTCTGTGGGGCAGGAACATTGCTCCTAGGGAGGGGCCTCTGAATCAGAGGTATCCCCTCCTTTCAAGAAGTCCAAACCCCACAGCCCTGGCAGTTCCTATGACAAGATGCCTAGAGCTGGATACACCCATGATTCCTCAGATCTGCCTCTGCACTCTCTGTGATTATATCACTTTGCCTGGCTCAGAGCAGCTGGCAGGAACAAGCCTGGTGGATATATTCACACTGCTCACCTTTCACCTCACCCAAAACAAAGCTCCTTGCACCCATCCATCAACACCCTCCAGCCTGGAGAGAGGGCAGAGATTCTTCTGTCTTGCTGTTTGACTGTTAATAGCAAACAGCAGTGGACAGGAAACCTGCAGACTCCCTGGTGTTCAAAGGAAAGACTTCTCTCTGGCCTGTCTGACCACCTTTCTGTAGGCTGGTCTTCAGTCGCCTTTTTTGTCTGCCCTGCTGCACAGTGCTCAGAGAATGGATGAGCCTGTTCTTGCACACAGGTCTTTCATCTCTGACTAGGCAAGCTGGAAATGAAAGACTGGGCCACAGCATTCTACTAAGGTTTCTAAAGCAATTGGTTTCCCATTCTCCATGGATAGGCTGAGATTACACCTAGAAGTAGTAATTGCCACAGGTTTGTTATGATCAAGCCAAGGGACTACTGATACATATTCTCCAGCCTCTGCAGTATGTGCAGATTGTGTCTAGAGGCAAACTGCTAGCAAATTTAAACTAAGGTCCCCAGACCACACAACTAAAAGCCTTGTGGTTTTATCATTTATATTTCATACAGAAGCTCCTGAGGGAATAGAGCTGGTTTAATCCCTCCCACCAGCAGCACTCCCTAAAGCACGAACGACCCCCTTGAAAGTACCTCTCACCGTCTCACTGCTAAGGGAGACAGTGACAACAGACAGGCTGATGTAGATGTCTGCAGTCTGGGTGGCTAAATGAGCTCCAGTAACTGCAAAATGAACAAAGAAAACAAACAAACAAACAAACAAAACACCAGCAATGAAACCAAAGAAATACCACAAACAAACAAAAAAAAAAAACCCGCCCAAAACTCTTTGGAATTAACTCTTACTATCATTAAAGTGCTGATTCCACTGGTCTTTACTGCAAGACTTTATCACAAGCCATTTTATAAAGAGGGGGTGGGGGTAAAAGGATTATTTTTGCTTTAATATCCTTACCCAAGTGATCAGCTCTTTGAGGTAATCCAGAGTAAATGTTAACAGGAGGGAATGTATATGCAGAAGGGAATCTTCCACCTTGAGAACTAATCAAACGTCTGTGGAAGTTCAGAAACTTTCCAAAAGCCTTTTCCAGTTTTCTGATCACTCCAGAGATCTTGTTTGCAGAAACACACTGCAAGTTTGATCTTTAGAGTGGATTGTTACACAAGCTTTCGTCTGCCTCTAAACAAAGACAGATACAATTCTGTAATAGTCTGCAGTGTACTCAGTGTGAAATATCTGAGCATTAGCAGAGCTTGCTCTGCAAAGGCAGATCTTTTGGGAGCTCATGGGACCACCTGAACTGTCAGTAATCTGGAGAAGCCTGGCAAAACACAGATTCACAATTGCTACTAAGATGGCTTATCACAGTTTTCTATTGAAAGTTTTATAAGCTCAACACAGACATTAGTATGAAAATTTGACTCACTCACATCTGCTCAAAAGCAGGCTGGGGCCAAGTTGAAAAGGCATCCTGTGCATTACACCTCGGCTTAGAAACCAAGGCTTATTGGAAAAGTCCATCTTGCAATAGGAAAGAAATAAAAGGAGAAAAATTTCCTCCTCAAAGTCCCTACACGGCCTCTGCCAGTTACACACACAGTAACCCCTTAAAAGAGCAAAAAAGTTCATACCTAAGCCAATGATCAAGAAATTTGGGCTTTAGTTCATATTTGCTTTTCTCTCCGACATCTTTTTTTAAAGTTAACGTATTAAAATCAGAACTGGAAATGTAACAAACATTTCTTCTCAGAGCTGAGATTTGAGAATAATATCAGTCAGCTCATAAATACAAGTCCCTTAAATTCTACTAGGACTATTTGGTTCTTGTGTGTGCATCTATATCATCACACTTGAGACACAAGACCTCACACTTGTAACACTTTTAACATGATTTGTCATGTGACCTGGCAGCAAAAAATTCCTTGTTGTGGCAATTTAAACACCCTTTCCTTTGTCTTATTCCTGTAACAGTTTTATTCCTTACTTCCTGCTAAACAGACAACATAGCACAGAGATGTTATTTTTTATGCCAGGACACAGAAGTTTCCAATGCCTCTGAAGTGGCCATGGCTGTGGGAAATTGGGAACGGACTTGAGAGAAAGAGGGCAGAGACTCATTCTTCTCTTTTAAAAGTGCAGTCTCAAGGCCTGGCACATGGCATGCTCAGATCCTCTGAGACGGGATGCAGTGCTACCAGGGCTTTAGAGGAAGGGAGGGCTTTGAAATATATGGGAAAGAAGCCCCCCTGCATTAGCAGCGTCAAGTAGAGCACTGTTCTCAGCAGGCAGGTAATGAGATCACACCACATTGAAAGTCAATGAAGACTTTGAAGTTCTGACTTTACAAAGACAAACTGATTCTTACATTTTTTGCTTTTCCCAAGCTAGCAGTTCTGGCAGACACCTGAAAAGAAGTGGTAACTAGACGCAGAGTAAATATAAACAATTACCGTGTTTTACCCCTGTGTTATCCCAGTGGTACTTGGCATTTTAAGAGTTTAAAGTTTAATTACATTTTTGCTTTTGGTACATTGGATAGCCATTCACCTATGAAGAAAAGCATCTGAGAGGGTTTCAAGCTCATTTAAAATACTCAGCAGCAAAAACTGCTGAAGCGTGTGAGGCTGGCTCTGTGTTTTGATGTGCTATAGAATAATGTATGGAATTATTTATACATTCCCTAAGTGGTGCATTTTCATTGTGTTTTCAGCTAACTTGCAAACTCCACTGGTCCCATCTCAGGAAAGTTCTCTCTCCACTTCAAGTAATATGCTGAATTTTTCCTTGCCCCATAGCACTATTGTGTGGAGAGAGATATTTGAAAGTCTGCTCAGATTGCAGTGTTACAAGAAAGGGGTAAAGAGATGATTGAGAACATTTCAGTCACTTCATTGCTCACAGAATTTCTTATTTATTCAGATTACCCACTCCCATCTTCCTCCCATCACCTTGGTTTCTGTTGCCTTTCCTGCCATTATCTCACGAGACAGGAGCTGGGGAAGCTTCACCTTGAATGTCTTTGAATGTGTTCATCCGCAAGGACCCCCTGTTACAAGCTCCAAAAGTCATGGCCACAAGGTCATAATGTGCTCCCCACAAAAAATCTGTCAGAGCAGGCTGTTTTGAGGGACAGAAATGGCCACATATAAGGCAGCTTTTGATCTTCATCAGGTGAGCAAGGAGCCAGGGGAATGGCCATCACCAGAATCACTGCAGAGGTTTCCTACTTGCCTGGTTACATCCGGAGTTCCACCACCTTCATGTGTTTGCCTCCTCCATGTCTCAGGGCATGGAGCCCCTGCTGTGCTCCAGAGTGGGGGAATTGATTTTGCTAACACACGTCTGAAAACACAGCTTCCTGTGCCATGCTCAATCAGCACAGCGCCACAGGGTCGGAACATAAAACACACAGCAAGCTGGGGGTCTATTTGCTCTGCCTGAAGGGTGCTCCATCATGCCAAGCTATGATTACTATAGCCCCACACCAGCAACCTCCTCCATTTCTCAGCTCCAGTCTCAGTAGTTTGGTACAGGAGTGCATAGTTGTTTGTTTTAACCTAATCACTATTTATTTTCAGTTATCCAGGAAAATGAGAAAATCACAATAAACAATGTCCTGTTTCTTTACCTCTGGCTCTGAGTGGGCTGGTTGCAAAGAGACAGGATCTGGCCACACATACTCTGATCTGGGGAAAAGATGGAAAATGTGTTAGTGGGCAACAAAAGCATTTAAAAAAGCATAAAGAAGCACAGGGAAGTATAGGATCAAAAAGAAACTGCTAAATAGATTTCTTAAAATTTCTTATGTACATGTACATATATATATATACATGTATGTTATTATACATTGTATATATACATTACATATCTGCATGTACATAAATATCTGTGATGTATAACATACACATATATACATACATATAGTGTATGTATACATTACAACATGTACACATATTGACTATATTTGTATATGTATTTGCTGTGTCCTTATGTATAAAAATATGCAAGTATGTATAGAAAATGCCTCCCTTACCACCGTGTGGGCTTCACTAGAAAACCCATTATTTTCATTCGACTCTGTGAGGGAAGTTCATAGCCTGGTGTGATTTTTCAATGGAAGAAGGGGGAGCATTTGATGACGCTGACTCCTACACTGCCTCCTGCCATGTTCAGTGAGGCTTTTTTCCTCACTTGAAACTGTCCAAAGGATTCACACATGCACACATACACATATGCTTCTGTCTTTGCTCAGATGTTTGAATGATTGTTCTGGCCAGCAGTTACCCTCTCAGTCACAGGGAAAGCCTGCCTTTCACCAGCAAACTTTGTGAGGAACCTCTGGACTTCCTCACTGTTTTTTCAGGTTTTGTTACTTTTTCGTATTTAGCTGCAGAAAATTGTTAAAGGGAAGAAGTCCGGCTCCCCACAGAGCCTTTCAAAACCATTTCAAATGTACCTTACTGGGCTGAGACAGCTGTTTTTCTCAGGGAAAAAAAAATAAAAAGAAAGAGAGGGAAAGACAGAGAGAGTCCTTTTGCTCCCTTTTTTTCCACCCTATAGACTCTCTTTCAAAAGGCACACGTGTTTCCACTTGTGACCAAGGTTTCACAGCAGGAGGGCAGCATCTGTCCTACCACCAGCAGCCTCCAAGCCTCACCCTGCAGCCTTCCATGTGAAAGGCTGCAGAGTTTAAGGCATTACCTCTGCTTCCCTCTGCAGTAGCTGGGGGCAAATCCCAGGGTAGCATCACACCATGTTGCTCTTTGTCGCTGAGGGAGAGGTTACAATGACACATTCATTTCAAGATCACAAAGTCCAGTGCACCATGCACCAGGACCAGTTGTTGTTGACTCATTGGAAACCTCTCTGGGAAGTCATGGTGCCTGGGCTCCTAATCCATACATCCTGAGCCACACCATGGCCCCACGTGCTCCCCCAGAACATCTCCAGAGAAACACCCAGGGTTAGGGGAGCACAATGACCACCTGCACTTCTGAGCTGGACAGTCCTACCAGGTCCTGCCTCAGGGACCCACTAGCTATTAACACAAAGTTTGCAGAAGGAATCAGGTTGTCTGCAAGATGGAGTTGTGTTCAGGCCAACTGGACAGGGCTGCATTAGACTGTGGCAGTATCCAGGCTGCTGAACCTGAAAACATTTACAGAACCAGGAATCTATCACCTCACACAGGGCTACCAGGTCGATGAGCAAGCTATCTCCCTGCTATCCAGCTTTCTTTTCTGAGGACTCACTTATCACTAATGTGGGATGTCCCCAGCTCACACCAGGGAGACGAAACTCAATAATTATGGTTTAGTCAATTAACCTTTTGGACTCCAGCTCTAATGCGGCTACTGCTGACATCAAGAAAAGGAATAAGGGGAGTTGTGGGATCAAAGCTTGCTAAACCAAGGGCCAGATGAGCAGAATTTTAAGGCACTGGAAAATTACATCAAGTATGATTTATAATCATAGCTGTTACAGAGCAGATCCAATGAAAAACAAAACACTCCTTTGACAAAAATAAAGGCAGCTACAAAATAACCTTTCTGAGGCACTAACATCCCGTGTAAGAATCTGAAACCAAATCTATACTGCAATGAAACAGTTTTCTGCAAAACCATGCTGCAGTCCATTGGATAGGTCATGCACATGAGCTGAACTGTGACTCTGGGATCTAAAGGCATCAGTCACTTCTGTCAGAGGAGTGTTAGTAGTTGTGAAGCAGGAACCAGGATCTGATCTCTGCAAAGGGACATCGACAAGTTCAGTCAGTATATTATTTGCTGTGTCTACACTGACAGCTGGATTGGATCCAAGCCCCCTGGCCACCCTCTGATTTACTGGAGCCTTTTAGAAACTGCATTCCTGCTTTAGCTCAGTAGTGAGCCAGAATTAGCAGTCCTGCTGAGATCCCCAAAGAGGGGTTGTGGTAGGTCAAGAGTAGCTGTAGCCACGGGGAGAAAAAGGCAGGTTTCTGTCAGTGTCCAGTCAGGGATTGTTGCAGCTCTTTGGGAACATTTTCCTGAGATAAATTAGGTAAACATCTCATTAAGACCCTTTCTTCTTGGCCATCGGTGGATACTCACTTCCTCATCTTCTCAGAGAAACTCCTATACTGGATTGCCATAGGACCAACATCAAGTTCAGCTACGTTGTTCCTGCTGAGACCTGTCTTGGTCCATCATGTCAAAGTCAGCATGGCTCCCCTGCAGGCTCTCACATCCTCCAGTGCACAGAGTCAGGGCAGCAAGAAAACCAATATGTCTTAGGAAGTCCTCCCCAAGCTTAAGTAGAATACAGCGAGCTGTGAACCCACCCAGGGGACACTCAGACTGAATCACACTCAAAGTTCAGGCTGGAGCAGAACATCATGTTAATGATCAGTACATTATTACACAGCAGCTGGGCTACAATAACTGTACTCCTCCTTAGCCTTGGTAACATCCCAGATAATACAAAACAGCTTATCCCCAGGAAAAAGCAAGGTTACATCATGCTGCTTCAGTCTCAGATCAAAACAATGTGAACAGAGGGGCAGTCAGCAGTGCCCAGCTGCCTCCCAGTGACATACTGAGCCACTTTAATTTGGAAAATTGTCTAAGCCCCATATTTCATGGTATTTCTTTTAATATGCATGCTGGAGGCTGTTTGTCATATTAGGCTGTGTAGCTTATGGCAGTTTTGTGGTCTCTCAAAGAGCACAGTTTGTTAAGGTTCCTGTGCAGGTGCTGGGGAAGATCACAAGCATTACCCTCCATGACAGGGACACATGCACCATTCCTCTCAGCCCATCTCACCAGCCTCTCCAATTGTACAGGAGTGCTCCCTGTGCTGTTTTATACATTTTAAAGCCCATTAAGGCTGACACTTATGCAAATGTAAGTGTCCCATCCTTATTAAAAGGGATGTTTAACTCCCAACTCCTATAAGAACACGTGTGTGCTGCAGCCATCCAGGAGCCTCTCACACCTTCTGCCTCTGAGACAAATGGGTCGTTTCAAGCAGCCACCCATCTTCTTCCCCGTGAGACCATGGGCTGTTGGCACAAGGGGCTGAGGAAAGCCAGAGCCATACTGACACCGACTGACTTGTTCTGTGCCTGCACCAAGGAAGGTCAGACAGACTTTTTAATCTCTATTAACACAAAGCCCTGCATCTGAAAAGGAAAAATCAAGCACAAGGAAAGGGCAGAAAAAGCCTGAAAAATTAACACAGGGCCACCTGTCCACCCCTGTCTTTTCATATGAGGAAAGAATATTCTATGAAAACTGTAAATGGAGCCCCCAGTTGTGAGAGATGCTGAGATGTGCAATTTTCCTTCATGTTCTGCCTCTCACAGATGCCACTAAATTATAGTCATGGAAAGCTAAGCTGTCATCCATTTCCTGGAGTGATTTCCACTTACTTTGCCTACATGTGGCACTTAGGGACATAGTTGGCAGTGTTAGGCTAATGACTGGACTTCTGACCAAGACTGTTCTGTAGCTGGATTTGGTCACATTGCACTGCTTGTTAAGCAATCTCAAAAGCCTTTTTGAAAGGTGGCTCCTGGCACTGACATCCTTGCAGAGAGGGCAAATTGAAGTGTATCATGGTGAGGGTCCTTGCCTGTGGTCCCAGGGATTAGGATTAATTGGAGTTGGTTTTGAAGCCTCAGATTAATTCAGGCTGCATAATCCAGGCTGGTACTAGGTAGCTGCTGGCACTGTCAGCTCTTGTTCCTGCAAGGAAATAATTATTTGATCATGAGATTTCTAATACACATATATCTGGCATGTACACATGGAATTAGTTATAACTGCCTCAATTCTAAGCCACATGAACTCATTAAAATTCATTCCAATTAATGGCAATGAGCCGAAAACAAACCCAACACCTGCAAGCCAGAGAGAAATCAGCAGTTACAATATTTTACATATGTCACCCTACCTTGGAAATTTTGCTGGAGCTTTAATGTGCAGGCTCTGAACTGAAAATGAGAATTTCTCTGCTTAGACAGATCTTTCCATCTAAGGAATTGAGAAGGTTGGGGAAGCCAGTGCACAATTAACCTCATTGTGACACTCTGCATGCAGCTGGTCCAGAATACCTGCTTGCACAAGTTTGGAAATCTTTCCCTCATCTTATAGCCAAGGAAAGTGAAGCACAGAAGGAAAGGCACAATGGCACTAAAATTGGTCTCTTCTGAGTCCCATGTCTAGGAAGAACATGGACACAGGTTTTGACCTGATCAGGGTTGAAGAGGCAGAATCTGCAGTTCCACTAGCCCACGTTGCTTTGAAGGGGAGCTGGGGGACAGGAGTATCCTAGAAAGTTGTCTGCCAACTTGCTGGTGGTGAGAACAGCCTGACAAGCTGCTGAGGTCCAGCTGCAGCTGCCAGCCTCTGCCCGAGACCTCTATCAATCAATTACAGCCCTCTGGGTAGGGAAGAGAGCTTGAAAGCACAAGAGCAAAAGGGTTATTTTCAACAGCCCAAAATATCACAACCTCTCCCAGCTCTGCCTCTGCACTAGAGGAGATAGAGCTGAGTCCCCTCCACAAATCACTTCCCTTCCAAGGGTGCTCCACAGCTCTAGAAAGATTTAGTCATGGGGACTTCATTTTAGTCTCATGCACAGGAGTATGCAAATTGCAACGGCAGCAGCGTTTCTTTGTGTCACACATAATCTGGGCTGATGGAGCTTCTGGGGCAGGAGGCAAGAAAAAAAAAGAAACTTCTGAAACTCATGTGAACTATTTCCCGTGCTTTTGTAATGCAGCAGTACTTCAGAGAGAGAGCGCACATGGCGTTTGCTCCCTCACCTATCTGCAATGTTGATATTTGCTGTAATGATTTTTTTTTTTCATTTCTTCTCAAGGTGTTCTGTGGGAATTGTCAGCATCTCTTTTTCCCTACCAAGAGTGAATGAACCATAAGTGCATTTTGTATTCAACTTAAAAAAATGATTGACTTTAAACTAAGTTTCACTATTTCCCATCTGACTTTCATTACCTAGAATAAGATGGTAAGTCAACCTGAACTGAAAGTAATTAACGGAGTTTTGGAAGGGGAGGGTAAAAAAATAAAAGAAGGAAAAAAAAATCATTCTCTCTTCAAACACGTAATTGTACAAAAATAACACAAAATGCAAATTACTTATAGATGTGCCAATCTGGCTCATTTATTGTCACTTTGAAGATAGTAACTACAAAGGGCTAATATTTTTAATCTTACTGACACAGTAGATTACAAATAGCTAAAGTGTGCTATTAAGCATCTTCCAAAAACACCTTCTGGGTTTGTCTAAAAGTGTCTGAAAGAAGCTTAGAAGTCACTTCTCTTTCAGATATTCCCCAAAATATCAAATCAGGCAGGATATGGGATAGACTCACGTGAGTTAACATTCCAGCTCTTGGATTTCACACAAAGTACAGCCCCTTTGTCAGCATGACTGGCTGCAAGCTCAAGGGTATATGGTTTTAAAAGCTCTGTTCAAGGCCAAAATATTTCAAATGTACCTTGTCCAAACTTGGATCTGCACATGAAAGGCAGGATTTCTTGTGTAGCCATGACCAGTATTAGGAGCTTTCAGTATTGGAAGATAAAAAATGGTAAAATCCCAGAGAGCTACAAGGGACATCACAGAATCATGTTGGAAATTATCTAAAGGTATTCCAGTCTGCTTTGGAAAAAAAAACTAAACAGACTCATAGGGACAAACTGAGTGTTGAGAATGATGCTTTGTAGCTCTAACTACTTCATCCAATAAAATTACTCTTTTCAACAAATGCCATTAAAACTGCATTTGATGGCAAACCAGGAATAATTTTGGATCAGGATCAGGGAGAGGGCAGACAGCAGGGCATGGTACACTTTGCCTCTAACCCAATATAAATTACAGTCCTTCAAAAAAATCACTTAATGGAAATTTCAGCCTAGATCTTATGCTGCTTAAACCACAGGAAGAGGTAACAGGCTCATATACGGTCCACCAGTCACATTAACAGTGAGAGGAAGCAGAAGAGACAAGTGGTAAGGACAGAAAATCCCCAGGAATGAGACAAGAAGCAGCATGCAGGAGGAGGCATACATGGCACTAGCTTGTTCAAGTCCTTACCCCTAATACCTGACACTGAATCACCTTTTGGTCACTCATCTAAATAATGCTTCCCACAGAGCAGAAGGCTTCAGTGAAACAAGAACTAATCTCTGACATGGAAGACTTTCTTCATCTCAGCAGCACAACAAACGAATTAAAGATAAAAATTGGGGCAGGGCTTTACTTCATGGCAGGTCAAAAGCACAAAGCACAGAGGTTTTCCTTTCTCTAAAACTTATAGGGTGAACAACAGCTGTGGCTGCTGTGGGATGTCCATGAAAGCAATAGATTTCTGGCCACTGTGTTTTACTCATGGTGCATGGACTGGAACCACATTGGATTTGTGTCCACAGCATTTGGGGACTTTTGGATGAATGACCATGAAAAAATATTTTCTCTCCTTATCAGATAACTGTACACTGCAGGGATTTATCCTCCAAACAAGATATTTATCCTCTGAATAAGCTTATCTGTCACATTAAAAATAGTGAAACCTCTTAAAACAAAGAATGCATCTCTGAGTAGTGTGTTTAAGCATCCAACATCATGAAAGGGGATAACTTATGCATCAAATAAGGAGCTGTCACTTTGTTGTCTGATGGTGAACAGTGTGAAATTCATCGCTGATGCTACCTCCCAGCAGGAATGGTAGGGAACATGGATGTGAGTAGAGTGCCCTGGGCAGCTGGAGTCTGTAACTAGCATCCTCTACCAGTTTTCTGTCAGGCAAGGAGACTCCAGCATGTCCCTTGGAAATTTACAAGCAAGAATTTCCACAGATGAGAAACAGGCAGGGGATGCAGGTGTAGAGCTGTCTGCTCACCTGCCTTGTTTATAGGCTCTGAGTCTGTGTTTGCTGCTGCCCACATGCCTTCCTGTCAGGTGAGAAATAGTCTGAACCCATCCCATGCTGGATCTTTCATCAGCACTTAAGAAAGAAACTTATCCAGTGTCTTGCTTCATCAGGAATGTGTTTTCTTCTGAGTTTTAGCAGAAGAGCAAGATCTGGTTTATCAAAGCTGCTGCAATATGGGAAGAGCCCATTATCCTCATAGTACATCTGGCCTCCAGTGATATCAAAACCATTTATAAAACTGAGTCTCACAATTACATGGGGGGGCATTATTCTTCAATTCTGAGAAAGCAAATAGTAACAGTCTATCCTAAACCCTACCCACACAAACCAAATATATCTATTTCTCTACCATCCATCATTAAAAGTCCTCCTGTCTTCAGGCTCTTTCTAGGGCACAGCTTAAGTTCCAGCTCACATGACAAACAGCCTTTGGACAGCATGCCACAACACTGTGTGTCTCATGAGCATTGACAGCGGCCAGACAACCCTTTCCCACTACCTGCTAATTTCTAGCGATGCCAGGTCCAGCTGAGCCAGATAGACATCAGCTGGCATAGCAGTAGCTCTGGAAGCAGTGGGGCCATGGGTTGAAATTTTAAGCAGACTGTCCTTTCCTTCTACCTCTACAGCTGTCCTGTAGCCTAAAGGAAAAAAAAAAAAAAAAAAAAGCACTTAATTTTTTTTCATTAATTCTTCTTTAATTCACTTGGTTCTCTGACCCTGTTCCAGCACCTTTGCACAGACAGTGTGCAGCAAAGGTAAGACCAGGAACAGCAAGAGGAAGGAAAGGTTTGAGTGCCTGACTCAGTGTCATCATGAATGCTTGACTTGGGAAATCAAACCTGCATGTCCCCACCTGTTTCTGAGATTTTAGCAACCCTTTTCACTCTAATTGTTTCACTGATTGCTGTAATTAAATCAAAGTATTACAATTGTTCCCAACATTTATTTACCTAGAAGTTGGCTGCTTGTGCTTTAGTCCCAAGGAAAGGCTGTTATGCCCACCAGTTCCTTCAGTTCTTAATTTTTTTTCTAGATATGGCTCTTGATCTAATAAGAAAATATATTATCCCTGTCTGCCAATTTTATCTCAAATATTTATGGTGATTACATTACTAGGGGCTGTAGAGTTACTTATCTGTCAATATATGCTCACTAATTTATATGTTCATAATATTTTTTTTTCATTTACCTGCAAGGCTGTTTTTTGCTTCTTCTTTTAAGATCTATTTAGCAATAGATCTTCTTTTATGACAATGTTTCCAAGCACCAGAAACAAGAAAGAAGGTTCACACCATAAAAACCTTGGGTTTTGGCTGCCTTCATGATGTAAGGCCAGAAGATGAGGGAGATGTTTCCTTTGCTTTTTCTGCTAGAGTAGCTTTTGTTGGTCTGTGCCCCGCTTTCCCTTCCATCCATGTGGTGTTCACTGACAGCTGCAACCACCCACATCTCTCACTGGGCACTCTCCTATGGAGAAATGTGATTTCCTCGGGATTTCCACTTACAATACTCACCAGAGGCTGGGTTAAACTCAACTAAATCTAGAGAAGCCAGGTTTGGTGCAGAAGCAGAGATCCCTCCTCCTCACATTCCCTCTAAATTGTGTAAGTGTAAACACATAACAGCTGCAGTACTACACTTATACAGCTGGTCCCATACACCAGTTGGTAGCTCCTACCTTCAGAGAGCTGACCCCAAGTCCAGAGACCCACTGCAGATCAGATCCTACACTTCTGTGTAGGACAGACACAGCTGGCAACCACTGTGGTCCTCTCACAAAGAGTTATCTTCATAAAGGACAACTTCAAAGTTAAATTCCAATCTAAATAATTTTAAAAAAAACAAAACAAAATCAGTCTGAAAGCACAGCTGGGGTTGAAGGCAAAGGCAAGATAAGAATTCTGTGAGGATCTGGTAAGCACAAACACAAAGCCCTTGGGATAATAATGGAAGATCTCCTATCTGATCTACCAGGAATCACCTATTTGACATTATGCAAATCTTACAGAGTAAAATCCTGAAATATTAGGTTTATCAAGGTGTAGTCAAAAGGCCTTTTATTTTTTTACCCTTTAGTGCTGTCTGTCACACAAGAAACTCATGCAATCATAGACCTAATACAGGCTTGAGCAGAACCTCTAGCTGGAGTTTTACAGACTAGAAAATGTGTAAGGGAGCGGGATATCACCCTTTAAGGTTGCCTGAGTTGTGCTCATGCAGGGAGACAGCTCTTGGCGGTTTATCTTCCATTCAGCTCCTTCATGCTCCTGGGGAGCGGGTCACCCTTCTCCCACTCGACCTGTTTCGCAGTCTGATGGCCAATTTGGCCATTTGGGGGATGTTTCAGCACCCTTTCAGGTTCTTCCAGCTGAGATAAAGTGAGAGACTTTCATGGGAAAAAAACAGCTCAACAAATACACTGTCCTCTTTATTTTTGTAAACACAAAAGCTCCCCAAACCTTTGATTTGGATTTGCTTTTAGAGGACACTTGCATGTCTGCAAAGCACTGCCAGAACACCAGAGCTGAGCAGAATGGACCCACATGCTGGGCAATTACCCAGCTGCTAATTGCCACAAACAGAGCGGCCTCTGATCTGGGATGTGCTGGAAGGACAGAGCTGCCAACCACTTTGGGCACATGTGGGAGCTTTGTTCCTTTAACTTCAGAAGAGCCATTTTATCTGGGAACCCCAGCAGTGAGCGAGTGGGGGAGCCCTGTCAAATGCAAAATAGAAATGAGCAATGCCTATAAAGGAGAGATATCATAAGAACCTGCCACTTGGGAATAATGAAAGGCTCAGGCAGGTTGGCTGATTGTGCAACCTACCCGGGGCCTGTCAGCTCTGATAACAATGGCAGCCATCAATTCCTGCAAAAATGGCAACAGCGTGAATTGGAAATTGTGAAGAACCATTTAGGGTCGAAATGAGATTTTCTTCAGAATGCATTTGTCGGCGTGTTCCCATTCACTTGAAAAGCTCTGGACAGATCAGAAGGATCATGAAGTAGCCAGGGTTGGGAGTTTTTTATTATTATTATTATTCCTCCTCTTCCTTACAAAGCAGTTTTAAATGCCAAGAGCTTTCACAAAACAACAGTAGTTTCAAAGCTGCCAAAGGGCAATTTGAAAGTGAAAGGTATTCTCTTCAAATTACCTTGGAAAATAATACATGTTATGAAAGGGGTTTACTTTTCAGAGTGTTAAAGAGATACCAAAAATCCAATTTTATTGTCAGATTATGGAGGCAGGCAGTAGGGGACTGTGTAAAATTGCCAGAGCTCCTCTTTAGATTCCACAGATGTCTATTTGCCTTTCATGGACACCTACAATGAGTATCAGACAGGACTGAAAGGGACAAAAGAGTTGTGGTTGTTTGGAAAATCTGTTTTGTTAGAATATTAACAAAAAGAGTCAGAGCTTACTCAATTGTTACCTATTAATAGTGAGGAAAGCACAGCTTGAGACAATGCTGGTCCAGCTCCCTGGAGAGACAGGAGCTACAAGGAATTTTTGTATCGGTTAAGGGAAGGTTGAGCCTGAAAAAGAAAATAAGTCCATGACCCTCTTTGTCAGTATTAGATAACAATATTTAGAATGCAGGTTTTTAATAGGGTTTTCTCCCCACACCCTTTGGTGCATGGAAAGGGTCCTTTTCCTTTTCATTTTTCTAAACAGCATGACATCTATTATTCCCCAAGGGAAAGAGCAAATCAAGTCAGCCTCCAAAATGTACGTTTTCTAACTGTAAGAATGGATAGATGGAAAATAACAGCACAGGCTTTTGAAAAAGGAAAATTGAGTTTGAAATCTGAATAGGATGAACATAATCGCTGTGTTCAGTGCAGAGGAGAAGGCAAACCTCAGGATTGAATTTTGCCCCAAGATGAGCAGGGAAATGTAAACCTGAGGATGGGTTCAGTCCTGCTATACTATAGACTCCTTTTGCTTATAAGTTCCAGTTCTATTTTCCCTCTTTCTTGTTCTTGAATTGGTTTTTATCCTTTAGAGAAAGATGAATCAGTAAAAAAAGCTACTTTTTGAAGAACCTACCAGACTTAGTTTCCAGAGAGTAGATATTCCTTTCTCTGAAATCACAGAAGATTTATTTTCTCTTCTGGTCCAGACTGACCAGTGACAGCTTTGTCCCTGTGGGCAGATGACACTCATCAATCCAAACCCAAACATGACACTAATGGATGATGCCCTCTGACAGTTTCTAGGAGACAAATTCTAACTCAACTAAGAGCAGTCAAATCCAGCTCCCACTGGAGTCAGGTGATCCACATTGTGGTTTAAGTCCCTCAACAAGCACCTAGCAGTCAGACAAAGAGGTAAGACTGATGAGAAGTGGGAAGGCTTTTCCATATTTGTGTTTCTTGAAAAAAAGAAAGCAACAAGTTGCTTCCTCTTCCCAGAAAGACCCTTTTCAGGTGGAACCAAATCTGGTGGACTCTTCTCAGAGGACTGTCCCCCTGGTTCCTCCAGCTGTGATCTTTTGCCTGTGCTAAGTCACAAGCCCCTCTGGGAACTTTTTTAAGCTGGAGTCTGTGACTGCACAGAATTTAAGATACACTAATATTTGCTTTGCGTAACAGGCAAAGAGCCACAGCCTGGGTTAGTGCTTGCTGTGAGCCCAGTGGAAGCAGGGGCTGAAAACATAATTACCTCTTTCTCCTCCATCTGTGACCCTTAAAAGCACATCTGCAATATAGGAGCAGAGCTGGATTTGTGATTTCTTTGAGCTCCAGCACTTGCCTTTGAGGGAAAGAGATTGCAGTGTGAGCCTGGGTGAAGCACACTGTGTTCCTACAACCCAGGATATTGCAAAGAACCATCAGGAATAGAAACAGGCTTCCAACAGCAACTCACTGCATTACTTCTAATTTGTCCTTTCTTTGCTAACTAAGCTTCTACAAATTAAAGAGCATTCACTGGAGGATTTCTTTATGAATCAGAAAGGCCAAAAGAAAAAAAAAAAGGGTGGGTGAAATGGTTTCACATTTCCCATTGTTGCTTGGTTTGCTATTGAGGCTTCAAAGCAGGCTTCCAAGCAGGTGGCAGATGTGTGTTTTCTGAGGCTGAAATGTACATGGGTGTACACACACTCACAAAATATCAGTCTCTATCTGTCAGCTGCGATGGGCTCTTTCCTCCTGTGTTTTTCAGAGAAGGCTGAAAGCCATGCTCTTCAGCCCCTGCTGAAGTGGACTGCTATGCAGCTGAGATAACAGAGTCAGATTAAGGGGGATTGAAAGCTTTTTGGGGGAATTTGCTACCTTAGAAAGATCTGTTAAATTTACAAAACCAAACACACCCAAATCAGGAGTTAAGTCCTTTTGGAAAACAAGCCCTAATTTGTTTGTAAATAACATCTGTGCATATATGTGCACATCCTCCCACCACCAGAAACTCTGATTGTACCTGATCTTTGAAAGCCAAAGTCTGTTGCTTCATAGCTGTTTCAAGAAGTTTCTAAGGAGAACTACAGCTTGCTTTGGGAAAATGGCATTCCTCATTCACATTAGTAGCCAAATTATTGCAGCTTTAGGAGCTGGGGGCATAGAGGAGCCATTTCCTTGGGTGGAATAGTGAAAAGCAAGGCAGTTGTTGACCATTTGTGGCAAGCAGGGACCTTACCCAGAGAGGGCCTGAGGCCTGAGAGCTGGTGTTCTGGCAGGTCCTCAGCCTCCCTGACTACATGCTGCTCCCCACTGGCAGCTGCAACTGGAGCAATTTTTTTCCCTTCCTATTTTATCCTCAGATGCTGGCTTTTCAGTCTTACCATGTGTAGTAGGCAACAGATGCTTTGCTTTACAGTGAATAACATGTTTTGCAGGTAGAGAAGACAGCCTGGGGGAAAGAGCAGCTGCTTTTCCAAGCAGAGTGTTTGGGGAGCATTTGTTTGGAGCTGGTTAAAGCCTTGGGTACCCACCTCACAGGAAAGCCTGAGGACACTCAAACAGAAGAGCTGGATCTTGGTGAGTGGCATTGGGCTGCCAGTGCAGCAGTCATGGCAGGAGCCAGGCTCCCCTGCTCCAGCCTCTCTGGTGGTACTTGCACACAGCAGTTCCCTTCCAAGACAAGCCTGGATCTCCTCTGCCATGCTTTGGTTTTCCCCTTCAGATCATGGAGTAATGCAAATTCTGCTTCATTCCTCTACCAGGGGATTTCTATTCATTTCCATCAATATCATAAACCATCTTCCAGTGATTCATTCCTGCTGGAATCAAAAGCTTTAACTCTTCCTCCTGCCCTTGCTTCCCCATCTGTCATCTGTGGTGGCACGGTGATAAAGAATGCATTAGAGCCTGGGAGATGCTCACAAGCCAGCAGGATGCAGGAGAAGGCTGGCACATCTTATTTTGGCCAGCTGGGAAAGGAAAGCCTTAAAAACAGTTTAAAGCTTAGCATGTGCTTCCAGAAGAGCAAGAGCATGTGCTACACTATTCACCAATCTTTGATATTCCACTTCCATCATCATCACAAAGAAGTAATCGATTAAAAATTAATATCCCAGCTCTGAGATAGCAGTATTATCTCCTAATAAGTTTCTTGCCAGCCACTGCAAGGCAGTAAATCTGACATGGCATGGTCATAAGAGGAAACATATAATATTTCATCCTCTTTTTAAATATCTACTCAAAATTCATCCCCATGCCTGTAGAAGTTTCAAGGTATAGGTATAGGTAACCTTGTTGTTCCCTCTTAAGCAATGTAAGGAGCAGTAGTTAACAACAGTTAATTGTAATATTTGTCTTAATGAAACCTTTTGGAGTGTTTGGCAACATCAACATCATTAGAGACCTCTCTTCCCCCTGGGGTGTTTAGGCATCACTTTGGGTTGCTGGTAGTAGAACCTCCATTCAACCACTCTCCTTTACAATTTCTTGTCCAGAATATTCATAACCCATAACACAGAATTTCATCCCCTTATTTATCCTAAAATCTTATCCTTCCTACAACAAAAAGATGCTGGGAGCTGATACATTCCTGCCCCAAATTCTTGTGCTAGGAGTTAGAGCAGGGGCATTATCTCTTATTAACCCAACACCTGCCCAAATCTAGCCTCTGCAGTGCTCAGACAGAGTCATGTGCCCCATGGACTCAATGATCAGTGTTCTCAGGCCATTTGCTAAATACAAGCAAACTCTGTTCAAAGCAAAGTATTTCTAGGCAGAGAGGGGATTTAACAATCAAAGGAGAAAACAGCAGCAGTCAAAAGAAAAAATATTGACTTGTCCATTGTAAGCTGAAAAGTCTAATAATAACCAATAAAGTTCCTCTGCTTTCTTCTACTCCCCAGCCTAAAAAATATCTGCTTTCCAGATTAACTCATTGCTACTCAGGCTCCCTGCCTTCATTCCTTTAATGTTTAACACAATATATTAAAGCAGAAAACAATGCCCTCAGCTCCATTTCAGGAAGAACTATGAAGTAAAGTATATCATAATCTTCCTCTTTATCTTTTCTCCAAGGGAATCTTTGCTTTCCTTCCCTCATAAACCTTCCTGGTAAACTGGTACTCTTGATTATCTCCTGCTCTCTGTTGGACTGGCTCTGCCATTTGCTTCCATTTAATCTATTTTTTTTTTTGCTTTGACCTTTCTTGCTTTGAGGTTCAGCCCCCAAATTCCCAACAACCAATTGAAAAACACCAGAGCACTTGGGGTTTGGACTGTGTGAAGTCTCTGAAGACAAGTGCTGGAGACCTTCACTCACCTCCAACTTCTGGACAGAGAATGAGATGGGAGAGGAGGAACCACCCACAGAGACAGACCTGTCCCTTGCACAAGTGTGTGCATACATCTGGTGAAATCCTTCACCCAGCAGAGCAGGTTCCTGCAGGTGCTCCTGGCCTCAGCCTGTGTCTGACAGCCCCAGGAGAAAAGGGTTCTGTTTTACTCTGGAAAGCAGCAAAGCTGAAAGCAAAGGTGGCCAAGGGCAGAGCGAGGATCCAGCCTCCCAAGTGGCATGCAGGCTGCAGCACAGCAGCACGCAGAGCCCAGACCCCCTGTCTCTCAGCCCTCTGCCTAAACCACACAGCTATTAAGCTAATAGGCATTAGTGTATGATTTTTCCCACAGGAGCATTTATTTCCTTGTGTGGTTAACTGCTTTGTCTTGTATTTCTCACTGTCATTGCTGTGTTGGCATTCTGCAAACCTCCTTATTTGCTGTTCTTTGCCCTTCTCTCTTGGGTTTCTGTCTGCACTGGGATTGAGGTAGACTGAGGCGTATTTCATCTCACCTGCTAAAGTAATGATGTTTGCCATGAGAGAAACTGAGAAGTGAGAAGGAGGGGGAGGATTTAGAAGGAGAAAAACAGTGAAAGGAACATGAAGGAAAAGTAACTCAGGCAGAGAGAAGAGATTGAAAATGTTGATTTGACATCTGATGCTTTGGAGAAATTCTTGGCCATATCTACTAAGCAGGAGCCTTTGTGCTCCCTTTCTAGCAGCAGCAGGAGAGACACAGCAGCAAAGCCCTGTGAACAGAATATCTCATCCTCCAAAAAAGCAACTGCTGTCCCTGTTCTTATGGATAAAATGCCTTGCCTGGATTTTGTGGGGTTTGCAAATCCTGGGAAACTGTATTTGGCTCCATTTTACATATTGCTACTTGTCTTTATTTTTTGTGTTTTGCCTTTTCCTAGTTCCAGACGAAGAGTCTCAATCACCTCAGTAAAATATTCCTGCTGTCAATGCTTAGGGGAAGTGAACACAGGAACAGAAAGCAAATCTTCTTTTCCCCTTGGGCAACTCAGGACTTGATTCCACATAGCCACAGAGATATAGAAACCATATCTGGAAACAAGTGGAGATGTTGTCCACCACCATGACCTGCTCTGCCCAAGCCCTGCTGACACTCTGCTGTGTCTGCACCACCAGCTCACATATGGCTCAGAGTTACTTCTTCTCTGTACAAGGAGCAAGGGGAAAGTAGATGGTGAGGGAAGCCTCCAGCTGGATGAGTAGAAGAAATAATGATTCAAAATCCAGCTAGCTGCCCTGGGCAAACCAAAGCTCAGTGGAAGCCCTGATACTATCTAGAACAAGTGGAGACTCTTTGCTTCCCAAATAACCAAAGCTTCAAGGATATCTCAGGCCTTAAATCTGCCACTTTACCAGGGTGGGATGTTACCTCTGAGGCTGGGATAACCCTGAGTGAGGTATTACAGAGAGGAAGCATGGAGATATACATATGTACTTACCTATGCTGTGCCACCCAGCAGGACGCCAGTGACAGGACACCTCCCTGCCAGGCCTTCTGAAATTCTCCCCTGCAAAACTGTCAGAATGACACTGTGAATAGCAGTGGGTGGATTTATGATTCATATATAGACAGGTAAATGTATTTCTATATCTCTTTATACATGATGAGGGCTGCCTTATTTCTGTCTGGGAGCCCCTGGACAGATATACATGCTTTTAAGCACATGGGCCACAGGTTTCACATCAAAAGCACAGAGCATCCACACAGCAGATATGTTGTCAGGGAAAAAGTAACAGTACAGCTTAGGTACCTTATGTCAGACTACACTGGAAATCCATGAAACTTAAGGAAAATTCTTAACATCAAATTGAACAATTTTTTTTGTGAATAAAATGCCTAGAAGAAAACGTAATGTTCCGTTTCCTTTATTTATACAACTGTGTCTAATTAGGTAGGTTATATGGGATAAATAGATTTGACAGATAACAAATTGCACAGGAAAATAAATGAAATGTATTTAGTAGGCAGATTTTATGTCCCTATATCGGCTGCTTGAAGTTTGTCAAACCCATGAAATTCTGTCAATCATCTCCAGGAGGCAGGTCAGTGCTGAGAGCACAAATGAAACAGCAACCAGTGCACGAGGCTGTGTCTGTTCCAGCTTCACGTGCCACTGCTCCCTCTCAGCCAGATGATGTCGGGATGAAGAGCTGTCACTCAAAGGCGACACTTTCCTTTGGGACTAGGCAGCACTAACCATCAGTGGCGTGGCATTTTGTAGTGCTCCTTTCTGATACTGCCTACAGAGGTTACACACTTTTCCTTTCTACCATTTATGGCAGAAATGTGTGTTTGGCATACGTGGTCACTTGAAATGCAAAAAACAGAGAAAACAGAAACGACCTTCTCTTCCTACACGGCAGTGATTTAATATTGCCAGATGTGAGCCCAAACTCAGTCTTGCCATAAAGTCACTTGAATTCCAACACACTGTGACTGGAGAAAGAGAGATGTTACCAAACAGGGACTTTTCCAGAGCGCCCTTAATTAAACCCAGCATGGCAGGACACAGATTTCTGCAGTTTGCATCTGTGGACTATTTTGTATGAAACCCCCGATGCTCCTTCTGGGGTTACAACTCCCCGTGTGTCAGCAAGAAAACGGAATGAGCACGGGGAACAAATCACAGGGCAACACTGCCACCCTGAGCTGCTCCTGCGGAGCTGCACCACAGCAAGGCAGCAACAAGTTCAGCTGCATAAGGCAACAGGATCTTTGTCTTGCCTGGCTTAGGCAGGAGCTCCCGTAGCCATGAAGTCTCAAGCTGCCTTTGGCTTCAGCCAGACAAGTTACCAAAGTGGAATAGATGTATCTCATTCCTAAAGCCCAAGCAATATGTTAAGCAGTCATGGCACTCATGGCTGTGCTGTCTAGATGAAAGCCTGCCAGGTGTCAGCTGTGACACCAATCCATCAGTCCAGATTCCCTGTGACAGAGCCATTGCTGAGCCTCCCAACCTTCTTCATTGGGAGAAATTCTTCAGCTCAAAAAACAAAACAAAACAATTCAACATGAAGTGTTCGAAGGACAGAGACTTTGCTTGGCATCATGATATAAAGTCCCATACCTGGACATTTATCTGCAAACTGTGGCAGTGTTTCAATCCTGACTGTAGGATTTCCTCTCTCTCCCCACAGTGTACTCTACCTCTTCTGCCAGGGCCACCCTTCAAGCATCCTTCCTTGCTCACAGCCTGCCTCCTGCAACTTTCTAATGGCTGAGGGGTTGTGCTGCTCCCAGGGGAGCTGGCCACCTCACAGGGACTCTTTTGCTTCCTCACAGGAGCTGAGCCATCTTGAAGGAAGAAATGTGCCCTTGCACAAGCATGTCAGTAACACACAGCAGTCCCCTGCAGTGTTCATGGAGATACCCTGTCTGCAATGCTCTGTGCAACACTCAGCACACTGATTCTTTAACATTAGGCTGAATTTAGGAGCAAAAAGTATGCTATTCTTTATAATGCATGGGTCAGTGCTATAAATCTGGCTTTTATAAGTGCCTGGTGTGATCAGTGCTTTCACAACTTTTCAGCATGGCTATAACCAGTCCTGTGGCTTTCACTCACCACAGGGTGTTGCAAATGGAGTACTTTAGTCTAGCAGCCCAGGCACTTTTACATCACCAAAATTTGCTTTGTCACAGAGTCCATTAAGGGGAAATGGTGCTGCACTGCAAAGCAACTCTTCTATACCCCTGTAAAGTCATATAAATCTACCAGTCTGACTGCTGGGAGTGACTGCAAACAGGCTGAGGGAGTTCTGCAGAGAGCCAGGGCTATTAAGTGCTATTGAATGGACTTTAAAAAAACACAGGGAGTTTCTGGTTCTTTTAAAAAGTCCATGTTAATAACTATAATACACACACCCCAGCTCCTCATCAGAGAGGTTGGCCTTGTCTTCTATTTGCTGCTGAAAGATCTGCCCAGCTGCCATTATGCTCTGCCCCTCTCCATCTGATGGCTGGACCACACTCCTGGGTGTGATCCATCCTCAGACAACAGAAGATCCAACAGAAGAAGAGAAGATCCTCTGAAGAGTGGATTTGTTTGATCCCAATAGTAAGAAAGCAGAAAAGAGATGATAACTCTGGCAGCTGTAGGGGTTTATCCTAATTACAAAACTCTTTTCCCCAGCTGAGATGGGGCCTGTTAGCTTTCTTCCATCCCATCCCATGGACCAGTGACACCTGCAAGACAATTGCCAGCCACAGCATGAGACAGGATGCAAGGAGTGTGCCTCTTGCTGGGGCTCCACAGCCTCCATCTCACTCTTTTTTTCCCCCTAAACTCAGAGCCAGGCTGCAACAGAGCAGGGCTGAGGTCTTTGTGAGCTGTTTCTGCTGAATGCTTTTCTTCAGCAGAAACAGCTGCATGGTAGCAGGATCATAGCAAAAGCCCCAAATGCCAGAGCAGCAATTCCTACAAGAGCTGTAAAGGAATGGTTTGCAAGCAAGGGCTCACCCCTGTCAAAGCCAGCTCCTGAGCCAGCCAGGACCCTGGTTGTAGCAGAAAAGCAAGATCTGAATGTCATAAGGAAGAATCAAGTCTGAAAGAAGTCATAAGGGGAGGGCTTTACTTGTTCTCTTACCCAATACCTCGTGGCCTGCTGCCATGTAGTCTTGAATTTGAAGAAGCAAAATCATACAGTGCTGTCCCTAGTTACCCTGACACTTTGTCCTTTCTGCAATGGCTGTTATAAGAGAGACATGTTCCTTACAGGGACATTTTTCCTTCCAAAAGGAAAATCAGCCCCTAGACTCTTGTGACAGGTTTCCTGCTGAGAAAACATGAATAATATTACTTTTGGAAATAAGAAGTCCATCTCATTACACAGGAAGCCTAATATGTTAGTGATTTCTGAGAGAAACTGAACACAGTGGCCACCAAAACCTGTTCAGGGACTAAACAGGACGTGGGGTGAGAGACCTATAAACCAGCCTCAGCTGCTGTGTTCTTAAGAGCCTGGAACTCCATGACCTCCTGTGATTATGCAGCAGGTCTGGGGCAGGGCAAGGACCAAAGTCAGCCCTCCTGAAACCTGTCCAGCTGAGCTTCCTTTCCTGACCCATCTACCCTTATTTAGAGATGATCTTCAATGTTCCAGAGGCAATTCTTTATCAATGGCAAGGACACTAAATTATACACTTATCTTGTTTACTCTACCTTGGCACTGGGTATTTCTGTAGCTGCCAGCTCTCTGTGACACACGACCAACATTTCTTCTTGAAAATGAGACTTCTCAGAAGTGTCTTGGCACCTCTGACAGCAAAACACCCATGATTTCAGCAGGATGTAGGCATGGAGGCTTCTCAGTCAGTCCCCAAAAGTATTTATATGAACCCTCCAGCACCTAAACACCGTAGAAAATCCAGCCCAAACATCGCACAGTAGCCTCCCACTAGTATGTCTGAATAGTTGCATAATTGACATGAAAACCCAGCAGCCTCTGTGCAATTTCCCAGCTGACAGCTGCTTCCACTACAGCAGTGCCTACGTTTGTGTGAGTATCAAAAGGGGGACAGCTTTTGTACATCATCACATTTGGCCAAAAGATAACTAAGCAGCTATCAAAGCTGAGACATGTAACAACACAGATAACAGAAGATGGTTTCAAAGTACAACACAAATCACCCTTTTCCCCCTCATTTTTTTTTGCTTATTTTTCCTTTTTTCTCCACTCAAGCAACTGCCTAGTGACTACCTCACACCTGAAGACAGGTGAAGCAGAGATGCCTTAGGAGTGCTGCTGCTGTGAGACATTCCATGTGGCACAAAGGCTTGGCCTGGCTACCTGTCCTGCAGAGATGGGCTGCTGAAACATTGCTCTCTTTGCTACTGTTGTGCCAATGTGTCCCTTCACCTTTAGCCATGGAAATTCCAATTTTGTTTTCTGCAGCTCAAGATCATTGTGCTCAGCAAGTGTGATGGTTGGCACCACCCCTTAGCACAAAACCAAACCCTCAGTTTAAAAAACTAAGCTGGGTCAGGTCCTTCCAGGAAGGCTGACATGGTTTGTTGAAGCATCCATTTCCCTAAGATGTGAAAATTGCTTGGATGAATCTTGCTGTGCACAGGGAGGGGAGATGCAGGAATGACTTCAGTGCTGTGCACACATAGTCTGTTACACACACACACAGAGGCTGCAGCTCAGTTGCTACAGACTCCCCAAAGAATGGTGCAGCCACAACAGCAAACACCCCTTTGGAGGTTAGGTCTTCTTCAAGCTACATTTAAATCCCTTCAGCGGCAGCAGCACTTATAAACCTACACATTAATAAAAAGGGGTTATTGGAAGAACCATTTGTCTCCTAGTGCAAGTGTTTCAACAGAACATAAATGAGGCCTTGCAGGAGTTTAAGAGCACCAGAACAGCACCAGAACAGCACCAGAACAGCAGAAGGTTCAAGTGGAAATAAAAAAAAAGTCATTACAGATTAAACTGGCTGTGTAAAACCCCCAAAGCTCAGAATTAAAAGCTTTTAAAAAGCTTTGCATGGATTCACTGACTCATCAAAATTTAAAGGCAGAATTATTCCAAAGGAGATGCTAACAGACCTTTAACTCAATGATGGAGAAAGAAGTGGAGCAGGAAAGGATTTTTAAAAATAAAGAAAAAAAATTTCCTTTAAAGCCCCAATAGACTTGAGCTGGTCAAGCTACTGGCAGCAGCACTGCTGAGTGGCTGTAAGTCCCATCTTCACTGTGGAGCATGAGGCAAATGCACGACTGGAAACTGCATGGGAAGTTACTGCAAAAGGCTTGAGCACGTTGGAACCCTCATTCTGCCTTCTTCTGAGAGGCTTGGTTTGGAAGACAGGTGTCTGCTAGGGAGGGCAGGAGCCTCCCTTGGAATGAAAAATGTAAACTCCCTCCCTCTGAATTATTATAATTTTGAAATTAAGGGGCTCTCAGGTAAAGATATAGGGATGGGAATAACAGTTCTTTACTAGAATGTATAACAAGCCAAGTAAATAACAATAACTATGGTATTAATAACAAAACAGAGCTAGGGACCCCGTGACACCAAGCAGTTCACCTCTCAAGGACTTGCAGCCACAATGCCTGAGGTAGAAATCCCGGGTGGTCTTTAATCCAAAGGTATTCATGCTATATCCTGTGCTGTATCCACAGCTGCATCAAGGAGTCAAAGCAACAGGACTGCTGCTGGCTGTGACTCTTAACGTTGGCTTTCATCAATTTCCCCTGTCCTTTCATGCTCTTTAGCCTAATAAATATAAGGAGTGTTGCATTTCAGGCTTGGATACATATTTCCTGAGGTTCAGAAACAGAGCTCAGAGAGAAACAGTGGTACAGCCAACCCAACTTTAATACCTGAGAAACCTCAATAGGAAATTCTCTTTTGGGCATGTTGATTCCTATTGAAAAGCTTGGTATTTAGCTCTTTCTTTTTCTGGATATGTTAATAAGATCACAGCAGTTGCACTTTCTTTCCCCTTGAGTTTCTTTACACACACTAAGATCTACAGGATTCCCTCCTGCTAGTGGTGATAAAAATGGTGCAGGCCAAGGGGTCTACTTGGGAGTGCTCCATACATAAGCTAAACAAAGCTGGTCAACAGCTGCAACACCTTACATCAAAAAAAGAAAAAGCTTAATTAACAAAAGTGTAAAATTTGTAGAATATTTGTAGTAGAAATATTATGTTCTACTGTTTCAACTTTCTGCTTTACACTTCCACAATAGCATTGTGTGATTAAAATCAGGAAATAGATGTTTATAATAAAAATTGAAAAGTTGGAACAGGAAAATACAGAAAATAGGAGTTCTGTGTTTGGAAGACTGGTATTATGCATTAGCTCACTGAAACTGAGTTTGAACTTTCAATCTCAATTTGCCTTTAAGGCAAATTTGGAAATCTCAGGCTAGCCCAGAAATAGAAAATCAAACTTTTGTTTTAATTCCACACCACATTAATTCCTGCACCACCTTCATCACCCAGAACTTACTGTATCAGAACAATAATGGCAGAGGAAGACCCTATTCTTGTCTTTTGCACAAATTCCCAGCATTAATAGGCAGTTCTTGAGAAAGCTGCAATTTCTACAAAGGGTCTTGGAAAATACACACAGAGCTCTCCAAGTCTGCAGATAGAACACCTCCATGTAGTCCAGGTCCTTTGAATTGTACCTGACCCTGCTGCAGGTCCCACAAGAAGCTCACATAAGATAAAACTACTTATAAAGAGCTTGACTGTCAAAATGAATCACAATCAAGCAACAGGCCACAAGAATGACACCTGGAAGGAGGAAGTCAAAAATATAGTCTAATTTCAGGCAGAGAAGACTTTCTTGGCTGTCTCACACTCTCATCAGGAAGCCATTTGTTTATTCATTATTATTATTATTATTATTATTTATGATAAATGAAGTGTGCTGTAAACCCAAGGCCGGAAGAAGCTGTGCAGCTGGAATAAGATGCTCCTCAGATGGCTGCTCTGGGGAGACTGAAATGTTTTTGCAGAGCTAATTGCCTCATAAATTGGTTTTATTCTCCTGGCTGAGGCTAATGTCTTCTTTTAAAGTTAATAAAAAGAACTCAATTTGCTGATTGTTCTGGACTGGTACTAGCAAAAAGAGCTGCTCAGGGACTCTGGAAGGACCCAGAGAATTCCTCAAAGCCATTGCAGCTTGGATGCTAAGTGGTGACAAGCAAGGTGTTCCCTGTCTGCTATTTAATCTTCTTTCCAGTGATGCTGTCATGTTGCGTGCCTTGGGTATCCCCAAAAACGTCTGAGGGGGAGAGATTATAATTGACATCCTCCTGTAGCAGACTCCAGGGCTTGGGGACTGAGAACAGAGCAGGTGTTTATGCCAAAGGAGCGCGTTATCAGCAGGCACGATGTGAGCTCAGGTCCCTGCAGTGCTGCAACACGCAGCAGCCTCAGGCAGCCCCGTGCAGCGACACAGCCTCCTCACACCCACACATTCCATGGGTCAGGGCCAGCAGCCCACTAACACACCACTTACAAGTGCACCCCTCTGCACATCAAAGTCTGAGCAACTCTGCAAAGGTTTGTCAAATGGGGCCTGTAGAGCTACATCTAAAATGGGTGCAGGCTGACAAACCCCGCTATAGGCAGGCACTGTCCTGCCCCACCGGCCCCAGAACCCAGGTGGAAGAGCAGCAGCATGTACATTTTTGCCCTGGTCAGGTAAGAAATGGGCTATTCCCAGCTGCTGATCCTTACTTAGCCCGACATGCAGAGTGAAGTGTGGGCCCCTGACAACACAAACTCCCTGCCTTTCCAGTCAGCAAGGAAAGGAAATCCCTATCCATTACCGTGCCACATGAGGTGCCTGGATGCTGCAGGCATCATTGCAGACACACCAGCTGCAGCCACCACATCTATGGGGTCTCTTTGATAATCTGAGGTAACTGAGAAGGTCACAGACCTACAGCTTCTTACAAGGACACAAGTTTCTCAGGAGTTAAGCAGGGACTGACCCTGGAGGAAAACTTTAGCAGATGTCCAAGGAGGCTGCTTAAAACTTGGTGCCCCTCAGCCCCTCATGCATTGAAAGGATCAAATCCTCTGCTAGTGCTGAGCATGGGAAATTCAGCTCTGACTCTGAGCTTAATTAAATAGAAATATGAAGTAAGAAAGAAGGGATAATTAGATAGAAATGCAGAGTTACAGGATGTGAATGCTGATTAACCTAATAATAGACAATAATGCTGTTAAAGGGAGTTAAATGGATTGTTTAATGGATGGAATGATCTATAGTATATAATATATAAAGTACTTAACAGTAAACATTTAATTACCTCTTCAGTTGCATTTTTCTTTACTGTGTGGAGAAAAAGTGCTTCATAAAAGAGTTATTGGATGGGAGTAATTTACAGTCCTGCAAAAAATGTCTGTATCATATGGGAAAGAGCAACAGTTTGTCAGAGCTACAGCAGAAAGCCTGAGACACAGTGGTGAGCAATGCTGGGGGCTACCAGAGAGAGCAGAGCAAGGCAAATTAAATATCTATCCTCCTGGTATGGTACATCACTGCCTCTGTGGGGCAAGAGGCACAGCCTTCCCCGATGTGTCTCCCACAGGAAGGACAGCTTAGAAGGAAGGAGATGGACATGACACTTCACGAGATAGCTCCAGGTGAAACTTGCTGAGGATTTAGGAAGGTGGCCACTTGTCACAGAGAAGCAAAGCCAGCTTCTGCCGTGCATTATGGGGAAAGCTCTTAGAGGGCTGGAAGCATCTCTGCTTAATGTAATCATCAAGCGCAATGCCATGGCCCAGCCACTTTTACACTGTGGCTGCTCCCAGCAGAGATGCTCAGTTTGAGCTTTCCTCAGATTTCCTCAGAGGAGCCAGCCAGAAGTCTGGCATGCAGAAGGGGTTTCTCAGACCTTCAGGATGTTTCGTACTGAGGCAGGGATGCCACGAATGCCTCCGTGTGGCCTCCTAAAGCAGCATCGCTCTCAACAGCAAATGCAGCACTTTGTGCAAAATCAATAGTCAGGTCTCTCCTGGAGGCCTCTAATAGAGATGTACAGAGGCAATCCTGGACATTATAGAGGGAAAGTCACTCCAGGAGGCTCTCACAGGTCTCTGAATTGGAGATAGGAGAAATTACAGTCTGTGGCACAGGGGTTTCTGAACATGCTTCACTTCTGCTGTAATAGCCATCATTGTGACCGTCACAGAACATGCCCTAAAGGGGCACACAGTCATGTCCCTTTGGGACACAGAATAAGGCTTGCACTCCTTGCTCGCACAGCAGCAGTCTCACTCCCATCACATTCATTTCACACCTTAAGCTGTGTCATGTTGCTCAAATGATGAAAACATGTGCAATTTAATTTTTATACCTTGCATTCCTGCTAGAGCTTTTCTTTCTCCTGTCTTATTACTAAGCAGCTGGGACAGAGGCAATCACTTGCGCTTGGTGGAGCTCAGCCCTCTCCCTGGCAGGGTCTAGTAGAGAGGATTGCTTCCTCATCACTTGGATTTCAAAAAGCAGCCTTGCCTTCATGTCCTCAATGAGCATGGCTCTGTCATCTCCAGTGCCTGATGCAGCATAGGTGGCACCTGAATTTCTATATATTAATTAATGAGGAAGTGCTGAGACAAGCAGAATATGTGTGGAGTCAGCCTCAGTAAGAGGGAGCACAAACAAGACATGAGATAACACCAGTGCTAGGTAAATGAAAGCTGATACTAGATTGGGGTTGTGCCAGAGTTGCCTACCTGACTTTGATAACAAGTTCCCTTACAGATCTATTCCCCAGCATCCAAAAAAACCAGTCTCACCCAAGACCTCTCAGCAGCACATCAGAACAGCTCACAGAGTCTGCCCATCACTCCTGGCAGGGGACTACGTCTCATCCAGTGAGAAGTGATGCCTGTTCCATTACCTGCACCACAGGGCCAAGGAGAGCAGCCTGGCCATTAACTGCCCATGATGAGCCAATTAATCATGGGCACTTGCTGAATCCCTGTTCCCACACCATTATTAATGGCTCTGTGGATTGGGCATGCAGCAGAGGCTTCTCCACCTGCTGAAGCAGCAATTCTGCTCTGCAAAGGGCACCAGCTTCACCCAGCCAGCAAACAGGAGAAATTGCTGAGTGCTGCCCCAAACTCCCATCTTCTCCTCCTCACCGTTGCAGACTGACTCCTAGCTCCACACTGGGGCTCAAGCTTCCTGTCACAGGGTCTTCCCAGGTGGCATGGGCTCCTACTGAAGGACAGCCCCGGTACCAACTTGTCCCTTCATGTGGGCATGTCATGAAGTGACTGACACCAGTCACTGCCAGTCCATTGCAGCATGGAATGCTCTGGCTTTCACCTTGCCCATTCCCAGGCACCCCAGCCTCACCTGATGCCACATGTTGTCTCCTCCATTTTAGAGGCTTCCTTCTCCAGCTGCATTCCCAGAGGGAAGCCCAGTCTTCCCTCAATGTGATGAGGTCCACTGAGGTTGGACCAGGGCCCCTTGAGCCTGATCCTGCTCCCGATATGCTGCCAGGGTTTATGTGGCCACAGCCTGCAATGACACCAAGTGCTGCTTCTTTGGAGCAACAAAACATCACTGGGAATGAATTATGCAGCTGAGCAGAGACTGACTGAATTATTCGCTGCTCCCACTCATCCGTCTTCTCCCCTCCCATTTCCTTTGAATTTCTAGGTGATGGGAATGAAACTGTAAGGCAGGACAAGCAGAAGGCATGCACAGGGTACCTCTGGGTCTTGTTCCTGCCCTGTGAGCTTCCATCTGCAGCAGAGCTGGCCCAGCTCAGCCTCACAGGAGCCACCACACCAAGGCAGAGCCTGAGTCACCAACTGAGGTGACAGTTCCAGGGGCACAGCCTGCTTCTTGCTCTCCCTCTGCAACAAGATGTGACTCAGGTCCATCCCAATGCCATAGAGGTGGGAGGCTAAAAGGCACTAAACCCTCCAGGCTGTCTGGAAGCAAAGGAATGGTACAAGCACAGCCTGGCCAGCTCCCTGAGCTGGCTCTGGGGCTTGTGGAGCTGCATCCTAAAGCAGAGAACTCTGGCAGTCCATCCATCAAGGTGCTAACTGGCAGCAATTTACATCAGACCCCAGTCTGGCCTTTGGCCAGCACTTGCTATTTACACGCCGAGTCCCACGTGCAGCTGTGCCAAGCCTGTCTGGAATCAGGCATCCAAGAAAGTGGCCCCAAAACCAGTCAGCTATGAATTGTGAACCCCTCTAATCCTGTCCCTCAGTCCCTGTGGCTGACGGGCACAAACACCCCTTTTCTACCTACAAAGGAAATGTCCAATTTAAAGAGCAGAACCCAAAGCCAGCCTGGAAACTGAGCTCAAACAGGTGTGGCAGCAGGCCAGAGGGAGCTGAGAAAAGTTTGGCCAGGTGGCACAGAGTGCCCTTGCGGTGTCACAGTCCCACCAACAGACTTGCCTTAGAGGATGAAGGTCACATCACTTTGGGGTCAGTAGCTAATAGAAAGGAAAGATCTCAAATCCTTCCTTTTACTACATTCATTTGGCATCACAATCAACTGGAACAGAGGTGGCTGCTACAGGAGCTTACTCTGCTGCTGTAAGGACCAACACCACCCTCTCCATTCCATGTGTTTGTAAGAACTCTCAGTGTTAAAGGTGCCTGGATACCAAAAATCTATGAAGCTACTCACCTCCGTGGGGAAAAAAAATGTCCTGAATTGTTTCAGCTTCTTAATATAAAGGGAGGAAAAGAATAGAGAGAGAAACTGACGCAGGATTTAGGATGACACAAATTATATTTCTGAACATCACCAAGAAACAAGATGGGACAAATTCATCTAGTACTTGTGGAACTGGGCATTACAGCTCTAAATACAATGGGAATTGTTCAGCTTTGTTTAAACAAAACAAAAATTAATTTAAAAAACCACTCAACCCCCAAACATGTTTCAGGTCATTGTGATTAAACTCAAGACTGAATTAACAGAAGGAAAAGAGATTGCTAATACACTGACAAAGTCGTTCCCACTTAATTCAGCTAGAGAAGCAATAAGCCCAGGACTGCATCTGGCAAGCTTCAAGTAGGGACCTTCTACATGAAATGCAGACTAGGGTCACAATTAGCAGAATAAGCTGCAAAAGGAGGTGAAGGAATTATAGCCATAGGACACATCAAAGTACAGGCTTATACAGACCAGTCTTCACAGCTGTAGTTTCTCCATTTAGTTTAGTAAGCAAAATTTCCAGAAGAGCCTTCTAATTCTCAGCCCCCATGTGTCAACTAGACCCAATGTTTTTTGAGGGCTGGTGACACAATCCAGCTCTGAGCACCACCCAGGACTCCTTTCCATCAGGAGTTACGCAAAAAGGTGTGAACCAGAGCATGCAAGCAGAGAGGTGTCTGCATCAGTACCAGGTGTGACAGTGCCTGTGTGGCAAGGAGTAGCTTCCCTTTGGCAGCCCAAAGCTGTTGCTTGTTTTCCTGATTTCAGCACTATCAAAGCTGCATTATGTAGGATTTGCTGATGGACATATTTGTGCACCTTCTAGCTTTGCACTTTTTGGCTGGTGGGATGTACCTGATGCTGCCATCATCCTCAAAGAGCATGGGAGAGACTGAGAAGTGAGAGGAGCTGGAGAATGGGGCCAGTGCTGAAAGACACATACAGGTCCTGAAATCAGAGGTGGCTGTGTTAGATGCACACAGGCCTTGTTTGTGGGAGATCCATAGGTCTTCCTAGAAAGGGCTGAGAGACACCTCTGCATCCTTCAGACAAGGACATTCCCTGTTTTGGGGCACTGACTGCACAGCATCCAAAATATCTGTGGCAGAACATTGCATCTGTCTGGCCCAGAGCAGGAAACAGGATGCTCTGAACTCGGTGCCACAGGCAGGCAAGAAGCACCTGTTATCAGACTGAACATACGCTTCTTGGCCATTCATATTTTGTTCTCAGCCCTATGTAGTTTCTCCCTGGAACTAAGAGGTGAGGGAGTCATTGCATCAACCCAAAATGAAAAAGATAATGGACCATCCCTCCATCCTCCCCCATCTCCTTAGCCTTGGGCCTTTTCCCTCCAAGGGGCTACAGCAAAACCTAATTGAGCTGACATCCCATTTCCAGGTAGAAAATGGAGCCCTCACTCCTGTTCCAGGTCCTGTTTCATTTGGTGCTGTTTGCCTTGGCCACAGTCTTAGGATATTGGGACAGGAACGGATTCTGCAACAGTGAACAAAGCTTCAAGGACTGTGGCACAATTTACACGAAGCACTACCAGCTTTGAGCAGCTGGAAATGAATCTGCACAACCCCATTTACTGCATCACCTCAACAGCCAAGCAAAACAAAGGTGATAAAAGCAGACAGCTGAGGAATGCCCATGGAAAATAGCAAAGAGTATGTGGGAGTCTCACCTGGAACACCACACTCTTCTTCGCCCTGGGACCTTTCCTTAATTCTATCAAATAGATATATTACTGACACTGCTAAGATAGAAGAAGGGGAAAAAAGCAATGTGCCTTACTTCTTTTTTATCAGTTGGGTAAATATTAATTCCCACCTCATACTAGGATTAGGCTCAAACTGGAGTAGTATCATAAATCTGTAACCAAAGATCTGAAAAAAAAAAATAAAAATTTGAAGCCAACTGAGTAAGAATGTCTTTCTAAGGCCAGCTACAGAACCAGTCGGTGGCACAGGATGAGAGATGCTTTTATTTTTCACCCAGTAGAACAATCAAGTGAGAGATTATTAAATGGGGAAAACAGCAGCTTTGATGTGTCAGATACCAAGTAATCCCTGAAATGTGTCCAGTGTATCTGTCAGGAGCAGAACTGGGCTTCTTTGGGTTCTCTTCAGTGGATAATGTATTTGGAAAAAAATACAGTTTAGAATTAACTGAAACCAGTCATCAGATTAAGAAAAAAGGCAAAAAGACTATTAACATTAAAACATTTTCTTTCAGCATTTTCAAAACAGGTTTCACATTTTTGCTTCAAAGCAACTTGTTACAGCCCAAGACATAAAATTTGTTAAAAAGTTAAAATGCAACCCTAGGAATTAATGTTTCTTTTTGGTATGAAAGGACTCATTTGTTTGTTTAATTTTTTCCCTTTTTCATTCCACTGAGAAATGGAAAAAAACAAAATTGTCTCAGGTCACCCTTATGTTTTTTTCTCAGATTTTTCAGTTCAGCCTGCAAACTGAAAAACCAGGTGGGCACAGCCTACTTGGGAAGTTTACTGTCCCTCTTTCTATTTGATTCAGATCTAAACCAAAGAAAAGGGGAAGTTCGTTTCACCAGGTAATATCAACCAGAATCAAGGTATTTAGGAGACGTAAAAACACTGAAAATGGGAGAAGCCATGGCTGTTTACAAGGGGCTGAACGACCCAGGAGACAGATCTCCTGGCTCTAAAGAACACTGCCATCTAGAAGTTTCCTGCTATGCCATCCTACTTTCACATAAGGCAATTTATAAACTGTGGGTCTGATCCCGCATTTTCAGAACCTGACTGAGATGTGCTGACACCGTTTATCTGTGAGCAATGCAAGATCCAGGTAACCCACCCAAACCTGCTCTAAAGCAAGGGGACCTGGGGGTTTTGGGGTCAGGGGAAGCAAATGGAGAGAGACATAACACTCTCCCCGCCAG
This sequence comes from Pseudopodoces humilis, assembly GCF_049639895.1. Classification (NCBI taxonomy): domain Eukaryota; kingdom Metazoa; phylum Chordata; class Aves; order Passeriformes; family Paridae; genus Pseudopodoces; species Pseudopodoces humilis. The sequence continues at coordinate 13,874,362 of NC_142207.1, forward strand.
AAACATTGGAGCATCACTCAGGTGACCTGAAAAACAACATCCCTTTTTTGCAGAGTGTTACCACTTCTGCAGGGACAATACAGTACTGGATAGTTGCTCTGCAAGCTCAATAAAATGAAAAGGCCTTACAAGGATCTTTGTTGGGACAGTCATCTGGTTCAAGCACAGCAGAGGACAACAACAGCAAAAAAAATCCCACAATAAATTAGGTATCAGCACAGTTTTCTAAATGGTCTAGAACAGTTACTACAAGACAAAAATCACAGCTCTGGTAACTTAGAATCTTGTCCTTTTCTTAAAAAAACAAAGCTATTATCCACAGGTTTTGCATAAAAATAAACATTTTAAGCTGACAGCATTATGTTAATTGGATCAACCCGCTTTTTAATATATATATATTTCTATGTATATTTAAATGTATATTTTTTATATGAATAATCTTTAAAGGAGTAATGGGAATCAAAAATGCATAAAAATAGATACTTTGAAAAACAAAAAAGAGTAATAATAAAGACAACCCTGATGAAAAAGGAAAAAAAAGTCAAACAGGGCAGTATTCTAAAGAAACAGCTCACCATACTATAATTTGTGGAGTCCAGTCCTTCTGTATTGTGAGCCGTTACTCCTGAATACAATTGGGGTTTCTAACAGTGATGGAAAATAAATTCCTGCACATTTTTTCTTTTAAAAAAGAGAAGGGATTTGGGTATATAGGACAGATTTAATGCCTGTTACATTGCTGTAATAACTAGCATGGATCATCTCCCAAGCTGAAAGCAAGAGGAACTCCAACAATACTTGCATCTATAAGAATATATTTTCTAATCAAAATCAGATCTGTTCCTCCAAACAAAGTTGGTTTTTTTTAAAAAAAACACAATTTTTGCCCTACAATGTTTTTCTGTTACTCTACAAATAATCCAAACAGATTTGAAAAGGTGAGATTTTCAGTACTCTGTCAGCATGTTGTGCAGCTTTGACAAAAGCCAACTCCCTCCAGTTTGGAAGATTATTTCAGAATGATCCTGAGCACGGCGTAACCTCACTGTTAAAAATCCCTTCAGGGCAAAATGATCATGGGGAGGAGGGGAAGCTGTAAAAAATTAAAATAGCCTGACTTGCTTGCCAGCTGCATCAGTATTCAAGTAAAGTTTATAAAGTACCTTTGTGGGACTTTAGAGTCTTGGAGAGTCAGACCGGCTTATATTAACAAGTGTAATATGCACTTAGAAACAGCCTTGTCATCTGCTTGTCTAAGCTAAAAAAAAAACAAAATTCAAAAACAGAAGCAAAGGAAAGGTAAAGGAAGGGACTCAGCATCAGTATTAGACTGCAGAGTGTCTTCTTGACACTGACACTTTGATATTCTTGCCTTCCTTTCTAATGCATTACAATAGCATGAAGTCACACAGCCATTTTAAGCAAGCATTTCAAGAGTCCAGTTTTCATAGAGATTAACTTGATCATCAGCACAGCACTGGAGAAAGCTGATCTAACAATATTTCACTTACAGAACTCTTCAAAGGAAAATAAGAAATACAATTCCACAAAAAACAATGCCAATGAAAAGCACAGAAAGTAATTTGTTTTTTATCAGTGTTTTCTCTTTGATATACTTACAGAAAAAAAAAAATTCTTCCCTTATCTCTGTCTTTAAAAGCAAATTTTCTAACCAGTAGATTTTAGAGCTATTTTCCATCTACATGAATCTAAGCTCTTCTGAAACCACCAATAGGTTTGGGCTTGGTTTTTTGAGGGGTTAGGGGAAGGGGATGTATGTGTTAGAGGATTCCCTGTCCTAAATTTCAGAGACATCCAAATGGCATCTGTTCGTTTTGTCTTGTTTCTCTTCTTGAATTTGTCCATTCCCCTTAGGATTTCACAGGCCAACACTACTGTTAGAATTTAGGTGTCTGCATTTGCAAGAGCTTTGGACTGAGCACAACTTCACACATTTCACCTTCTTCATGCCCTTTCCATGTAGTTTCTCCTATCTTTACATGTATAAAATCACAGTTTATGTAACATTATTTTAAAGGAAGAAAATAAAATACACACACACACACATACATTGTAGTGGTGAACACTATTACACTAAATTTTTTTTCAACAGCATAACAGAAAGTTTGGCCTACTGTAGGTTGAAGATGTAGGGAAGGCTGAATTTTTATGGTTGCCATGCAAGCCACCTTCAAGACAAAACAGATTAACCTGCCCAAGAGCAAATGCAGCTTCTAGTCTCAAGCCGTTCGACAAATACTGCCTTTCCAGGAATCAGACTGACATCTGACCATTCAGTCAATGCAGTACTTGGAGAACCTCACAGAGTTGCTTCTGCATCAGTCCTTTGAATCCAAATGCTGTTTAAACCAAAGGGGAAGAGGGTATCTGAATTGCCTTATTATTATTAATATGTATATATTTCAATAACACTTTGATTTTCAATAAACTCCTGAAATCTTGCCCTTTGATAAGAACACACCCTTTAAGTTGACTTTTTTCAGGCTTCTATTCCTTCAGAATTCTCTCTTCTTTTGCTTTTGTTGTTTTTTTTCAATTATCTACCAGAAAACTTGCTTTCTTCCAGCAGAAATGCAGCTGGTGGGCTTGAACTTTCACTGCACCCGTTCCGTGAAATTCTCAGGGAAAACCCCTCGGCATTGGTCAAGTTCCTTATGCTGGATCCAGTCAGACTCCTTCACACCCATCAGCCATCCTTCGTCCTGGAGGAGAAGACAGAGATCAGATGCTAAGGGACAGATGTGAGCAGGGATTTTTCTTACACAGTGCAGACTAAGAAGGTGTCAAGGCATTACCAAAGCCATGCTCTTATTTGGCTTGGAGACAATCCAGGAGGAGTATGGAGGAGAAGGAAAAAATGGTTTTGTTTTCTTTTAAACAGATAAAAAGCTACATCTCACTGGAGTTCATAACAAAGCTCCCATCTGACCCAGACTGTGCAGACCTAGTAAAAAATAAGCAAGTGTAACAGAAACATGTCATAATTTACACTCACTGAAGCAGGAGAAATTTTGCCAAAAGAGACTCCAGAGCTACAGGATGGGATCACCTGTTGCACCCTTCACAATGCACACACGAGGGGTCTAGCATTCTCCATAGCCATAAAAGAGACAGGCACCTCCAATGTGTAACTCACCTCACTCATCTCAGGTACAAGTCTTTGGAAAGGATGAATCAGCCCCAGGAGGTGCTCATCCCTGCTCCAGTTAGAGCGCCCAGATATCGGCATTTTGGAGGTGGTACCGGCAAATGAGTTTTATTTGCTATGCCAAAATCCCGATCTGTGGGAATTGGGAGCTGAGGAACCCAACCCATCTTCCCAAAACTCAGCAGTCTGTTTGGTTCGATGCAAGGTGACGTGAGCAAAACTCTCAAATTCTGGCTACATGATTTAGGTCTCTCAATAAGGGCTTCCCTAGCCTCCAACCTATACATCTATAAACACAGGTGAATTTTCACTCAGGCAAAAGGAACCCTGCTTGGTAGAACTTGCTCATGAGCAAAACCAGACTTCCCACCCTCTGCCTGCAGGCTGTCTGGCATTGAGATTTCTTCTCCATCCTAGGGATGAGGGAGATATTCAAGGTATTCAAGATACTCAAGCTGGGAGGGCTGCACTGAGCTTGCAGCTCAGGTGTACAACCACTCTAATCTCTGCACGCCTTGGAGCTGCTACCATGGAAGCTCCCCTTTAGCATGCACACACCCCACTCCTTTGCAGTGGGGCAGCCTATGGTTTAGAGTGAGGCACGAGAGCTGCCCAGCTCCCAGAGCCTGCAGGCTCACTTAGACTGCTGCCTTAGATCGGAACATTCCGGAGACATCATGGGAAAGACACAAGATGGGAGCCCATCTGCAGCAGCCAGCTGCAGGGGCTGCAGAAGGATTGACATGCCATAAATCAGGAAGACAAACAATGAGGCAAAAGACACGGGGCCCAAGTGTGTAGAATGCAGCTTCCAGCTCACAGCACGTCAGGCATCAAAGCTCATCCATTTGCACATAGTGCTGTGCCATACAGCATGCATGCATCACTCCCACCACATCCTGCTAGGAAAGATCTCCTCGGCTGTAGGGATTAGACACAAGGACCCAGATGGCACCTTGGCTATTTTAAATCACATCACTTGAAGTGGTAGCTTAGAAGTGCTGCTGCCCTCAACCCTTTCTTCTATCAAGAGAGATGAACCCAGGCCTGGATGTATCCACAAACCGACACCTAAGCTGCAAGGTAGGGACATGAATCAGTCTAGTATCCTAAGCTCCCTCCACTCACGTGCACAGTTCATGCACATGTTAACAGCCAGCACCTCCTGGCTGGGTATGGTTGAGGTTAGGGAAATGAGCTGTAGCACAGGATACACTGTAGAAGGGTTAGAGGGCTTCAGTGCAGCTACAGAGTCATGTTAGCAACACTCAGAGCTCACCCTCTGCAGCTTGGAGAGTCTCGAGTTCATGGCTGTTGCACCCACATCCAGCTAAAGTGCAAACACAGGGCAATGAAAAACTCTGATCCAAAAACGCCATCTGCTCCACAAACACCATCTCCTACCACAGAAACCGAGGGCTGTTTCCCATCCAGAAAGCTTTTTGAGAAGAAAATGCTCACAAATGCTTGTGCAGGGCAGTCCCACCCAGTGGGGAATATCCAGAAGGGATCAGTGCCTGTTCCCCAAAAACGTTTCCTCCCCTAGCTGTGTGGGAACGGTTGGCATTTCATAGCTCCATTTCACAAGCATCAGCATGGTCTGCCTCCATAATTCACAAAGCCAACAGCTGGGCCACAAAGAGGATCCACATTTTCTGAGTTAGTGAACTACATCACCTTCCCTTTACCCCTTGTGGAAACCAGATCTTATCTGAACTTGGCCAAACCCAAAGAGCTGATGACTGCTCAATCTATTTGGAGATTTCTCTTCCTTTTCCAAATAGAAACATAGAGATGTGAGCATTTATTTTATAAACTCACCACCTCTCTCAATCAAAGTAGTAAAACTGCTGCAGACTTTCAGGTGGGTGCCCTCAAACACAGAAAGTGAGGAGGACTTACTCAAGGCTTCTAGAAACAGCTCAAATTAAAGAAAAACATGAACAAGTAAACTCAGGTTGAAGATGGGCGGCAAGACTTGCTCTTTGGATCTGAGACCTGCTCTAGCCTTTGATTCTGCTGCCATCTCCTGACCAAACACAGGCATTTGGGAACCTCCACTGCTGTGCTGAAGTGCAAGACATCATCCACCACCAGCTTCTTTTCTCAGAGTTACCACATTTGTCAAAAAGAGAAGAAAACATCATAAGGTATGAGTCACTTCTTTCAATGCCACAGACTGTGCTGTAGTGGTCACAGGGAATGTGCATCAAGTTTAGAGGAAGTGAGGAGGCAAAGTATGGGCTCTGTTTGGCTCCCTAATCAAGAGAGCCACTGTATTGACTCAAATGTTCTGATAGGGACAATAACTCATGGCTACTCCACATGTTTTATGCAGGATAATGTCTCCACTTTCCAGTAACAAGCATAGCCCTCCCCTCTGTTGCAGGAAGCCAATCTCAAGCTCAAGGACAACCGTCTCTCTTGCCAGCTCCCAGCCACAAACTAATGGCCCAGCATCCAGCCAGCCAACTGTTAGTGAAGAAAGAAGCAGCTCAGGTAACCCCCTTGGCTCCACCAGGCTCAGGCTCACAGCCTGCCTTCCCCACTCACCTGCTCTTCAGGGTTCTCAAATGGAATCACAAGCACCACGTCCCCAGCCTTCAGCTGCAGCTCGTCAGTGTCAGTGGCCGTGTAATCGTGCATGGCCTGGACCTGCAGGGACAAGAGAGGAACACTGAGCACAATAGCCTCTAATGCCACCTGAAACCAGACTAAGCGTTATGAACCTCCTGTCATTCCTCAGGGCTTTGCCATTCTTCCACTTTCAGCAGAACTCACAGAAAAAAGTGGGAATGACTAAAGTAGAGAAGTGTTCCTACAGTAAGATGCTGTAAATTCTCACTTTCAGGGCATGATCTGTGTTTTCTTGCTACCATACTCCCTTATGCACATTAAATTTGTGGCTTATCCTCACCCAAAATCACTCCTTCCTCCACACCTTTGCTGCAAGTGATCTTTGGCATATTCAAAATACCCACTCAACTTCCCAGCCTAGTCCTATACTTTTCTCTGTTAATCCTGGCTTTTTAACTTCCCCAAAAACAGAGTCCTCTGTTCCTGCTGATGTTCCCAGCTCTTCTCAATTTGCCACTTGTACCAAAGTTTAACTTTTCCTGTCAGGAGCACAACATTTTATCCCCTACCCAGAGTCTGTGACCAACGCCATCAAGACAGAAACCTCTGCAGCAGAGAGAACAGGTTTTGCTGCACAGTACAAGACCTTTAGATGCTGATGCTCTTACATAATCCTTTGAAACATCTGGAACTGCATGAAGCTGCATTGAAGGAGAGCTGCAAACTAAGGAAAGTTTATCTCTCCTTCAATTTATGTTCTGCCTTTCAATGTGGCTTAGCCCATGGCCATGCTGAGTGAAGGCAGTTACTGTCTCACAGGGGAGGAAAAAACCCTCACCAGGAACTTGATGCTGCACAACCCCACACTCACCTTGAACAGAAATCCTGGGGGCATGTCAGCTCTCTCAGATGATGCACCTCCTTCCACAGTGCCATTGACGGTTGCAGGGAAAGTTTCCACAACAACAGCAGGCAGAGAGCTCTAGTAGACAGTAGCAGCCAAGGAAGGGAAAAAAGCCATTAAGAAAAGAGAATCCAAAACTGAAGCTCCAAGTCCACCCTGGATGATCCAGACCCCAACTATCCCATGGCTTCAGTGGGTTTTCCCAGCACACCAGTCAGCAATAAAAACACCCCAAGGGACATCAAAGGCAGCAGTGAGAAGGCAGGACTGGTGACTGCTGTCTCTGCCTAAGGCTGCAGAAAGGCAGGGATGAGTTGTAGGTTTCCTGAGACCATAATACCCAGCATTTCCCAGTTGCTGTGGTCACAATGCAATCTCATAGAGCTCCCCTGGAACAGACAATTCAAATGTGACAGCCTGTAGGCACCAATCTGCCATGAGATGGGACCTACCCCTGTCCCCTAAAAGTGCAGCAGTGTCACCAAAAAGATGAAACCTCAATATTCAGGAGACACAGCCAGAGCCCAGAGGACAGGGCAGGTAAAGTAAATGGCAAACAAGGGGGAATCCAGCTGACAACACAGCTTAGGACAGCATGGGCTGTGGGCTGACTTTATAACGTGGGTGAAGGGACAATTCTTTCACTGAATTTTCCAGCAGAACTTCTCCCTAAGCATTACACAGATAAAATGCAACAACAAAGTCTGATCCCTGAATAAGAGCATTGTAACTCCTCCAGCAGCAGCGATGTGTTTCTCCAAGCAGCTACACAGCTCTTTTCCCAGCCCAGCCTCCCACCTGTGCTGTGTAAGAAAGGGATGGAGAAAAGGGATTGCTGTCCCTTGAGGTGTTTACCGATCCTGAGTCAGCTTCAGTTTTAGATGCTTCAGCTCCAGCTGCTGCTTCTGATCCAGCTGCTTCAGCTCCTGCACGGGCTGCTTCTGCAGGCTGCAATACAAAAGTCATCCCGGTGGGAAGTTACTCTCATTCCAGCTACACATGTGCACAGCAAAGTGCAGCCCAGCCTGCCCAAGTGCTCTGTGCCACTGCCTGAGCCATCTGCTGACTAACAGGTGAGACACTGAAGGGTCTGCCTACATTTCCGTCTCCCCCTTTCTCTGCAACTCATGGAAATCACAACAAAGCCAGAATCCCTCAACTCCAGACACATAGTAGGCAGTAATTCAGAGGCAATCAACAAAACACCAAAAATTCTTTGTGCCTCTTTCTCCTCACAATCTAAACTGCAGACCTACTTTACACACACACAGTATTTATTGTTAGATCTCGATTGCCCACTTGTAAGAGAATACAAGTTCTCTTGTACACCAAAGAACAAGGATCTCTCTTTCCATGGTCTATTTCCAAGGATCAACAATAACAGAATATTTAAGTACTCGCCTACACCCAGAAACAGAAGAGCATGGTAATAATGTGTCCAGATATGGAATTTAGTCCAGACCCAGCATCAACATGACATAAGCACTGAATCAAACAGGACTGCGCTAACTTCCGCTCCCTTCAATTTCAGACAGGCCCAAAGGGTTGTGAATTTGGAAGAGTTGTGAATATTCTATTACTAAGAATTTTCTATGAATATTCCAGATGGGGTGTGTAACACATTTGTATTGATGGAAACTTTCTACTGCACAAAAGCTGTCACCACCAAGGAGATTCAATATCACCCACAAATCACTGCCTGGAAAAGACTGTTCTAAAAAGCCTGGGAACAGGGTTTCTGTGCACAACAAAAGACCAACCAAACACCTATGACAGGCTTTCAGCACTTCAAGTTTTTATTCTCCTTTGTCTGGAGTCAGGTTAACTCTTTTTAGCACAATATTAAAGATATTCATTTACCCCTCCCAGAAATTGCAACAATGCAGAAGTATGTTGGATCTGGCAGCACCAAGGCTGCAAATGAGCCCCATGGGAGACTGACCAGGCAGCATCTGGAAAGACTCCCAAGATTTGCCATTTTTAATACATAGATACACCCAGCTTTAGCATGCCTACATACCTCATACATTTGATAAACACGTGTTGTCCTGCTTTAGCTGGGATAGTTGATTTTCTTCCTAATAGCTGGTACAGGGCTGTGTTTTGGATTTAGGATGAAAATAATGTTGCCAACACTGATGATGTAGTTGTTGTTGAGCAGTGCTCACACCAAGTCATGGACTTTTCAGCTTCTCATGCTACCCTGCCAGCAAGGAGGCTGGGGGAAACAAGGAGCTGGGAGGGGACACAGCCAGGGCAGCTGACCCCAGCTGACCACAGGGATATCCCAAATATCATCATGCTCATGTAAAAACTAGGGGAAAAGCTGATCTGGCAGCACTGCTTAGGAATGAGCTGGGCATCAGTCAGCTGGTGTTGAGCAATTGTTTTTCATTTGCCTCACTTGGGTTTTTTGGGGTTTCATTTTTCTCTGTTATTTTCCTTCTCATTACAATTAAGATTATTTTGTTTTAATTAAGCTGGTCTCATCTCAACCCACAAGTTTTCTTACTTTTACTCTTCCAACTTTCTCCTCCATCCCACCAATGGGAAGGAAACAAGCGAGGGGTTGTGTGGTGCTTAGTTTCCAGTTGGCATTAAATCAAGACACATGTACCCCTGAATACAATCATACTCAAAACAAGGCACTGTCCATATTCCTTAATTCTGCAGCTCTCATAGTCCCAACCTTACAAAACCCCAGAGTAAAGCAATCACCATGGTAAACCTTAAATGTCCAGCCATCTGGCTACTAGCACAATGCTCCAAGCAGCATTCTAATAACAGCAGCAATAAATAAATAAAGAAATCCTTGATTTAATAAAATTCCATTACTTTACCTTCAGCTGCTCCAGTGGTGTCATCTAACACATGCTTTCCTTCCCTATCACACCCTTCCTCATGTCCACATGCCTATACTGCCAGAAGATATTATAAAGAGCAGAGCTGTTCCCATCCTACAGAGGATTCCCTCAGCAGCTTTGGCAGAGCTAAGGTAAATATATGCATATGAAATGCTACAAAGAATTCTCCTGTTTAATTGGATTCACTCCCAGGTTTTTGTTTGGATTCAGTGAAACTGAAACCGGGACAGATGCCAGGCCAGCTCTATCTGACCAAGCATGAGTTTTATACAGACAAGTGAAAAGGAGCTCAGTGTGAGGGTTTGGGATTGGTTTTTTTTAAAGCAGCTAATTTGCATAAACAGTATGGAAAATCAGAGAAATTTGATCTAAATTAGTCCTCTGGATTTCAACAAAGGGCATTTTCATGTCAGCTACTATTTTTCTTAGTTTATATACCTGTAGGGCATCCTGAGGCCTATAAAAGCATTTACAGTCATGGAAAGATAGTACAGGGAGAGGAATTGCTCACTGCTGTTACCAGGTTTAAAAGCTTTGCTTATTCCAACAGCAGCATCATGAACACCAAATGCACATTTCCCACTCTGCAGAGCTAAGCCAGCTCTGCTGCACTCAAGTTTCTAAGCAGTTGTTAACCTCATGGCCTATGGGACTAAGGAACCACCAAAAAAGTCTCTTCTCATCAACAGCTGAGAACATGTATAACAAAAACACTTCAGAAGACTTGAAGAGGAAGATTCCCCAGCTTTAGAAAGCTCTGCTCTTTGTGTATGGTATGCCAAGGTGGGAATTGGTACAGTGTGAATACCTTGACTAGTAGCATTTCCTGGTTGAGCAAATTCTCCTTTGGGTAAAATCAGTTTGCAGGATGACAGATGTAGTCAAAAAAACTTTTTACAGCCGAGACTGTAAGCACAGCTCAATCAGATACAGTCATACCTCACCCCTACCCATTCACCTGAAAGGAATGAGATTTTTTCCTAGCTAAACCAGTCTCTTTTTCCCCACAAAGACAGATTGACAATGCACATACAAGGGAATGACAGAAGTTAAACAGTGATGGCTGATAAAACACACAGGGGAAACCTTCCTTCCTGACATCCCCTAGGCCCACGTGAAGGAGAGTAATGGCCACAGTGAGTCCCTAGGCCAGGACTAAGCCATGTCCTCCCAAGTACTAACTCTACCGGGTGATCTGGCCCTTGGGAACGGGAAGGTTGTCAGGACTAAATTCCACAGCATGAGCCAAGGCCATGAGTTTACTCAGTGGATACAGCCAGCTCCAGCAGCAGGCCTAAGTATCCAGATCAAGCATTCTTCTGTCTACACTGCTGGCACTGTCAGTCCAGAGGGACTCAAAAGTAGTTGTGCTTGAAATATCTCTCAAGGGGTTAATCTCAGCAACCTGAGACCTGCCCAGGCCAGATATGTAGAGAGGGCATAAATGAGGGTCAGGTCTTTGCTCAGATGCAGGGCATGTGCAGAGTCTCCCTGTCAGCAAGCTCCAAAGCTGAGGTTGAGGCAGATGCCAGGCAAGCCTTGGGCCTGCAGTTAACTTCCAGTGTAGACACAGGGTGAGCTAATTCACATCAGCCTTTCTGACAACAATGGTCAATGAACAGCAAACACCACAGACAATTCCAGATGTGTATATATCTAATGGTACAGGCAGCAATGGTGAGGGGCAGCTGGGATATTTATGCACTGCACTCAAGACCAACAGGACATAGAGAGTTTAAGAAATACTGTGTTGTGGAGAGCAAGGATGATGCCACAGTGGTATTAAGTATGAGGTGAAGGTCATAGCATTATGCCAAGTGCGAGACGAGTGGGTTAGCAGGGAAAGGCAATGTGCACTGGTAGAATTGTAAGTCTTAGACTTGCAAACATGGTTGGCCCTGGGGCTTCATACAAGGTGCGTAAGAGGGTCCAGCAGCACACAGAGCAACTTTGGTCTAGGGTGTGCAGGAAGGAGAAGCAGTGAAGGAAAGGAGACAGGCATGTGAACAGAGATGGCACTAGCACGTGAACAGTACATGATGAGAGACAAAAGCTGTATGAATTTCTTACCTCCCATAAATCCCAAGGTAAAGACTAAGCATGTCAAAGAGCAACAAAAATAAAACATATTTATACATGATTATTTCAGCGAGTACAAACATTACAGACACTGATCAGACTGAAGCAGACATACACATTCAACAGCACTTATCTCTGCATGTTTTGAAAATATCTATTAGTACATGAATCTATCCATCCCTGGGAATAGAAGATCTTTAAGGTCCCTTCCAACCCCTTGACATTCTATGATTTTGTGGTGTCTTTGGATCAGTAGTAAAAATACCATAACAACTTTGCCATACTGCCCACCCTATAGGAAATAAATCTGACTGTTTTGATAAGTAGGTGGTTTTCACTATGTTTTGTAGTTTGGTTACGAGTAGAAATCATTGATTTTTGACTCTCTTTTAATGACTTCTGAAGCTAATAATAATTAGTTTAGAACAATAAATATGCTGTTGCTGAGCACTTTTGAAAAACCCACTTAGTGTAATACTTGTTGATTGCTGGAAGGGTAATAATTCCATTTTAAGTCAAATTTATACTTGTATCCTATGTCAATATAACCAATTATCTGAGTTCTAACCAGTGATTCAGGAAAAAAAAAAAAGTAATTTTATTTTTTTTAAAAAAAAAGCTTATCCTGATATGCAGCTTGTCCTGGAAGGCTAGTAGACACCATGTCTCCACATAAAGTTCAAAAAAAAAGGATAGTTTTGCCATATTGCTGAGTATCAAATTATAAAATCTAGTATCTTGCAGAGAGAGTATTTTAATTTAGGAGAATCATATGCCTAATGTTTGATCTCTCTGACAAAAGCAGTCTTATTCCTACAAAAATCTATGCCATACAGACCTACTTAATATGATGATACTGGAGATGCACTATAAACAACACAATTATGTTTATTACAAATTTTAGTGGCATCCACAGGCAAAAAATACCAGTTCATAGATATAAAATGGAAAGTCTCAGTGAGGACAACAACCATATTCAGGATGCACTTCAAAGCCTCCAGTCTTTCAGACATAAAATGAGGCACAGTCCACCTGCCTCTGACAGAGGACAGGACCAGGTACAGGCCAAAACAGAATTAGGCATCTTCCTTTTTGATACCACACTGTGACAGGCAGGAAGCTGTTTCACAGCTATGGATGCAGGCTGTGAATACACAGGAAAAAAAGGGTTTCATATCACTTGAATATCCATTTATAGCTTTATTTTTTTTATCCATTCATCTTAAGTAACTGCAGATTATCAAAATGTCTGTTAATTAAAAATCCATTTGAGAGCAATTTATAGCAGGAGCACAGAGCTCAGGCTGAATTCCCGTCCACAGAGTAACAACTTAAATACATATAGCATACAGAGGATGCTGCTCTAGGGAGGGACATACTTTTAGTGGATTATCAGAGCAAAGCTCAAGCACCCCACAAACACCTAGTGCCTGACTGTGGCCAGGCCAGCAGCCACCTGATTCTTCCTGGACTTACACATCCAGCAGAGAAGACCAAGGTCCCCATCCTGGGCACCCACACCCAAGGCCCAGTCACCCACAGCTCAGGTCCATGTTATCATTCAGGTGGGTGCAAGTCACACCACACATGGCAACTTCACTCATGAAGGGAAAGGAACGGCGATATGAACCAACCTGGGAGGCGGGTGTGGGGGTCTTCCCCACAGTGGCATCTGGTTTAATGGGATCAAAATCCAGATCCAACAGGCTGGCTCCCTCCTGGAAGGGCCCAGGAGCATCAAACTTGGCAGCAGCGAGGGAGAAAAGTAGTATGAGCATTAGACAGACGCGCGTGCACGGTGGAGGGAGCACGTGTGACATCCCGGAGCTGAGGCTGCAAGCGCAGAAGAAATGGTGGCAGCGCAAACACTGGATGTGACTCCTGACTGCCTGGTGCCCACAATCACAGGCAGCTCACAGGGGGGCCCTGTAAACCAAATCCGAGCCTTTTCCACAGTGCTCATTCATCTTCCCACCTGGCCAAATGAGCTGATATGGTGTGAGCACCTGACCTGCTATGGTCAAAAGGATCACTGCCACTGATGAGTCAGAAGAGCTACTCTTCTATGTGTTTCTGTTCCCCATAGCTCACCCAGCTGCCTTCATACTGACAGACCAAGACTGACTTCCTCAGACACATATAAAAGAGCTGCCATCCATGCAACCTAACTCAGGAATATAAAATCTGTCAGAAAACCATTCAAACTGCTGGAAGGGAAGTCTGAGAGACCTCAGAGCTAACTCCCAAAGCTTCCTCCTGCCTTCTGAATCAGAAATACAAAATACAACAGCTCACCCTAGCTAAGGGATTTGAATCCCTCCCCAGTTCAAAAATGCTGTTTTCAATTATTTTAATTTCTGGGCATCTCATAAACTTACATATACAAGTCTTCTAAAAAAGCATAAATTTGAGAAGCTTTGCTTCTTTCTTCAAAGTCAGCAGAATAACTTCCTTTGACTGATTAATGTTCTACCTAAACACAGTGATCCCGCATTTTCTGATTACCATTAATAAGAAGCCACTACAAAGGACACAAGTTATTAGAGTTTAAAACTGGACTATGATGGTTTAGATTTAATCTAACCACAAGAAGATACTGCTTTCTACTCAGCTTCAGAGGAAGCTGCTGTCTCTGGGAGGTCAGGAAGATTTGCCCCTGTTTTCCTATGACCTCCCAGCTCACTGGCCCTACTGCTTCAGCCACCTTTTCAATAACAAAATCTGGCAGGTTGGTCTCCACAGCTGTATCAAAATCCCACAATGGAAAAGCTTCTGGAAAGTAGCAAGAGACACCATTTAAGGTAAGTCCTCTGAATACCACCATCATTTTCACCTCTTCTGATTTTCTCTTACCCTAATTCTCTTACAGATTCTTCTCTGCCTTATGAACATGTCTTTTTGAGATCCACAAGGATGAGGACAAGAAACTAATTCACCTCACAGTAATGACCCCTGACCAGTGCGCAAAAATCAACTGGCTTTCTAGTAATTCTAGTGTGCTCTTCCAGCACATCCAGGCCACCCACCAAAGAGGTTACAACCCCAATCTTTAGCTTTATTTGGTAGTGAGACATCAAAGGCTGCAGCCATGGAATAGCCTTACCTGTCCTTCAAGACTTGAATGCAAGGGCTAACACCTCTTGCCTTTACCCAAATCTCCCACAAGACAGCTCACTGGAACTAAGACATGTGACAGGAACAGCCCTGGGCAACTGAGTGCCAGGGGCTGTTGGGACCTTCAAAGAAGATTGTTCTGGAAACCCGAGTCCTCCCCCAGAACTCCCATCTGGTCAAAAGTCACAGCAGATCCCATCCTGGCTCAGAGCACTGATCAGGTGCAGAAGAATATGTCTAAGGGCTGGCATTCACATGGAAATACATGATACAGACCATGGGGCAGACAGAACTGTCCATTACAATATAAGGAGAAGGAAGCACAGAAAATGATAAAGAGCTGCTCAGCCGCCTGCAGTCCCCGCCTTCCAACGCTGATGTCAAATCATCTCTCCACTCTGCGTGTTTTATCTATTGCAATGCCAAATCTAATATGGACTTCCTTCCCTCCCCACTCCCTCTCTGCCCCTCAGCAGCTGAGTGGAAAGTGGCAAACCAGAGGCAATGGAGCAGTGTGATGCAAGGAGAAATTAGGGAATGAGTCACAGATGATAGAGATATGATTTGTGCTTCAACAAGCATTTGGGGAAAATATATATACACATGTATATATACACATGTATAGATATATTTAAATAAAGTAGATGTAGGTGTCTTATGATACAGCCAGAAATCTGGTCAGGCTCCTATATTTATATAAGGACTGCCATTCTCCTAGATCCAACAGAGAACTTCCCACCTGGATAGCCTCTCTGGCAAAAATCAAAGGGAAAATGAAGAAAAAAATTTGTAATATGAAAATGCTTTTCCTTTTCCAGGGCTTCAGAAGGTGCCACTTGACAATACTGGCAGACTGTGTCAGCTGTCTTAACTGCAGGCACAGTCCTGCCCATCTGACTGCATCAGCTACTTTTTGAAGAGAGAACTTTGGTGATCCCTTTTGGCCTTTCCTGTGCAGACGTAGGCTTTAAACCACAAAGCCTATGGATGAAGGCACAGAGAGAGCAAAACTCTCTTCTCCCAGAACTGACAGAGATGCCAAGGTCAGCAGTTAGGGATGTACATGAGCAGGAAAAAACATGTTTCATCCACACTCAGGATCAGTGGGTTTGGAGAGAGCATACCACACCACAGGATATGAAGAGAGTCATAATCCACGTGCACTGCTGCTGAACAAATGCAGTGATTACTTTCTGGTATCTTGACCAGGCACATTTCTTCTGTTTCTTCTACAAATTAAAGGTTTCAAAGGGCAACATGTTATTGCCTTTTAGGTATACTCTCCCCTTTAAGTCAGCTCCTAAGTAATCCTTTGCCCTCTGAGATCCGATGCTGAGCTTGCTCTCCTCCTTCACCTGACCAGGTTTCATGGCTTAACACCTCCAAAGAGAAGAAAGGTCCGAAGGAAGAGTTCAGAGGCAGAGAAAAGTTAGGCAGGGCATAGCAGCTAACCTGCGAAGGGGTTGTCACACTTATCTCGGGGACAAAATTGTCATCAAACAGACTGATGATGTTCTCCTGCTTGATCTCCTTGGAGGGGGTGACTTTTGGAGGCGGAGGCACCGGAGGCCCTTTCCTCAACTGCATGCAAGTGAGCACATGGCCACAGCACAGACGGCGACACCCAAAAAAACCAAACACAGGAACCAGGTTAGTCACAAAAACCAAAGGTGAGGGGAAATCACAACCACTGGCACAGAGCAGGGTCCAATCAACTCCATCTGAAGAGAGAGGGGAAGGGGTGAAGGGCTGAACTGAAACAAAACAAAATAAATAACCACACGCCTCCAGAGAAGGTTTGGCATCATTAGTTACACTTCAGCCACGGGCAAGTTTCCCTCTGCAGAGGAGAAGCGTAACACAATTAATATGCATTGACAGGACATGCATACATAATTAAAGCATGTGCAACCTTCCAAAGAACCACTGGGAAGGGAGCAGATCAATTACTGAGAACATGATCCAACAGAACAGGCCAGCACTGCCTCCCTTTTCCGTACTTACCATACCTGAGGGGGTGAGAGAACAGACTCCATTTGTCCTACAA
Organism: Pseudopodoces humilis; assembly: GCF_049639895.1. Classification (NCBI taxonomy): domain Eukaryota; kingdom Metazoa; phylum Chordata; class Aves; order Passeriformes; family Paridae; genus Pseudopodoces; species Pseudopodoces humilis. The sequence goes on from NC_142207.1 coordinate 13,891,116, forward strand.
TGGGCAGGTGGCCATGAGGACAGACTGATCTGCCCAGTACTGGCTCCCTGGTGCACTGGTTTTCAGTGTGCTGTAAGAAAGGCCTACAGGAGCTCTTGATGGCATCTCGGCTTTAGGCAAGAACAACTCAAACTCCTGAGAAGCCATGACTGCTGTGAGTCCAACTCTGCTCTCCGTTTCACCAGTGAGCACTGACAGTAATGAAGTCATGTTTCCCAAACGGAGATCTCAGTGAATACATAAAGCCACCTCACTCTGTAACTCTAACCCATTCTAATACTCCTCTTCATGCTAAAGATTCAGCCTGACACTGCATCCACAACCCCATGGAAGTTGGGGTAAACCCTGCCTAGACCAACCCATCCACATACTTTTCAGATTTTGCTGCAAACAAGGCTTAATGATCATTTCTAGATCATATCAGACTTTGAGAAGCTGCTGCTGTGCTGGAAAAAATCAGCCATACAAGTCCCCAGCACCACAGCAATGCTCAGCAATGACAATGCCTTCCATTTACAATGAAGTTTTCCAGCTACTTGATCTTCTCACTGCATTCAAGGCAGCAAGACTCGGAGACCTGACAATCTGCACCCAGTGTATCAGTGTCAAGCCCAGATCTGAAACACAGAAATCCATTACTCCTAGGCCTGTCTTCACACTCCTCCAGCACATAACTGAGTCTACAAAGCCTTTATTCTGATTTCTAAGGACATGCCCAATTTTCTACTGGATTAACCTACTTTAGAGAGAGTGATTGTGTATGAAAACACACTTTTTTCCCCCCTGAATAGCTAGCTAGGAGAAATAATTAAAGCAAGTGTGTTCACTTCCAACTTTTCATTGTTTGTAGAAGGTGGTATGTCCATATCCCCTGAGAACAATCCCTTCCTGAAAACCCCCTGCCTACCAGTTGCAAGATGGGACCAGAAATTTCAGGGAAATGCTGTTCTTAGAACAGAACCACCCTCTGCAGAAATGGAAGGCTCCAATTACTAACTCTCAAGTCAAAAATATCACAATTCTTCTACTATTTATTCCTCTAATATAGACAGTCAGTGTCCTTCATTCCAACGCAATAGTGTCTTGGAAACTCCCACTTCCACACTATCCAGCATTACTTCCAACAGCAGTCTAAAACCACATTTCAAAGACAAGATAATTGCATATTGTTGTTGGGTTATACCCATAAATTCATCATGCACTAACAGCTTTCTTGCCTAGAATAAAACAAATCCTCTAAAATTCTTCTGCTGACTTGGATCTCACAGAGCTTTATCTGCCCAAATTCAGCACAGTTGCACTGATTTCTAAAGTCTCATTACAGAGTTTCAGTGGTGTAACTGAGAGCAGAAGTCTGACCTTTTAAGTTTCACAGACCCCCTGAAGTCTTGTGTCATCATCAAATTATTCTGTGGAGAGCTGAGAGCATTCACTTCTTCCAAAAGACAGAAATAAACTGTTTTTAACAATTAAATTACAGTAAAAAAGCTTGGGATTTTTTTGGGTTGTATAGGGAACAGTTCAAAATTTTAGTTAGCCCTTATTTGATCACTCCTGGTCTTGCCTTTCTCTCCACAGCCTTGGCTTACGCTCTGCATTGGTATTTCAGATGCAAAGAGTCCAGAGAATTGTTCTTGCTTGTTGCTTTATGCTCCATCCTCCCAAAGAGGGTGAGGCCCCTCAGCCTCCCTTGGAGGACCCCTGAATAAATCACTTACCCAAAGGTCAAGAGTAGCGACACCTGTGAAGGTTTCAGTGTGAAAGTCAGGCACTGCTGAGAGAGCAGACACTTGTGTTCCCAGCTGCCTGGCAAGCTGACATACACTTGGTTTCTAGATTTTATCCATACAGACACCAGGCTGGCTCCGAGTGTGAAACTCCTGCCTTTGTCTTCCCTGCCTCTGGAGCCAGCTCCACCTCTGAGCAGCTACTGCGAATGTGGAGCGGAGCTCTTGCTGTTCACCGCAGTGACGCCCGGGGGATGAATTAAGCAGTGAAGCTGCCAGGCGGTGGCAGCATTTGCTGCAAATGTCATTTCAGTCTTGCCTGTGGCCCATCCAAGCCAGGGCTGTGCTGGAATCTCCTGCTTGCTCCTCCAGGGGTGCCTCTGGCCCATTCCTGCGGGCAGGCAGGCAGCAAGCGAGGGAGAAAGCACTTGCAGGCTGGCAAAAACAAGGGTTTTGTGTGCTATTTAAAGGAAAGGGAAGAGTCCAAATTCAGCAAGACGAGTCCACAGGCAGGGTGAGTGAAGTCTGTTGTGAACAGCTTAATAAATCTCTATGATTTCTTGTTCCAAATTTTAGTCAAGTTTTGGAAATCTCTGAGGGGGAAAAAAAACAAAAAAAAACCAAAAAAAAAAAAGAAACCTGCAAAAGAAGGATAATTCTGGATATCCTATCTTCTCTCTCCATACACACAGCCTACTCCAAAGGTCCTAACCAGGTTGGTGGTAAAGCCATGGTTAGGCTCTGCACTGCTGTGCTGTTCAGAGACCCTGGAGAAGTCCTGAAAAGACACTGCCAGGCATCCACACGTCTCACAGGGCTGTAAAAGAAATTTTTTTCTTTTACACATCCCCTTCCTGTCCCTCAAAAATCCTAAAAATCAAAAATGCAGTGGAGATAAAAATATCGTGAGATGCTGTCCAGAAACAGGAGAAAAGCTACCCCACAGGCTTGGATTTGGAATCACACGGCCGTGCGTGGGAACAGCAAGGAAGTTCTGGGTTGCACCCATCTCTTTCCAGAAGCAGTGGGTTTTCTTACCAGTTTGGCCAGAACCCCTCTTAGCTTCAATCCTTCCTGGAAGATTAAGTTTCCCACTTACTGAGATACAAGGATTGGAACCCAATGTAAATTTGGCCTAGTTACTACTTTTCCTTACTAAGCTTTTCCTCCATTCAGCAACAGAGGGACAAGAAAATGAAATAAATGTTTTATCTTCCCAAAGCAAGACATACATGATATGCTGTGCCAAGTAGCTATATCTACTTTTTTGCACATACTGCTGGATATTTCCTAAGTAAGGAAAGGCCTAATGAAGGCCATCAGGAAGGTATCAGACTCCATACAATGGCCTATCTTCTTCCTGAAACCCACCTAATTTCTTCATAGCATAAAAAATATAATCCTTCTGGGTTTTTTTTTTAGCATAATATTCTATATCTTGATAGTAAAGTGAAACATCATCCAAAGTACAGATATTCTCCTTATAATCTTAAGCGTTTTTATTTTAACCTTTCTCAACTACTAAAGTTCTTGAGAAGAAACTGTACCACTGAATTCCACAGGTTAATTAAAATGTAAAGAACAAACTTCCTTGCCTAGCTACAACTCCATCCTCCCTGGATCTTCTTGGCCATCCTCCCAGACAGCAAAATGTATTACTGGCCTTCCCCTGTGAAGCCATTCAAAGACACTCAATTCTTATAATACAAAGACGGCAAATAAGCAACTTGGATTCTTAGGAACTTTCTCAGGAACCAGTGGAAGAGAACAACCATCAGGTCATATTCCATGTGCTCAGTAGCAGGATAAGGGCTAAAAAAAAAACCTGATTTTGACTCACAGAGCTTGTGCCATTGGCAGAGACATGGTCAACATCATGGGGACACTACCTGAGACGGTGACTTTGGGATGCTTGCCCCAGGTGCTTCCAAAGTGGATGCTTCCAGCTCATGGTTGACAGTCTTGGCCTCAGGGCTGGTGATGGGAGATCCATCTGGTGGAGGTGAAGGGCTTTTATTTGCTTTCGCTGGGGTGCTGTCACTGAAGGAAGTGGAGAGAGAAAGAGGGAGAGAGGGGGGGAGAGAGGGGGAAAGAAAAAGAGAGAGAAGTCTGAGCCAGGCCTAGGAGGAGTTGCGCTAACCAGCACAGATCAGTGGCCTCCATTTTCTCTTTGCTTCACTGCTCAGATACGCAATGAAGACATTTGGAGCTTCTGAGAAGCATCTTCGCTGAGTCACTCGCAGTCCAACACACTGCAGCAGCATTATTTTGCAGCAGGCTACTCACTCAATGCCTACAGAATGGATATACTTGCCTCAAACACAGAAAAACAAAAACAAAACAACCAGGCATCCTTAATTTTGCTTACATTAAAATATATAAGTGCCTGACATTAAGTTATAGTCTTTAATACTGGGGAAGCAGATGAGGAAAGGAGTTCAGTGCTGCTCATTTAGTTTTAAATTCCACAGATTAGAATTTTTCTATGTGGTGGTCTATGGACATTTGCATGGGTTATGACTAATAGATTCACAACACCTGAACTAAATCTGTAATCACAGAATATCTTATTCCTTGATGTGGTATGAACTGACTAAGCTAGTAGAGAGGCAAAGTAGCCAGAGGTTTCACAGATCATTCCAGACAGCAAAGGAACAGCGAGGTACTGGCTACTAATAGACATTTCTCTATTATGAAAGGTCTCCCTAGTTGGTCTTTATTCCAAGACTGTTTCTGAGACACAGTCAAGAGGGATTCTTCAGGGAATTAAGATGCAAGTAGCATATGCCAGTGGCATTTGTTGGTTCACAGCTTGGACAGATTTGGGCAGATTTTTCAAAGGAATGGCAAGAGGCACATGCCTTTCCCTACAGGCGTGCCCTGGCTGGGAGTCAAGTCTCTGCTTCAAAACACAGAATCATGAGGGATTTACTAAAAAGTTGGTTACCAGAGAATTTCAACAGGGAAAATTCACTGCTGGGGGATATTTTAGCAGAAGTGGTTACAGTTTGGCAAAACCATACACAGATGAAAATATATCACAGCACATTGCAGAAGGGCTGTGCAACCTCATCTACAGGGAGTGATTTTTGACTCTACTTATAAAGTCACAGTTCCTGTGAAATTCAAGGCCTTGAGAGAAGCTGAAAGAAACATATCCTGTCCTACAACTTGAGACACTAAATCCTGGCATAGAGCCAGCACTAAAGCAAGGCAGATCTGATTCTGCAGGGAGACCAAGTAATTTATTACTTTGCTCTGTCCCAAGACAGCCCAGAGCCTCAGACATGTACATACACACTGGGATGCCCAAGTTGTGGTGGTCACTGGCCAACATGCATGATGGCCTCATTTCTAAACATTTGTTTGTGAGTGGGGGATGGCAAGAGGAAGAAGGGATAGCAAAGCATTTCAACAAACCTCCTCTTACAAGCAAGCATCTCACCCTGCTCAGCATTCCAGCTTTCAAGCTCCCCATCCCATTCCCTCTTCATTCACTTCACCTTCACCCATTCCCCCAACTTTCTCCCCCCATATCCATACCCCACACACACATTTCCCCACAAAGCACTTTTTTCTCAGGTCCACATGCAGGTTGGATATTTTTGATGACACTGATGCCAACAGCACACCAACATGATGCAACAAACCCAGTGACATTCTGTGCCAGCAGCTCTCAACCAGGGGCACACACACCAAGGGACAAAGAGGGACATGAAGAAGGAAAAGCGAAGGAGAGACTAAAGAACACGTATGCCAGCCCCTGCAGCTCTTCAGCCTGACTGAACAGTGTCCTTCCTCAGAAATTCCCAGAAATAACTTCAATACATGGGTTCTGTAAAGAATTCTGCAAAATTTACAAAGTTGTGCTACAGATTCAAAGTAGTCATGGTTTGAGGATGAAGGTAAAGTCCTGATCTAAACAGGAGTTACCAGAAAACATTAAAAAACATACCCTAATACTAGAGCTGGGGGGAAAAAGGACATGTTACCTCCCTTGGAGTTGAAAGCACTTTGGAGAAGATGGGGGACACAGTGATCTACATCCAGAGTGCCAGGACTTCCCAAATTCCCAGACTACCCTGGGGATACTGGGACTACTGGCTATCAGCTGAGCTACCAAGACAAGGGTAGACTTTTCTTTCTAGGGACTTGAAAAGGCCAGATCTCCCAGTGAGAAAGGAGTTGAGGCTTATTTTCTAAAGGCCACGGAACAGTTTTGTAGTGACTTATTTCCAGTGCCTGGCAGAGACTTAATTTGGAGATATATTGGTAAAAGACTCCCATGTGAGTCAGTCCCTGTAGGATGAGAGGAAGAATTGGGCTGTGAGGGCCCCACACTAAAGCCTCCATTAAGTCACTACTATTTACAGCTTGTTTGATGTGTTGGCCAGTCCCCCTAGGAAAATACCAGTGCTAATTTTGGCTGAGCCTTTTTCAGCCCCCTGAGTGGCACCTTCATTCCTGCACTTGTTGCTTTGCAACTTTGCTGAATTTAGCCAGTGCAACCAGTGTCAAGTCAGATGGTCACCAGGATCCTCTGTCCTTCACATGTCCCCAGGGAGCACACACTGCCCACACAGAGTAAAGTCTTGTCTCCAGCTAACTGCTTGCCCCATGAAACACCGGAAAAAACAAGAGTGTAGGGACTCTACCTACTGACCAAACACGAGCATCACAGTAAAAGCAAGCCAAAACAACAAGGTCATAGCTCCTTTTCCTTCCCAAAAGCAAATGGGAAGTGATGCCTATTCCAGGAATATCAGGCAAGGAAGGGAAAGGGGTGTCAACTTTCTTATGCTAACAGAGAGCTGGAAAGAGAGTTGTGTCTAATGCAGCTGAAGGGAAAGTCAAAATCCCCCACCCTCTTTTAGTGCTGCTGAGCTCCCAGATACTCCATGATGCTCATTTGTTCTGGAAGGGCAGTGTAACGTCTGCAGACGAGTTTCCCTTGCACTTGTAACAATCCTACATTGGAGGATAAAACCTACTTTCCAATATGGTAAAAACAGATCAGTCATGTCCTGCCAAGTTCTCAAGTTAAAAAAGTAGAAAAGGTTGCCATTTCAGTTGAGGCTTAAACTAAGCCTTTCAGCCAAAGGTAATTAATTTTTTTACCACCAGAGCATGCTGGAGAACCCTTTAGAAATAAAAAAAAAAACCTGAAAGGAGCGGGTAGGAGAAAGTAGGAAAAAAGAACCTACATACCCAAACATATGGTGGCACAAATGTACACTCTTGCTGCAGATCAGACTGAACAAGTTCCAGATCATCCTTCTCTGCACCAGGGATTGCACATTTCTGTGACCCCAGCATCTGCTCTGACAGCAGAAACTCCCAGTAGAGCCCAGGTCAGGCATCTTAACTGCTGGGGCTGTTGAACTTTACCAAGGCAGAGCAGGAGCCCATAATGAGTAGAGCTCACCAAGGGGAGATTTAATAGCTCTTCTTCTGCTGTATAATCCATCCACTCTCAGTGATTTGAAATATTAAACCTCCTGCCTGGAACATATACAACACCAGTCCAACCAACACCAGAGAAGTACTCCAGTGAATTCTCCTTTTCCTACAGTAGAAAACCTCAGAATAGTAGCAACACAATATATTGCTTTACAACTTGCATTTGAAGATATAAATATCTAAATTTGCCCATCAGCTTCTTTGTGAAATTACCACTCTTCACTCTCCAACCTCCCACTATACAAGGTATGCATAGCAGACACAAAGAGAAGGGCTGCATGACTTGCCCTAGTCAGCAGGAAACCAGATCAGGAAAAACAAGGGTCTCAATCCAACACCACTTTCTTTTATTGCTGGCAGGACACCATCTTGATTATAATTTATTCTTTTTCTTCCTGTAAGGATCCCATGGAGGGAGTACCAACACAAAAAGTTAGAAAAACAAAAATTAGAGGAATTTTCCATGCCACTATGCAGTAGTTCCCACTTTGCTCCAGAGCATGTTCTTGTCAGAGTCCCTGACCTATGGTAACTTCAGGTATTGTAGCAATCCAGTTAATCAATGCCATCACTGCTTTGAAGGCAAGATGCAGACATTAGTCTTTATACAAGACAAGAGGCTTCCTTTTACCTTCAGCCCTCCACAAAACTTTAAATGGAGGGAGCAAGATAGTGAGGATCCTCAAGAACACAGCAAATAAGGAGCAAAGCCAGAAGTATCCTTCTCCCACCTCATCATTCTCCCAATTGCAACAGGTAGGTAGGATAGGACTTCTGAGTATGAAAGACCTGCCTACCGGTCCTCCCTGGCCAGGCAGGGGATGAGAATGCAGCATTTCAGACCTGTTCAAAAGGATAAACCCACTAGATAAAACTAGAAGCTGTTAAACACCAAAATTAGTTATATTTCCCATGGAAAACCCAGCACTGCATTTTCCATCACACAAAAACAACTGGACAGACAATGCCTGAGTTTTCACACTGCCCTCTTAGATAGGAAAAGAAGCAAGGATTCAAACCAGGCACACAAGCAGTTAATGGGATTACCCAGACACAGAGAGATCTCAGCAGGACCCAGCAGGCCACGAACACATGGTATCATGCAAAGGACCCCTCTCCCACCACAAGGTTAACACGTGCCAGGCTGTTAGAGTCCAGCAACAGCCTCTCCAGTCTTAGGAGCTAAATCAAACATGTATCGAAATGCTGCTCTCCATACCGGTACCTGCTCATCTTTTTCCTCAGCCTGGCGAACAGTTTAGTTTTCTTTCTGTTGAGGATGGCACGCAAATCATTTCAGTTACAGGACAGCACAGTCAAACCAGGGAGGAAAAGTTAAACTTCCAAGTACCCATTCAGTTGGTGTCACAAAACTCACTGTAATTAAGATGCCAGGATCTCCCCTCTCACGAACACCCATGAATACACACATACACACTTCCTTCATTACTAGAAAGCTATGGCAAGGTTTGGAGAAAGTAGAAGAAGGTTCTTTATGCCTGTTAAAGATATATATATATAAGCAAACTAGAACTTTCCCTGCACTTTGGAACATGGGGCCAGGGTGCAAATGGAGAAGAAGGAAAAGGAAACTGTATGAACCGCTACAGTACTGTAAATGTCCTTTCACAGCTCCTCACTCTCCCCTGTGAATATTGCTGCAAAAGAAACAAGCTCCCCAATCTTATTTTCTTATGCAGTCTGTGCAGTCTTATACATGGAACCTAATCACCAGCTTTCCTACCACGTCTTTTCCCAGCTTGCCCAATCATACTAGGATAATCCCACAGATCTCCCCAGTCTTCGAGACATCTGAGCCCTGAACATTCAAACTCTTTGAGAAGCAAATCCCAAACATATGCCTGAGGTTCCCAGAAATACACCAGCTGTTCTCTGCTACTGTGCTACACTGCCAGCACCAGATACATCAGCCACAGTAGTATTTCTGTAGGGCCTCACATGAATGCCTTAACAATGTGCACAGATAATTGTCTCTCTTCTCACACCTCCTCATTCACTTCCTGCCATTGTATCAATTTCCAATCCCCTTCCCAGTAGAAAATGGTTAGGGAAGCATCTGCTCCTACTGCAGACCACAATAAGCCATCAGATGAGTGAGGGCTATTTCCTCCTGCACACTCTCACCCCAGCCCTGCACCACAATGAGAGGCCAGATGTGCAGCAGACACAGAAGTGCCTCACAGCATTTCCTGGTCACTGCAAAACTACCCTGGCAAGTCTTTGCTATCTCCTCCTCCAGCACCCTGCTCCACTGTGCTCAGGAGGAAGAGAGTCGCTCTGGGAGAGGTCTGACATCTCAGCTGAGATGCAGCGAGTAGGTGATGAAGCAGCAGCACTCAGACTGCTGCCCACACAGGGACCTCTGTGCATGCACTCAGCTTGGGTTTTAGGGCCACGTGGTCTCCTAGCCAGGCAAAGGGCACAGAACTGCAGCTGAGACACACTCATTACAGCTCCAGAGGAAGCTAGCAGTTTGGGGAGGAGGGACAGAAATTGTACAGAGATGGGGCAGGAATTGTAAAAACAGGTAATTTGTCCATTGAAAGCTCTTTAAGGCCAGAAACTTTCTGCCACAACAGCAATGAACATCTCTGGGACAGGTTGCCACTACTGCCTACAATCAGTTCTTCAAGGAATAGGAAAAGGAGGAAGAAGGAGCTGGGCAAAGCAGTAGCTACAGCCTTCATCTATCCTGTTACTTCATCTTCCTCCAAGGACCCTGGAGGATGCTGCTGACAGAGACGACACAGCCCATGGCAGCAAGAGAATGGGCACCACAGGCTCCTCACAAGGCTCCAGTCTGGGTGGGTTGTGATGCTAACTTGGAAAGAAGACATTATTTTCACAAGTAGCATTCCAACTAGCATCACTAAAATCTGCTGTGAGCAATCCAGAATTCAGGGGCCAAATTCAAGTCAAACTTTCTCTTTCTTTGGAGTTGGCAAACACCCCCTTGCTTCCAGTGTGTTTCTCCCAGAATTGCTGGGAGAAGACATGCAAGTTATCTGTGCGTGACTGCAACAGGTTAAACCAGGAGGAGACATAAGCAGCACAGAGGTTTCAGCTGATCTACCCCTTCTAAACCAACTCACACAGACCACAGCTAGCCCTTACTTCATGCTGACTTCATCACCTCCCTCCATCAACACACCAGCTCAGGACCTGGGCTGTGCTCCTGCTCACCCAGCATGTGGAATTAGCAGCAGCTGGAAGACAGACCCCAACACTATTTCATCGCTTGTGCACTTGGATGGGGGCCAGTCAGCCTAATCCAGAGCTCAACCTCTCCCTTCCTTCTCAGTGCTAGGGAATGTGCAAACTTGCACTTAAACACACAGGACAGGACCCTGTGTCCACAGCTGAGGAAGGAAAACTGAAGGCCTAGAGGACACTCACTCCTCGCACACACATGGATTGAAAGTGCTCTGAGTTCAGGAGGCCTCGTATTACTGATGCTGCAACTACTTCCACAACACACAGGAAGGAGAAATACAATTCTGCTGGGTACACAGGTTGGGCATATGACTTTAGCAAAATGGAGATTCCAAGTTTGGAGGGCCAAAGCAGAGGCTGGGGAAATGGGCTCTTGGTGCTCAAGCTGAGAAGCTGCAGGTACATAGTGGGAGCTTTTGAGGGAAAGAACAGGACAGGTGTTGGGCAACTGGACCCAGAAGGAAGGGCAGCTCAGTAGCTGGAATTAGACTTTAAAAGCAGAGCTGAGGGTCAGTTGCCTAAATATCAGCACCTAGTGAAAGTTTAGGCCTCCAGATGCTATCCTAGAAAGGTAATAGGTATTGCATTGCATCACCCAGTGCCAAGTGCAATCTTGGGCATGGCTCTAGGAAGTCTCAGGAGGGCAACAGCAGCTGGGCAAATCACTTGAACCTGACAACTTGGAGTTTCAATACCCCTGGGTAGGTAGAGATATCCCTGTCCCACCTCCCCTGCTGAAGGAAAGACACTACCCACAGTTACTGACCTGGGCTGTGCTTTAACAGGGAAGGCATTGCCTGAGTACTGCTTGTCTAGACCCAGCAGGACATCATGAAGATTTTGGTTCAACTGCAAAATACAAAAACAGAAGACAGAAAAAGAATGAGAAAAGAGCTCAGATGCCAGAAGAGAGCCTGGGCTGGCCTGCACAGACTGACCAAACGCAGGCTTGTGGCAGGACATGCACAGTTCCTCAGCTATCCCAAGAGAGGACAACCTTAAATCTGTTTCCACTTCTCTGTGGTGTATGCAGTGCTACAGCACCTGAGCTATCAAAGAGCTGCTGGCATCTCTGGGAATGCTCTGTCTTCCTTAGGGATCATCCTCTTTACTTCCCTATCACCTGGGCCCACCACTGTGCTGCCAGGTACCACTGCAGAGGGAGGTTGATTGTTTACTTAAGATCTGTGTGCTACAGCTGCAACTTCACTCTGGATTTGTAGCCAAAAGATGTTTCTCAGGCCTGCTTACCAAAGCTTGGGATATGGCCATTTCAGCTGTGGAGCCAAAGGCAGCTGGCCTTCAGGTGAACAACTCTTAACTTCACCAGCTGCCTGGGCCATCTAGGCTTGGGCAGAACCTGTATGTCTTTGCAGAAATGCAATATTAGGGGTTAAACTCTGTCTGGAACCAAAGGCTGCCACAGTCACTCCAGACACTCCTATTCTGAAACAGCCAATCCATAAACAAGACAAGATGCCAGATTTATCACTGGTAGGAGGAAGGATCCCATGAAATCAAGGTTGGAGGAACTGTGCAGGCAACACCAGCAATTATTTGGATGCTGTAGCACTGATAAGAAACAGATGGTTCTTATGGAACAAAGCAAAAGCCCTGCCCTCATACAAAGTTCATCAAGAAAGAAAAAATCCTGACAAGAAAAATCATAGAAGAAAATTCCTGTCTAACAAGCTTCTTTCCTATGTTTTGTTGAATGTAAGTTAACAGCAACAAACTAGTGTAAAAATTATAACAATCCTCCCTATTCTTAACAGTTCATCCCTCCGTGGAGAAGAGCAGGCTGTTAACTGGAAAAGACCCCATAAAATGTCAGCAGGGCTCAAAATTGATGTGTTACTCCAAGGCAGAGGGCCTCTGACTGCTGGGAATTGAAGGACTATAATGTTTCCTGTTGCTTAGTGGCTGTTTTGTTGTCAGGATGACATTAAGGAGCAGAGGGAATATAAGGGCTTTCCAGCTGGACTCTCAGTCCTGCCTCAAAATTAGTGCAACATTTACATTTTCAAGCAGCATACAGACCTAAGGAACTCAGGATTTCTCTGGCTCTTAACTGAAAGAAACAAGAACATATTTATAAATGACAGTGGTGATGGGGGACTTCCCCACACACTGGTCCTGAGGTCTCCTCTGGGAGCTGCCACACAGCCCCAGGATTTGTCTTGCCAACACTTCCTTCTGTTGTGGATCCCAAATCAAGGCACACTGGTAGCCCATATAAGGCCCATGCTAAGTACTTAAATGCCTTCTTTTGGGTCACAGGGCAGGAAACAAGCCAAAGCAGAGAGGTACAGGGCGGGGAGAGCCTTTTTGAAGGACTGGAGTGAGGCATGTCTCAGTCTTCAGCTGACTTGCTGAAGTCAAGCTCCCTGCTGGTTTTAACCCCACACCTGGGTACAATGAGGGTAACACAGCAACTGGCAACAGAGGGGGAGGAAAACAGATACCATGTTTAGCCTGACCAGGTTGTAGGTTACAGATCCATAATATACATGAACTAAGAAAGGCAGCAAGAGATAGATCTGAGAATGGCTTCCCTTTCCTCTGTGGACCTACAAACAAGTGCTGTCAAGTGACATGAACTCCCCACTGCTTCCCATGGCCCTGTGGTCTCTTCCCCGTGCTCCATCCCTTTACATTTCCTATGTCAGACTGCTTTTGTCCCAAGTGGAGAGAAAGAAATTATGCTCCAACATAGGGCCATTTTCTCCAGTTGTTTTTTTAGCTTGAGGTTTTGGGGGTTTTTTGTTTGTTTGGGATTGTTTGTTTGTTTTTTCTTTGTTTTTATTTGTTTGAGTTTTGTTTGTTTGCTGGATCTGGGGTTTTGTTTTTCTTTTATTAACAGTGAAGAGATGGTAAGTAGGATAAGCTGTTAGTTGCCTTACCTTGCTCATTTCTTTATGGAAGTTCTCTTCTAGGCCAGCTATACTCTGGAATGTGTTGACATAGAAACCAACACGACTGCCAAATGAAAAACAAGACAGAAGAATTTAATGGACATAATGGTCTCTCAAAACCTTTCAATCCTGCCCCTTCTGCTACCTCCCACCCACCATTCCCATGCAAACTCAATTATATTCTGTCAGGTATGGTACATCTGAGAAGAGATGGTGGCAAGGAAATGCAATAATGGAGCAAAGGCTGGACACAGGACAAACATGTCCTAGGGGAAGAGGAGACCAAATAGGACAGGATCTGAATTTATGCAGGCTAAAGGGAGAGGGAAGTATAGGGAGGGGAGGAAAAAAAGAAAGAAAAAATACAAAAGAAGGTAAAAATAAAAATCACCAGCAGTAGGAAGATGGGAAGAAAAAATGATAGAGGCTGTGATGCAGACAGTGCTGGAACAGCTGGGGGAATTAGCAGGGGGATAGGTATTAATTCATCCAGAAGTCCCTTAACACCAGGGAAGCAAAAGCATGAACTGTTTGCTTCAGGAACAGAAAGAGTAAGAAAGCAAAGGATAGCACAGAGAGCAGCAAGGAAGCAGAAGGATCAGCTGGATAGCAAGAGCCTGTGAAAAACCTGTGGCACCTTAAAATCCCAACAGCTGCCTGTCACCAGCCTGCCAGCTGCCAACAGAGAGTGCTCTACGAGCAGCAGGGAGGGGCTGTCCAAGGCCAGCAGCGTCATAGCTCTGCACAGGGAACCACCCAGATGCCTGTCCCTCCCAGCTCCTTCCCCAGCCAGGCCTGCAGGCTGCTGTGAGAAAGGAGTCCTGACTCAGTCTGGGTGGAAAGGAGAGTGAAGGCAGACATCAGCACTTTGCTTTCCCTCCCCGCTGCTGCCCACTTTCTCAATCTTCACAGACCAGCACTGTCAACCTGAACATGACCACTGCATTTAAAAATAAGAAACTGGGACACTGCTAGGAAGATTTTTCCAGTTTTCCACTGTGTTGCCTCCATAAATCAGCTTCTGCTGCCCTACAGTTAATCCCCCAAGCTAAATCACCTCCCTTTTCATCACCACAATCACTGGTATGGCAAACCCATGGTCTCTCAAGTCTTTCAAGAAAGTTGAGCAGAGTTGGTAGGGAAAAGGGATTAAGCAGACAAAGCAGAGAAATACAGTTTCTCTTTATGGTAAAATCATGTTTTTCAGGAAAATCATGAAGTAAAGCACAAGAGTGAACCTGTGTCTGGGGACATATGGAGACAATTCAGCCAAAAAAAGATCAGACACCCAGTGCAGGTTAAGAAGAACTTTGATCCAAGAGCTTGAATATTCATCTCCTTCCAACCAGCCCTTGTGAAAACTTCCAGCACTCACCTATTCCATAGTGAAGGCAGCTCCTCCTGCAGATCAACATTCATCTCTTCAAACACCTTCTGAGCCTTTACTAACTCTTCTTCAGCCTTAGTAACAGAGAAGGGAGATTGTCAGCTTCAGCACAGACAAGTACCCTGAAGGGCTAGAACAGCTGTGATCCTGTTGGCATCTTTGGGAGACCAGGCAAGATTCTGCCATGAGGTAACCAGTATCCCAAATGAGTCTCCCAGGGACCAGGGTTGCACTGTAAGTGACCCTTCAGGTTGAATGTGTTCCTCGCAGGCTCTCTCAATGGATTTCCCCATTTATACACTCAGCAAATAATTCACAACCACTGCTGTGTTTCGAGTACTTTAAATTTCCCTGACTTCAAAAACTGAATGGAGTTGGTCAGGCAGTTCAGCCTCCAGCCTGGATACAGATGAAGATAATAGGGGCCTCTGTCCCTTGTCAGATCTCAGAAAGAGTTGAAATCCATCCCAAATGGCATTAGAGACGAATCCTTCCTCATGGGGCTCTGCTGAGGTAAGGTCATGCCAAACCCCATCTCTTATGAGGAAGAGAGGAGGTCTGCATCCTTGGCTGATACAGCTCTCCCACAAAGCTGACTGGAGAAGCAAGGAAGGGTATGCAAAGCATGAGTTGTGCCAGCGGGAGGCCAGGCTGCAGGGCTTCAGCAGCACGTCTTGATTTCAGTGGTCTCACACAAGTGCAATCCCTGGCTAGCTGTCGGCCCCAACACTAAAACAGATCTCCTTCTCCCAGATGAGAGTTTAAATTTGACCTGTTCATTGGACCTAGACACTGACAGATCCCAACATCGATGGATGAATAGTCAGGTTTCAGTGACATAAAGGACACTCCTGATTTCTGCTGCTGGCAGTAGACACCAGCAACAAGCACGTGCTCTTTCCTACATCTGTCCTAGGTGACCTCTTTCTCTTTTCAGTGCCCTGACTTAAAGTTTTCTAATTAAAATGTTTCTATCCTGTAGTCTATAGCAGCACAGCATTCTGTCATGTAGTGGGATGTAGAATGACAAGATCTTTGCATGAGCAACTTGGAAGGTCAGCACAAGTGCCTATATACATAACAACAGCAGGAATTTCACACCACCACAGGCCTCTGCAAAGAGCCCACAAGCTATGGAAGCTGGATCTCCCTACCAGCCTGCAGTCAGATTCCTACACCTTCTATGAAATCAAATTTTATCTTCTTTGTGTCAGCTTAATTACAGAAATCCCGCTTACTGCTCCTTAGTGACAGTTACATACAATGACAGGAATGATGGGAGAAAGGACTTAAAAATATTTTGCAGTTCAGAATCCTGTTCCTCACAGGAATCACTCTCTATTATACAGGGAATGATCCTTTCACTTTCCATTTCTCTCCTGACTCAAGAGCAAACCACAGGAGCTCCTACTTTCCAGCTAGCTTCACCTGCCAAAGAGTTGCTCATTGCTGCCAGAGGCAAGGCTAAGGCTCTGTCCTCAAGACCAGGGGAAAACGTTTCCCTTGTAAAAAGACACATCCGGGAGGTACTCAAAAATTAAGACCTGGTGAGGAACAGGCAAGGGGAGAAGGGGTCATGATGCTTCCACCCAGAAACCCCTGTTTCGCTGCTACACTCACTGAAAAACTCAACATTTCAAGAGGGTTTGCACGAAACAAACAAAACGTCTTTTAAACAGAGACACAGTTTATGCTGAATGACAGACAATGATCACAAAGACTCGTTCTTTAAAACACCTTTATGAATGAATGTTTCTAATGCAACCATTAGGGAGTAAAGGGAGTAAAAAAAAAAAACCCAACCCAACAAGTCCACCCTTTGGCTTTATCTTATTCTAACTTCCAAACTACACTGGAACCACAATCAACCCAGGAGATGTGAAAGCTGGGAAATGAGGCATCATTGAATGCTGTTAGTTTTTCAGACGTGGTGAATATCATTAACATTCTTTCCCTCTCTCGTTTACCTGTTTATAAGGTCAAAGAACCCAGAAAGCAAGTTCTATGCAATGAATGTTGTGACATCCCGAGGCAAAGGCAAAATCAACAGGCAACGTTCACTCCAGAGTAGTTGTAGGAATCAGGGATCCATCCAGGGCCTGTGGCTCAGCTAGTGCTCTCATCCCCAGGCAGAGCATTGAACTAATTCTTCAGTCCTTAGTCAGCCCAGGGATCTTCACACCACTGGGATTTCATTCTGCTGGAATGAAGCTGCAATCCTGGCACTTGATAGGCCTGACTGCTTCCAGCCAGAGCTAAAGCCGGACATCAGCCTGGTCACAAACCCTTCTAGAGAAAAAGCCAGCTCAGGGAGTGAGGTGGGGAAAGGCAGAGACAGGTTCTAGGAAAGAGCCCACTGCCACATCTGCACTTTCTGTTTCAGCTGCCATCCTCGCCACCCTGAGGGGAAACCGAGGCAGGACTTAATGCCCACACCCATGAAATATGATCTCAGAAAAATCTTTCTCTCCTCTCCCTGCCTGAAAGGGGGAAGGTTTGAGCAAGAGATGGACAACAAATGCTTTCCTGACCTTTCACCTAGCCAAAGCTCGGAGTGCCAAGCACAACCAGTTCAGTTGTGGCAGGGGGCAATTTTTCCACACTGTTTCTGCCCTACCAGACATCTCAGCCCTCCTGAGTGTCTGGTTATGTCCAGCCTGTTGTTTTCAGGCAGTCTGTTGACTATTTCACTTCAAAGACTATGTTGTGAACTGTGGTGATTAGGCACTGCTCAGTAAATAGTTGAGATATCCCAGAGGCAGGGATAAGGAAGAGAACAGGAAGACTCCCTCCAGGCCTGAGCCCCACCAGTCCTAACCAGACCTGCCTCTCAGGACTCAACTTGTTAACTTTCTCCTACAAACAAAGATATTGTTCTGTTATCACTGCAGCACCAAGTATGTTGCCTTTCAGTCTGCATTAAACATGTCAGCAGAGCTTAGTCAAAAGCAAGAATTTGCTGTTCTAAGCCATTTTCCTCTTTGTTTCAAAAAGCACAGTCACTGACATTTCTAACTAGGAGTGTGCAATAGCAAGTCCCACAGCAGACTTCCCAAAAAATCCCCACTGTGTTGTTTTTGTTATTATCTGCTAAAGGCCTAAAGAGCCAGAAGTTTGCACACTGGAGGGAGGGACCTTGCTTTACAGTAGAAGCATCAGATCTCACTGACCCCGTTTTTGCATTGAGCTATTATCAGGCAAGAAGAGACAGCAACACAGCTGCTGGTATAAGGAGACTATTTTAGGCTTCTCAATAAATCCAGTGTCATCAGCCCTCCCAGTTTCATCAAGAGGTTAATGACATTTAGGGCTGTCATTAACACTTTCAGTCTTGAAATCATACAAATACAAAAACTGAAGCCTATTTCTGCCTATCTACTAATGTTTGTGAAGGCAAGCTGGAAAACCTACAGGTTCAGAATACAACTAATGTTCTTTATTATGGTTTTTTTGTTGGTTTCCAACCAAAAGTAAAATTAAAATAAAGAAAAAAAACAAAGAAGAAAACCCCAAATACTTACACAAATAGAAACAAAAAATTAGGGTTAGCAATAGCATTACTTAGCTGAGGAATAAAAGGACCTGTTTTGAAAATAAATATCTGTAGTCACTGAAAATATTAATGCCATGTATTAGGAGATTAACACCCCCACATCACAGTGGGTGGAAAGATTACACAGTCCCTTGCACATGCTGTAGGGCAAAGTCACCCAGTACAGTGAAATTATGGACTCTTGGTAGCCTAAGATCCACAGGCAATGGATTAAGAGGGCACTCACAGGTACTGCTTCTCTGGACAGTCTGTGTGTGCTGCATTTATAGCAGTCACTACAGCCAAGTCTGAGAAGAGGAAAAATGCCCAAGAGCTGATAGACTATATGTATATATATATATTTGTGATTTTTTTGCTAGTCCTCCAGAAATACCACCAATCAAACAGACCAATCAGGAACCACAAGTGTGCAGGTAGTCCCCAGCTGGGCCAGCAGAGGCACAGGGAAAGCCCCCGGCAGCCTGCCATGTGTCCTTCTCCCTTCAGTCAAGAATGAATACATATTTCCTCCCTTTGCTCTGCATCTTAAGCGGGGCTGCTAACAGCTGGTCTTTCCCCAAGCTTTACTGATGTGGTAATGGAGTCTTTTCCCTGATCCAAAGTAAAAAAGTAACTGTGAAAAACCCAGGAGCTTCGTAAGGTGAAAGGCATTTCTAAACTGCAATTCATCCATGGACAAGGAATGTGAAGACATAGGAGCATTCGAATGAGAACATATGAGCTCACCAGGAACTTGTGAGCAGGTAGCTGATGCTCTCCCAGTCTGGGTAAGGATTTATTATCCCTTGCTCATTGAAAGCATTTTCTTCTCACCAACTGTCTCCTGACAGCTCCCTCTTATCCCTTAATGTGTTCCAATGGAAACAATGATCAAGATTTTATCAGAAAGTCACACTTCTATGCAAGTAGGATTGAAATTTTTATTTCCAGCAGTTCCTCTGAGCTGATCATGTTCCTCAAGATGCTATAACCTAAGTTCTGCCAGATGACAGCACCTTGACCTCAGCTTGGAACTTTTCAAAGATGTCACACAGGGTGCAAATTGCCTGATCTGGGCCCATCTCTTCTCCTGTGCAGACCAAAATTATATTTAAAAATGTATCTTTTAAACCACAACAGCCAGGACAGCGCTCATTTGGGAAATGTGAACTTTACCACAGGAGAATGTTGCAAGCTAACTCAGCAGCCACAGAAATCTCAATGTTATTTTTTTGTGGTTTTATTCAATGACATGAATCCATAGGCAAATTTTTCAGCATTTCCTCTTTTTCTTTTTTTTTTTCAAAACAGCAACAATAAAAATTGACTGCTTCTCTTAGAGCAAAATGGAAGCACTAATTGGAGAAACTGTGTACTACATCACCCTCTGCCTTGGAGTTATTCCACAGCCTTTCTTCATCTACATTTCATTTCAGGGGGAGAAAACAACAGTCCAGTATTGACACACCTGACTAGAAATCAATCGGGCAGGCACAGATTCATTCACTGGGCAGCAACTTCCAGGTGCCCACCGTGGCTAAGAAGTGTCAAGGACACACTTATCAGAGAGGACTAGAGTGAACGTTGCCTAGAGATTACTTGCATGGTACAATCTAGAGCCCAGAATAGCGCATGCAGGGTTAGAGCCAGGTAGATCAGCAGTCACCTGATTTCGGAGCAGATTAGTTTGTGCAACGAGGTGAGCTTGTAGCTTCCCTTGACACCACTGAGGCGCAGCTTTCTCAAGCAGCGAAACAGGCTGGGGGAGGGAGCATGTTTGAGTGGGAAAAAAAAAGAAAAAAAAAATAAACAGAGAACAAGAGAGACACAAACATATATCTTTTAGGATAAAAAAATTAAAATCACAACAGAGAGTATTTAGAGGCTGGGCCAAACCAGTATCACCAAGGCGAGAGAAAAAAACAAACATCCTGGGACTGATCAGTTATGAATCCTTTGAAGCATGCCAAGTTTAGCAGTAATTAATGTTCCCATGTGGGCTGGATACTGCAGACCAGCCAGGCAGCTGTAAGAGCAACAGATACAGTTGTTAGTGACCTAGCACACAGACAACCCTACTCCAAGGCATGGCTGTGAAGTTGGAGCTCCTTAAAGAGAGGTCAGGATTAATTAACCATCATAATTATTTGCATGCAACAGCTGAAAGTCCACAGTGATTTATTTTAATAGCAGAATGTAAGTTTAGCAATAAGTGGCAGGGGTCCTGGGTGGGAAAAGAACATCCATATATTACACAAGAATAAAGAGACCATGCAGTGCCAAAAAGTATTTGCACTGCTGTTTCTGTTACTATACCATGAAACCTTAATCAAGGCAGTTCCCACTTGTATCCTGTATCAGAAACATGATTTCTCTTTCATAGGGGTCTGTCATCACATTCCAAAGTAACTTACACTGGAACAATCCTAATTCAAAGGTCACAAGAGCAAAACTCCAGGCGTAGAAACAGAGAGGTGAACTTCCTACAGCAGCTGAGTGCACGCTGAGCCCCAGCTGCTGCCCACAGCCCTGCAGAGCTGCGTGCCTGGAAATGCCAGATCACAGGCTGGACAGTGGAAACTGCCCACTTGGGAAGGCCACACATACATAACTCCCTGGGACTTGTTGCTCCCGTCTTTGCAGGAGCAGGACAGTGCAATGTGTCACGTATTATCCTGTGCATGAGCTTAGGGCCTAAATTACAGAGGCTGGAAGGATCTCATCCAGTGCACGTTTTGGCTAACGAGAAGAGTTTGATCAGGTGTTGAGAGACCCCTTCACAAGCTACATCATGAATAGAGCACCAACTCATAACTCAATATTTCACTCTTCAAACTGTATTGTTTTATATACCTGTTGTATCATCTTAGATGAGCATTTGGGGCAACAGTGAGTGCAGCAGTGATAAAGGGAGCAAACCTCTGCTACAGAGCACCAGGAACCAGCCTGAGTAAATCAATTCCTAGGAAAACTTGTCTCCACTGCAGCAAAGATCCCACTGGCATGCACCAATAAAATAACATGCCCCAGGGAAATTCTGCTCTTACCCCAAACACAATGAATTACTGCTTTGAACTGAAGGCACAACCAGCTGGGCCTCATGCCTTGCATACAGAATCAAGACTTGCTTTGCCACACAAGTGATGCAATGACACTTGGGCCATCAATCTCTCTTCCCTTTTGTCTGTCAAGGTTAATCACAGTGCATGCAGTGCAGTGTAGATCACTGATGACTTGCAGCTTAACAATAAAAGTACTGTGGCCACTAAACGCACATGTTTCACTCGGGGTAGAGATGTATCTTAATTTCTTCTATGCAGGAAAAACACCAGGATCTCTTACACAGCTCCTATTCCCCCATACCAAAATAACCCTAAGCAAAGGATGACAACTCTTGTCAGCCTGGTTAAAAGATACAGATCCAGGGTCTTTCTTTCCTGTACTGCTTCTACCCTGAAGAGTCAATTTACCATGGCCCACATTGAAGAGAATTAAAGATGTCTCCCCAGACCTGGACTATTCTGTTGTGTCAAGAAGTGTCCTGTGAAGGGAAGCACACGGGTTCAAATACATTTAGAGTACAAGAGAAATCCCTAACTCATTTTAGGGGCAGTATTCAATTCATGCACCTACTCTAGAACAAAATTAGCACAATTATCTTTCTTCTGCTACATTAAAAAATGTAAACTTTATTTTTAATTAAAGTAAATCTCATTAAAAATAAAATCCTTCACTTGAATATTGGGCAAACCCTGGATCAAGCTATCACAGGCAGGAAAGAAACCTGACAAGAGAAAACTTATTTTTCTGCTTTTAACCATGTTTATTATCCAGTAATTGCGACCAACAGACAACAGAATACATTCATCAAGTGTGCATAGGGTGCATTTCCATCAATGTACTTGTCACTCACACTCCTAAGGGTCTCTCTCCTAGGATATCAGAGGACTTCACAAACACAACCAACCTCAAGCAACACTCAAACATTCTTACCACTGCTTTAGAATGGGGAGATAGAGCCCCAAGAAGCGGACCAACTGTAACATTTTTCTGGAGTGCTGCAAGATTTTTCTTCCCCAAGGGGCACAGAGACTTTTCTTCTGTGCATGTGGTAAAACCCATGCCCAAGCATTTGGCCAAGACATGCAGACTGATGATGGTGAGTCTGAACCAACCCAACAGAGGCCATCCTGCCTTCCAGGAAAACTAAACAAATGGAAGGAAATACCTAGCAAAACCACACCAGTTCACAGTACCTCAATGATCTTAAAGGTCCTTTCCAATATGAGTGAATTCTTTGAAAACACAATGAAGAGGTACAGGTGAACTTAAAAGCTGCTCAGTCGGCAAATGTAGACCTCCCAAAAAGAAAGGAAGGCTACAAATCCTCCTGATTGCTTTACCTTTGCGATTTTGGTTTCATCCTTCTTCTTTGCAGTTTGCAGGGCTTCAAAGTGGTGTCTGGCACTGTCGTAATCCACAAGCTTCCTTCCTCGCTTTGCGATACGAGACTAGAAAGACAGAGAAAAGAGTCACACCAATCTTCCCCAGCAGCCAAAACTGCAAAACCTCCCAGGAAAAATCCCCTCCTCTTCACCCAAGTTCAGAACACCCCACACTCTGCCCACACAAGGACTCTCCCCGGATCCTCACACAGGCTGCCCAGAGAGGAGGCCCTGGGAGCCATCTGTGGCAAGCACTATTTCAGAGGTGCCTCAGGAGGAGAGAGGACCCACCAAGGGAAGGCAAAGGGATCCAGCCAACAGGCCCCACCTCTGGCTGACATGCATGTTTTCAGAACTTCAGCTCCACTGCTTCCTAAGCCCCACAGTGTACCTCCATCCTACAGGTTCCTTCATTATTTTTCAGGGCTTCCTGAGGGCTGCAGCCAGTCTCTAACTAACCAGCTCACTAGTTCATGTGGAAGCCTGAGAGATAAGGTACAACAAAAAAAGGCATTTCTGCTGCCAGCACAGCAGAAGCACTTGTCCACATGCTCAGGATATGCTATGAACAGCCTTTTGGACCCTGTAACAGAAGCTGCAGGCAGTAGTGACTGCAGCCACAGGCAGAGGTCTGCTGTCACCAGCATATAAGCACAGGAAGTGCAAAGGAAAACCCACAGCACCAGGTCACCAGCACGCAACACTGAAGCCAAAACAAATACAAGGAGGGAGCTGACTGTGTACCAGACTTAGATTCAGAAATGGAGTCCTGACAAATCCATGGCTGAGAATCCAGGACAGACAGTCAGGCCTGTGGCCTGATCCTGTGTTATCCTTCTTGAACCGAGAAGCCTCAGGCTCTCTCTCCCAGGAGAGTTGCACTTTATTGAGGCTCTAGCCCACTGGGCTTCCCTGTTTTAGGAACTAGCCATCCCCTCAGCCCCCTGACTCCAACACAGTCTGCAAGCACTCCAGACTATCTGGGTTGGAGCACACATCTTCCCAGCCTGACCATAACACTTTCCCCCTAGATCAGAGAGCCTGGACCGGCGTCAGTAATCAGTAGTCCAGAGACAGGCTGGATAAGAGAGTGAAAAGGCATGGCAAGAAGCCAGGAGGATTTCTAATTAACCACAAAACCCAGGGACACAGAAAGTGCAGAATGAGGAATCAGCACTGGGATTTACTGGCAAAAGCAGAATCCTCTTCTCTCCTGTGCTTGGCAGGGAGCTGTGGTTTCCTCTCCCCAGGCTCCTGCAGATACACTGCAAAACTGCACTCAGGGCTGATCTCTCTGCCAGACCAGCTGGGAGCAGCTCGCACATCTCCCACACATGCTCCTCTGCACTTCCAGCAAACGCTGCTGCAGCCCTGGCTGAGTCACAGCAGGCCTGCAGGATCTCAGCCATATGCACACCCAAACTCTCTTCTAAATGCTCTGCTCACTCCAAGAGAAGAGTCACAAAGAAGCTGAGCCACTCCACAGTCGAGGTCACTAAAAGACACCTCCCAGTCATTGCACTGCCAGCCAGGAGACAAGGTATTGGAGGGGGCTTCCAGCTGCACAGTGATCTGAGATGCAAGGTGATGCATCCTACAAACACACCAGAGGAAACATGGTCCCATCTGGCATTTAAGAGATACCATTTTGCCCCTAGGTCAGCCTAGCAGAGACAACTGGAGTTTTCCCCACCTCTGACACGGCCAACAGCCACTTCAGATTTCCCAGCTACCCCACCACGGAGTTGGAGTCAATGTCACCCGTCTTTCAAACAAAATAACTCCTCCATGTTTATGCAGCTCCCAGACTTCTAACACCCACCCCCACGTGGGTGTGAGCCCTCCTGGCATGACCACTGATCACTCCAATGCCTGTGATGGCACTAACAGGATTTAGCCCAGTCCTGGAAGGCTGCAGGGCTCCCTCGTATGACCCTGGGACAGCAGCAGGCACCCACCACCACCCCAAAGTAACAGCTGAACTCCCACAGACTTTACTACTTTGCAACAAATCCATCTTCTTTTGAGCCTCCTTCAAAAAACAAAGCAACCCAAACCAAAGCCAAGCCATCACAAAAAACTTCTGCTCTCCACACCCTTCTTTACTGACACTTGGTTTTACAGCTAGTAGAGCACCGGTTTTCTGTGCAAGACATAAAATCCCCAATTCCACAGCTATTCAGAACTTGGGCTGTAGTTTATCATATTCTCTGGCCTCACTGCAGAGGCCTGTACTCTTATTGCATATTGTGCAAAACCAACCAAAAACTCACTCAGAAATATTAAAGATTATGCAAGAAGAGTCTTACTCCAAGAAGTACAGACGCTGACCTGCAAAGAAAGTTTAAAGTACTTTTTGCATTCCCATTTGTCAAGTTAGAGAAGATGGGGAAGCCTTGTTCAGGGCTGAACACCCAACACTGGATAAATTATTTTCTTTAACACACAAAAATTCCTTACTAAAGGCATGCTCTGTTTTCACATTCCTGCTGTGGATCCCTTTTCAAGTCCAAAAAATCCAAGGGAACTTTTACAGCCCCTCAAGTAAAGATGGATTCAGAACATGATAGAATGCAAAAAAATATAATGCATGCATGATCTAACTCATCACACATTTTAGTTACTGGGCCATTAATAAAAACAAGCCTTTTCACAACTAAATTAAAACCCTCTTCTCTCAGAAATCAACTTATTTTACCAGAGTAATGCCAGAATTCCAGTAAAAGCAGAAAATTTCATTTTGTGGAAAACAAAAAGCAGAAAATTATTATCATAACAAAAAAAAACAACTCAAATATTCTGTAAATAACATAAGACTGGAGAGTTTTTTTTTTGCCTGACAATCTCAAGAACTCTAATTCCTTATGTGAGGCCTAGCTATACTTCTGTTCAGGCACAGCAATGCTCAACAACTGCATTTCTAGGAGTTTCTACCACTTGACAAAAATGTATTTGAATTCAAACACTTCTTATTGCTCTGGGGTAGAGAATGTTGCATCCAGCTGAATTACCCATAAGAACATACTGAGCTTTTTAGGTTCATACCACTGAAAGTCCATTTTAAAGGAACAGTCAACTCTAGCAAAACACATCCATATCTTACTTTAAGAACCTACATAAAGCCACTCGTTTTAGGAAGGGAAGCAGAGGTGAGTAGTGCGCTCTAAAACATTAGTTGAATTGCACATGAAATTGCTTTTATGCAATAACATAAAATTCACCTTTTGTAGGGCATCATCTGACAACTGAGAAAGAACATTAGTAATAAACTCTCTAGTGACCCATTCAGAAATCAGCTGCCTCTAGCAATACTTTAATATTTATTCATCTTTGCATACCTATTTGTTCCCATACTTTTCAGACCCATGGGTGAAATTCAGGCTGCTGAGGGCAACTGTGGTGATGTCAACAGAGTGAAACCATCAGTGTCAGAAAATGGTGTAGCAAGAATCTTAGTTTGCAGACATAATTACAACTTCAGTACAAAGGTCATAGCTTTTCCTTCTAATATAAACAAACATCATTGTTTAATTCAGAGAGAAAACGGCCAGCATTTACAGGCATGTGTGATGGTTTTCACTGCATACCTTTTAATTCCTACACAAAGGCTTTGTGATAGTAATGCCAACAGGAACCCATTATTCTTTCTCAGCAGGATAAAACTTAATGCATTTGAAGGTGCTCAGTACTTAATACCTTGAGTTTTGGTGGAATTTGGGTGCTCCCACTCTTGTGTTCCTTTTAAAATCCCACTGTAAAACCTCAGCAGGATTCTAGCAAAATTTAAAAATTCTGAAGATACTCAACATGGAAAAAAGTGACACTCTGAGATGACCCAATGTACAGCCAGAGAGGTTGGTAAAATGGGATTTGGTCCAAAGCAGTGCCAAAATCTGAGTCTACAGCAAGCCCAAAGTAAGCCATCCTGCTGAAGAAGCAGCACAGCTTGCACTTCTGACTGAGGTACATGGCATCACACCCCAGGGAGATCAGTCCCACAGCCTTCAGTGGGTGGAAAGCCACAGCCCTTCCCCACTTCAGACTTCCAGGGGCAGAAGAGGCTGGAAAAATGAAGCAAAAACAGGGAGTCCCAGGAGATAAGGACGCTGCTGTTAGTGATCATTTTACCAGCCTGTGACCTGCCCCCATCTGATACAGCACTATCCTCCTGAAGCAACAAATACTGACAAACGTTTTAAGAGACATGTGGTGGGGAAAGGGTTGCTTTCACTGGCAAGTAGCCAAGCTGATACTTCCCATATGTTGATATCATTACTAGTGCTTCCATATGGTGAAGACATTTCCTGCATAACCTCTAAATGAACAGAGAGGAGATAACTGTGGGGGAAGGGAAGGTCACGGGACATCATTCAAACCCAAGTCCCTGGACACAATCTCTCCCAAAAAGACACCTATCCAGCATTCTCCCTTCCCTGAAAAAGGCTGGTTACACACACAGCAGGACTTCAAAGCCTCACAGGAATCTGCCCTCCACACCAGCCTCCACTCATTTAGTACATTTGCCACTAACTGCCTCCTCAATGTTTTCTGCTTACAAGGAATTTAAAAGACAAAAGGGCCAAAAAGAGAGATTGAGATCTGAGCTATTGCTGACACTGCCCTCCCTGCACTCTGATGCAATAGGGAATTTCATGGATCCTCCTGTTTCACACTTATATTTTCTCTTCATCATCTTTCCCCTGCATTCTTCACTCTTGTTTTAAGCCCAAAAATAGAACAAAACATTTTCAATTAACCCAGAGCTGCAGAGATCTGGCTGCTTTCAAAGAAGACCTTGGAGAAGGGCAGCACACATTCTCCTAAAGAAGATGGGGATGTAAGAAATTGATCTTTAGAGCTTTTTATCTGCTGTGACTCTCTAGATCGAATAGTTTAAAGAGAATCTTACTTTAATATCTGGAAATTGGCCCAGGTACGTATCCATAGTCAGAAGTGCTTGATCCACCAGCTTCTGATGGAAATCCGTCCATAGGAGGTCATTGTTCTGAAAAACAAAAGTAATGAGTTAACTATTAAGAACACAGGGCTCCACATTTCTGTTTTTCTCTGTCAGTGCTACAACCAACAATCTTGGGCCCTCAGAGCACTTAAGAAACAGTAATTTCTTTGGAACTAATGATAACAGAGATATTGGCAGAAATGAGAAAGCCTGATGCAGCTAATTCAGGTGACCTCTCCAAGGACAAAATGCCTTTGAAGCCCTATCTTTCCCCTGCAATGGTAAACTCAAGTCAGTACAATGGAAGATGATTGTCAGGCTGGTTTTGCCTCCTTCTCCCAGCAGCTACAAAAAAGGGACACCTGACACCACAAGGCAGCATTTTCTGTTTTTCATTACAATACAATAATATTAAAATATTACAATATTAATAATACAGCTTTCTGAAGAACCATGAACAACAGAAAGCTACACTAGCAGTCTTCAGCCCTCACACCACCTGCCTCCACATCCCAATGGAGCCCACAGCCAAGGCTTGCACCCTGAGCTGTGCCCACTTTATCCTTAACTTTAGTTCAGCGACAGTAATTTCCTATCAACACCTTGGACTAGATGAAAATTACCCCTCTCTCCCATTTTTCCACTTAAACAAAGGGTTTTGGCTAAAACATTCAGGAAAAATTCCCACTTTATGCTTTTTATTTGGCAGGAGTAACTCTTCTCTCGCACCTATCTTTTCACAAGCAAAACAAAAAAGGAATTAAAGAGGGAGGTGGAAAGCTGGAAACATTCTTGCAGACCCAAAGGAGTAACTAGTTCTCAAGATATGTCCCCTTTGACCTCTCTGGCTCAAATTTTCTGAAGGGTAAATCTCTCAAGAGGCACCACAACGGCTCAGGAAGAAACAAGGCCAACAGAGACTGTGAAGCCAAACCAGCCGAAATACAACTCAATTATTTACTGCAACAGTACTACCTAATGCAAAGTCTCCACGTTAATGAAAAAATCAACCTGGAAACATTCAGGTTTTGTTTGAATTATCTGCTTTGAAGTCATTATTTCCTGGGCAAGATACAGATGTTATTTCAGGTGAGATTTTCTGCAGGGGAAAGAAGGGGAAGGAAAAAATCCTCCTCCTGCTCTCTTGTCTAGTCCTTCACCACTACTCCAATGCCACAGACAGCTGCAGATAAGCCCAGTCCTGTAGCCTCATGGCAAATGAATCCAGAAGCTGAACTGCCACAGCTGCTGCTCAGCAGAACAGCTGAGCAAGAGAGCAGAGGGTGCTGCCTCCAGCTGGACCCACCACAGGCACATGCCAAGGGGGATCCACACTGCCAAATGACAGGCTGTGCCCTAAGCTCCCCAGAAAACACCTGGGCAAGTGGGGCAGGCATCACCTCGCCAAGGGATGAGAACAGCAGTCTGGGGTGACACATGGCTCAGCCAAACAAGGGAACAACTGAAACAAGGCAGCTGGTGCTACTGCCATGAGGGGTTGTGCAGCTACACAACTGGCTGCTCTGACTGCTTTTGCTGTGGTCTTATCTGCCCCTTTCTCTTACACAGCATATAAGCACCACATCCAGTTGGCCCTACCCTTTTGGAATCCTCTGTCCCCATTTAGCCACTCTGGGGGGAACAAACAGCTTCTTGGCATAAGTGTATGTCTCTATGTAATGTACAAACACCTGGCAACAATCTCCTACAAACATACAGGCCACATCCTTTCAGCCTTCCTTTCTTCACTGTGCTGAGTTTGTCTCCAATTCTTCTGCAAAGTCATATGCCTGAAAAAATGTGGTGCAGACATAGCTTCCAAAGTCCCTTTCTTCTGACAGAGCAGAGCAGAGCAGGACATCCCCACACCCTAGACAAAGCCTTACCTCTGCTATTTTATTTGTGTCATCTCTCCCAGGCCAATCTGGCTCATAAACTTCCTGCAAACACTCTGTCAACTTCTTGGAGGCCTCATGCATAGCTAGGAAAGAAGAGGGAACTGTTCAGACAAAGAAGAAAATAACGTGTACCTCACATTTAAACCTTTTGCTGAGGAATAGAGACACAGGAGCATTACAACAGTTGCTGAGTCTGACACTTGATGACACAGAGATGGAAGGTAACCAGAGGGAGAAAGGAACCATGAGTGCAGTTGCATCAACCCTTTGTGTTCATCCTCCCCTAGAAGGACACATGAATGTCCATCTGCTAAGACAGCGCCACGTGTTTGGCATCAAAGTACAACCCCATTCCATCCCAGCTGGCCCCAAAGGATTCTGAAAGATCCTCCCCCAGACAAGGCTGACCTGTCCTGCAGCTCGTGCCTGGGGAAACACCAGGAAGGGGAAGGCTGCAGAAACCTCACTGCATAGGTAAGCATTAGAGGGAAGAGACCTCTGCTCGTGCAGACCTTACCTTTGACAGAAGCCAGGTAAGTTCGGAGGTCCTTCTGCAGCCTCGTGCCTTCGGACTGTGAACGTAAGGAGACCATCAGTTATTCTCTCAGCTAAAAAGAGTGTAAGAAGCCCCCAAGCATTTCCAATTAAAGAAAACTGGTCTTGAAGATGGGCTAGACACCAGTCCTACGATCACATGAAACTTCAAGCTATCACATTTTTTGCATTTTTTTGCTCTGTGTTCTAGGAATTTCTAGGACTTTTCCAGCAAATGTACTCATAATTCCTCTCCTCTTGTACTCTATTTGGGCCAGTTCCCAATGTTTCCCCAGACTAGGAGACTGTTTGTAAAACCGGCCAGCTCTTTCCAACCCCTTGTTTCCTTTGCTGATGGCAGTAGGAAAAGAGCAAATGCAAACTCATCCAGAACTTTCGAGGCATAAAAAACAACTTGGGCCATGCTGTTGGAAGCAGATGGATTTCTCACAAAGCTATGTTATCACTGCAACTTCAACAGCTGGGCAGATTTAGCCTCTGCTTAAAGAGCACAGCTGCACTGGGAGCACAAAGGATCTCAGCATGAGCTCAGTTGAGACAAGAGGTGCCTGAGTGGTGGGGAGAACTGATGGGAAACATCTTTTGAAGTCAGTAGCTCTGAGGCACCTGTTGAAGATGTCCTGTGAGCTCCCTGTCTTTGGAGTTGGCTTCAGCTGTCAAAATTCATTATGCTGGGGTGCCCCCTCAGTGAGGCACAAACTGGGAAGGAGGAAGAATGACAGCAGGCTGTGAGGTGCAGTGGTGTCTTTTCTGCATTCGTGTTTTGAAAAAGATATGCAAAGTCCCACCAATGGATACATTATCATCCTGCAGCTGTATCATTTTTAATAACTAAATTTGAACTCACAACTTGGAGGTTATCAAAAACTATCAGCAGGGAATGTCCTCTGCAGAACTTGCCCACTACACACTTGGGCACTGCAATGTTTGGAGCAGTAACATTCAAAACTACCACGTTTAAAATCAGAAACCACCTCTAAAATTGTGTCCATGCTTGCCCTAACCCTGCCACACCAGCACATGACACAAGCCAAACTCAGAACTCCTCAAGTCTCAATACCCAGTTCCAAAGCCATGGAGACAAAAGTATCATCTGAGCAGAAAGCCAGCGCCACAATTAAATGTCTAATCAATATTTTTAGATAGATCACCTGAAAAACCTACAAGTCAGGGCTGAAAACTGGAGCAAGCAATTGCAGCAATGCAGAACCAGCCTTCTGTGTTCTCCAGGCATCCTCACCAGAATGTGGTGCTGCATCCTGCAGATGGAGTGGTCTCAGTCACCTCTTACTGATGTTTAAACTCACAGTTACAGCTGATCTCTGTCATTACGGAGTCACCTAAGTCTCTTATAAGTAGAGCCTGACAGAGAGAGTGAACAGACTTTATAGCCTGTAAGATCTATAAGCAGAAAGATTTTCAATGAGAGACCCGTGTTCAGAGTTTTGCCCTGAATCCTGTTTTCCCAGCTCCCCTGGCGACCTGTGGTTCCTGTCCAGTTTCCTCTCTGGCATTTCTGTTGATTTTTTCCTGTCCACCAGTAAAGCAGCTCCCTTGCCACAAAGGTTTATTTTTTAAATTATTTTAAGCATTATTGCCTTCCCATAAAATTTTGGGGTAACTTTAAGACCATTGCTTTCTCTCTGTGCATGCAGCACCTGCTTTCTTCAAGCAGCCTATAGTAAGCTCTCAAGTACTGCCACAATTCTGCATTAATCAGTGAATCATTAAGGCTGGAAAAGTCCTCCAAGATCACCAAGTCCAAACTTTTACTGAACATCACCATGTCCACTAAACCAGTTCCATGTCTCTGTGTTTCCCAAACACTTCCAGGGATGGCTTCTCTGGGGAGCCTGTTCCAATGCTCTCTCCAAAATGCCTCTCACAATGCAGTTAGACACTGTCAAATACAATCCAAAACAGAAACTTTCAACACTCTTGAGTGCACATTTAAAAGATGCTTCTTAAACCAAATGGTAAAAAAAGTAGGGAAAAGAGTCAAACTGGAACCAGAAAAACAAATCAACTTCCCAGTTATCAAAGAGCTGAAAGATGTGCAGAGGGAAGTTACAGAGGTATGGCTCAATATGGAGATGTTTAAACACACAAGTGTCATCTTGTTTGAGCAGATATTGCCATACTTGCAATCGCAGTGTAATTCAGACCCATGAGCCTATAACACAACCAGGTATAACAGGAAGGACAGTGTACAGATGGATATTTAAAAGTGCTATGCTCGAGAGGCTGGAAAACCTCTCTCCCTTCCCAAAGACCTAATGAACCACCCATTACTTACAGCTCTGTGAAAGAAAAACACTGAAGTGTTTTGATATCTTTCTGTGCTTTCTTATCTTGAAACCAAGCCCTAGCTAAGTATGTGATTTTACTGTAGAGCTGCTTCTTGGTAGCAGACAGGTTTCCTAGAACCCTTTTCTCCCAATCTTAAAAAGGAATTATTTCATCCTAATTTTAGACAGCAAGCCCTTTACATAAGCTCTCTGATTCTGCAGTTCTAGGGGGAAGGATTTTATTATCAGCAGGGATGTTCGACATGTGAGGGGGCAGGAGGTAATGTCCTGTTCCAGATTAGATTAATGTAGGGCTAGAAGAGCAGACTGTGTAATTACAGGGAGGGGAAGCAGTGAAACTACAGCTCCAGGTAAGCCCCCACTCAGCAAAACTTTAGAATTGTTAAGACCCAGAGCCTGAACAACTGGTGAGAAGTTCCACCCTGGGGTACCACAAGGAGGCTGTTAAACTTGTTTTGCCACCTAGGGCTGAAATGGAAACTGCTGGGTGTGAAGGGTTCTTGTCTGGGAAGAAACCCTCTCTCTGAGCTACTGACTGTAATGGGAACCTGCTCTGCAAGAGGGAAGATGCAGTCCCCATTGCCTGCCTTGCAGCAGGGGCTGTGCCCAACACAGCGTGGTGCAGGCAGAGATGGACGCAGCTTGTGCCAGCAGCAGCTTCCCTCTCCTGTGCTTGGTGTGAAAGGCTGTAAACCAGCCCAGAACTTACACACAAGTGGCAGCTGGTATCAAAACCCAGCTGCTTTGCCAGGCAGAAGCACACAGGGTGCCAGGTGTAAGAGCTGCCACCAGCCTCACACTGTCCCTGCAGTGAGCACTTCAGCAAAGGACAAGAGAAGCCAAAGCCTGGCACACCTCAGGCAGGTGCTGAGTTGCACCTTTATAGCAGGACTCCTGCTCCCAGGTTGGCAAGGACAATATCTGGGACAGATCCTTGTGCCAATGACTGAACACAAGTGACACTGGGAAAGGGAAGGGGGAGAGAGCCTTCAAAGAGATGTTTGGGTAGGTTAATAGCCAAAGAATCTCCATGAGGGAGTAATGAGGGGCAGTTCTGCTGCTTGTCAAGCCTTCAGGAGATAAGCATGCCCTGAACCTGCATGGCTGTGTCCAGCTCTTTTGTCACAAAGCAAATCCATATGAGCTAACAAGTTCATACCATTCAGGGACCTCAGAGTGGTGCTCTTATATGAACCTGATGACAGAGAGTTATCTAAGAAGTGCAATGCCCTCCTTTATGTCCACTCTACCACTATTTGAGAGAACCATAAATACCTTGGTTGAAAATGTCTAAGTGATTTTTAGACCAGGACTACATTCCTCAACAGCCTATACAGAGAAACATTTGTCAAAGTGGTCCAACACAGTCATTAGAGTCAGAGGAACCTCTAATCAGCCAGTGAACAAGGTCACTGTCTGCTCACACCCTAGCCAGTTCCACAAGAGAGCAGCGATGTTCTGTCACCAGCCTGCAGCAAAAGGTCAGCTTTCCTTCAGGCTTCCACTCCCCACTGGAGCAGACTTTGTAATGAAAGGTCATAGAAATCTCAAAGATAACTATACTACATACACCTCATACATAAAAAAATATAAAGAAGTGTATATATATGTATATATGGCTGATTTTTTATTCCCCTAGTCCTCAGCTCTGGATATCTTAAGAATCCAGCTAACTCACACTCATGGTTTGCCCTGTAAAATAGGCATTGTCTGCATTTGTTTTAGTAGTAAGGAAACTGAGGGCCTAAGTAAAACCAGCACACCCCAAGTAGCAAATGCAGAGCATTCTCCAGCTTCTTTGATTAATTATTTGGGGAATTTAGTTCATGGTCTGCTCCATAAAACAGGAAAAAAATTCAGATGTAAGGGATACAAGATGCAGCCTTTAACAGGCTCCTCACAGCACCACTGGAACTCACAGCTCTGGAAATTGAAAAAGCCAACCCAGACAGTCACACCTAGAAATCTGGATTTGAGGCTTTTTGTATTTCTCTTTTAAAAAGGTTATTTCTTAATTGCTTAAAAATTATACCAAAAAAATCACATCTGGTAATGTCATGTTGTCAGAAAGCAATTAAAATGTATTCTGGCATGTACAAGAGAGTATCATTGCTGGACATTCTACAGACATGCTGCAGGAGCTTCAGGAGCAATAGCTGCTATTGCTGCCAAGAGAACAAGAATTAGTGTCCAGGAATCTGCAATCAGCTCTGGTTACACATAAGTCAAAGCCAGACTGAAGGATTTTCATTACATTCAGCTGTGGCAAATCCCTACTCAGCTGGTTTTGCGACACATAACCACATCTGCTGAGTCTCAACAGACATGATGCAGCTGCCACTAACAGCTCTAGAAAAAGGTCCTAAATGTGTCAGGCCACAAAAGGGTAACAGATTTCTTCAGCACCACCTGAGCTATGCTGTGGCACATATTTCCTGCCACAAAACAGAAGCAATGCTTCCCCTAACAACAAGCACCAGCAAAACCCACAAGGTAACTGGTGTTTTCCCCTCTTGGAGGCTGAAGGCTCTAGATAAAAAATAAAACACACCCAGCTGAAGATCAAAACCTTCTGCTGTGGAAGTAGGAGGGTGGGGAAAAATTGCTACACTGTTAAAATATTTCTGTGCACTAAAATATTGGGGATGAGGCAGACACGCAGAAGAATAATGACTCAGGCCTGACACAGTGATTGTGCAAGTATGGGGAGGAAGTCAGATTTAGCTCTTAGCCATGGAAGGATGTTCCCTTCTCACCATTTGCTTTCTTTGTCTCTTCTGTCCTTTACTGTGCTTAGGAAACTGAAACTGCCTTGTTTCATTTTATTTTTTCATTTCTGTTTCCCACCCTATCCATCTTTCAGGGACACAATGTTGCTCTTATATCCCCACTTCCAGCGGAGGAGCAAAAATTACTTTACAAAGCAGCTGCTAACTGAAGAAAGTGTTCTGGTTGAACTATTTGTTTTTCAAAAATTGGGTCTGGAACAAGTATTATTTTTACCAATCCCTTCACTCTCATGCCCAGTGACAGGACTGGAGGAAACAGGATGAAGCTGAGGCAGGGGAAGTTTAAGCTGGGTATCAGGAAAAGGTTTTTCACCCAGAGAGTGGCTGGGTGCTGGAACAGGCTCCCCAGGGAAGTGGCCACAGCACCAGCCAGAGAGTTCAGGAAGCATTTGGATTATCCAAATGCTAATGCTCTCAGGCACATGGTGTGACTCATGGGGTGTCCTGCACAGGACCAGGAGTTGGACTTGATGATCACGATGGGCCCCTTCCAACTCAGCATGCTCTATGATTCTCTCACTGATTCCATGAAAGGGACCCTGGAGTCACAGTGTCGTTTCTTGTAAGAGAAAAGTTATGAGTTATGGGTCACTTCAATAGGCCTATGACATTGTTTAACTTAATGGCCTTTAATTACACATTGCAGCACATGACTGGAAGCTAATACTGAAACCCAGGGTGCAATTACATGTTGCAAATTATCTTACCAGCTGTTTGTTGAAGTTCTGCACACACTGTTCAAACTGCTCATCTTTTGTTTCATCTGCTTTACCAAGCTTCTGAAGGACCTGTGGAGAGAGAAGAAGGAGACTTCAAACACAGATACAGCAAAGCAGAGACAAAGAAATAGTTGCATGTTTTTGGTCCTTAGGCTGAGAAAAGAAAAGTTTAAAAGTCACCCTTATTCTTGTGCTCAAAATTTTCAGGATCTTTTTCCACACATCATAGCTTGAAAACAAGTTTACAGATGAGTCAAGAAGAACTTGGACCTCTTACATTCTGCTGTGCTGAAAAGCATGACTGAGGCTTGTCTTTCGCTGATCTAATGCTTTTTGCAGACAAGGCAATAGCAATCCAGTTCTCTCCTGAACCACCAAGACACAAACCACATCCCTAATATGCCTTGTGTTGTGTAGTTACACTTATCCTGATTTAACACTAGTCTCTAGTCCAGACAGGGTGGGGTTCTGCTCCCAGAACAGCTGGATGGTTCTCAAACACAGAAAGCTGTGCAGAGATCTCAGGGAGGGAGGGTGGCTGGAGCAGTGAAAGTCCCACCTTCCTTCCACCTTTTCTCACTATGCACATGCTTGGCAAGAGCTGGCTGCTGAGAGCCACTGGGGACCTTACACCACTAATCTGTGTGACACTCCAAGTGTCACTTCTGAGAGTGTCAGCAGCCACCTTCCTGCACAACACAGCTCTCCACAGCCTGTAAAAAAATCCTTATCAGACTACTTCTCTTATCACCCTTCTCTCTTAGTTTCCTCTCCATGCAGCTAAGTGGATTGCTCCCAGGCTTAGAACAAAACAGCATTTCATGTTCTGGGCTGGCAGGTACATTCATCACAAGAAGTCTGGGAAAATCTGTGGAGGAGGGCAGCAGCTATTTATTTCCATGCCCCAAGCAACTCCAGCTGTAAGGAGACTGGGATATACCCTGCAACTGGTTAGGGCCGATTATATCATCTCTCTGAATCAAAACTAAAACCTAATCATGCCAAAAATAAATAAATAAATAAATAAATAAATAAATAAATAAAAAAGTGAGGCAGCCCTGTCTGGAAAGGGCACGACTGCTCAAGAGGCAGAAAGCATTGGAAAGCTGGAGTCTCCCTTGCTCTGC
Organism: Pseudopodoces humilis; assembly: GCF_049639895.1. Taxonomy (NCBI): domain Eukaryota; kingdom Metazoa; phylum Chordata; class Aves; order Passeriformes; family Paridae; genus Pseudopodoces; species Pseudopodoces humilis. Next base: position 13,928,173 of record NC_142207.1, read on the forward strand.
TGAGCACAGCAGAACAGCCCCTTACCCACAGACCCCGCTATCACATTCAGCCCCTTTTGGGAAGAAGGGGATTAAGGCAAAAAAAAGCAGGTCCCTGTTACTGACATCAGGTCTTCAGGCAGACCATTAGTAACTGCCCCCAGAATATGAGGAACTGCCAGAGAGCCATGACAGTCACCCAAACCAGTTTCCTCCAGCTGCCTTTGCTACCCATGGATCTTCTCAGAGAACAACAGAGAATTTTTCCCCTGCAAGGCAGGGATCAATCTCTCATAACTAGTCCCCAAAATGTAATTGAAAAGGATCATGCAACAGGATGTAGAATAGAGTATTTTCAATCTGAAGTGACCTACAACAGCAATTTAGTCCAACTGGCCATGCTCCTACTGGCCCACTCTCATGGTTTTTTTATACTATTGAGGTGGAGGACACCTGTTATGCCTATTTGACTAATCTCAGTTCCTCTCTCCCCCATACACGAATGGATATTCCCATCTCACCCCTGATCATAGTAACTGACTGTAGTGGAAGATGTGATAAATCAGTGCAGTCATTCAGCATCCAGCCCCTAAATCCCCTTATTTCAGCTGGGATTAAATGTCTAGGAGAGAATCACTGTTTTTCATTCTCCCTCTGTTCAACAGCTTTTCTTCACCTCCATAAATTGCTGAGATATTCCAGTGTCAGCAAAAGGAAGGAAAAGGACATACAGACAAAAAGTGCCATCTCTGTCACCAAGAACCACCAGAATTTTAAGTACAACTTTCTACAGCTCAAATGCCAGCAACAAATGCTGCAGCTACAAATGCCTGATGTTCTTGGTAAATCTGTCTACACAGCAGGACATAGACAGCATGAATATTCCCTTCTTCCTCACAACCCCTTGGCACATAAGAGCTTGCTGGAGAGAGAAGGGGCAATGTTGTTTGTGCTGGTGGAGTCCTGTACACCAGGCCCTGGTGTCTCCTGTGCCCATCCACTCTAGCAAAGGGCACATCCCAACACTGCTGCTGAGGTTACACATTCCTCTGCCATGCCAGCAGGAGAGAAGGATTCAGTATGGCCTCATCTTTCTCATCAAGTGTTATGGGCAACTCCTCCAGATATTGTTCAGCTGCACTCCCCTAGGCTGTCACATCTATGGAGCAGGGATTTCCCACCTGCTGGATGACTTTCTAGGTGTTCCAAGAGCAGGCACACTAACAGCACCCATCACTGATAACAATAAAGCATGCAAGCTGTGAATTCAAAAACAAAATCATGTTATCAATGTGCAGATGAATACAATTACTGGGGATACAAAGGAGATTTTTACAGGGCAATGCATCTGTCTGGCTAGTCAAAAGATGTGATGCTTTCATGCCTGGAGGGGAGGGGAGCATTTAACTGGGAGGAATCTGGAGTATGTCACCAGGGTCAAAGGTTTAGAACAGCCTCAGTGCTTCCTGGTGTAAAACACTGAGCAGCACTCACAGACTATTCATTAGGGAGACACTTGCCTGTTTCCATCATATCCAAGGAGTTAATTTCCAATTCTACTGCCCCTTGGGGAACATGCACACTTAGTCTGGGAACATTTGGCCAGCTGGGAAAATCTTGTTCCACTGCGCTGAGATGCTCTGCACAATTCCTGCAGAACACTGGGCACTGCAAAGGGCTCCAACTCCCAGCCTGTCTCTAAGGAAAAAGTTCCTGCTGTAACAGGAGCCTGCTCAGGTGAGGAGAAGCTCTTAATAAGGAAGAAGAAGAAAAGCTGCGTGACTCCACAGTGGTGACAAGGGGTGGGTGAAACAGATGAACTGGAGATGCCTGCAGAGAAATAAAGCAAGGAAAACAAAACCAGGTACAAGAGAAAGGTTGTGAGAAGTCAATCCCTGGCTACACAAAAAAAAAACAAACCCGTTCTTGCTTCCTACACTATTGGAAGATCCTAGCTCTACAGAGATGGGGCAACTGAGAGGTGCTTTAAAAGAATTTACTGCATTTGCAGTCTCATGGAAGGGTGAGATTTTTAAAATGCTACATTCAATGCTATCCATTAGAAGCTAACCTATTTCTTGGTTACAATACCTTATAAATGTTTTTCAGGGTCAAAAAGGGGTTTGTCTGGGCTTGAATTGATTAAATATATGGTGTTTGAGCTTGCTGATTTGGCTAAAGCAACTTAAACATTTGTTTTTGGTTGATTTACAGGCATCTTTGCACTGCAAAAGCAAGCAAGGAAAACTAACAAGCACTAATACATCGTTTGATATAACTTCATGCTTTTGTTTAGCTACTTTTGGCAAAAGGCTTTTCTGTGTATTTCAATTTCATGTATTTCAGTTTTTACTCCCCATGTGGTAGATGAAAGCTTGTGCCCCATGTCTGCTGGTCCTACAGGCAAGCCCTAGCCACACAATGATCCCTTTTTTTACCTGCTGTGATGCAGCAGAGAGACAACAGCCCTGAGCTGCAGCAGGACAGTGGTTATCTCCTCACAATGCTCTCCCTCATAACCAGATCTGCCCCACACACCAGCCCAGAGGTCAAACCCAAAGTCCTCTGAGCAGCACAGAGGGCTGGCGCCACAACGCTGGCCCTCAAGCCTCCTCCCAGCTCCCCCATCAAAGAGCTGTGCTGGCAAGTTGTACTACCAAATCCCCTGGACTCCCTGCAGCAGGCAGGGATGGAGCAGCTGGCCCTGGGTGTGCTGCTGACTGCAGACATGTCTGTGCTCACTGCTAATAACCCGTGAGCTCACAGGACAGCTCCCCTCCCCAGGCTGGTACGTGCCGTCATAGGTCAGGCTATTCCGGGTGAGCCACGGCTGCTCCCTCCCTTCCCCTGCGACAGTTTTTAATCCTCCAGCTCACTGCAAAGCCAGATAAAGTTCGGATGGAAACTTCAGGCTCTTTGATAGCTATTAATGGAGCAGATTTACCAGGGTAGGAGACAGGGCTCCACCACAGCTCCCAAATCTCGGGGTGGATCAGAGATGGTGTGATGTGTCAGCTGCTGTCGGGTGGCAAACCACACCAGAAGCAGGCATGGATCTGGCATTTAAAAGATTAGGCAGCAACCATGGCTCCCTGGTCTGCCCTTGACCTCAGGAGTCCTGGCCCTGCATAAGGACAGGGACCATTTCAAGATGGTACAAGATAGGGTGAAGGAGGGAATACTTTGTATGAATCCTACAAAATTCCTTGTAAAATGGATTTCAGAGGAGGCTCTACTGTTGCTGTGGGTTAGAGTCTTGATTTACTATGACAGCAACAAATTTATTTACTATCATATATTGATTTACAGTCTTGATTTACTATGACAGGATGGGGCTGTCATCCCAGCAAGTGTTTTTTGCCTCAGGCACCAGATAGCTTTTCCATCATTTCTCAGAAAGCAGGTCTCTTCTAATAACTATAGCTAGACCTGCAAATGCTCTGTACACAGTTAGACCAACAGGCATGGACCAGCTACTGTAGCATCTGCAAAGCAAGCCAGTAGAGCCTCAGTTTTTCCTGCACTTGAATAAAAGCAACAAACAAAACAAGGAGACTCAAGAGTTTGCCTGAAGTTTTTGAAGCACTCTAAGAACCTAGAAGGCAAGACGCTATTAACAAAACAGTGAATAATGACATTCCTCTCATATCACGGATGTGTTTGTAATCTGCTGTTGTGGGCAGAACCATCTGCAGTAAACTTGGAATTGCTACACTTCAAGAAGTGAGGCAACACAGAAGTGAAAGGGAAATATGAAAATCCTCATACCAGAACATGTGGCATTTACTAGCAGTGGTCAGAGAAGTAAAGGCATGAAACAGCCTTTAAAAACAGCAGCTGTTCCTAGCAAATTTGAACATTTGCTTTGGGCTATTCAAGTTGCAGGTTCTCCTCAAAGACCATGAGATTCACACAACAACTGATCATTACCTAAATACCACAAGTCTTACAACTCAAAAGGAAGCATCTTATCTGGCTGCAGTTTACCCTTTTTTTCCTAGGTTTGTACAGGTGGAAACATTCCTGAAGGAAAAGCCCCCACACTGATTAGCATAGGGTCTCCAGAGCTCTGCTTCAGACATTGGGTGGGAAGGGAATGGAGATGTGGACATCAGACCTGTGACCACCAAATTCTGATACAGAGCAGCAATCCCCAGTAAGGACAAACACGCGCTGGAAGCGCAGCAGCTGGCAGCACCAAGAAGCAGTATCAGACCAACTAAAATGCAGTTCTGCTTTGCTCAAAAAAGCAACTGCAAACACATTTATGCTTTCTAATAAAGAAATATATGCCAGCTGCTCAATGCAGCCACAATTCTCAGTCAGCACCTTCCCTCACTCCCTTTTGAAATATCAATGCCACAACACAACAAAAGCCCTGAAACCCCAAATATTCTCAACAAACCCCATGTAGGCTCATTATGTGAACCAATAACCTACTAGAACTCTACTTTCCCTGGCATATGGGTCACCCAGGCCAAAGACCAGCTTAGGGAATGCAAGTGATGAGCAGGAAGGCAATAAAATAAATGCATTTATTTTGTGGATCTCAAATAAAGCTAAATCTGAAACATCTGAATTGAGAGTGGTTCATCAACCCCTGATGAAGGGGAAGGCATTAAGCCTGCAGCCAGGGAACTTCAGCCCTACAAGTCCACATCTTACTCCCCACAGTATCACAGAGGGGCTGCACTTACTGACATGAGCCCACCTCATCTCCATCTCCTGACCTCTCCACCTCTTATCAACAGCACCTCTGACTGTTGCTGTGTCTGTCAACTCCAGTGCATAATCCCCAAGTACCTAATGGGCACTGAGCCAGTAACTACCATGACTAATTCTGAATTGCAAGAAATTGGCATGTGTCAATGGGTCAACAAGCAACAGAACAAATAGGTCTTTGATCTCAGGCTGCTGCCTGTTATTCCATGGAAGACATTCTACTCGGAAGAGGAGGAGAAGGAAATAGTGTCTAAGTCAGATTGAAAGCACAAAGCCACATAAGTTAATAAGGTACAGACAAAGGAAGTTTCATAAGCTTTTTTAAGCTTCATTTCTTCTGTGCCCAGATGCAATGTGACTTGTTCAATGAAGTAGATTTGTGCTCATGGAATACTTTGGTTACTGCATTCAGATTTGGGGAGAAAAGCATAAGCAGCAGTGCTCCCCCTCCAGCCCTCCCCAGGAGAAGGGCACGTCCTCCTGCCCTCCATGCCTGACTCCAGGCTGGTTTTGGGGACAGCCTGGCTTTCCTCATGCAAGCCTGACACAATTAAGTCTTTCTTTCAAACAACTGGACAAAGGAAGATGGGGGGGAGAGGAAGAAACTCCAAACATGAACGCTTCATTTTAAATTGAGGAAATTATTCCCATAGCTGAGCAATCACCAAGACCCTTGGATCACCGGAAGATGGGAAAGGGCAATGTCAAACTTGGCACAGACAGAGCAGTTCTTGTTTGCTTCTTACTTGCTAACAAGGTTCAATAGATCCCACAGAGACAGGACATTGCCTCTGCTACAGAACTAAGTCTTGGGAAGTGAGAGTCCAATACTGCATTTCATTAGAGACTTCCTGAATGACCTGGAAAAGCCATGTCTAATGCCACATCCATCCCACTGTAAGGAGGAGTATTTGGTCAGCATGTCACAGAGTCACCAAATTTATCCCTGGCATTTCCAGCTGGCAAATGGGAAAGGGAGGAATGGAGAGATGACATGACCAGTTTTCAGTGCTCAGATCAAGGCACAATGAGTTTGATTTGCACAGGTGTCCCTATAGTTAAACTGTGTGAGAATTTGCATGCTTAGAGCCATATTCTAAAACACAAACAACTAGAAAGACAATTTTCTGTACACATCCCCCAAAAATATGGTAACAGTGAGGAATTTAAATAATTAGGATAGATTGCATGAAAGTCCTTTGCTAACGAAAGACTTTAAAATAAGCATCTCAAGTGTGATTTAAGCCAGATTGATCCCACTCTACAAAGGAGTCAGACCTTGTAAGGCCCTTCCAAAGCTATTTTTTTCCAAATCCAAAAACGACAGCTTCAATGAAGGTAAATCACTTTGCCTCCAAACAAATATACTACTTCAAAAGATCTCATTCTTTCCTCCATACAACACGAAGTGTAACATAAACCCAAGTGTGATTAGATATTATAGCCAAAGAAACACCATGTATGTGTCAAAGCACCATCACCTTTCCCTAAATAGCATTATATTAAAAACTGTATTTCTGTAGGAGCCAGTCATGCTGCATTGCCCTGAAGGCTCATCTCAAGTATTTGCCTCTGACAGCTGTTAAACAGCAGCCTCACCATGACCTGCACCTTCAGGACACATCCCTCAAGTTTAATATGACTCACTGCGATCATATTGCGATGCCTTTCATGCCTCATTCTTCTCTCTCACTCTGTAGCCAATATAGAAAAAAATAAAGTTCCAGTTTTCTCACTCAGAATTATTTCCTGGAAAACCTGCTTCCCCATAATGGGCTCAAGAGAGAGTTCATGGCAACATGTTCCACCAGGCTGAAATCAGCATCTTAAAATACACAGGACATCGAGTGTCCTAATACTATAGATGACCACAATGAAGAATCAGGTCTAATCCCAGTTTTGGGGCATTCCTCCCATAACTACCTCCATGGGTTTAGTGGATCTCAGGCTGTTCCTGCACCTGGAGCTCAAGACTCCTCTCCTCCATGCTATTGTTGGAGAACTCCTGTCCTGCCTGACTGGTCAAAATTGCTACACCCAAAGTTAGAACCCTGTGTTCAAGATAAAAAGCCCTCTTGGACACAGGGCCAGAAGCCCAGTTAATCTTCTGTACTAGGAAAAAGGCCAGGTTGATTTTCATTTCCCTGGTTACCTCTTCTTCTCCTTCTACTACTCTCAGAATCTGCAATATCACCTTCCGACCCCACTCTGTCTCAGCAAGACCAACATCCCTGAGGACCCACATTAAAAGCATCTTTGTTTTTGGAGTAGAACCTATGATAGTTTCTCCCCAGGCCATTCCCACCCTACTGACAACACTCAGTTCTTCTTGAAAAAGGCACCAAACACTTTCTCTTCAACTTCCATGCTGTGATGAAACCACTTATCTAAAATGGGCTTTGACATTTCCCTGCCTTAATGACACTCCCACTCTGGGAAGCCTTCACTATCTGCTAACACTGTCTAACTGTAGCATATCATCATCAAGTAATGCTTAAAAAAAATGTTCATAATCCTTTACTTTATTGCAAGGCCCACTGCCACTTCCCACAGAACTGGGCTACAATATCTAAGGGGGTTGGTTCTTGGATTCCCAGAACACAGCAGTGGGACTTGTTCAGGTCACAATTCTAAACCAAAAGGCACAGCAAGTACTGTGCAGCTAATCTGTGCTGATTCTAGTCTCCTACAGACTCATTAAGGAAAAAGATAAAGATGACATTCGAGCATACACAAAGCCCAGGGGCTCAGTCAATTTTTTGTGGCATCAGCTTTGGCAAAAAGCCTATAAATAACAAGTTCTTTGAAGAAATGGGCAAGCTCTATATGCCCTCCCTTGCTTTTACTTCAGATAATCACTTTCAGTGGGAAAAATATTACTCCTGAATGGCTCCATTTGAGTTCTAGAGAAAAAAACAACAAAACAAACCAAAAAAGTGCAAACTTAAAACCAAAACCTCAAACTCAAGAGCTCCCCAATATCACTGGGATCTATTTAAAAGCTAAACCCCAAGCTCACTGTTCCATCTAAAATGTTACCTGAAGTAATTTTTTTAAAAAATAAAATAAAAAAGTCACAAACAGAATTGCTCCCTTTACAGTAGTATGTCCAGTATTTTTTATTAGCTGTCCTAGGAAAAGCTTAAAATATGCTTGCAAGGATTTTTAAAACTGGCAGTGTAGGAGCCTCCTTTTATTCAAGAACCTAAAGTAACACTGTCTCAATGGTCTATAGTGAAAAGACATTTCTGAACAAATCAGCTGTTTCTTTAAGTCATATGACCAGTCCCCAGATTTTCTTCCATCTAAGAAAAGATTGCCAAGCACAAGCTCTCTCCTTCCAACAACAACTCCTGCAAACACATCTGCACCAAGAAGATTTGCTCTGTAAGATACCAGCAAGATGGACCCTGAACTTGGAGATCTGTAGAAGGAAGATACCATGAAGAGACTATGTCAAGACTGGCTGGCCTGGCAGCAAACGTTCTCATCTGCAGTGGTCAGATCCAGAATGCTTCACTGTTTTCTCCCAAAAGCACGAATCAAGGCAAAGGACATTCACCACACCTGGATCAGGAACAATATAAATGACATTTCTTGATTGCGCCATTTGGGGACAAGAGGCCCCTTCCATATTTCACTGCCGACATCAGCTACAGATTTCCCAGCAGTGTGAAAGGAGATGTTGTCCCCATGCTACCAGTCACATATGTTCCCACAGCAGGCAGTGACATGAGGAGTTCAGCTGCCCCCTCTTCCCAAAGGATAACAACTATGTCCTCAACACAGAGCTGTGCAGACTTCTCAAGTGTCTTTTTCTTTCATATTAGAAGATGCCAAGAGCTGCTGAGAGAGCCCAGCTCAGCTGACATTAGCACAGGGCAGCAAGGGTGCTGTGCTGAGGTTCTGTCACACCTGCACCAGACAGCAGGGACTGCTGAGTGTCTACATCCTGTGAGTTTGGCAGATGAAGCCAGAGTGGGAGAGGCACCTCAGGGTGTTTTTGCTTTTTTCGTTTTCCTGTTTTTTAAAGTGAGATGGCTCCTTCCCATGCTAAAGCAGCAACAATTGTTTGCTAAATCCTTAAATATGGTACATGGCAAAGCATGTGGTGCTCCAAGTTATCAACTTAGTCACTTCTCTTCTTCAGAGTTTCCAGTTGTCAGATAGACAGATCTGGTTCAAGCTCAGCAGCTTTTATTTTGAGACTGAGCAGTCTCAGAGCTCAGTTACCAGCCTTGGACAAGATGGCTCTGCTCAGCTTCATGCTGGAAGGGTGTCAACAGATGCTGAATATATTACAAACAAGTGGACATGAGCTGTCACTCCCTAAGGAGAAGAAAATGGCACACTGAGGAAATTTGGTCACTATAAATCAGTTGGAGGGGGGTCTGTTAAAAGATCTTCAGATTGTACAGTGTACAGCAGGAATAAAAACATTCATCAAAATTAAAGAGGTCCATGAAACAACACAGGAATGACAACTTAAAACGGTTGCAAAGTATTGCAAGGAGAGCATTACGCAGCTAGAAATGGCTCAAAACATCTCTTTATTTGATGAGGTGTGGTGGAAAGAAAAAGTATTTCCTCTTTTTTTCTCCAAGAAAGGCAGTAGCAATCGTAGATATCTTGATAGATAGACAGACAGACAGATAGATAGAAATCGTAGATACCTGTATCAATATCTGTATCAATCACAACTCAGTACCTTTCATTCACAGGAGTGCTGATGGACCAACTCTTCTCTCTCACCCTGGCACTCCATGCCCCAGAAAATCCCAAATCCAGGCAACCAGGATTGATGACTACAGCATCAGTGCAGCTGCAAAAGCTTGATCTGCTGCGTATCATCGTTCATCATATGTGACCTCAAGGCAAAAGGCCTTTCTTGTTCCTTTCCCCTTCCCTTCCTGATTTGTTTACAGTGGGATCCCAGCCCTAGGGTTTGACTCTTCAGAAGTGCTGCAGTACTAATGCACCATCACACTAACAAGAATGAAACTCGACCATGTGTCCAGCTTAGTACAGGGCAGAAGGGTTGCAAAGCACACATAACTGAAAATCCTCAAGTCTCCTACAGACAAAAGACACAGCTCACTCCACAAATATCAAGTGACAATGGATAACACTCCTAGCACTGCTTACATAAATGTAGTTTTGCAAACTTGAAGAGCAACGACTGAAAGAAGTGGAAACAGAGGGGAAAAGGAATTATAAGAAACCCTTTCCAGCAAATTTTTCTCACCTGTCATAAGCATCCAATTGTTTCTGACCAGGAACACAGAAGCAAGGTAAGGTGGACAGAAAGACATGTTGACTGCTAAGATGACAGAGCAGTTCTGATGCAGCCCAGTCCCTCTACCCTGGCTGTCCATTTGCACCTTCATTTTAGACAAAAAAGGAGCCAAACCCAGGAGCTTTTCTGTCTTATAAAGAATGAATAGAACCACTTCTTTAAATGCTGGTGTTCTCAGTTCATGTGCTTTATGCATATGGCTTCTCTGGACACCACTCAAAACCACACCTTTCTGCCCAAGTAACTGTTAGCACTGTCTGAAGTGACAGGCCAACTTTCCAAAAACATGACGCCAGTAAATTGTTCATGATGTTCACAAAGGGTTGAGGAGTTCCACCAGCTTTTATAATACATTTTTCACCATAATGTCAGGGGAACGGTGGTGCAAATCCTTCGTGCATACAGTGGAGGATATGAAGTGTCAGGGCCTAGTTGAAGAGACAGATATTTCTATTTGGGTTAAACATCTGCTTCCAGACCAGGCCTTGGAGAAGACAGCATCAGAAGAAAGTCATGTTCCTGAAAGAATGAAAGCTTACCAAAGGTCTGTAATGGAAGACAAAACCATTCCTCTTTGGGCCATCCATCTGAAACAGCCTTCTAAGCAATAGTGGCCAAAAGGTGCTCTCACTCACGCACCATTTAATGGTGTCAAGCTATGCATAAGCTCAGGACGTTTCTGGCTCAGCCATCACTGGACATGGATCTGCTCCTCTCTCACTGTGCTTCAGCAACATTTGCTTCAAGATTCAAATAGAACAAGCTTCCTCATCCTTCAAGGCCAGCTCTGCTCTTTTGGTCTCGCCTGCTGTGGGAGGCAGGACAATTTCTGTCTTGCAACAAGGTTCATTAACAGGAGACTTCTGAAAGAGTAACAAGGATGCAAGGCAAGAAATATAATCTCAGTAGCCAGATAAGACCACATGCTGTTTCCAGATGGCTTAGGGACATACACCCACAAAACATGTCATTAGCTGTGCACAGGTGGGGCTAAGGCTACCAGCCAATTCTAGGTTCAGCTTTCCCAGAAAACCCAAAACCACCCACTCATACTGACAGCCCCACAGTTATGAATATTTACCACACATTTAATGAGAGCAAACCCAATGTGACAGAATAGGTAATAACCTTTCAACACTCCAGTATCTTAAATGAGAATCTATGGCAACTAGTCCATGAAAATCCATTAAGGTTTAACACCTCCCTCTTTCACATTCAGCCATGGTTTGAAATTCCTGTTACGTTTTAATTTGCAGGCCTCCTCTGTTTTTCTATCTTATTAAGCACATGCATGCAGACAAACACAAAATCACCATCTAAACTTAGACCATAAGAAGTTAACTCTGCTGTAAATGTCACTGGGTTTAAGCCATGGTTGGGAGGAGAACAAGTTTGTGTTACTGTCAATCAAAGGCCAGGCAGAGACATATTGCTGTATCAAACACCATTGTCAGCTGTCTCTCCCAAAGCAAACGCAGGCTCTATTCTCAGAATCTGTGAGCCCTTGTTGTGGCCATTAATAACATGGGAACTGTCAACAACCTGCAGCTCTCCCAAAGCCCAGCTCCACGTGCCACCACTTGATGTTACAGCCTCACTTGGAAAAGCCTGAAATTTCAAGTGGATTCATAGAAAATAAGAACATTTAATTTAAGAACCAGTGCAGCTGCCACCCCTGGTTTGTAGAGCACACATGAGTGGACTGAGCCAAGCACAGGCTCAGTTCACCTGCATCATCACTCAGGGGGGCGTCACAAAGAACCAGAATTCACTTTGCACCATCCCAGTCACATCCTATTTTACAGAGTAACTCGGAGGCAGCCTGGCACCTGCAATCTCTCATCTCTCAAAATGGGCTCAATGAAAACGTAAGATTCTCTGGAAAGCTAGTGGGTACTCGGTAACCTGGGAGCAAACCCCCTTGCTTTTACTTGATTGCAGCTTTGTGGCAGTGCTTGTGGACAAAACTGGGACCACTTATTTTGCATCTAGGATATGAAAGGGCATAAAGAAGGGGATGTCTTGTTATACAGTACAGACTTAAAATTTCCAATACAGACCTTTTAAAGCAGAGCAGAGACAGTACCTAGAGAAAAAGCAGAGTAACCAGAAGATATGATCTGTGTTTTTTTGCATGGAGCAAAGCTGGGTAGTACCTAAGGAGGGGAGTTACATCTCTCACCTTGGTCCCTAGGCATGTATATCACTGGAACTACAGCCATCAGGGCCTGAGCACTCCCTGCCCACCAAATTACTTATCTTTCTGTTTATCCACCAAAAAGCACCTGTACACCTACAAACACCATCACCATTCCTTCAATCCTCTGTCATAATTAAAATTATACTAATATCAGTCAGAATCATAACAGTTGCTAAGACACCCACATGCCCAGTGCTACCCCCCCGCTACTCTGTCCTGGCCTCCCTCTTGCTTGTGTTCTTCTGTTCACCATCTTCACATGCTTTTTGTATACATCTGGTACCTCTGGTGCCACAGTTCTAAACGGCACCATCTCCTGCAAGAAGAGTCAAGCACACAGTTCTCATCCTTCCTGCACAGCTGGCTTTGCCCTCAGCAGACTTTCAAAAGGTGTTTAAGGGCCTTTTGGAAATTCGGGGGTCAGAGTCTGGGTTTCCCTGTTCACTCCCACAAAAGTTGTAAAAATAAAAGTCCTTTGCAAACCTCTTGAGCTACATTGAGTTACAATGAACCATAAAGTTACCATGACCAAACAATAAGGAAAAGGGGAAAGATGTAAAGTTACAAGGAGGACAAGTTACCTTGCAAGAAATTATTAACTCCAATTGCATTTTCGTTGTCAACCCAGGTTCTCAGCTTTTAAAATACAACTCCCTTTCCCATCCTATCACAGTATTTGATAAGCAAAAGCCACACAGTATTTGCATGGATTGATGCTTCTCATTTAAAAAAGATGGGATTAACTTCACTTCAAAACTCCATAACAGTTGTAACATGACATATTAACTGGTATTTTCAGGGTGGTTCTGATTTTTTCCTTTGACTTTGTCAATTGTGTTGTTGACAGGAAGACTGAAATGGAGACAAAATAAAGATATTCCAGTCTGGATCTGAGCTCGCTCCTGCATGAGGGAATACTGCTGTGTAGTCTTGCAGCATAAAGGTCAGCCACAATCACAGGAACAGTTAATAGAAAGAGGCATATCTAGGTTGTTAAAGCAAAACTATTTAGCATAGACTTCATTTATTATGAGGATTCACATACTTTTTAATAGTATGAACATTATATCTTCATGCTGGAGCAACCACTAGGAGCTTGCAGTCTGTAGGCACACAGGTGAAAGCATCCCAGGAATCAGAAAGGAACCTGCATTCCAGAAGGAAATCTCATAGAACTTGTAGCTTCAGCTATGATATCCACTGCCCCCTCAGTCAATAAGTTCAGCACCACCTCTGGATTCACCACAGAGATTTCTCTCCCACCAAAAATTTCAAAAACTTTATGGGTTCCCTGTGGGAATTTTCATCTTTACAAAAAAAAAAAAAAACAAAACAAAAACCAACCAACCAAACAGAAACAACAAAAATAAAACCTACTCTTTCAATTATTTGTGTTTATTAAAGTCATACTCTATAAAGAGTTCCCACAGAAAACACTTGTCACTGAAGACCTGATTTTGTCAAAGTTTTCAGCCACAACATTTGTCATGATAATGAAAATGTCTTCATACCAACCCAGATACAGAAGATTAAAGACCACCTGGCTTGTTCTGTGAGTCATTTGGTGCTAATCTTGTTATACAGACTAACAATAAAATCATAATGTCTGTCTGGAGCCTGAAGGCCTCGCTGACCTTCTGTGGTTAAAGCACATTTATTCCATTGCTAGCAGCACTCACAAAAAGAAGGTTGGAACTGCATCTAGTTGCTTTTATCTCCTCTTGCCTCCTTTACAAATAAAAGAGTTTATTTGTAAAGGGTTACCAGGAGCCAGCAGGTCCAGATATAACCCAAGCTGTCTCTGGATCACAGCAAGCCTCTTTAACCACATCACTCCTGTTTAGTTCTCATGCATGTTCTCTGCTGCCCACCTTTGGTTATGCCACCACCAACTGCACAGCTTTGTAAAGTCCCCTCTAACATCCAACATGGGCTGCAAGAACACCATCAGGACATCTTCACGTCTAAAGTCACTAAATCTTCTATGCTATTCTGTATTTTTCTTTTTCTGGATTCCCTTTGCAGTACCAAAAGCCAGTCCCTTGAAACCCCACCTTACACACTTTAAATCACACACACAGAACAGAGAAGTCCCTGCTGGTATCTAAGAGCATTCACATCTGTTTACATTACATTTAATATCCAAAATGTTGAATTGACATGCAATAGACACCCCTGAACTACGCTGGATGACCAGGAAGGATTCAAGTGCACAATCTACTTAAGAAGTTGGACCAAAGAACTTAATGCATCTCTAGTCCTGGACTCACTCTGCAGCAGTACTGACATGTATGTCCCAGCCTTGCAGCAACTCTGCCCTCAGAGCAAAGTGGCCAGACTCCTTTTCTGTTCAGTGCTGGCTGTGCAATGCTGCTGAAAGACTCAATGGCACTGTAAAAAAGACACAAAGAGCTGACTGCACACACTGGAACAAGAGCAATCTCAGCATAGTCTACTTTCTAACTCACACTTTGATGCATTACAACCCTGTCCAGTGTTCTGAGTTTTACTGTCAGTACAGGTCACCACCACAGTGACAAAAGCACCAAAGCTTTGACCTTCAGGTAGACTCACCACTGTAGGGCCACTTAAATGCCAGCACTCCATTCCACTCAATTCTGTTGCACAAAATTTACTGTGAAAGCCAAATAAAAAGAAGGACCCAAACAAGTTTTGTACTTCTGTCCCATAGGATACATTTAAATGCTTTGTTACAACAAACAGGGCAAGTTATCTATCGTAAAACCTGACTAATCTAAACACTAACTGTCTCCAGTCAGTCAGGTACAACTTTGTGTAATGATCAGTCTCTCAAACAGCTTTTTGAAAAGCTTGTCTCTGGAATAGAGCCATGTTTGCATCTTTACTATAAAGTCAACATCTAAAGCATTTTTATTCCAGATAATTACACACAAGTGATTTTGCCCTTCTTAATCCTACACATGAAATACAACGCATGCCTTTTCCATTTGCCCAGTTCCTTGCAATGGATTTTTTCCATAGGTAGCTTAAGATTAACTTTTGTTTTGACATAGACCCCCTTATCCAGGTGGTTCCCAAGCCTGCTTCTGTTCTTGCTGCTGCTGAAGTCAGGGAAGAGCAAGAACCAGCAAAAGAAGGGAACTAAGATTTCAGTGACTAGAATGATTTAAGGTTTTGTTCACCTACTCATAAAACGAAATTCCCAGAGAACAAACCCTGCAGAGGAAAGTCTAGATCTATGCTCAAGGGGAACAGGAAGGGCAAGGGTTCAATACATGAAATAAGGCAGAAACCACGACAAATTATCTGGCACTATAAGAAGCATCAGAAAGCAGCCACAGATGACACATGGGAGTTGCTATAGAATTTACTTCTCTGATTATCTGTGAAAGCAATTGTCAGTCAGGAGGTGAGATGAACAGCGACAGCCAGGCAAACAACCTCCACCATATATTACCAAAAATCATCCTTCTCAGGAGAGACAAGGGGATCAACGAGGGAGGCACTCAGTGCAAAGGCATCTCACCACTCTGGGAGCCAGATCTGAACAGGCAATTTTGCTTTACTCATGTTAGTGGATCAAAGTGTTCAGCTCTCAACAACATACTGTGCTTCTAGTGGTTCAACACAGCATGGGTGGGGGCTGCCAGGGTTTACTTAAAAGGTATCCCAAGAATACAAAGGACACATGAAAATACACTGCCATTCATCCAACTTCTTCAGAATGGGAAAAAAATCCCACTGAGTTTTCAGACCATTGTCACCAACAAATCGGTTACATCAGCACAGGATTCCAGATACAGGAGACGATGTCAGGAAAAAAATAATGTCTGAGCTCACTGTAACAGTCATGCTAGATTGCAGGATGGTGGATCAACTTTTTTTCTTGTAAACAGCACAGGGAGTTAGACAGCAAGGCCAGAAGATACTGGACTGAGGCTACAGATCTGTCAATAAATACAAAAGAATGTCGCGTGATTTTCAGCATGTGGTCTGCAGACTTCAAGGCCAATAAAGAACAACTATGGAAAGTGAGCTGTATATCCAGCATTTACAGAGAAGGCCAAATCCCTGGAAAAGAAAATTAAGGCCCCATGACTCAAGAAAAGGTTTGAAGCTCTGCTCTAGTTCATCTAGTACATGGATGAGACTTTTTTTATGAAGTACATTCTTCTCCATGGTTCTAAGAGAACCTCCTTCAATACCATTGACACATACAATTCAGCTGTGGGAACAGAAAAAACTTCCTTCACCTTAGACACAACTCAGAATCTTCCAGGTCTAACCCCTCCAACAGGAGCCAGTACCTGGTGTGTCTGACAAAAGAACAAGCACTTCATTAAAACTAACACAACACAACACCCAGTACAGCTCCTACCTCAGCCACATTCAGCAGCATTCAGCTACAGCTACACCAGTGTCATGGCTGTGGCCACTGCACCTCAGCCCTCGGTGCTGCAGGCGTCAGTGTGAGCTGGCTCACACGGGTGTCCTTCCAGTACAGTCACACCAGCCTCCTGGGCAGCTCCTACACACTAATTTTGGCTCAGCATGGTTTTAATAAAAATGAGTCATGACAGCAACCAGCGTTTCATGGCTGCAGCTATCCGTGCTGGTAGCTCAGGAAAACAAAAATGGCATGTGCACACATCTCTGTGCCTTTGTTCCCATGAGGCAAGTGCCATCACCTAAAATACTTCTGCTACCACCTGCAAGAACAAGGGCAGGCATTGAGGCTGCTGTCAGCAGCTGCTCCATTCCCCACCACACTGGACAATGCTGCAGATACCTCACAGGCATGGGACACTGTTTCAAAGATTAAACATGAGCTTCTGAGCTCTCACTGGCAAGGGAGGTGCTCTGTTGACTCTCTTCCTCATCAGTCATGGGCACAGAACAAAACCTCCCTGCTGGATCCCATCCTGTCACAGGTTTCACTTCCCACTCCTTAAACAGCTCTGTGTGACCACAGCCAAGCAAGGACAGGAACTGGAGTGCTCCCATGGAGGGGAACAGAAACATGAGAAGGGAGGAGAACTTCTAACAGGTGGGTGTTCCCCAGCTCGCTCCTGGAGTCCCAGCCTGCTCCTCCAACACCTCTCCCCACCAACCACCACACTTCAGTTTCAATGATGTGCAGCCTGCAGAGTTTCAATAGTGAAAACAGTACTGAACAAAGAGAGGACTTAGGAAAAACAAAACCCCAAAACCGCACACAACTGAGATTAGCTGCATAAAGTATCTTTAAGAGTGAAGGTAGAAGGGAACAGGGAACAACATCTATTTGTCGCTGTCGATTCACTGTTTTGTTACCTGCAACAAAGGGTCACGCTCACCCAATATTCAGCTTCCTCCTGTGCAAACCTCGACCTCACTCATGCCTTTTCCCCTCTCACAGAATATAACAACAGGAAACACTCTCAGGTCAGTGTGGCAACTCCAAGCTAAGACACAGAGGTATGCCAGAAGGCTCTGAAATCACACTGAAACCGCTGCGTGATGCCCCAGCAAGAGGCAAGTGCTGAGAAGCACGTCCATGCCCCGGCTGCAGCTCCCAACAAAAGGAGCCTTTGTCCCCTGGTGGCTTTCGCACAACTCTGCCAGAATCAACAGGGATCGATTCCAGCAGCGCTGGGAAACAGGATGGGGTAGGAAAGAATAGGCTGGGCTGTTCCTACCTTCTGTGCATCTCTGACTTGCACTGGGGGAGCTGCATATCAAAGGGACCTGGCTTTTAAGAAAAATACCACCCTAAAAACATTCAAGCACTGGATATGAGACATGGGATCCATTTTCTGTAGACAGCTTAAATATACAGAACATTCATAAATACTGCCACCTAATCACTTCTGAGAGACCTGATGGTAGCAGTTTCCAGGGTCAAAGTTCTGCTTTAATCCATCTCCTGCAAGAAACAATAGGACCCTCCTTTGAAGTACATTCTCCAGCACAGATGTATACAGCACCCCTCCATCCTCATCTCCACAATGGAACTATCCTGCTCAGGGGATGGAAAGAAAATTGCCTTAGACTGGAGAAATTCCCAAAGCACAGAGTTTGCAGAGGCCATGAATACTTAAAAGCTTTCCCAATACTGAAAAAGCCTCAATTCCCACTCCCTCTCCTGCCTCTGTATCACTGTGCCTCCTTGTGCTAGCCCAAGAATACAAGGGCTTAATGCTGAAACAGGATTGAGAAATAAACTTCAATTAAAAATAGCAATACAGGTTGGGTTGAAAGTAACCAGTGGTTTCTGATGTCCCAGCCTGGCTCACAAGGGGTGGAATTGATTTTCCAAGTAGCACTGCTGCACTTAGACCCTCTCGTAAACTGTTGGGCCGTTGTTTTCACTGTCACACCACTGAGGGTGGATTTTGGGCTAAAGGACTAGAAAGGCTGGGCTATTTCAGCAGAATGTCTCCTGCTTCTATCTGGAAAACAACAAGCTTCAGACTTGCTAAACTTGTATAAACTTGTATTTCAACACTAAAAATTTCCCACCCATTCCTAAAGAGGGAGAATCATTGCCAAGCCTTTTTATTTTTCAAGATAAGATGCTGAATTCTGGTCTCAGCATTTCAAATTTTTTTTAACTCTTAATTACAGGAAAATAGAGATATTGAGACAAACACATTCAAATTCAGTGGTTTAGGAACCAGTTAATTGACTGAAAACTTTGGCTTTGCTCACTAGGAGTAATTTCCAAACCTCAATATTTACACATTCTATAAGATTTGAAGTTCTCACTGAGATTCAAGTGTTTAAAAAAAAAAAGTGTGAATCTACTGTTCTAAGCCACACAGAGTATGACCCAATATTATGGAGATAAAACTGTAATGGCAAAGCTCCAAACCAACTTTACCACATATCTTTACAGTTCATGTCATTTCTGGGGTAGGTTTTGTTAGCCACTCAGGACAAGCCTTCCAAGAAACAGAGCACTGGGTTTCTGAGACTTCATTATTATCAGATTTTTAAAGAGGTATCATCTAAATTAGTGCAGAATTATTCTTATATCTAAAAAGCTTTTAGAATTATGCAGCTTTTTCAGACAGTTTCTCAGGCTGATGAGAACATTCTGCAATTGTGGTAGCTGCTGTCAGGATGTACTTTGGAAAGAAGTTAAGAGCTTAAAATGACTCTATATTGCCCAAATCACTAATTAAACTTTTGAATGAAAGAATAGCCAATGCACCCAGTAATGTCATTTCCCCAGTAAGAACCAGAGCCCTTTTATTAAATGCAGGCTAGGTTCAAAGAGGCAGCTTCATCTGGATTCTGGTCTGATTGCACAGCTGCCATAGGCAAAGGCTAAAGATGATAAGAGAAAGAAAAAAATAGTACAAGGAAGCCCTAGAATAATAACTAAATAGATATTACTGTGGAACACCACAGATCCTGAGAAAGAAGTCTTAACTTAGAAGAGGCAGAGTTGCCTGTGTTTTGACTAGTCAATGATTAGAAGACACAAAGCTCTGAGGAGTTGTTTGATGTGACAGCTTCAGGTTCTCCAAGAGCAGGAAAACACAGTTGGAGCAGGGGCACCCTTTGTGACATGGAAAAGGAGCTGGGAGCACAGACAGGACCAGGCTCCCAGGGCTCCCCTTGCATCTCTGTGGGGAAAGCCCTCCTCAGGAGCTGAGGAGGGTATCTGAGCCTTAAGCCCTTGGCTGTCTGCCAGGGGCAGAGATGGCTGGGGATTACCATGGGGGATCCAAAGGAAGGTGGGACTGGAAGTAGGAACTTGAATGATGCACAGCTGATGTTATCTAGGCCTTAGGTGCTTAGCTAAGCAGATGAAAGGAAGAAATAAATGCAGAATCAGAGCTGATCATCAGTTTTTTGTGAAGGGGAGGATCCAGCTGCAGCTATTTTTTCCACATGCACCTGCAGCCAAGCGTAAAATGCTTGGACATCTTCCTCTGAAACACACACAGAACCTTCTTCTGTATCAAAAGAAACAAGCACATCACACAACAGCACTGGTACTGCCCCAGTGCAAGCACAAAACACTTTCTTTCTCATCTCTGACTTCAGAGCAGGGACACAAATAAACCAAAGATGCTCACTGAAAGCAGGCACTCTGTCTCTGCCAATCTTCACCAGCACAGACAACACAAACCCAGTACATTTCTGCTACAGAGAGCAGGGCAGTCTTACCCACATGATAGCAGCACTGCCAACAGGAGAACAGGCTACGTGAGAAGGTTCGGCACACATGTGTGTTCAAAGACTTTTTTCCACCACAACATAGAACCACTTCCTCTTCATTATTTGAAGATGTCAGAATGAGACCTCTAGAGAACAAGTAACTTGGCCATAGCTGTAAAAGGAGCATCCCTGCTTATCCTGGCCACAGTTTCAGTGTAACACACTAAAAAATCTGTCTGGGTTGGTACGTGCACATGGGGTTAGAGTAGTGGGGCTACCATGATTACTGGAGAAAATATCCTGTGAATAAAAATATCATCAGAAGGTTACAATAGTCAGAAAACTAAGGGAGGCAGCAGCAGAAGGAAGAAATTAAAGAAGAGTTTGTTGTCTCAACACACACCCTCCTTTCCACATTTTAATCTCCCACCATCCAGAGACTCCTTACAAGTGAGTGCTTTAAGCATGGCACAGGAGTCTGCACATCTTTCAGACCCCAGGTTTCCCATTTTTGCATCTTCCCCAATAGCTTCATCACAGAAAAAAATCTTAGGGATGGGAGGAAGAATGGGAGGGGTCAGGTTAGGGAGGGAACAGGAAGGACTTAGGACTTATGCACAGCCCAGCACTGATAACCAGCCCTACAGTAACAGACCACAGCAAATGAATGATGCTCTCTGCTTGAACAGCCTTCCCTCCAACTCCAACCCTACTGTTTTTTTAAAAAGAAAGGGACATCACTCAAGTCTTTTGATTTTCCATGTGGGAGGGAGCTGATGTTTATGTTACAAAGACATGTCTTAGTGCCACAGATCCACCAACAGCGCAAGGAAGAACAGAGGAGGAAGCTCTAAAGGCAGCAGGCTCCAAACATGACAAATTCACCTCTAAAAACAAGTACTTGTTTCATCTGATGAGGAAAAAAAATGCTTTTCTTTCTGTTCTTCATTCCATGAAACAAGGAATTAGTCATCCCTTAAAAAGGACACCTGGTTCCTCAGCATCAGGAGACTGAAAATGCAGGAATAGTTCATGTTTTTCTGGCCCCTTCAACCCTTGCCCCTACTCATTCTGGCTAAAAATATCCATTGAGGCTTCTGATACTGTTCCATACCTACAGAATGACTGGCTTCGGGCCCACGCCATCCCTGGGCTCGAAGAATGTGCTGCAGGGTTCCTCCCTCAGCAGAGAGGTCAGCTGTCCCTTTCCTTCCCACAGCCCACCACTGAAGGCTGGCAGGCAGACACTGCAGGCTCTCAAGGAGGCCTTTATTCCCAAGGCCTGCCACTCCACTGTCCCATCCTGGTTTTCATTCACAGCTCCTCCATTCATGATGGTGAAACCTTAACTCACCCAGGCAACCAAACTGTGCTGCTGCTCCTTGCTGACTGTGGAGCTCAGCATCAGTGTCCACAGGGCTGTGAGGACAGGCACGGGGGACACTGCACAGGCAGCCTCTGCCAAGGGCAGCAGTGGTGTTGAGAACCTGTTCAAGAGCAGAACTCAGCCCTCACCAACACCTGCTGCAGAAAAACAAGGCAGACTGTCACACTCTAGGGATTTCTTAGGCAATCCCTTTCTTTCCTGTCCTTCTAAAGTAGCACTTTTTTAGATAAAAGCTGGCACTAGTGACACTTCCCCTAAAGAAAAAAGCCTCATTTCCTCCCCTGGAAGCCTCATTCCAGCCCTCATTCTCTCCTGTTCTTCATTACCCCTGGTGCAGTTGGACCCTCTTTTTCTATTCCTCTCCCTAAAACACATTTGTTCATTTTACACAATCAGATCTTCTCCTGTGACAAGGAGAACATTTCCATTCCCTTCCTCAAGCAGCCTGTGCAACTCCCAACACAGTGTGCTGCTCTCAGACACTGAACATCAAAAGGTTTCTGATGGCCAGGTGACTCCTTCACCCCCTTCTGGCACAGGGCCTCCCTCCTCTGTCCACCCCAGAGATGGGCAGCTCCCCAGCAGCCCTGCCCACTCACGGGTGGCAGAGATCTGGCTCTGTGTAGCATCCAAGTGCCCCCCATTTGAGACACTGCCATCCCAGTGTCCCCCCAAGTAGGACTCTGCTCCTTACACCATGGGAGAGGGCTGGAAATAGGAAACAGAGGTTTTAGAGCAATTCCAGTTCAGCTTCCAAGTTTTGTCAGGACAGAAGGATCTTTTATTTTCCTCCTGTTTTATTCCAGGAGACTCTACTGGGTGCCTCAAACATCACTACAACTCACTAGTGACAGTTTTAATGACCCAGCTTCCCACACAAGCATCTTACTGTTCCCTCAAGTTCTTCAGGGCAGATCAGCTCCCTAGAGCTGTTTCTCTGGTTGACTTTTTCCCAAGCAGACTGCACTGTTTTGCTAACAAGTCTGCCAGCTCAAATTCACCTCCTGAGCACCTCTCCTTTCCTTCCTTCCTCAAGTATCTATTAACTCCCATTAATCCACCCTCCTGGATAATCAAAGTAATGCTCTTTAAACACATAACACAGGGCAAATCCACTCTCTTGTCTGCAAGCTGTGTTAGAGGGCATGGTGACCCTGCAGGTAACATGACTGGGAATATTATGCTCCAGAGCCTCCAAATAATCCATTTATGGAGAGGAGTCCCCAGAACAGGACATGACTACTGCAGAAAAGGCACTTTTGCTGAGTCTCCTGGCATACTCAAATACACCTGGCTAGACAGCAACTTACTGCAGTCCTAAATCAAAGTGCTCCCTCCCTTCCTCCAACCACCCTGGATGACATCTCACCTAATTTAAGAGTGACACTGGATGAATAATTTCTGTCTGTGTGAAAGACTATCATCTTGAGAAGAGCTAGAAGCACTATTTTCCCCTCCTTACCTGGTAAGTTGTTATTAGCATCCATACTATACAGAAGTTGCCAAAAAGTCAGTGCATTGGAACACCAAGGACACTGGGACTCTTCCCCATCATAACGATCTGCTTTGCTGACTCCCTGGCAGCACTGACCTTGGAGCAGGAGCTGAAAAGGAGGCTCTGGCACCCATTGCAGGAGAAACCAAACTGGTGCAACATGAACCAGCAGAAACAGAAAGCTGTTATTAGCACCTATCAAACACCTTGAAATTAAGGTGATAAGAAACTGTAACATCATTTAATTCTCTGGTTTGTCCCAGGAAAAGAGCCAGTTAGATTTCATTAATCAGTGCCACTGTATCCTCATCCCTCATTCCCCTTCTGGGCAGCAGGTCTCAGTCAGCTCACCACATGCATGAATAGTCTGGAAGGGGGGCAGGTTTTTCACCCATTCCTGCCAGTCTGAGGAGCTCAGACTCAGTGAATTCAACAACCAAAGATAAAAACAATGGTTTTCATCCCACAGTAAAAATTTATTTTTACTGACACTTAACATTAAAAACAAACCAAAACTAATTAGGTTAGGACACTAGCATTAAGGATGTGGCTTCTTACATAAAAATCACTCAAGTGACTTTCAGAAATGACTGAGATATAGCACTAACCTCTGAAACTGCTCTAACAACAACAAAAAGGCCAGTACAAGTGAAAGACAGGCCCAACAGCACTGCAATAAAAAGCCAGCCTTGGAAATAGGTGAATAGTTTGACCTAAACTGAAATCTATATAGAAGCAAAGATTTCTCTTAAAAGTCTGTATTCACTGTTGTAAGAGAAAATTAATACACCTTCTATATGTCCAATAGCAGCCTTTATAAGGACCACTTTTCTCCAGAAGACAGCCATACTGACAGTTTATGAAAACACAAGAACAGACCTCCAGGATGCAAGAGTTCTTTTCCTCAAAGCAATCTACAGCATGTTTACAGAAAGCTACAAATAAATCTCCGGCTCTCCGGATGTTTTGCAAACACTCTTTGCACGTGGCCAATCAGTTAAGATTAAAGGTTCTTTTATAACCACAGACTCAAACCAAACATCTCCTCTTCCACAGAGGGCACTTAGAAACAAGACAAGCCTCAAGAGGGTAAACTGGCTGGGGCCTCTGGTGTGCATCTAGCACTGACACAAATCCTGACATTACAGGATTTTTTTATATGAAGATTTTAGACCCTTCACTATGTTCAACATTTTAGGATGTTCCTCCCTCCCTCTTCACCCACTGTTTTTGCAGTTTAGCTCCTATCGTCAGTCAGGTCTAAATTAAGTGATGCTACAGCAGGAGTGGAGCTGTGACAGACAGCATGGAAAAGCAGTTCCCTTCCTTCCTGGCAGGATGCTTGGTCCCTGCAGTAACACTGTGCTACGCTCACACACGCAATGCAGTTCAGTGTCTGCCTACCCCAAGGCCATCCAAGCACCTTCAAAAGCAGGCTCCTTCTAAAGGCTCCTCCTACATTAGTTGATTCATTTTGTTATGTTACTCCTCTCTCTCATATCTTTAGGTCATTTTGCATTATGTCTGCCCTGGAGGTATAGCCCAAGCACTGTGTTTGTACTCCAGCACAAATTCAAGGGTTGGTTCTCAGTTAAAACCAACATTATATAACAAACTGAAACAATAATTATTTCTTGCTTTTTTCTTTCTTAAATATATCTATGTTCCCACCCATCCCAAATTATTCAACTGATACGTCATCTTCCCTCCAGGTCTAACTCACTGTGTTATTTAGTGGACTTTTTTTCTCCCTTCTATAAATGCATGAGCTTGCCTTGCTAAAGAAAAGCTTATTAGGAAAAAAAAAAAAAAAAAAGGTTTCATTTATCTTTTCCTTTTCTTTACAGATTTTAGCAGTTAAAAAGAAAGCATAGATATTTCCCTCTTCTACCCTTTACTCTTCACCCTTCCTCCCCCCCAAATTTATCTTTAAGGACATGAAAATGTCCTGATTTTTCACCACCCAAGCTTTTCAGAATAGAAACAAATCCTGGCAAATGTGATTTAAACTTTATTTCCAACTTTTTCCTCACCTATTTTATAGCCTTCGGTCAGGGGTTTCAGAGTGTCAAAATATAAGCTAAAGAGAACATAAAATTAAGAAGCTGGGTGCTAGCTACACATCTAGTTGAGCTGAGCTGGGACAGAGGCCAATGCCCCAGCTCAGGAACCATCCACTGCCCTGTGGATTGCTAGTCTTTTCCCTGCTCCCACACTTTTTGTTGCCCTCTAGTCCCCCAGAACAGAGGAAAAGGTGCAGCTAGAGATGACACATCTCAGTGGTAGAGGTGGTTTAAGAGTGATGTGAAGCAGCTGCCTCAGCAGGAATAGCTGGGTCAGTTTAAACTTCAGTCTGCAAAGAGAAGACTTTATCTAAGGCAGGGGGATGGAGACACAAAGAAAGTGCTCCAGCAGCAGCTGCATAGAGCAGAAGACAGGGCAGCAAAATAACCATTCAGAAGTGGTCACTTCTCCCACCAGAACATACCAATGTCACAAGCAGGCACCTGCATCAAGAAGTGTGGGAGATTAAGAATCTTAAGAGCTTAAGCCAGTTTTCAGACTTTGAATGTTTTAATCTTGACACCTTAAGCAGATGGCCCAATTCCTGAGGTGCTGAAAACACAGCTTCACCAGGAGACACAGGTTCTGTTAGGGTCAGCCTCAGTCTGTCAAGTCTGGGTGCACAAACTGCACATAGGTACCCCTCCACCAACACTCTGCCACATAACTGCCCCAGAGACAGACCACGACCTCTCAGCTCTCAGGTGTGCTGGTGACACCTGGCCATCTTAACCATATGCAGTTGCATGCCTAATTCATAACTTTGGGGGCAATTTTTTTCTACTTTTCTACTTTTTTTCAACTCTTATTCAAAGCAGGTAGCTAAAATGCTAAAATTAGCATTTAAAATTAGGTAGCTAAAATGCAGCTAAAAATGCTGCATTCCTGAGTTCATGCTATTCAACAAAGCAGAAATTGGAGAGAAAATGTATTTATCAATACCCTGAAAATAAAGAAGGAGGAAATTTCAGTCTTGAGAAAGAAGGTAAATTTCCACCCTCCCTTCTGTCTTGCCCCAGCATTAAGCAGACACCAATCAGAGACCAAAAGAAGTGGCACAACTGTGGAGCTAGACAGTAACTACATCATAGCTCTGTAGTTAATAAAGCCAAATGGCATCATTTAATTCAGTTGGCATCAATGTGACATTCCAGGCAACAGGACTTCAACAACATCAACGTCTATTACTTGGGTAGGCATTTAACATAGCTTAATTAAACCCTATCTATAGCCAACAGTAACACTAGCAAGAGGAATAGATAGTATAAATAGTGTTGTTTGTACAAATTCCCCTTCTCAATTCCTCTTCCTCCCCCTCTGCAACACTCATTTTAAATGCTGATACTTTTGCAAGAGGTATTTTTATTTTTACACAGGCCCTGATGCAAAATGAAGCAACCAAATCTGGAAAAAACATAAAAGGCATTTGAGGCCATGACTGAGCTGGAGAAAGAGATAAAGGAGCAGGTGCATGCTAGGAGGGAGAGGGGCCAAAGGGCTCTTATAAGGCAAAACAACGCTAGAGGGGGACTCCAGAAGGGATAGGCTGGACACAGAGCCTTTAAGAGGCCAGTAAAGCTCCTTCAGGGGTTCACAACCACCTTGCTGAACAATGAGAGCTTCTCAAATGCACAAAAGATTTGGAACACGTGGCATGCACAATGGGGCAAAGGAAAGACACAGGCGTTTGGATGAGCTATTGGAATTCCCTATGCTGGAAGGCGATAGCTGCAAGGGATCAGCCATGGGGGATTTAGAACAGTGCCCTCCAGGGCCAGGTTGAATTACAGAATATGGTTTGTCCCATTGAAGTGTGAACATATGGATCAACAGATGATCAGCTCTTGGTTCTTCCCTAGCAGCTTTTGAACAGCTCTTCTCCTTTTCACCCAAGAGGACTGCTTTTCCTTCAGCAGAGCTGAAGGACAAGGAACAGCAAATTAGAGAACCAGGCTTGATAAGGCAAGTCCTCAGCTGTCAATGAGTGTTAAGTCCATCTGCTTTTTTGCCAGAGCACTTGTTAAGAATCTGGGCCACACTGGTTTTGGGGAGGAAAACCACCACAAAGTGCTCCCCAAAGAGCCTCCGCAAACATTAAGGCCTCAGCTGGGGACTTGGGACTGCCAGCTCAGAAGACATTCCAGCTAAAACACTCCAGCTCTAAGTCACCTTCATCCAGTATGACAAAGCAGCTCTTTTAACCAACTATATCCACAGCTTCATGGTAAGGGCATCCAGCCCTGATAACACACACTTCCTCCCTGAATTATTTATGGCCACCAAGGGTCACGGAATAAGGACAGCAAAAGCCTCCAGCTTGGCAAAAAGTTCTAGTCTGGCAACTGACTCTGATATCCATTCACAGAGAAGTCCCAGACCATGAGCAATTGGGTGCAGCACACCATTCCAGAGCTCTGTGATTGATGGATCACGTCACCCCTCTGACCTTCTGACTCCCACCACAGTCAGGTCTCCAAACCCCACCCTCACAGCCCTGCACATAAACTGTTCTTCCTCTCCAAAGAAAGACCATCTCTTTTCCTCTTTCTTCAGCTATTTTGACAAAAATATTACTGTTCAAAAACAGTCCTGCACCTTTGCATACAAAACAATCCATATTAAACTATTGCAAAAATATCTGAAAACCCTTTTAAGTCTTTTGAAATACACTTTTACTGAAACAAACCAGAATTATCTTTATTAACTGAGACTGTCCAATATTTATATTGGAATTGTTTCAGAATAGGGAATGGCCTTTTTTGGCAATACATAATGCAATCACACTGCAGATACTAATAAATAATCATACTGTCTGCATGCATGATGTAGGAAACATTATCAGAGTGAGCACTTGTAATAGCTCAAGTTTATTAACACACAGTTAAGCTTGGCCTTTCACAATGTTTGTCCAGTCTAAACAGACAAAAAAAAAGAAAAATCCCTAGTATCCTTCTCCTGAGGTCGGTTTAATATGCTGAAGAATAGCCATTTAAATCCTCTGCTGAGGAAACTGTACCTTTAGGAGTGTTTCAGTACAGAACCCAAGTGTATTTCTCTGTCTGAATGATTTTACACTCTCCTTGAGCACTGTTCCTCTTACAGAAACTGCCATCTCTCTCAACAGAATTTTTTCAAAACCATATTTTCAAGCAACCTTTGAAATATGCTGTCCCTCAGTACAATAACTCAAACCCCTTTTGTGCCTTGCGTGTCAGACTCAACTCTTGGACCAAGGGTTCACGTTGCACTCACGGTGGGGAAAGAGAGTAGCTCTCCAAGACAACACTTTACTGCCTGAAAATTCCAAATTAATCAGCTGAACATTCAAATTCCAGGAAAGGAATGTCCTGTATTTGTAGAAAACATACTCTTTTTTTCCCCTCAAGGTTTTGCCCATTTTTTCTCCACAATGACTGAAGAAGCAAGAATGGAAATAAGGTTGGTCCTTCCACACTCAAGACTCACAGAGCTGGCGGGATCAAGACTTAAGAAGTTGTAACAACTTACAGGAATAGTTAACTTCACCTACAGTGGTACTGGAGAGCTACAAGACCAGCATATCTGTTAAATAAAAAGATGCAGAGATCTACATTTTCTTCAAATGTCAGTCTTTACTTCTCCTAGGTATAAGTTTACATCTGTTGCTAGCACCGTTCCAAGTAAATCCAATAGGAAGAATTGCTATTTCACTCTGCAAATACCATCCAACTCAGAACTGAGTTGGTTAAGTCACATGTTATTGTTTCTGGCCTGATAAAATGTGCAATCAAGCCAAGTAGTACAAAGGAAAAAAAAAAACAACAAAAAACAAACAAAAGAGTAAACACTTCAGCTGTGTTTTTAAACACTGTCGTTTCCGTACCACTGAAGTTCCCTTTCCATCCCTGCTGGCAAACAAGCATCAGCTCTGTCTAATACAGTTCCAAAGCAGAGCATTAGCAATTGCCCAGTGAAAAATGTTTGTACTTCAGCTGTATCAACCTCTAATCTCCCTCCTGAAGAGTTAACTTTGAAAACAACTGAGAAACTAATGTGGCTTTTAAACCAAGCTTAACAAAAAGTTCTAAACCAATTTAAAATAAACAAACCAAACAGGATCAATGCAGAATCACCAAAAAATAATGAATTTCAGAACAGGTTACCAGCTTTCTGAAACTGCCTGTCAAATCCTTGCAGTGAGAACAGCACTTCTGCATATCAAGAGATTAAATACAGCTCGTGGTTTTCACAGAGGGATTAGTTGCAGTTAAGCGCTGCTTTCCTCCTTACTGGTGAAGTTTGCACTCTCCATCCTGCCTGGCAGCCTATATTAAGAACACACTGCCATCCAGACTTCTCCTTTCTTGTAAAGGATGGGACAACCAGAAAGGCGACACTGTCTGGCTTTAATGACTCCCCCAACAGCACTTCTGTGGAAACGCCGACTTTCAGCAACTTCAACCTCCCAGCCACAGGTCTGAGTAAAGTTCACTCCAACCCAGCCTAAACAATAGAAAATTCAATGTTGCACATGTGTACTAGCAGAGATCTGAGCAAACACAGTACCTATTCCTCATTTCATAAAGCTGCTTCATACTGATTCTGTGAGACGTCTGTCTAGGTCTGTGAATGCCCCAAGCTCTGGCTTCCAAGTTTTCCACAAAATGCAACTGCCTGCTCTGGCAAACCCTTCCTATTCAGGATCTCAAGCTCCCAACATAAAAAAAGGAAAACACCAGGAAAAAAAAAAAAAAAAAAAAAAAAGCAAGAGAGAGAAAAAGGGAGAAAAAAAATAAATTAAACTGTACAACTTCAGCAGGCTGAAGGATTTCTTCTGTTCCTCCAGATCACAAATCTACAAATCTAAAGAGAACTACAAATCTAAAGAGAGGTACTTTCTGAGTAGCAGTTAAGAAACAAAACTATGCAAGCAAGATGGCATGATGAAAATATAACCCAAAACTCATCAGTCCTATTTTCTGCTAATAAATACATTTCAAGTTTTTCTCCAGGAATGCAGGACAGGACCTACCCTGCAGTACTTGCCAGCTTTGTGAAGATCAAGCAGCTTCAGAGGCTAGGAAATTGCCCAGGGAAACCTGAACTGTCTGAGGTCCACCAGTCACTTTGATGCACCTGCTGAAAAGACACCTGACAAGATTTACTCATCCTTGTGCCACTGCCAATAGTTCAGGCAAATCTGCAGAGGTTCCTCTCTCCTGTTCTGACAGTATTAAGCACTCAATTAATACCATATTTAAAAATTATTTTGACTAGTGAGACAATGAAAATTAATTTCTTCCCTCTCCCAACCCCTTCCTGTGAGAGATGTCCCCTTTTAGCTCAGCAGTAGAAATGCCAGAATGGTACGGGTTTACTGGAACTCATGCATTCACTATATCCTACTATTCCCTCAAGAGAAGGCTAAAGTAGAGCCTGAAGTCAGAATGGACCTTGTTGCACTATTCTACCTGCCAGGAGTGCTCCAAGGAGGATTTATTCTTATTTTAATATTTGTTCCCATCTCATTGCTCTGGGGTAGAGAATGCACAGTCTCCTGGTCAACATTAACACAATCACATCCCCCATTAGCAGCTGCTGGTGTGCACACCCAGAATGGGCCAGCCCACACAGGGGGCTGAGCTGTGGCCAGCTCAGGGTGACAGACCTGCCTGCTCTTCTTGGCAAATTGAGACTGGCTTTGTGATCATGTCAGGTTGCCAGCACAGAACTTCTGGGAAGACAGGCTGATCCCTCTGTGTACAGGTAGACAGCCAGGACTGCAAGATGATCCTTCCAAAGCTGCAGAACTCGCACAACAGGCAGCTCAGGTGTCTGGCCACCACCACTACAGAGGGAAAAACAGGCACCCTAATACCTGTAAACCTAAGGGACCCTCTTGTCATTCCAAATGTTTCTAGAACCAGAGCTTTATTATACATTTGATCCCAAGCAAAAGGGTCTTGTGTCTCTGTCTAAAGAGTCATGAACAAAGGGAAACTTGCATTATTCCCAAAGACCCCAGTCCAGGCTAGATGCTGAACATCTCAGGCTGCACCCAGCTCTCCCCAGTGCCTTGGCCAGAGCCTTGTCATTTGCTAATCACGTGCAAAGAGCAACCAGGATGCTGGACAGAAAACAAACATCTGTGCCTGGAAATACAAACCTTGCCTAACAGCATGCAGGATGGAGGGAGAGGCCAGACAAGCTTTGATGCCACCCCCTGAGAGATGAGGTCTGTAACTCTGTATGGCCTAGAGCGTCTTTAAAAGTCCACAGTGAAAAGAGATCTTTAGATCCTGCTTTATAAACCTGATCTCACAAGAACTGCACTGAAGAGGACTGTTTGCAAGACTAGAACTTACAGGAAAGATAAAGTGACAAGGAATAGGGCTGGGCCTTTTCCAATAAGAAAATTCATCCATACATGAGATTCTACCTCATATAAGAAATCTGTTGCCAATAGCCAGACAGAAGGGCACCTTCAGCACTGTAAGTGCCCTGCCAATCAAACCATTCCATGGGCAAGGAGACATGTGGAGCCTGGTTTCCTATTTCACCTCCTCCCTGTACCATGCAGATTATCTGATACCAGTAATACAGTCTGAGCTCATACTGGAATCATCTGAACATTAGGGGCATTAATTCAGATCTTCCTCTCGTATCCAGTGCCTGTTTTCCAGCAACCTTTAAGCATGAAGCACCTTTGAGACTCTACCCGTCCCCTGAGCCCTGCGTTCTTGAGAAAGAAAGCTAACAAAGTAAAAAGCCCCATCTTTGTCATCTGGAGAGTCCCCCAGAAAAAAAATCAAAACATCAATTTTCCTGCCAGATCAGTAGGTGAACAATACTTGTAGCTCTTCAGGCTATTTGTTCTTCACTGACACAACAAGGCAAACTTCCACCAAACCACCCTGCCCTATGCAAAGGCAAGAAAAAACCATAGAACCTTTAAAGAGATAAAAGGAACCCTCCCAAAGGAAAACCAATAAGGAACTTCAGTCAAGACATACTTCTTAATAAGAGAGCTTTCTGCATCTACCATTTTTATAGAAAGGCTCCCTCCCCATCTGCAGAGTTTCTACAGAGCAGGGAGCCTCTGATAGGTGAATCCTGATAATAGCTGTATTTAAATTTGCTTTAAGGTTCTTGGGTACTGCTCCTTAGTGTGGACTCTCTCCTGCTTCAACAGGGCTGAAATTTCATTCCAGGTGTTTCCTCCTGTGATACTCCACCTATTGGAGCTTGACTTAGAAGGAGGAAAAATATCTTATCAGGGCAAACTCAAAATGCAAACCATGCATTCTGCAAACCCTGTTCCACCCAAACCACAATCTGTGAGACCAAGACTACAGCCCAGCCCCCTTGAACGGTGCAGCCAGAAGAGAGCAGAACTTTGCTCTGACAGATGGTTTAAGCAGGAGAACTTCAAACAGATGTGGGCAAACATCTGTGGAATTAACAAAGCCAAGAACAGAGAGCATAAGTGATATTTCACGGCAAGTCAGAGTCCATGACTATAAACGCAGTCTATGACCTAAATGTGACCCCCTAACACAAGGGAGTTTGGATGTCCAAACTAAACTTTACCAGGTCCTGCATGGAAAACAAAGCCTTCTCCTCTGACTGGGAAGGGACATGGAGAGGGAAAAAAGGAGATGTCTTGGTTTGTTGGTACATCAGCAGAAACCCATGACAAAATACAACAGTCTGTTCATGTCACAGAACACAGACTCCTCATTTTGCCCAGCTTTGTAACACAAAGAGAGTGAGAGACCACCACTACCATATAAGAACTTCCCACATTCAATCTAAGTAAAAATAAGTTCATTCCTTTCTACTCCATGCAAAAAAAAAGCTCCCTAGGGGGAAAAAAAAAATTTTAAAAAAATCTTTCTTTCTTTCCTTCTGATGTCAACTTTACAGTTCACCTCCTCAGACAAAGCTATAAATCTGTATGCAGCTTAAATCAACAGTTGGTGCCCATACAGCCAATAACTTCTTTCCACGCTGAACCTCAGCCTAACATGCAGAAGGAAAGCGAAGAGCCTGATCCTGTGACAAGGACCCTCACTGCCAGCCAAGCTACTAAACCCCAACTCATTTGCTCCCTGAGCTCAGCTCCCTACTGAAACCTCACATAGGAGTCACCCTCACACCAGGACTGCATCAAGTCACCAAGAAGCTGTTTGAATTTGTCCAAAGCAGAAGCGTGCATATGCAGATAGACACATCCAGAAACAGGACATTATTAGAGGAAAATGGGAATTGTGGAAATTGGGGAGATTTTTTAAATTTTCACAAGTGTAAAGATAAAAATTGGTCACAAAGCAGAAAAACAAACTTTAACCAAGATGATGGATTACAGACATAAAGAATAAAAAAACTTCATAGCCTCAGTGGAAGAGTTTAAAAGTGCTGCAAATTAGGCTCTCCTCTAAGACACCATGCCATTGGGGGCATTACATTTTTACTCATATTTACGAAGTTTAGAATTATGAAAAGTCCAGAGCTCAACATCTCAGTCTGAAAATCCTTCAGCTAAATTTAGGATGACTAGATCACGATTTCCAGCCTAAATTTCTTAATTAGTTGAAAAAGGTTATATGAGTTAGAAACGGTTGCATGACTTCCTTCTGCAAGGTATGTTCCTACCTGGACAGCAGCATCAACTTGTTTGATACATTTCACTGGACAATTGGCAAATTATTTCCAAGTATTGTACTTGAGGCTACCTCTGAGTAGAGATGGACGTTAAATGTGTGTCCATCCCATTTTAAAAAGCATAGTTGACCATTCCATCATATATTTCCTATGGAATTGCTCAAGTGTCTTCCAAAAATAGCCAACAGTTTTGCTGAAAGGCTCAAAACAAATAACACTTCTGAAGGAGTATCTTACATAGTTTACATAATAGGCATCTCAGAAGGGGAGAAAGGATGTGTACAGCGTTTCAGTGTGAATTCTGCACTGAACAAAAAGACATCATTCTTTGCTTAACACAAGGCTGAAATTCACCATGAAGAAAACTGCTGAGGTCAAAGCCTCAGGGCTTAAGTTGAGAGGGAGATATTCTCAAGGGAATAGCTTTTATCCTTGATTCAAATCAAAATACGATACGGAAAAGGAACAGTCAGCTGGTTTAAGCTTCAAAAAGGAAAAGCTCTACTCTAGCCAAAATATATTCACAAAAATCGAACACATTTTTAAGTTGTTACCAGATCCACATCTGCATACTTCTGTTTACTTTTTTTTTTTAAATTATTTAACACCTGGTCCTTATCTCCTGACACAGAGTTTACCTTTCCTGCTAAACAGAGTATCTCAATTTATAACTAAATACTGCAAGTGTAGAGTGTCATAACCACTGGTGCTTCCACATCACTTCATATTCAGCTGTATCTCTCCTCACGACCTGAAAGTTAACACGGACGTATATTCCTCAGTGAAAGTCTGTCCCTTATGGGTGAAATACTGAATGCTTCACCAAAGAGGAATTGTTACAGACAATCCTGTAGCAGTATGAAGAGGCAAATGAGGTGATGAAGTAAGCAATGCCATTTTTTTTCTTTTTTTCGAGAGCCCAGAGATTAAAGTTATACTGTTTGAATCAGGATAACAACAGGTGAAGGGTCTAGAATTTGTGTTAGCAAGTGCTTTGGGGTTGTTTTCCTTTTCTCCTTAGAGGAAAACAAGCTGTGCTTTTCTCTTCTCAAAGAGACAAACAACTGTTTTTAGATCTTGCAAATACACAGCTAAGTCTCAATTATTATTGTCATTCCCACATCCCCAAACACCACCAGGGCGTGAGCAAGGAAGTGAGCTAGATCAACAGTTGACAGAAATGTGTGGAAAATCCTCCCTAAAAGAACCTGTGTACGTTCGATAAGAGGCAGGGCAGGGCTTGGCAGGACACACTTGGTTCCAAGCTGCTAAATACAATAACTTCATCAGCAGGCCCAGCCTCTACCACCTACCCTAATATTAACTACAAATCTGGTTGCCATCTGGTGGCTAACACAGAATGAAGATAGCATCTGTGATGAATTCAAGGTGGACCAGATTCCCTGTCCTGTCCCCTCTGGAACAACAGTAGAGTAAAGAAAACCACAGATGTGGCCATGCTCACTCTTGTGTACAGAGTGAAGCCAGGACCCTGCTGCTGCAGCTCCATACTGGATCCGGTAGTCATTGGGGTTTTTTCCAAGCAGTCGGACAAGCTGAAGGAAGGGATGCTCCTAGTCTCAGTGAGTGAGCTAAAAGTACTGGATGCAGCATATACAACATGAAATCCAAGTGGTTTGGGCTGCCATTCTGACCCAGCAGCATTTTTGAGCAGTGTCAGAGATTGGTACAAGGCTCAGGCCAGCACTGCATTTAATCCCAACCCTCCTAGATTAAATCTAGCTGCTAAAGATAACTCCCAGGAAACACGAGCAGCAGTGGGCAGATCTGCTCGCCCGCCCTCCCACCAAGATGCACCAGTCCTTATTCAGTCAATGTCATCTCACAGCAAACCACTGAAAACCAAGACGAGCGTGCCTGCAATAAAAGCAGCTGATCAATGTCCCTGCGTAAAACGCCCGATAATCCCTACACGGAGCAGGCATCTGGCATCAGATGCAGCATGCCAGAGAGATGAACAGGAAAAGTATCCATTGCATATTCCTGGCACCTTCTGCTGGCACAGGGGTGGGCGGAGAGCAGCGAAAGGGCTCCCGGCATTCAAAAATCCCCCCCCTCTCTCAGCGGATCGGCACAATCTTTAAAGGCCGTATGGCTTTGGCTGCAGCAGCATTCCAAAGCGAGGAGCTCAAGGTCAGCGCAGCAAGCAGCGACTATCACGCGATGCTGCTGGAAGATAAGGGGCGAGCGTCCATCTCCCTCCCCTCACCATCCTTGAGGTTACGCGTTTAGCGCTTTGGCAAAACACAGAGCCGCTCTGGAAGATGCTGCATAAAGCACAACCGAAATGCCACAACGGGAAGGTCTCCTCCTGTTGAAACAATAAGCATCTGCCGATCCGACACGAGCGTGCAGCGCTCCGTCCTCCCTCCCGCTCCCGGCCGAAGCCGATGCCATGTTTCCGCAGGCGGCCGGTGAGCGCTCCCCGCTCCAACACTCGGCGTTCCCGGGGTGCGAAGGGGCCCTCATTCCGCAGGCAGGGGAGGCAGGTGCCACCCCCCGCAAGCGCCCACTGCGAGACGCATCCCTGCTCCGGGGAGCGCTGTCATCCCCGGTACCCGCGGCCCCCTCCCGGCCCCGCATCCCGGGGATGCCCCCGTTCTCCCCTACCTTCTCCTGCGCCCGGGTCAGCTTCTTCTGGACGTTGCTGGCGATTTTCCCGGCCGTGACCCCCTTGCTGCCCAGCTCGGCCATCTTGCCTCCTCTTTTTAACGGGCTGCGAGCGACGGACCGGCAGGAAGGGGGGGAAAACCCGGCGGGCAGGCGATGGCCCCGGCCGTCACCGCCGCCGCCCGCCCGCCGGCCGCCTTTTAAAGGGATAGCGCTGCCTTACACGGACAAGGATGGGGGCAGGTTTTGGACGGGTTTCCCCCACCCTGCCTGCCTGCCTCCTCCGGGTCCCTGCCGCCGCCTGTCCCAGAGGAAGCCAACAGGGTGGGAAAGTCTGGGAAGCATCGCAAGGGATTAATTTTAGGTGGTGGAATGAGTTTGCGGTCGTCTTTCATCTCGCAGCAAAACGACGCTTTTGAGAAATCTGTACCACTAATCGTTATCTCCGATTGTCCAAATTCATAGGACAGAGGTACTTCTCAAATTACTCCTGGATCTTTGCAAGTACAAAGGGGAAATTTAACTCCTTGAGGGGAGGTACCTAGAAGTGAATCAAACCCCTGATTTTAAAAGGTGACATGAAATTTCAGAAGATTCCATCCTCTAATCATAGAATTATTAAGGTTGGAAAAGACATCTCAGGTGATTGAGTCCAACCATTACCCCAGCATCACTGTGTTCACCATTAAACCATTTTCCCTAGATGCCACATTCCCTACATCCTTTGAACACTTCCAGGAATTTCACAATTTCCCTGGGCAGCATATTCCAATGTCTGACCACACTTTCAGTGAACAATTTTTTCCCAATATCCAATCTAAACCTCCCACAGCACATCCTGAAGCCATTTCTTCTAGTTCTGTCACTTGTTACCTAGGAAAAGAGAATGACCTCCACCTTGATACAATCTCCTTTCAGGTGACTACAGAGTGATGAGGTCTTCCCTGACACTCCTTTTCTCCAGGCTGAATCCTCCCAGTTCCCTCAGCTGTTCCTCGTGGGATTTGTCCTCCATACCTTTCACCAGCCTTCTCACCATTCTGTGGACACACTCCAGCACCTCAACATCTTTTCTGAATTGAGTGGCCACAAAACTGAACACAGGATTTGGGGTGTGGCCTCACTAGTGGCAGGTACAGGGAGATGATCACTGCCCTGGTCCTGGTGGCCACACTGGCCATCCATTTCTGATGCCATTGGCCCTCCTGGCCACCTGGCTTTGGTTTTGCGTTGCTAGATCTACCGGGCAAATACCTTTTGTGAAACTTTATTCCTTTACACGTCAGGACAAAGTTCTGCTTCCTGGAATACAGGAAGCCACCTCAGCACTGTTATTCACATCCTAATACTTGCCCCCAAGCTTCCGTCAGTACCATACACCAGGGCTTGGGTGAGTGGTAGGGAACTTCCTTCCTTCTTATCCTGCTTCTGCATGCTCATCCCAGTTCTTTGTGGGAGCTTGGGACTATGTGCTCTCAGTACTCAGTACAGTGCCAACCAGTCCAGTGCTCTGCAGAAAACTGAGATATATAACAAACTTGCATTTACCTTTGTTTAAGATGGAAACACCTATTTTACTTAAACAATGGGACCAAAACCTCCCTGTGTCCCCAGACCATTTCACAGAGTCATTACTTTTCCAGATGAAGACTTATCTCCAGTTTCACACACACAGGGAATAGCATAGCATGCACTACTCCAATGTAAAGCAACAGATAAATGTTGAAGGTGATAACCTAAGAGAGCTAGGCCAGGTCTTCCAACATATATGTCTGTCATTTATTGTTTCCCATTTCTGCTTCAGTACTCTTTCTGTTCATTCCAAACAGAAAATAAAAATAAAAACAAAATAAAAATCATTGTCTTGCCAGAGCCCTTAGAAACTGTGGGCAGAGAACCTGTCAACACCTCTTCGTAAGGCTTCATGAGACAGTGCCTCTGCATTTCTTGCCTGTTTTGACAATGGCTTTTTTTTAATGACAAAACCTTCCTTCAGAATCCAGTTAAAATATACTTTGATTATGTTAGTAGATATGCTATTCCCATTTAATAAAATATTAGGGCATGTGTTTCAGTTGTGGATGAGAAAAGTGCAGTGATACAAGACATACTCAATGTGTGAGTACCCATGATGCCAATCTGTATTGGAAACTGCAAATTTATTCAATTACTTCCTGGCTTTACATTTAGCGTGCATCTTTCTGTATGATTAGTATTTAGTATTAATTTAGTATTCATTTTCTTAGTTTTTGTCCCAAATTCATCTGATTTTTCCATAAGTTCAGCCTTACTAGTTATTTTCATATTACCTTTCTTCTTGGGTATCATCTGTAATTTTTCTCTCATTCTCACCTCCCCCATCTTAGCTGAGCTTTTCAGGTTGAAAGATGCACATGTGGTTAAACATTTGTAACATCACGTTTAAAAGAGCAGATGTATCAGGGTCCGAACACATTCCTTTCCACCTTACCTCATATATTTACTTCTCCTGCTTAAGTCTTTTCTTCAGTAAAACTGATTTTGAAGGGATTTTTGTCTGATTAAGTCCCTTCAAGTGAAAAGCAAATGATTGCAGCTGAAAAGAGAGTCCACAGCAAACATCAGCCAATCGTGAAACAAAAGCCGCCAGACACACACGTTCACCACAATGAAAAGTGATGACAAATGGTGTACACTTTAAAAGCTGGGATTAACAACAAGTATCCACCTCTCAGCATGAGTCACTCCACAATTATTTCTGTGCTTGATTGGATCAGCACCAAAGCTGCAAAGCATTTGCTGGGCTCCAGGTGTATTGCAAAAGGTACTCCCCTGGCATGACCCTTGTGTTATGAGTGGCCATGCAACCAAATAACCATATAAACCATTTCAGCCAGGTAATATATGCAGCAGTTTGTTCCTTTGTGAACAAGAGTGGCTTCAGTCTCACATCTATCCACTATTGTTCTATCTCAAGTTTACTGTGTTTCACAAGGTTATAAATGTAAATTATTTCAATTAGACTGCAGTGCAATCATGTAGTAACATACAGGCTAGCAACATAATGCTTATATTTGTTTATGCTTTGTGGCATGGTGAGACAGAGATGTCAAACCTTTTGGAAGCCACTAGTGACAGATTCTGCACAAATGGAGTTAAAATAAATCAAACTCAATGCTTATGAGTGTCTCCTGCAATGAGATTAATTTAAGTTCAATATGTGCATAGCTGTCTAATCTATTCTAACACTAGACCCCAGAACACATCATTTCACCTGACTGTAACCAGCTAAATATGTTTAATTTAAGCTGAGTCACCTTGGTTCCTTTTATAGTCAAAAGAGAGGAATCCGTGTCTCCAAAGCTGATAAAAGGTAAACCAGAAACATCTCCCTTCCCCCTTAGCTACAGAGGGAGATTAGCTGAATAGCTTAAATTGCTAAAGTTAAGAAAGCCAGATGGGTTATGAAACCCACCTGTAGTCCATCTCCCTGGTGACAGGATGACTCATTTCCACAGTTCAGAGGGAAAAAGCAAATCTGTCAAACACTCTAGCACAAACAGGCATATTTAACACGTACATACCCACCACTGCTTTTTTATGGCTTTCTTAATTGATTAATACTCTAGTCAATAATAACTATGTTAGGCTTCAGCCCCATAAGTGCATTTCACTTCTCAGTTGTCTCATTAAAGGGAGATGAACTGTTCACCTGTTTACAATTAAACATACGCTTAAATGCTCACTGGCTTGGAGTCTATTATTTTGTAGCTTAGGTACAATTTTTTCCCTTCATTGCACAAATTGTTGTTCCAGCTCTTTTTTTCATTATTATTAGTATTCCTGTTTTACCAGTTTTGTCCATCTGGGAGCAGGATGCTTTCTTCATGATTAGTAATTTAAACTGTATAAAAATTTATTTTTCAAAGAGTGATTTCCAGCGTATTCATTAACTTTTTATTTTTGTCTGACTTGAACTTTTTAACTGTAGTTTGTGTGTTTAAAACTACAAGCTGTGATAATAAAATCTTCCCTGCTACTGATGGCAAAATCTTTCATGTATAATCCAATTAATTTAAATAAAATAATTCTAAAATTACAGCAGTAGTGGTTTCTA
This sequence comes from Pseudopodoces humilis, assembly GCF_049639895.1. Classification (NCBI taxonomy): domain Eukaryota; kingdom Metazoa; phylum Chordata; class Aves; order Passeriformes; family Paridae; genus Pseudopodoces; species Pseudopodoces humilis. The sequence goes on from NC_142207.1 coordinate 13,968,819, forward strand.
CTATTCATGGAACTAGAAGTATATGCTCTCTGTTCCAGTGTCAAAGAGGATTAAAAGCCGGTTGAATTTATTTTTGTTTCTTTTCAGTAAGTTGTTCTTATTTTAAGTGTATAATTACAGTTTTTAGAAAATATTTAATAGAATTCACTAAATTAAATATTAATGGCAAATATAAATATATCATTATTGAATTATTTAAATTCTTATATTTGTACTAAATAATATTTTCAGTAAGCTGTTTGAAGAATTCTAAAGCCCTTCACCCCAAGTACTCACATAATGCAAGATGGGTCTTCAAAGCTGGAGTTCAGATATTAAACAACCTGGTTGTTTGGATGTGTAGTTTTTTTCTGACTAACTCTGGCTCTAACACTACAGGTCAGCTGGCCTCATTCCCTGCAGCACCATTCTCTTACTTTAGTGATGTCAGTTGAAGGACTAACATGAGACAGTAAATCCAACATCTTGAAAACAACAAATTGCACTAAATATAATATATACAAAGTCTAATCAAGTTCTAACTCCAACCTTGCCTGCCTTTTTCTTTCCATTGCAGATCATGCATTCTTCTGGGACAGAATTCCAGAAGAGCTTGCAAAGGTGACTTCTGTCTTTTCTTTTAACCTGATAACATTGTCAGGGTAATTTGGCTATCAATTTCACTATTATCTAGTTTGCCTTAGAATTCCTTTCTGACTGACTATATTCTCTTGCAAACTCTCCCTTTGTTCTCCCAAAGAAAGGAGCAGGGAAGAATCAGGAAGTTTCCGCCATAAAAATAACAGATAAGAACTTGCTGATTACATGTTGTGTCCTTTAAAACAAGAGCAACATGAAAGAACTTTGATTTAAAAATAGTGTCCGAAGGTGTTCTCTCCCACATCTCTCAAACACTCAATTCCTGATGAATCTCTCCGTTACCGTTTATGAGAAACAGAACACGATACCCAAGTTACCCTTCTCATGCTCTAAACACACCAAAATGACCACCAAAAAAATTAGTATTATAGCACTGGGAAGGCTCCCATGCTGAGAGTTTTGTCTGTCTAGTCCAGAATCAGCTGTTTGGAAAGAGAGAGAGGCAGGAAATAAAATGGCAATTAAATTTTGTCTCATCTCTCACTGAAGACTGTCCCATGATTTCAAGCTTGCTTCAATTCTAGGGAATTATGTGGTGTTCATGATGTGTCTTACTGGGACCTCCAAACTTTGGCAGATTTTTCACAACTTCAAAATTCAGATCATGTTTCTTTTCCATCCACATACCTGTTAGAGTGCTCGATACACCTACATGTACATATTTTTTTCTCTGCCTGTGTGTATTCAGCCATCACAAAGTGATCTTTGGCCCTGAGCTTGTGACAGATTAGCTACCCTTTGCTATTAAATGAAGTGAGTAAAGAACAGCGATGGTCTGTAAGCTTTGCACAAATATATTTCCAAGAAGCTTATCAAAATTTCTGTGTACCCTATTCTGCAGGAAAAGAAGGGATTTGGCAAATACGAAATAATTTTGGTTTTACTTTTTCATTATCATCTGTCAGCAAGGAACAGGCAAGTGAATCATGTGCTTCCTTTGGAAAATATTCTGAGAATTCTGGAAGCCTTTAACTATTTATTAAAATATCAAAAAAATCAGAACTAATTATATACTCAAATAGACAGCCCAGTTTATCCCCATCTATAGCTGTGGTAGAACACATGATCTGACTGGTGGAATCACACAAAGGCTATTGAATCTCCAAGATACCATATCAATAGTACAAACTCTCACTGAAATGCAGGAAGTATTTGATATTTTCTATCAAACGTACATCCACAAGGTTCCACACTTGTGATAACCATGCCAGGTGGATTATGTAATGGTAACAGTTGTCCCAGTTGCAATGTCTTCCTCCTTGCTTCCCTTTACCAAGAGCCTCATTTTATTTCCTTGGCAACGAAATAGAGTGACTTACTCACTGCACATTACTTACAAGAGCCATCTCTCCTTCAATTACTGCAAGCTTACTATCATTTCAAATCTTTGCAAATTTCAAAGCTTTCAAAATTACCCAACTCTTTACTTTTGAGGTTTCAGATTTGGTTTTCAGAAAATAAGGATGGTAACTTTTCAGTCTGGGCAAATCCTGGTTTTCTGCACATATCTAATAAAAAACATTGGGTGGAATTTATTCATACAATCCATTCTATTTAATAATTACTGACATGTATAATAATGTTTTCCTAGACTTGGATCAGGACTGAATTGAAGAAAATACAACACAGAAAACTGCAAAAAAACTTAGTTTTTTCTGTAGCAACTCAGCCATTTCCAGAGCTCTATCATCTCTATAAAAGGGCTTTCACAAAGATTCAGCAAAAAACAGTAAAGGCCTCAAATAATTAGAATTAGTTAGAATTGATATATTTATCTTCCCAAATTATGTGACATCTTAATGTATCATTCAATGCTGTGATATCTTCAAGTCTCCCTGCCAAATATAGCAGAGAACATTCACAGTCCTAAAGCAAGCATCCTCTACAGTTTAATGAGTCAAAGCCATGTGTACACAGATATCAGGGTCATCAGCATGGTAGAAGAATAAACATAAATTTCAAGGTAAATTTCTGCTTTGTTTCCAAGCTAGATTTTGAAACAAGGCAACACTACCAGATAAATGAACCAAACATAGTAAATTTTGAAAATTTTTCTTAACAAGTCACTGCACAAGTGATGGAAATACATGTTATTTCTACTACTGTACTCTGGAAGCCAAAGCACAAGTCTGGGAATTTTGCAGCATCTGAGCTGCAACAGGAATTTACTAGGAATTTTTCAATATGGGATGTTCCCTCAAAACCCCACCTTTTGGAATCACATGAATAGGTGTCCAGACAGGGAAAAAAAAAAGTCAAAATCTAAATCACAGCAACTGAAAACCAAAGAAGGCTAGGGGGAATTAAGCCATCACTTCAACATTTTCATGTATTTTAAGGAATTCATGGCCTTGAGTCACAAGCTAAGGAATGAAAACATGACACTTCTCTCTTGGACATGGAGGTAAAGATAAATTTATTATATATATTGCAGAAATGTGCTGCTTGTGAAACAAACTTCTAGAAACTGGTAGCAAACAGAAGCCCAAAAGGCAGCTATTAAAAGAGAACAGTATTTTTGGTCTACATAACAGCAGTGAGCTTCATCACAGCAAAACAAAGCAAACTGCCTGGATAAGAATAATATCCTCTGGCTGTATGTGTGCTGTCAGATCTTCTGAGATCCTAGATTTAAAACAACCAACCAAACAAGCAAAAAATAGCCCTTCCTAGCATTCCAACATGATCCAGATTTACCAAGACTTACACAGTAAACATTTAGAAAGGCAGGGAACCCTACATTCCCTAGACAGAGAAACAAATAGGTACAATCCACTTGCAAATCCTACCAATGCCACACCAACTCATAGCCTCATAAGGGTGTGGTAATCCCAGAAACCACATAGCTCTTTCCTTTCTATTTAGAAAGGATTTTTTTTTTTTTTCATTTCCATTCTATTTAGAAAGATTTTCTTTATGGGGGAGAACAAGAAGGTTTGACCTTGCCATTAATGGAATGTTTCCTGGAGATATTTAATTAATTATCCTATCCTATCCTATCCTATCCTATCCTATCCTATCCTATCCTATCCTATCCTATCCTATCCTATCCTATCCATTAACACAGTAAACAAGTCTTCATCTTGTTATATAAATATCAGAATATATAAATGGAAATACACAAAATTTGTGCTTTATACCATATAGGATGGAACAGTGCCCTAGACATATTTTGATAAAGCTAATTAGATCAGTTATGCTCTTTTTATAAAAAAAATATTTTACAGGTTCCTGTTTGTTTATATGTAATATTAGAGGCAGTTCTTTAGATACTAGTCCCACATTATCTTGCAATTAGAGGTTGTTATTCAGCCCACAGGAATGTCCAGCTGATCACAAAGGCTTCTATTGACTCACTGCTGTCTTTTATGTATTTCTGTTGGCCCCTTGGTTACAACCAGTAGTCACTAAAAACACCAATCACCATCACAAAAACCAACCAAAGAAAGTGTCTTCTAGCTAGCAGTTCTTAACCTTTCATGAGTTGCCCTGCCCTTAAAAAATACTTCAAAAAACATTGAAGCATGACAGGCCTTCCTTGTTTTAGTCCTTCTTTATGGATCCTGGAGAAATAAATAATGGATTCTCATTGCTTCCTGGTGCTGACACTAAACATCCCTCTTTCCACTCAAATTGTTCAACATTAGACTTCCAAACCTTGGATGTCAAGTACATGATGATAAATAATAAAGAGAATGCTTCCATTTGTTTCCTAAAGACATCTCAAAATAACAAACTCTTTTCTCCCCTCTTTTTTTCTTATCACTGTGCAGTTACATGATAGTCATAGAAGTGAAGCAAAGGCCTAGGAAGATTTTCTCCTCTGAGAAGCCAATTCAGTGGAAAAGACTGAGGACCCTGATCTAACCCAGCACCTGGGAAATGTAAGGTTATCCCCCATCCACTATATGTTTTTCTGTAATTTAATTCTTTCTAATTTTACATTAATTGCACAATTGATATTTCATCACTTCTCATGGCTGAAACTCATTAGTAGCCCACTATTTTCTGTTCCAGTTGAAAAATAACAATGTACTATTTGTAATTATTTTCTATCCAAATAATAGCATAAATTTCATTTTGTCTTGCCTATAGTATTGTGTGGTGAAATGCCAACATCAAAATAATGGAATTACTTAATACCAAATTATACATCAACACAATTGCTGTAATTACAAGTAGTACTCTTGCATTCCAATGTGACCCAGAATCGTGACAGATCAAACCATTAATCTCTACCTATGCATTTGCCAATGAAGCTTTGTCAATCAAGATGACCCAGTCCCAGAAGATGCAGAAAGAGGAATGAAACAATGAAACTGATCAGTGTGGGCCTAAAATTTACAGCCTTGAAAACATACAAACATTAGAGACATCTGCCTTGATAGAGCAGCATGGCTGTATTAGATCTTTCCAGCCTCAATTTAATCTAACATTGCCAGTGGATGGACAGGTGTAGCCATTCCCTACAGAGGTGATGATTGAGCACTGCATCACAGGATGAGTTAGAAAGCTTTGCCAGCTGAGATTTATATCTCAGAAATCTGCAAAGTTGGGATGTTTGTAACCATTTTTTAAAATACAATGTAGGGTAGCGGTGAGACAAATGGCTGCCCATGCTTTCTGGAGCTGGTATCTATTTATATTGCAAAACTAAGCTGACTAGCAACTAGCAGTGAATGATTATTTCTTGGAAGAATTTGGTGCCTTTATTCTTTGTGAAAAGAAATGCATACAACTTCATCTGAAAGTAACGAGTGTTTGACAGTTATCATGCTTACAATGCATTTATTATTTATGAATTTGTGACCATACAAGAAGCATTATAAATGTGATAGTGAAATACTGATTGCCTTTTCAGTGGTATCTTAGATGAAGATTCTTAGCCAAACCCTTCCAGATATGTGTAACTGATTCCCAGCTGACTAGTCTGATTCTCTAATCAACTAGACTTAATGCTTTTGGGGAATCTTCAAACAAATTCAAGTGTTCACCCCTGTCTGCACAAAGTAGACAAAGAGCTTCACAAGTTGAGCTGCTGAAAGTAAGAAAGGCTTGTCTAAATATTTCTTGTCCCATACTTAACTGTGGTGGCAAAAATTCGCTTGCAGTTCTCTCCAAAATCCGACTCCAGCCCTCCTTTTGTCTGAGTAAAGTGGGCTGCTTCAGTGAGTTTACACTTCAATGTAATTGTTTCCCAACTAGATAAACATTTGACAGCAAACACTGTTTCAGACATTGCCAAGATTTGTAGAACACCCTCTAAATGGTGTCAGATGGTCTCCTGTTTACTGCAATGTTTACTGCAGTAGTGTCTGAAACACACAAATACCCCCCTCAATTATTTTCTGTCTCCTTTACTTTTATCTCACCTAGACTGTGATCTCTTCAGAGTAAGAACTGGCTTAATTTTGAATTTTGCATGATAACAGGTAGAGTGTCAAAGCTCAATGATTAACAAACTGTTAAAGACAAATCTCTGCAGGAGCCATACAGGACTGCAAAGGCTGGATTTTCTCTAACAAAACTTTTCCCATATGAAACTTCGGACGTACTGTACTTTTTTCCACGTGCAAATTCCCATTTTGAGCAAGGATATGCAAAAGATTAATAGAAATTGAGAATGTTCATACATACACGGGCTAAGAGTCCTTTTCAAACAAGTGTAACCAAACTCCTGTGTCTTTAAGAAGCCATAATAAGTACATTGCTCTTAGATATATTTATTTTTTTCTCCATAGATACATAATCACAGACTTTCACTAAGAAATAATATAAAAGCAGCACCACCTAGTGGTACCAAAATCACAGTGTAGTATTTTCAGTGGTTTCCTGAGGAGAATCCTGTTGGAAAAACAGGGAAAACTCAGCTGAAATTATTTTTGAAATACCCACATGACATTTACGTGTTTGGTTTTTTTTTTTTTCCAGCAAGAACATGCATAAATATTTTCAACCTCTTAGCATACATATATGTATACTTATTTTCTGTTGTAAGTATCCCTCGAAAGGGATAAAGGGAACACATGCATTAATCACAGCAGATAAAATATTTTTCTTTTTATTATACACACACACACACATATATATATACTTTTAAAAGATCAGGCACCAAAATAATTTACTACTCACACCTTTCCATTCACCTTTATTATTTACTACTGAATGTGTAAGGTTTAGGTGAAAACCTACACAGGAATAAGAAATACTTAGCAACTTTGGACTGCTTCCCAAATATTTTCCAGCACACATTCCAGGGAACTGTAGTTTATCTTGCTTCAATAAATATTGTCCACAACAGACGTGCTCACTTCACAAAAATCAGAAGGGTCCAATGTGTAAGACCAGTTGTTCTCCCCAGTGATGGTATTGGCTTACATATTTACATCTGTGCTCAGTATCTGTACAGTGCTGGGACTATCACTTGGTAGCATTTTAAATCATCCTACCATCTGCTTTTCACTTGGCCCTGTAAATCCTCTATTGACACTTCTGTGACACTTCAGGAGGTGAAAAACCCTTGGATGCATCTGCCACCGTGGGAGCCCGCCAGTGCAAACTAACATTGTTCTGAGCACTGAGAATCAGTGGTTTGTTACAGCATTTCTGAGTCTTTCTCTGGGCATGCACTGGCGAAGTTTGGCATTATCAAAGATATAAATCTCTAGTAATCATATGAAATTATGTGATAGCATGTTTTAATGTTAATATAAACATTGTATGACAACATACCATAGGAAGGAAAAGCCTCTGTGATCAAAACCAGTAGGGGCCTCTTTTTTTGCAAATAGTACACATCAGGCACCCAAACTACTCCTGCTTCATCCTTTTTTCTTAGCCTGCCCCATCCTCTGTGCAGTCCACAGCTCACCTCTCCACTTCTTGAACTTGCAGCCCATGTGATATTTGGTACAGCCACAAAGCTTCTGCTCCGTGTGGCTTTCCCACTCCTCGCTTCCCAGTCCCAAGTACCAGCACAACCCTTCTGTTCCTAGTTCCAAACACACCCCCAGTGCCTACTTCTCATGTTCATGGCTGCCAGGCATCCTACTCTCCATCTTCACAGCCACATCACTGCTGGGCTATTTAAGAAGCTCCGCTGGCATTCTGACTATTTCACCACTGACCTCATAGATTCCTTCCTTGCCTACAAGGGAGTATGGAAAAACAGAACAAACTGAATAGACTAACTCTAGTTGAACTTTATGGAATTCTTTTTACCATGCTTTATCATTTCATGGTTGGGGATATATTATTTTTTTTATTTTTTTCAGTCTTTGCCATGTCTCACAGTGACTTTATTCTAAACTTAAATTGTCCTGATAGTTTGAAACTTTCCACACCAGTTTATTTATTCACTGTTACTGGTGATATTTGTTTTGAACAGGAGTTGTACTTTACCTTAAGGAGTAAAGAGCTTAACCTGAAAGTATTTGAAGAGAAAATTGATGTCTTCTTACAATAGTCACTTTTCTAGACTAATTACATTAACTTTTTGAGAATAAATTTAGTCTCTTGCAGACATCTATGTTTCCACTATCTATTATCTAATCCAACTGGAAGGAGTAAAATCAGTCCTGAAGTTTTGTGTCCAACAAACCAAGTTCTCCTAAGCCCATGGTTACATATCTGCCAGATGTGCCAGGGCTTGATTTGCCATCAAACCACAGGGAGGCAGAGCAAAAACCATTGTAGTATAACCCTTTCTCCACTCACAGAAACTATTAACCTGATAATCTTAGTGTATCCTCATCTATCCAAAACAAACTGTACCTTTCTTGAACACTTAAGGACACTGTACTGTAGCATTTAAGAAGAATCTCTGATAGAAATTGGGGAAGAGTAGGTCAGATTGCATGTCATACATTGTAGGCTGTATTTGTCATTATTCTCACATATTTGCACTTTCTAGTCACCTGTGATTACGTAGGCCTTCCTCTACATATTACATTCTCAAGCAGTGAGCTCCTCAAATAAATTATTTTTATTTCCTACATACACATATTTTGCTATGAAATTCCAGCCCATTTCTATTACATTTTGGTTTTTTGTTGTTGTTGTTGTTTTGATTTGATTTTCACACTTTATGCCTTTTTTCTTTATATCTTAAATACTCTTCTATGTATTAAGCAATTAATCAAAACATTAACATTAGAGTCAGTCCTTGGGTATTTCTTGGATAACTTTACTAGCACCTTTCCTCCCCAATGACAGTACTCTTAACATAATGTTATTTCCCCTTTTGCCAAGTCATTACACACCTTCAATTCTTGTAAGAATCCCCGTATTTTCTAGCTGAACTGTTAATTTCCCATGAAGCAGTGAATATTTCACCTCAATACAACAAGTTAAAGACTTTAAGCTGTTAAAGGAAAATGCAAGTATAAATAGTAATTAATATAAGAACCAAGACTTTTAAATTCTGTATAAATATTTTATTATGTATAAAAGACAACTTACATGGATAGGTGCTCTATTAGAACAAAATGTTGGCTGTTTTCATTAAAAGATTCAAATGCTACAAAAAGCATTTTAGAATGTCTTTTCCATCTTCTACATTGATGTATTACTTAGGGATTCATACCAAGCAGCAAATGTACTGCAACATAGCAGTGGCTAGTGTTTCTAATGATGCTATGACAAAGCAAAAGCTAGGCACCATATGGCATCCAAATTTAGATTCAAGGCAGGAGTTCTTTGTCTCCAAGTCAACAAAACCAGGCAGAGTTATGGAGTCAAATACTCAGTCCATAGACTTTTAAACTGATTTTGCAAAACATCTCATTTGGGATGTCAGCTGGCTCTGGCAAATACAAATGTCTTCATTTGATTTAAGATGGAGACAATTGAAATAAACAATGAGAAAAGGGAAAAAAGGGGAAAAAAAAAAAGAAAATAAACCCAAAACATGGAGTAATTGGAAGCCCTGGAAGAAGGCAAGCTTGTTCTAGGAAAATACTCCTAACAGAATACCTGGTTTTCTTACAGTACACATATATACTCGATACAAGGATAACATTTTAAAGTCCTTATGTAAGCATTTAATCCTCTTATAGATCAGATCAATTTTATTCAGTGTTATTATTTTGTATATGAGTTCCATACAAAGGAGATTTTGGGATTTTTTTATCTAAACCTTGAAAAGGCACCACAAAAAGGAATCAAAATACTATAACAATGTGACTGTAGTAGCTAGCTAGCAATGTGAAATTTCATGTACACCATTAAAACTACAGTGTTATTTAATTTCTAACCTGTCTTTGACTTCCAAAGGTAGACAATCAAAGAAAAATTTTGCCAAAAACCAAGTTGCAAAACTTTTGCTAAGTTTATTTAGCTGAAATATTTATGATTGTCATTATGTAAACTACCTCCCAAAAAACAGTCAGAGCCTGACATGTAAACAGTTAACTATATATAATTACATATGTATCATATTTGGATATGCAGGCTTGAATGTTGTTCAAGGCATAAAGCGGATACAGGGTACAAGGTTTGTCTCAAAAATGAGAATGTAAGGTTAGTGCAGTGATACTAAAGTTATCCAAAGTATCATGTAAGAGTTTTCTGTTGGCTGTCACAGGAAAAGTAGTAATAATGAAAAAACCAACCAACCAAACAAACAAAATTATTCCCAAAAGACAAAACCCAGACTTCCAGGTGTCCACTCTTTCTGTTAGGCACCAGATAGCAAAAAACCTCTCTGAATACATCAGTAGTCACATTTCCATCCTACAGAACTCTGTATTTGCCTATGGGTTCAGCAAGTTAAAATGGGAAGTTTACAATTCTTACTGTTGAAGAACTGTGAATAAAGTTAAAAGTAGTATTTTAAAAATGATAAACATGTAACAACTACTTCCTTTTAATATTTACATTTGAGTTTGACATATTAGCTAGAACAATGAAAGTGTCTTGTGCTTTGGTGATGAGAACAATGCCTGGCTTCAAACTCTCCAATGTGAAGTTTAAATTTTCATTTTTAAGATTTTTATTTTTTTAAAACTATATAGAAACATTCTATGGGGATTAAGTTTAGATAAATTTGTATATGTTCTGTATTTCAAGTCTAAACAACATGACAAGTTGCACTTTTTCTATCTTTACTTTTTATATTACTGGATTTTTTTTTTCATACATGCAGAGTAAATGTTTTTACATACAAAAAAATGATCTCATAATTTCATTGTTACATGGAAACTTCTAAAAAAACCCACTGGAGGACAAGAAACAGGAAAATACAAACTTACACATGCAGCTAATTTCCACATATTATATAATAATCCCCTTGTTCTCAAATACACTCACTGAATAGCAGCGTAACAAAACTACTGAATGATATTGACATGTCCAAATTTACTTTGGGTTGATTTTTTTCAATGCATGTCTTGTTATTACTAGGAATTCTTCTAAATAAAAGGAGATTCCCAGTGCAAGAAGGAATTTTTTGGTATATATTTTCATATGTGTAATTAACTGTTACAGGAGAGGTAATTGCTCTTATGTACTGCTAGAAGGCAGAACATAATACTTCATTATATTGTCAAATACCTACAAACCAGAGAACAAGCGTGTTTTAAACTTTCACAAAATGCAAACCTGTTTCCATGAAAATTGTACAAGTATTTCCGAAACATTTGAGTTTCACTTCCTGTCAGAAAATCTGACATTGATGGAATTTGCAGGAGTCAAAAGCCCATGAGTTTTGGCATGAACTGGTTCAGTTTTGGGAGAAATTTTGATTTCAAAATTCTGAAGTAACTGTGAACATAAACAGGACAAGTATTAGAAAAACTGCAAAATTACCAGTGAAGAGTAGCCTTTAAACAAGAGAGCATAACAGACTGTCACAAGCAAAATATGTGTTGCCAGTTGGGCAGTGTTTAAGTGCTATGATTCCCATCCAGGAAAAAAAAAGAAGGTGTTACAAGGTAAAGATTATAGTTCAAAATCTTCCTCCTCTGATGGAGGGAGGACCAAGCAAGTCCTTACTGAAGAACTTCTACATAATCAGATTAAACAGTCTGAACTATCAGAGAAACTGGTCAAAGTTTCAAAGGTCTCTTAAAAACTTTGTGAGGTTCCTCTCTACGTGTTTTTTATTTCACTTCCTTTAGTATCAATCAATGTGTGAAATTATTAAGAAAGCTATAGGAATCCCAATCCCATCAGACACATTTTTCTGAAAGAAGAATACCTCAGCTATCTACTTTTACACTTTCAGGAGGAAAATACTGCAACATCCTCAACTTTTCCTAATAATAAATCTCAAACACTTTTTTCTATAAATAAAGTAGTTATCTCTTATCCTTCTTATTATCTTTGTCTTCCAAATATTGTTGAATTTGGCTATCTTGTCTTTAAAATGCAGTGTATAGTGATAGCAGTTTATAGTTGCCTAGTGAGAATTCATCAGTTTGGTAAAACTGAGTAATTTAGCTCCTCTTTCTGACATAAAAAATGCCTGCTAATGCTGCTGATATTATCTAGAATCACATAACCTTGTCAGAATTGACCAACTTTTTACTATATCACTCCAGTCTGTTCCTATGATACTAATATTATCCAGACAGTTGTTTATAAATTTGTATTTATGCATTTCTTTCTTCTCAAGGGCACTGACTTGTAACTGTTACTAGTGAATAATTTTGTGTTGCTTCTGGAACATTTCTCCTTTTTTGTCAAAATTCTATATTCACATCCCCTGGTTATAACTTAATTCACAACAGCTTGGTATCCCATGAAAACTGTAAAAGTATTCTCTAATCCATCACTTACTCTGTTAATGAAAATAACAGCCTAAATCAAATGCAGGACAGACTTTTATAGAATTTTAATTAAATGCTTTCCCAGTTCAACAGCAAATATTTGATAGCCACTGCCTCCAGCTATTTCCTTTTTCCAACCAGCTGTGCATGTATTTTATGGGCACTTCCATCTGGAACTAATTTTATTAATTTAATTGAGAGAAAAACATACAGGACATGTGAACATACTTCCTGAAGTCAGAATACCTGGCTTACTTTATACCCCCACATGAGGTAAGTGATCAAGTTAAAGAAAGAAATCAGACTGGTCTGAAACAATTTCTTTTTGATGAGCTCCATGTGTTTCTAATTTTAACTCACTTAAATATCACCTCTTTGTTTGTAAATAGGTTGTGTGCTATTTTATTCTAGTTTCTTTCCAGAAAACAAAGCAGGTTCTCCATGGCTTCCTTGAGTGTCTTTTTCAAAAAGATGGAAGCATGTTTGTTTTACCAACCCCCCTGGGAGAGCTCTCACTTGCAGTTCCAAAAGACAGGCACTAATTGTTCAGAGATTGCTCTAGAAATTTACTGAAGGAAATTCAAAGAAAAATTCAATCAGACTTTCCTTTGAATACATAAAATGGATCTAAATATTTTTATAGTTAAGTAGCTATAAATAGTTACCAAATTTTTGCTATTTGATTGCACAGTCTGGACTCATTATTTGAGCTATAGGCTGTCTTGTAAATGACAAAAAATGTAGCAGCTGTTGGGAACATTTTCTTTATGATATGACCAATCAAAAACAATATATCTCAATATGTACTATTTATATGACTATAAATTATGTATATCTAAAATGATAATGAGTTTGAAGAAAGAACAAGAAGATACAGAAAAGCCCAGAACACAGAAAAATTATACTGTTTGTCGTGACACTGTGATCAGTACAAGGATATAAAATCTATTTTATGTCTTTGTAAGTTATGAATTCTTTTAACTAAAACACAGAAACTGAGCAGGTAACCATTCTAATATATGTTAAGATTTCTGATTTTCTTACGAAAACCTTCTATGTAAGCCTACTACCAAATTTATGTATTTCCTTAACAAACTTACCTTTAGTTTTACATCATGTGTATCATACCATTTTAGATAGATAGTAGTTTAGGTAGTATGCTACATTTCAAGCATGATTATTTTCAATTTTTAAATCCTTGCCCCATGAGTACATTAGACAACACTCCAAAACAAAGGTTTTGGAGTGTTGTCTAATATTAGATACCCAGAAATGGCATACATAAAAAAATAATACCAATTCACTTTTCTTCTTGTAATGCTGTCACATAGTTCTAACCTGAATCAGTGCAAGATGGATTTCCAGCTCTGCAATTCTTTTTCCTATACAACTTCGAATGCCATAACCAAAGGGGATGGAGCCAAAGTTGTCCACTCTGTCCAAATTATCTTTCCTCAGCCAGCGCTCAGGTCGGAACTCATTTGCCACTGAGAAATTTTCTTCACTGTATGAAGTAGCATAATGACAAAGTGCCAGCTGGGTCTGAGGAAAAATATTATATTTATATTTAGCTAGTTCCAATGCACATAACAAAATTTAAAAGAATTTGCAATTACTGTAATTTCTGCAGTAAGAGGTGATAAAATTTAAGCAACTCTGAGTAATTCTAAAGACAAAGGGATACTTCAAAAATCAAATCCCTTTCTCAGTTGGTCAAAGGAAATAATCTTCCAATTGTTTTCAGTGTTGCTGGATATATTAGAGAAGATGCAGTGGAGAGGGAAATGGCAACAAATCACAAGTATTGGGAATTGTTTCATGAAGCTGCTATGAGAAAAAGAGAAAAACTTTCTACAAAGGGAGTTAACAGACAAAGAATTACAAAACTCCAAGAATAATGAAATTCATGCTTTTTTTATTGAATTATACCATTACACAAGTATGTTATTAATAGACCCCACCCTCAAAAATATTAAGAAGAAGTCACGATGATAAATTTCATTTGCCTGTGAGGACCCAAATAAAAAATGTCAAAACAACAACAATAAGTAATAAAATCTGTTTGTGGCATATAAATGGGTATTACTGACATACTTTCCTCTTAATGTTCTAGCATGGTGAAATCTTTTAAAATCAATGAAGTGTATATATACTGTAGCAGATCATATTCCATTAGCAAAAATTAAACTGTTCTCTGCAGCGGACTGCAACATAACCTACCCCTTTTGGTATCAAGTATCCTCCAATGATCAAGTCTTTTTGGGTTACTCTTCCATTTCCTGGCAGTACTGGATATAACCTAGTGAGAAATATTTATCTGGAGTTCAACAGTAATAACTAATACAATTTAAAAAATTTAGATTCAAATTTGCATTCGCAAATATGGTGGATGAATGCTATATTCATTTACACCAAAAATGTTTTTCAGGAGTACAGAACACCTTGGAGCTTCAAAGACCTTGAATCATCTGTGAGAATATAACCATCATCTGAGAAAAGTTATTTATTAGTAACTGAAGGTTGAGCTATTTGTCCTATGTATTTATTTGCTTTACACATGTACAAGCATGAAGGTAGGTGGTCAAGCTGCCAACATTTTAGCACTGCTGCTAAAGCTGAAAAAGCTTTATTGATGCCTTCTTTAAAATCCTCTTACTCCCCTCCCCTCATCTCATGATGGACATTTAGTATGAACATATTAAAAAAAAGTATGTCACATGCCTTTAATTTAAATCGAAAAGCTTAAAATCATTGAAGCGGCACTGAAAAGTACCAGTGTGGGGAAGGAGTTTCCTACATTTTGTCACACAGACTAAAGGGAAAAATCAAGCTTTTGATTCCTTACCTTAACAAACACGTCCTATGTATGTGATACCACTTCTACCATACTTAGAAACATTAAACATTACATAATCTATCTTATTCATTGCTTAAGCATCCTTGGACACAATACTGCTGAAATAAATAAAAGTAGAAGCAGCAAATTGCAATAGCAACAATAAACTAAAAATGCTAAAATGGACTCAAAATTCATTAGAATAACATTGAATTAAATATTTTAATTGTCTGCTGCTTACCTCAAGGTTTCTTTCAGGACAGCTCTAATCAGAGGCAATTTTGGGACATCATGGGCAGCTGGAACTTGATCTTTCCTCAGCTTATTGACTATTTCCTCATAAACACGTTGCTGCACCTCCGGGTGCTTTGCCAGCAAGTATATTGCCCAGGACAAAGTAAAAGAAGTCTAAGGAAAAAACCACAGTCATCAAGCTCAACAAGATTACATTAAAAATAATCTCAAGCCAAGAAAAACAATCAGCTTTCAACTATGTGTTTTATATGTTTAAAGTTATGAAACAGGCTGGCAATGATTCACATCTGGATTCAATGGGAGTTGCCAGACTTCGCCATCTCCTCCTTCATCCCTTTTCCATCTAAAAGTCCACCGCATATCAAAACAATCCATGTTGATATTTTCCCAGTGAAATATAAAAAGCAACAGACAAACCAAATGCAAACCCAACTATGTAAACAATATTGAAACATAAACACTCTAAACAGCAATGTTAGCCCTTAGTTTTCAATATGCATTTTACCTTTCCTTCCAACAAAAACACTTCACAGGAAACAAGATAAGAAAATACTACTCAGAACATTTCCAACCCTTTTTGAGCATATGGTGGTCCCCTCATAGCATCCACAGGACAGAATTGATATCATCACTGCTAAGATTATACTTTATCCTTTTTGGTAAGAAATGCTACACCACTACCATTTAGAATATTTTTATTTTGTGTGAAAAAGAAACACTAGGCAGGAGATAATCCAACTTTGAACACAAGATAATTTAAAGAAACCCATCATCTAATCTTTTTTCACCACAGCTGGAAAAAAAATCAGCTTGTGGAAATGTCTTATTTTGGTCTTAAGATCAATTTAGAGTGCAAATTCATCATGGTGATGACCTTTTATGTCTTGTCTTCAAACTGGGGTATAGTGCTAGAAGTACCATGCTCATAGGCTTTTCTTGTTTTTCTTGCAATATTGAATGGCTGTGCCTTCTACAATGCAACCCAGTTCTATTCTACAGAGCTCTGTACACAGCTTCTCTGATATAAACAGTGTTCCTTCCCAGCTTCCCAGTTTCTTCATAACTTCTTATAAATCAGGACTGTTCCAGCAACAGACAAAATGCTTTGTAGCCAACAACTGCCTCACAATTCTGTTGAAAGCTTTTATAATCCTCTAAACCTCTTTCAGTTTCTATGATAAAATGAGATCTGAATTGACGGCAGTAGGGAAAAAAAAGATTCCTTCAATTTTTGTTTTGTAGTTGAAAATGAAGAGATCAGAAGTATTGTCCTCTCAGAAAAAGACTGCTGCCAGCTGAGAAAGCTGAATCAAATGGAAAGGGAAATTCTTGTTGGCATGAGCATTGTCCTTTTATTTTAATGACAAATGTCACACACTAAAAATGGAAAATTCATGCTCTGAAAGATTAGAAAATGAATGGGATTAATAACTGTGTTTTATTCAAGAACAAAACATCAAAAATGTCTGCAAACTCATAAGCCCTTGGGACATTTAACTAATGGAGTCATATTCAGCATATAAAGAAGTTTTACATATGCTCCTTATTTTGGAACTCAAAAGTGACTGCTGTTGGGGTTTTTTCGTTTTCTTTAGAAACCTTACAACTTTCTTAACCAAAAAAAAATCTGAATTCAATTATCCAGAGAGTTTTTATTTTCTTTAAGACCATTTTACTTTTTTACTTATTTTAAACTTTTCTACTTTAAGACTATTCAAGTCCTACATACCACTTCTTTATCAAATTAATATAATTTCTTTTAAAAATTTGTTCAGTAGCAATCATCTATAGTAGTAGAGTTCATTGATATTCTAAATAACTCTGTATACATTGTACATACAATATCTCATCTTTCTTTTTCCTTATTCTTCCAATTATAATGCTGCAGTCAATACTGAGCCACACTGATTTCATACAACAGGAATGAGCAGGGAAGATACACGCACAACATTAATGTTACTTCAAATGGTCTGTATGGCAAATCAGAAGAATGAAGAATGAGAGACACTTGAAACACATTCCTAGGTGTTCACATACTGGATACACCAGCCCCATTAGTCCTGAGCCTTTACACAGCCTTTACACTGAGCCTTTTTGCCTCAGCCTGACTCTGTGTTGCCACCACAAGCAGGGGTAGAGTGAATTTATGCCTTATCCACATCATTGCTGGCCTAACTGCTCCCTCTTAATGGATGCCAGCAGAAAGCAGGTATCTGATCCATAATGTGTGTTCCATTTGGTTTAACTAGCCATACATGAAAATCCTTTACCAAACTCCTCACATGAGTTTATTGATCTATTTTTTTCACATTAACTTTCAGCTAACTTTTCTACTGTGGTTTACCTAAAGTAGCACAAACACCTACCTGATAAGCAAACTATGAAAAGAAAATGCTTGAAATACAAGCTGAATGCAAAGACAATTGCTATTTTATCTGTTTAATAAACTGTGGAACAGACACTCAAGCGGTGGGTTCCTGTAAAACACAGCTAGAGCGGTGATTTCATTCCAGTGGAGAGATTACACAGTACAGGAAGTATTTTGTATCACTTTAAAGGTGTCATGGCTTCAATGTTAAAATTACATCCTTACAAACAAGGTAACCCCTGTGAAGAGATCTGCCAGTGATACTGGTTTACAAAAATAACTATGCACGAGAAAAAAGGTTACAAGCTTACTGTGTCCACTCCTGCCAGAAGCATTTCAGTCATGTTGGCATAGATCTCTTCCAAAGTAAGTTCCTTACTCACTAGGAGGTGTGTAAGTAGCCCACCTTTCAGTACTTCTCCTTGGTCCAGCTGAGACTGAATAGCCTTCAATTTGTTGTCAACATGGATTTGACCTTTGGGATTCAAAAAAATTGTTAAGCCTCCATTTTTATTTTTCTGCTGGTTCCATTCAGTAACCACATTTCTCACACTACACTGCACATCTGGGGGGGAAAAAAATTTCCATAAGGAAAAATCTTAGAGTGGTAGTGGAGGTCCTTGGGTACTCATGGAAAGGAAAGATTGAGCTGTCAGGAACCCTGGTAGTTCACAGCATGAGAATGCTGAGCACAAAGAAATGACACAAGAGACTTCAGTTCCCTTCCTCGAGAGAAGCTCGAGGACAAGTTTTTATGCCCACCTGGCTTGTCTCCTGATGACTCTGCAAGAAGATGCTAGCAAGCATCTCTACAAGATGCTAGCAGCAACCAGAAGGTCAAAGCCACAGAACTTAATTACTCTGAAGACAAAGATGAGGAGCATCTTTTGTTTTGAATAACAAAAATTCAAAAACTTCAGTGAATGACACACTGAGAAATTTCACCTACAATTCCATGTATACTCTAGTGACTGCAAACAACATCTTTGGTCAAGCAAGGGATTTAAGAAGATAAAAACTCCTCAGAAAGTTAATGGCTCACAGAATAAACTTAGAAAAAAATGAAAACCCAGCTCTCAATATTTGAGAGAGAAAACAGTTCAAGTTTTTTTAACACTCAAGAACATTAAAAAAATAAAATTGCAAAGACAACTCCTTCTTCCTACTTACATGAACTTATATGAAAACTGATTCATAAAGTAGCCTGGAATGTTTTATTTACCAAAGAAACCCATATTGGAGTACATCAATGCATTTCAATGTCACCTTATACACTTGTGTATACATAAATCAACTTTATGAAGTATTTAATTAATTGCCAGAGGCTAGTTTATTAACTTTCTAGATAATTTTTGTGGTGATTATTTGTCAGGGTGCTTAATTGAAATTTTGCTGAAATCAACAAAACTACCCTCATTAAAATTGAAGTGGTTTAAGATAAAACCTTGGCAAAGCACTTGGACCTGGAGTGGCAAGTGGGTGCTGAAGCAGATGAAGATACATAAAGAAAGAACAGTAAAAAATAGGGGAGGAGTTTTGAAATTTACTGGTAAAGTTTATTTTCAGCAGAATATTTTTTAAAACAGTTCCCCTGGCCAGTCTGTATTTAATATGAAACTTACTTCTGCCACAAAGTCTTCTTAAAATTTTAGAAGAGAAATGCAGCTTGTCCCGTTCAAACACACACAGAACCTGCAGAAATACAGCTGAACTTTTCTACTACTAAATCTTACTAAATTTGAAGAGTCCATCCCAGGATCTGCAGAACTCTCTCCAGGGTTTTGGAATAAGTGGGCGAAGCCATTTGGGAATAGCACCTGCATACATAGTAGTCTTAAACATGCTAAACATCAATTCCAGAGCCTCAATATATTCAACAGTCTGCTGTGGAATGTTGTTTTCAAGGCAGCCCAACCGGCATTCATACAGAATAGTTGCCACACCTGCACATAAAAAAATGAAAGAATTGTCTATACACATGCATTAATACATATTAATAATTTAAGGAATTAAATAACATAAAATGAAATTCAAAACACAGTAAAACAGCCCAGCTAAGCACTGCAGCAAGAGAGTAGTTGCTATGTCAATAATGCTCAGCATGGGAAGAGACAGGAATTCCACCAGAAGTAGAGCAGCCTCCAGCCTGTTCGCTGTGTTTTACCCTGCACTACAAATCCTCAGCCTGCCCTGTTGGCCTCTGAACACACAGGGACACACAAGTCCAACGACATTTCTGATAACTGGTGACAACACAGGAGTTTCTACCAGTGGCTGTGTCTGTCATCAGTTAGTAGCAAATGGATATTGAGTCTGTGTAAATGGATAAAAAGCTTGCACTCCAGACAGTGCTTTACTCCACACACCATTCTCCACATGGCCCTAAAAAAAAGGAAGTGTGACACTGTTGCAAGTGACAATGTTGACTGTCTCTTGTTCTGACTTGTAATTTTCAGATCTTTTTCTGCAGTACTGTGGGCATCCCCACTAGAAATTATCTTTGCTGACAAAAATAATTTTAAAATTTGGTTATTTTCAACTCACTCTTCCTTTCCTAATTTTCCACCATGGGAAGATTTTTTTCTGTGCCTTTTCTTTCTTGTGTGCCTCTTTCAGAAACTGCTAGTTCTTCTACATCCTCTTGCTGCTTACTAGGTCCTTTCAAAGAAATCTTACGTATTGGTTCCCTGAACAGTTACAGAGTAAGTTAAATAAACAGCAAGTCATGTGGAAAATAAGTGTGCCAAGCACAATTATAAATGAAAAAATAAAAGAATGTGAAGAATTTAAACTAACCCTTCAGTTATAGTGAATCTGTAAGCTCATAGTTTGAAATTCCATAAACTGGTAGTTAAATGCCATTTTTAGACACTATTAATGTGAAACAGACCAAGCAGGCAGCCAGCAATTTGACACATCTTCATAAGTGAGCAATTTGGAAATTCTTCAAATCCCAAATTACTCAGCTGCCTGTCAGAAAAGAGTACCAATGTTTTTAAAAGACATTACATCTAACAAGATTAGAAAAGATAGTTAAAGAAATACATGAAGTATGTATCACTATGAGATTTCTGTAAGAACACAGGAAATGCCATACAGGCTCAGTCCAGAGCTTCATTCAGCATTCCCCTCATTAATGGTACCCAGTGGTAGATGATCTTAAGGCAAGCATAACAATCCCATACTTGGCATCTGTAGGCAGGGAAAAGAAGTATCTTTTCCCACATTAAGCTATGGACTGAATTTAGATGCATCACATGGGGATTCCTCATTGGAATTTGGCTGGTATATTGTGAAATTAACATGTCTTAGAAGCCATCTGTTAGAAGGTCTGCACCCTTATTCTTGAGAAATAAATACAGAAATATGGAATACTGAGACTGTTCAAGGCCTTGATTGAACATCTTACCTATACACCAGCATTTCCATAGGAATTGCTCCTTAATACAATGTATCATGTCTTTGAACTTTGCAAAGAAATTCTACTGATACCCACTGCACTAACTAGAAGGACACATGAATGCAGACTATCAAACTTCCCTTTCAGATTAATCACAACAGGGCACAGTCATTTGACAGACATGCCAAACCACAACCACACTGCTTTACATCCATTTTCTTTACAGATCCAGCCTGGGCTTACCTTCCATTGAGTACTTGAAGAAAAGGTTGTTAACATTGATCACTGTTTCCCCATCCTCCTCTTGACTTCTGAGGGTGTGGATTCTTTTAATTAAGTCTGTGATAACTTCATTGACTCCTTCAGAGTAAATAGCCACATCTTTGGGTTTCAGAATTTTTTGCCTCAGTACACTTCTCATTTTTAGCCATTGCTCCCCCTCCCTAGAAGAAATTATTAATAAAGTCTGTATGTAGTTTTCCTTAGCAATCATCAGCTGGGTAAGAGCTCTGCAACTATACTGTTTGTGATTTTTCATGTCAAATGAAAACAAATGGTAAAATGAAAATTATGATAATGGGTGTTTTGTGTTATGCTCCTACAACTTTATTCTGTATTTATTGCATGTCCTCATTAAATTTCAGTGTCACAACATGTATTTTAAGGTGTCAATCAATCTCTGGGTTGAGTGACAGAACTTGCCCACTCAGTATTCTGAATTTGACAAGTGTCCCGATGTTAGTCTGCTAGTAGTGGCTAACGCAAGAAATTAGTAAAATAATCTACTAAAATTGCTTTTAAATAAATATTTGAATAGGTAGTCTGCAAAATTGATTTTACACAGAACCAGTACTTAATTACCAAGTAAAAGTATCACATTCAGATCTGACAAATCAACAGCTTGAGTTGGTACCATAAATTCCATTACTGATACATCACTTTCAGCTACCCCAGTTCTAAACCTGCAGACCTACCTGTAGAGAAATGACTTACAGCTACAGATTCTGCTTTAGCTGATCCATGCATGGAAACCTTTTTGCTGAAGACTAAAAATCTGGAATTTAGTATCTACATGCTCCATATCAACAGAGTATTTGGGAAAAGTGGTTCCAGGAATACCTTTCCATTCCTTATGAAAATGGGTAATTATCTTTTATGTGTTTATTTTAAATTGTTATATTTCCCATTACTTTTTTTTTTTTTTTTTTTACCTGGAGCAATGCCACTGCAAGGCACAGAAACTTATTGGCCAGCAGAAGAATTTAATGTCTTTAATAAATATTTCCTGAGTCCTCTGATTTAAGATCTCTTTTCACTAAGTATCAAGAAACTGTTAGTTTGAGTCTCAACTGCAGCTTAAGATTTGAGTCTGCAATGCAATACATAAAGCCTTTTGCTACCATGAAAAAACAGACTGCCCATGACTCAGGAAATTAATTTCCCTCTAAATAAACATCCTATGTCAGTGGGGACTGTGAGTAGTTCCCAGTGGCAATTAACCACACCCACATGCTCTGCCAGGTTATGCAAGCTGTACAGACAGATAACTCCTCTGGAATCAGCCAGATTCAAAAATATCTGTGTGGGGATGCACTACAGTGTGAA
Organism: Pseudopodoces humilis; assembly: GCF_049639895.1. Lineage (NCBI taxonomy): Eukaryota > Metazoa > Chordata > Aves > Passeriformes > Paridae > Pseudopodoces > Pseudopodoces humilis. The sequence goes on from NC_142207.1 coordinate 13,991,690, forward strand.
TTGACCATTCTCTACGTTAGTCTACGGAGGGGGCATTTCGGTGAACCATAAAGCTAAAACAAATCTGAGCTAACAATTCCGCACAGCACACCGCCATCCAGATGGAAGAGTCAAGAACTGATGCAATAAAGCCACATTCATGCAGTGCAATGCCAAAGCTAGTAAGCTCTATTCTGTAAAACTGTTTGCAGGTGAGTCAGCTCAGACAACTCCAGTTGATACACATTCCCAAAGAATGTCTTCATGTAAAGTAGCTCACTGCACGTTCAACTACACATCATTACCATCCCTTTGAAATTTCACAGCAGAACAAATGCACAGCATTCACCACAAATACCTGCTCCCTTCCCCCCACTAGACGAACAAATTTCCCCACACAGAAAAGCCTGCTTTCCCAGATGACTTGTACAGTCTTTCAGAAAATTACTAAACTTGCACAAGAAAACAAGGAAAGTGAAGGACTAACAACACTTACGCAGAAATGAGCCCTGTGGCTCTCCCCCGTAAATCTCTGTACTCCTGCCAGGATTCCATGTTGGCTCTTTGTGGTGCTCTGCCTTCTGCTCGGAGGACTTGAGCAACCATGTCTCGATCTGCAATGGATACAACAAACTGGGGACCAAAGTGAGACTTGAAGATCTTTCCATATTCCTGAGTGTGTTTTTGCTACAACATCACCAACAAAGAGAAACAGAAGCCAAGTATTACTAAGGAAAACTACCACAAAAGGAAACTGACAATTTGTCATACACAATCTCTCACATCTAAAATTTGATCCCCAGCCTTCTAGTCAAGGAACAGTTTGAAATGTCAGGAGAAGCATCTAAGCATTACTGTGAAATATTCACAAGGAAAACAGAGAGGTCACAGGGTTCAGGACCCTGACTGAAAAGACCCAAAGCTCTAAGGCAGAGCGTAAGTGAAACCAAACACTGAGAAGATGAAAGGACCTGGTGGACTTTAAAACACATCCCTTCAGATCAAACAGGTTAGAAAGAATGTCTGCAAAAATTAAAAACATGGAAGTATATAGGGTTAAATTACCAGCATAATACAAATATATAATTTAATATCATGTGTAATAACTACTTACTCTATTTAACTGCTTATTAAAAAACTTTGTATGAGTTTATCACACCTAACCAAGAATATTGACAGCACAACAGCCTAGTGAAAAGCTGCATTTTGGAACAGATTTGTCAGCAGTGAACTTGAGAGAGACATATGCTAATTCTGCAAAAGAAAGGAAGAAATGGGGTCTTATTCTTGCAGTAGAGTTTATTGAGTGGTTGATCCACAAATCATGTGATTCAGGCTGGAGGCAAACAAGAGGACTGGAAATTAATAAAGAGGATTGGAAAACATTGAACTGTGTATATATATTAAACCAAACAAACAAAACCAACCTAAAAAGTTTACCAGTAAGATTGCACTATCACTGTCCCATGAAATGTTACTGATTATTTAAAATAATTTTCATTCTGACATGGTCATGAAGTGAAACTCTCAATTTTCACAAATTCACTTGGAGTTGAGGTACATCCTCATTTCAGAGGGAAAAAACCCCAGCAAAACTGCAAAGCAGTTATTTAAAAGACAATCAATTTTAAAGCTTTTATTTCTGGTTAAACTATTAAGACAAGTTAAACAGACCAGAGTTTAACTTTGACACACTACCTACATTCTAATCTAAAGACATCTGCACAGAGAGTTACGCTGATTATAAACCAAAGATGGTTGACACCAACTACACTTGTGAAAGTCTAGTATTGACCCAAGATTAACTCAGGTGAAATATATTTTATTCAATCTTAGTTACAGAAATGAATTGTTTAATTGCCAACAATAAGTTTAAGACACATGAATCACTCTTCAGAATATGATACCAAGTGCACATAAAATTGTAATTCTTTTTGTCTAGTTTCCAAATAAAACACGAGTTGTGCAATTGTGGTCTCTACCAGTCACCTCTTAACTACTTTTGGAACACAATGGCCAACTTCAGTCTAAGTTCTAAAGGTCTCCCAAAACGATATTCTTACCATTTTCAAAAATCAGCTTCTGGATTCATATGAGACACATGTATTAGTCATCCTGATGAGTGAAATGCTACAGCAGGAAGTCAGTTGTCATTTCTGCTTGGTCTGCTCCTAACCAACACCACAGATGGAGCAATGTATGAACAACCACTCCCAAAACCCAAACTCTTGCCTCAAAAATACTTCAGGGATACTGAACTTGGAGGTCACAACTTTGAGAGTATGTGTCTCTAAAGGAAAGCATGAGTTGGGAAAGGAGTACAGCAAGGAAAAATCAGTGGAGTGAGGAGGATACAGGCCACCAGTCACAGAAAAATGGTTCAACAAATTTTGGTATTTATGGAGCAGTTTATTATTTTCACTGATGGTGAGGTTTAAATGGAACAACAAATTTCAGAAGAAAATAAATCAAGTGACAAGATATCCAATCAAATAAATTAAATACTAGTCTTACACCAGAAATGAACAAGGACAAAGTATTTGGACATCCCTTTCTTTCAATAGACGGAACACCATTCTATCAACTTGATGTATAAAACAATGCCCAGGATTTCTATTTCCATGTTTTCTATCACATCATGGGTTTTTCTTTCTCTCGTTCCAAACCTTGAAAATGTTCCACTCTAATGCCTCACATACCACTCTCACATCAGTCATTCTTTCACACACCATCAATTCAAACTGCTGGCATCCTAAGCCCTCCCTCCTCACCTTTCTTTTCTTTAGCCTTGCATAGCACTGATGAGACAAAGGAGATCCAACCCCATCAAATTTAAAATACTTTCCCTTTGTCATAATTGCTGTAGGCATTACTACTTTGGCCAGGACTAACTGGAATCATGTTACTGAGAACAGAACCTCCTTTGTGAAAAAGCACTTGGCTTCCCCACCCCTTCTGCATATAGCGGGCAAATATTTGTGTGCACCAAAGGACACCGTTTAAGTAGCTGTGCTGGTTCCCAAAGCGTTTGGGATTAATTAATTCCTCATGTTCACTGTATTGTTAAATTTAACAGACTGTTAAATTTAATGCCTACTTGCATTCTATGTGTAGGCAAACAGGGCATCCTGTGATTCTTGAGACTCTAAGCAGAATGAAAACGAGTATTATATTGCAACTTCTTCTTATCCTTCCTCACACTTTCCTTTCTAGGAATAGTATTCACTAAAGAAGAAAACATCCATATCAGTTAATGGTAGTGAAAAGGATATACTATTTAGTATGTGTTATATTTTTTTTAATATTTTGAATAATTTTCACCGTTTTGACAGTGAAAGAACTTGAATCCAATGGTAGCTTCTTTTTTAGTGCTATGAAACTATGATGAGTACCTCTCAAATTCTGTACACCACCACAGAGTTAGAGGAAAAAAAGAAACTGAATGAAACAAAAAGCTTTAGTTGTCTTCAGGTTTCATCTGAAGCTTGTGTCTCGGTTAGCAAGCAATCAAGCTGAGCAATTCATCATTAGCAAATTGATCTGGCTGCCATGGAATATAGCATAGATCCTAACATTTCTTCTTAAAAATCTAAATCGTAAATATAAGAAAGCTGGACAAAACTAAGCAACTTATGTGATTCTCTTTTTTTCTGTCACCTGCTTCTTTCTGGTGTTTTTAGGCCCATTGTAAATCTTAACTTTCAGGTTTTGATTCTCAAACAATTTAAAATTCTATTTTCTTTCGTTTCCCTTTTCTATTCTTATTTCCTTTTCTCTCTCTTCTTTCTTCCTGAAATTTCAGTAATTTTCAGGCAGCAAACCTCTTGGGGCTGACTGTGAATTTAGTCCTAGCGATTTGGGAAAGGTCACTAAGAAAAACAAAATAACAAAATAACCCCGTTTGAGGTATTCCAAACGGCGTACTGCCGATGGAAAGCTTATGGATCCACAGCTGCAAAAGAGTGAAAAACACAGCTTTCCTCTCTTCTACACAAAGTGCTTCCTTTAGAATCTCTTGGACTACACGGGGAAAGGGCCCCAGGAGATGCGCTGTGACTTTTCAGGAATGAAACCCACATGTTTGGCCAAGCAGCCAAAAGAATTTATCTCTGGATAGCGACAGCCTTATGGTAAGAGCGCTGCCCATGCCAGCATCCCCGAGGCGCTGCGCAGAGAAGGAGGATCCTGGTCCACGCAGCTCCCGCAGGAATAACGCGCCTCACCCGCCCTCACCAGGTGCGACCGAGCGAGGGACCCGCCGCGGCCTGCGGGACGCCACAGCACTGCAGGTGCCCAGACCAGAGGACGCTTCTCAAGCCCCACCCGGTCTCTGGTTGGCTTGACCGTCTCCCCAGGCTCCAGCACCGCCACACGCCAGGTGACAGGAGAGGCTCTCGCCCGCCTCCCTCCTTCCCTCCCCTCAGGCCGCCATCCGGCCCCGCTTCCCGCCACCCGCTCCCCTCCCCCGCTCCAATGTGGAGGCCGGGGAGGGGGCGGCAGGGCCGCGGGGCCCGTGGCCGCTCCCGGGCCGGAGCCTCGCCCCCCCGGCAGGGTTCAAACCGCCCGCCTCCCGCCCAAGGGACGGGGGCGGCCGCCGGGGGCCGGCTAGCGCTGACGGCAGCGGGGCCAGGCGCATCTACCGCCCCCTCAGGGCACCGATATAGGCAAAGTGTATTTACGTAAGGGGAGGCCGGGATAGGAGAGACAAAATGGTCCCTGAACGCGGCGGAGCAGCGCCGAGCCGGGCTGAGGGAAGGGCAGCGGCCGAGGCGCCTCAGCCGCGGCAGGGCTGTGCGGCCCCGGCTGCCGGCACAACCTCGCCGCACGGGTGGGTGCTGAGCTCTAAGAGTCCTGGTAAACTTCTCAGCCCTGCCAGCCAAAAATAAGCCCTCTGCAAGCTTGTGAAACAGCCCAGTTAAAAAAAAAAAAAAAAAAAAAAGGTACTTTTTTTCAGTCTGAGGCGCCTCCCCGGTTTAGACCGCGCACAAAGATGCGCGGGGAGCGCTGGCGGGCGCCGGAGCACGGGGAACCGGGATCGTGGGATCCCCTGGGAAACAAAACTACCGGAGCCTCCGGTGCTGCGGGAATTGGAGTGGGGGATCCCCCGAAACCCGGCTGTCCCCAGCGGGGAGGCGGCGCGGCGATGCCCAGCTGCGGTGCTGCTGACCCGGCGATTCACCAGCGCTTTATGAGGGGAGGAAAGGAAAGGTTTAAGTAGCGTGGCGTGATTAAAGCATTATATACCCGAGGGAGCTGTACCTGGATTTCATGAATGCGGCCGAAGCCGTCCTTCCAGAAGAATTCGTAGAGGTTGTAGAGGGTGTTGGGTCCGGGCATTTCGTGCAGGCTCTTCACCCTGCCCAGGCGGCGCGGGGGGGGCTCCAGCAGCTCCGCTCCGCGCCCCTCGCCTTTGTTCCCCGCCGCCGCCCGCGGGCTGCTCCGCACCTCCAGGGACTGGCTGCTGCACAGCCGGGGCTGCCCGGGAAACCTGCTGCTGGCAAAAAGCGCCTGGTAAAAGTAAGTCCTCTCACATTCAAGTGTCTGCTTGCATTTCATCGTCAAAACTCTGGTGAAGAAAGACATGTCTTTTAATTTCAGAAGGGTCCACTTTGCTCCTGCAGCTGCTTTTTATTTGGTTGCTCTTTCTTCAGTGCCTGCTTTAACTTGTACAAACAGCACTTCTCCAAACTCTTACTGCATGAGCATCAGTTTACACAGACCATTATTTAACGCTCCCTCCCCTAGGGCTGGAAAAGGGGGGTGGGTCTGGGATGAGACTTGAATAGAAAGAACCTATTATTTTGTATAATTCAAATCAGATAAATTTACCCATTATACATGCAGCCAAATTTCATTTTTTGCCTGTTTCACCCATTAGTTTGGTGAAAAGCTCACCCCATCTTTCTCCTGTTTTAAAAAGGCAGGATTAGGCCTATTTTTTCCTGTGGCATTAATTCATTCCCTTGTGTTAGAAAATAGAGTATTTTCTGTAAAAAATTATCTTAGAACCGTTCATTATGCTGTAACATATATGAAAAACATTTCTGCATCCATATGTAAGTAGCACAGTAACCTTACAAAAATTTATGTAAATTACAATATTCAGAGATGTTATTTGTATTTCAGAATGATTTATCTTTTGGTCAGGATATACTCCATAAGAAGCTTGTGTCAACTTTTGTAGAAATCTACACCATTTAGAAAGTATTCGTGTTATTTTCATATGTATTTCTGTATAATTCCAAAGGTGTTAGTGATTATTTGTAAAATGTTGATTAATTTCAGAAATTTTGTGGAAGAGACTATCTTGCTTTTTAAGTGAATCAGACACAGATAAAATCTGAGGACAGAGGAAAGTCTCAAGGAAGATCCACATTTCTAGAACAGAATTATGAGTAAACTGCTGGAAAAGTAAATCTAGTAAGCGTCAAAATTACTAGCTTTTGTTTTCCTTATTTACATTCACTTTGAATTTGAGGCTGTTAAGCTCTGTGCTGCTTAAGCTCTGTGTACATGCTTACTTTGAGCACTGATAAGTCTGCTGAAACAAATGACTCCAAGGTTAGACAGGCACATCAGTCTTTATGGATACAGCAGTAAATATTACAGGAATAAAATCTATCAAAGTATTTGCTGGTTAAAGCTAAAATAATGTCTTTGAAATGGACTTCATCATACTTGAAAGGGTCCAGAGAAGAGCAACAGGAAAAAGAAATGAAAAGGTTTTTAAAAACTACATAAGAAGGTTGAGAGACATTTCATCTAGGAAAGATGACTACTACAACCATGACAACAGCCTACAGATGTGTACATATTTTGTTAAAAAAAAGGTGTACGTCAGAGAGAGAAGAAAGAAAATAATTGGCTTAGTTTGCAGCTACAGATTTCTTGATTACTTTTTCAGGTAGCCTTGGTACATCACATTTCAGGTAGCCAAGGCATCACAGGACATTATGTACTTGCTATCACTGAGCTTTGCAAGAACATCACCAGGGAACCTCTGAAGTTTTTCTTTATACATTTCTATGTAGTGTAGCTACATTATTTCTTTGATAGTTGTCTAAAGGTAGAGAATTCTCTCTCTGGAGAGAAACAGTTACACAGATTTTTAAATTATGTTAACATTGTAATTTCTAGATTGATGGAAGGAATATGTGCACCCTTCCTAGAAAATCCTGCCCACAGCTATCAGTATGGTTGTTTTTTTTTGTTTTTTTTTTTAATTTGGAGTCATACATGATTAAGGTAAAGCATCTGCTGCTATTAATGTGCTAGTGAGATAAACTTAGATACATTATGCTGTAAAGGTTACAGTTTTGCAACTGGGTAGTAGCTTTCTCTGTATCTTTTTCCGGTTTCCCTATTTGGAATAGTCCACTGTTTTCCCCTGCTACCCCTTTTCCATGAACCTCATTGTAGGACATATTGTTTCTAGCCAGGATACTTGAAAAAGCTTCCGAAGCTTTATCTTTTAAGTACTTCATCAGAACAGTACCTGATTTCCTTCTGATGAATTTCTGGAGGTGGCAGTAGTCCCAGCACAGGAACTGTATTGTATAACCCCATCTGCACTCAGTTTACTTATTGTTAGATTTATGTTTGTTTGCAGTAAAATGGTCTGAAACACAGACCCCATTTAAAAAACTCAACATGCAAACACTCAGAGAATATGGGATTTCAGTGAAACAGGGAGCTCACCTGGCACAGCCCGTAAAGCAGCTCCAGATATTCAGATCTCATTACTGGCAAACCTCAGCAAGTTTTCTATACCAGTCAAACATTCTGTGATTACCAACTATCAAGTTTATATGTGCAGCTTATACAATTACAGTAGAGGCAAATTAATGAAAATATTCTAGCAATCCATTGTGCTACATCTCCTGAGGAACTGGATGCATTCTCTGCTGTCTGTATAGACTGCTGTTGGGTTTTAAAATTACACTCAGAAGTATGAGGTCTGAAACAGTTTATTTCATTAGTCAAGTGCAGATGTTTATTACAGTAAAAAAAAATCACCTAAAATTATAGAAAACCTGAAAGAAAATTCCCAACCCCCACCAAAATACAACTCCAATGTATAAAATTAATGTTGAATAGGCTTTTATACTTGGTCTAGTTTTAAAGAAAGAGTAGGATGTGCCATTTGAGAAGAGTCCTGACCCAGGAAATGTCTGTGAGACACCTCCATTACTGCTTACCGTCTTCTAATTTTATTACAAGGAGACATCAGTGTTTGATAAGCAAAGCCAAAACCACACAATCCTGAAGAATTTCCAGAGTACATTATTGGCAATGGCAGCGTGTAACAAAGAACGAAATTAGAGCAGAAAGTGGCAATGCATTAATGATTAAAATTGCCAAATTTCTTTGATATAACAGAAGGATTTAAAGGAGTGTAAAGGTGCCATTATGCAAATCTGTATAGAGCACTTTCCTTGCACAAAAGGAGATGAATGGATTGACATCCACAGAAACAATTTTTTTGTAATGCAGGTGGTAGGCCCAAAGGTCAATGGGCCAAAAATATGTATAAATAATAGATATTTATAGGCAGCTTGCCAGAGGGAGTAGAGCCACTAAAAGATGCAGCTCTGGTGCACTATCAAAACATTACTCAACAATAATTATCAGTAATACCATGGCAACCCATCAGTGCAGATACAAGTTTCTTTTTCTTTGTAAACTGTACAAAAAGAATACTCCAGACAACAAGAGCCAAATTGTAAGGTGGTTCAATAGCTGAATAAAGGAAAAGAATGTTTATGAATGTGGTGTGGGCTACCAAAACATAGAATGGGTAACTAAATCATTCACTTCTCTTTGCTCTGCCAGATCATAATTGTGTGGTTTTGTTTGACTTTCAAATTAGAGTTTTAGTGTATGTGCCACTAGTGTTCCTTCTTTACCAACAAACTTCACATCCTTACTACTGCAGAATCTGAGTTAGAGGTCAAACTTACAAACTGCAGAATGTTCAGTAGTCAACATTATGAGTAAACACCAAAATGTACATGACAAGAGACAAATGAAACTGAAATAAGTTTCCTAGTAGAGATCTGAAAAAGAGAGAGGAAGAGTAAAGGAAAGCAGCCAACAAATATTTGAAAGAGCCGCAGAGGGTGAAAGGTTTAGAGGACAACCTAAAGTGGTGGAGGGGCTTGGCATTGTCTGGTCCCATTTTCCTCCCAAATATGAACACAGACTTGTTTCAGGTAATAGAAGTCCAGTAGTAGTGCCACAGAGTTCCCAGGAATAATGGTGAGTATAGTGGCCATTCTACAAAACCTCCTTGCAATCCACATAAAACCACCAAACCATAAAGAAGGGAGGAGTTATGCCATCAGCATAGGCCAGCCAAAACACATTTATGTGACTTAAAAGATAAATATTTTCTCCTACTTGTACAACCTACCAGTATATATATTTATCAGACATCTTACCACCAACTCGGAAACACACGCAGAGTTCTTTAAATTTAAACAATGACGTTTGTCCTAGCCTGTTGGTCCTTGGAGTCTGAAAATATGTTTTATGTAACAAGTCAGTTGGGACTTTTGTTATTTTAAACAAGTTGGAGCACATGCCCTTTCACAGCAGACATGCTTCAGTTTTAGTTGACTTTTGCTATGTAATGGGATCACAGTAAAAACTAAACTTGGCTTATTGATAATTTAGATTATGTATTATTTTTGGATAATTTGTCTTCAAAACCGCAGTCCTGCTGTTCTCTCAGTCTAGACCCCCTAATGGTCTGATTAACTGTACTTGGTTACCTTCATTTAGTTGTTCCTAAATCCAATTTAAACTTGCCCTCCTCTTTGCATGAACTCTCACAAAGTTCAGTCAAAGCTCTTTATTACAATAACATTGGTATTCAGAGTCAATGGTTACATTATCATCTTACCAGGAATTCTGTTTTCTTGGAATTATTCTCACCTTTTAACAGTCTTGGCTATATCTGATTTGTAATTATTTGAATATACTTTTATTATATCCAGTATAATAAATATGGTACTGTATGTTTTACATAACTGTTGAAATAGCTACAAGTATAAATCATTTACAATTTATGGACATAAAAGAGATTTAATGGGAGGCATTTAACTTTGCCCAAGTAACACCTTCAGCTAAAACTACACAGATATGCTCTTCAGAACATTTGCAAAGAAAATCTGAAAAGGGGGCTGCAATGTCAAAAATGTAAGCAAAAGTTTTCAGTGTAGTTTAAAACCTTTTTACTGAAAAAGCCAGTAAGTAATAATTTTTGCCTTTTCTGACTGTCCTCAAACCCATTTTCTGAAAGACCCTTTCAAGTTGTGAAGTTACTTCTTTGTAATTTTAAATGCTTTCTAAATTCCTGGTTTTTCCTGAAAACAGGACAAATTTAAACTTCACAGGCTAAATACTGATTGAATGTTGTACAAAAAGAAGGTATTTAAATCAGAACAAGCAAGTCAGTGCCACTGTGACTTACTGTTCAGCCATTAATAAAACCCCCATGAATCAACTGTAAAGAATTCAGTTCTACTTGCAGACTTCTTACAGATTTAGATCCTTGCCCCGTGCCTACTAGGGCATACACCACTAAGTTATACTGAGAACCACTTGCCTTGAAGTCCAGAGTTTTTTAACACATAGAGGAAAGTATGGCATTATGAAAAATGACCGTCAGGATGGCATAAGGAGATAAAAAACTGGCTGTAGTTGGGTGTTTTGGTGAGTTGTAAGGCTGTGAAATTGCCACCCCATCACCACTGTGCCCTTTTAGTCTAGAATGCCATTTTAATGAGTAACAGCAGCATCCTTCAAGCATTAACATCTTCACATGGACATTTGCTGGTTTGCCACAAGAAGGAAGGGCATATAAACACAAGCTTCAGTATTGTAGCCTATCAGAAATAAAAACAGCAAATATTAAACAAATTCCTGAAGAAGATTAAGTCTCCAAAGAATGGAATTCAGACCAAGGAGGGGGCCGGGGAGCAGAGAAAAAGCTTTTCTTCCAGCAAGGAAACCTGAGTTACATCCAAGAAAATCACACCTCCTCTATCCACAGACTTCCAAGAAATCATTTACTTACCCCTGAGTTCACCTGCCTCTGGCATCCCTCATAATCTGAATCACAATTCTGCCACACTATCTGTTCTTTTGTAGACAATTTAGTTTCCTAGAGGACTGGGATTACAGATCTGGAGCTGTCTACTGTGACCCTTGGGTGCCTTGCCAGAGTGCAGGGGTAGGGAAGGGCTAGCAGGACAGAAGCCCCAGGAGCCAGCAGCTCCTCTGTGACCAACCTGGCCCACCCTCTTATGGTACAGGTGCTGCCACGTGCAGCACCAACTCAGTCCTAGTGAGTAAATGCACAGTCTGCCACTTGCTGCTACAGCCTGCAGTAACAGCGGGCAGTAATTACCACTTAATCTTATCAACGTAATGAATTTAAAAGTTTGAATGCCAAGATGCTATCACTGATGCACGGAGTCATTCATGCCTCGTAAAACTATTATGCTTGATGCTGAATGTACTGCATCCCACACACACATCACTTGGAGGAGTGATATCATTAGTCACGATTTACTACACATGAACTACAGCGGTACTAAATCCAGCTACTACTAGTGATACCACAATTACAGGGACCACTATTAAGCCATTTGCTTTTAGTAGGTTGTTGTGGTTTTTTCCAAGTTTATGAAGGGTGGAGAGTAGTTTCAAAGCAATTCATAAAGCTTTTAAGAGAGAATATTCATAAAGCTTTTTAAGAGAGAATTATGCAGAGGGACACTGTCTGATTTGCTCAACTAAACCCCTGTCACAGGCCCCTCCCATTACACTAAATTGCCATTTTGCAGCTGTTGCCATTAGAGCTGGTCCAAAATACTATCAGAAGTAAAGACTGCTTTATACTCTTTATACTCTGAAGAGGAGATCAGCACCAGAATACTAAACAATTATCTCTTCTGTATAAGCCACTCAAGCACTACTATGGCTGGTTTCAGGTTGTGAGGCAGAAGACTCAGCATAAGAGAAAGAATCAAGTGTTACAGAGTAGGGCTCAGAGCCTAAACAAAGTTTAAACTGAAGCAGATCAGTTCCCTTTTCAAATATTACCTGAGACCAAAACCAAGCACCATCTGTTCTCAATTATTAAACGCTTACAATATTTCTACATTCTCAATTTGTGAATTCATGCTAATAAGAAACAGAATTCAGTATTCTTCTGAAGCTCATTTGTTGTAAAACCGGAATAGCTGTACTATGCATGCTCCTGCCAGTATGGTAAACCTTTATACCACCCTATTTTCAACCAACAGAGGTTGTTCCTAAAGCCCTACAACCAACCAGTGGTATAACACCTCTTAATACAACACCAAGTAGCATGTTACATTATTAAGCAGATGTTACATAAAAAGCACTCTTCTGCCACAAACCACCAACATTTCTCCTATAATTTTCTAGAATTATAATGCAATCTTCATAAAAAAAAAAAACAACCAAAACTCAGGAATATTTCTTTCACACATTCTTCCAGCTCACCTTGCCAGAAATCAAAATGCTTTTTGTATCAGTAATAACTTCTGTGGTGACAGTGCACTGTTTAGCAGCTACAAAGGTTTTTATTGCATGGTTAATAAATAGAATATAAATAACAAGAGAAACAGTTTTTATTTGAGCAACTTCTCAACAGTAGCAAGAAAAATTAGGAAAATGAGCACAGAATTCATTTGCATTTACTACTAATACTTTCCTTGAGTTTTCTTTGGAGATAGAGTCCCTCTTTCTTCTTGTCTTAAACTCTGAAGTATTTCTGAAGTATTTCTGACCAATTTGTTAGAATTTTAATACAGGTAAACTCACAAGTATAAGTTAGCTCTCAGTTTAAAAATATAATGTAAAGTGCTCCTCTCAGGATTTGTTCAGCTTACTGAATGATTTTATTTAAGCATTTTGAAAAACAGTATGTTGTTGAGCAGACACGAGAATCAGATAAATAATATTTCAAACACCAGTACAAACTTCATTTACAAAACCTTTTCAGGACTCTTCTGAAAAAGGATCTTCAGCTGATAAAAATAAAATCTATTAATTACCCTGAAAACCAGACAAGTATTTCTCTTAAATGAAGTGGCCCGTATCCTTCTGCCCTCTGGTCATGAGGAAATGAGGGCATAAGACAAGGAGTACAGTGCCACACATAAAAAAAGTATGTGCTGTGACATATTTGTATCTTAAAGTTCCTAAAAATATTTTCATGGTAAGATTTAGTTCCTTCCTTGCTTTTCCATTCACCTATGAGAGCACACACATTGGTAAGTAAATATGTGGCTATACAGATGCATATAAAAGAGCCTTTTAAAGGACCTGTCATAAATTTCAACTCCATCTTTTCAGTTCCAGGAACAAGTACATGCACCCACAGTTTCAACAGGACGCCCATGTAAAGGATGTCACTTCCGGAAGCGTTTGAACAGGGGGTGGATGTGTTTGTTAGTAGAAGCCTTGCTCCGTGAGGAGTGGTATTCCATGTAAACCGTGTCATCTGCTCCGGACATGGAGCTCATGGTGCCTGTACGACGGGACACCTGCAAGTACAAGCACAGGCATGTGCTTAGTGTGTGATCAGAAGTTTAAAAATATTTTCATTGCATGTGACTTAAAAGATTTACTTAAAAATCTGTAACAACAGATCTGTTACCTTCTCCTCCAAATATGATGGAGAAGGTAACAGATGTCTAATGTCTAATTTCTTCTGAGTGCCCAACAAGTTAATTATTCCAATAGCTAAAGGCTAATACAGATTAAAAAATGAATCTGTTCTTTAATGTTTCACAAAGATACCAGGCCAACAATGAGAACATTACATTTAAAACTGGATGGAAATAAAATGGCCCAGTTCTGTCCCACCTGTGGTCATCCTTTTCAAAGAATTCTTCATTACCTGAGCTGACTTTGAACCATATTCTCCAGCAACTACTTCCTCCTCAGCATCCAGGTCAGATGCTTGCAGGACTTTCTGGAGAAGCTGCTGTTGCTCTTCTTTGGTTGAAAATGAAAGTTCTTCTTCTTCCATGCCTGCCAGCTTTGTGATTACCTAAGAAACAGAGCACACTACAAGGTGAGGGCTCTTCCTCCTCACTGTTAGCTGTTTAAAACCAAGAGAAGTATGTCTGATTCCATATCCTGTTGGAACTGCTTTCAACTTTTATTAATGGCTGGAAAAACCTCACACTATAGATAGCACAGATACATATAAAATCTTGGTAAGTGATGTACATATACATATACACATGTCTCTTGTTATATTCTATCTGGAAATGCAAAAGACAAATCTTTGGGGGAAAAAAAAAAGGAAAAGAAGAAAAGCTCTGAGCAGAGCATGTCAGCTAAACACTGACCAAGAACCTGACCAAGCACATATAACTCATATAGGTATTCAACTTAGTGCAAGGTTAGTGTCATGCTGTAGGCTCTAGATTTGTCTAGTTTAAGAACCAGTATTTTATATTTAACAACAATAATCCACTAGCTCTGCAAAGACTTAGAATTTTAGCAAGAAACATTCAGGACAATGGGGAAAAACCTTAAAAATTGAGATGTACAGCTGTTGTGAAACAGTGCAGCAACCTGCAACAGAGCATCAGCCACAGAGCAAAAGGACTCTTCCAGCCTTTGAGTACTTAAACACTTAGATTTGTTCTCCTTGGAATTCTCAGTACCTCATCTGGTAACTGTGGGTACAGGGCACATGTGACCTACTGGCAATGCAGTGCCATGGGCTCCATCAGCTGACAAACCTCCTCTTCTGAAGAACTGAAAAGATCTCAAGCTTCTGTTATAAAACTTGGCAACAGGCAGCTTACTTTAACCAGAGGTATTTTGAAAATTTTACAAGAATTTTCACTGTAGTTAAATGCTTTTTGTAAGCGTATGTTTATAGGTAACAATCAGTTTTCCCACTGTTCCCAACTTGACAAGGTTTTGAGAAAGACATTCTAATTCAGCCACTGATTATTCAGTGTTTTCCCTCCTCATCTTTTCTGCTTACCTCTTGAGTTAATACAATTAGAAACTAATTAACTCACAGGTTCTAACCTCTGGGTTAGAACAGATCACAAAGACACTGTAAATAAAGCTTAAGGTAAAAGAAATCCATATTAGCTGCCAAGTACCATTTTTTAAAAATGGGGTAGGGAAACACTGGAACAAATCATCAGTGCTGTGGGCTGTTTGTGGGAATTTCTAGTTTGAAAAAGGATGCTTTCCTGAGAAAATATCCAAGCCTGAAGAATCCATTCATGGAAAGAATCAGTTCTACATGGCTAAAGGAACACTACGGTACTCCTTGTTTCTTTAGGAGGCTATGTGCTATGGTCATCCCAAAAATAAAGAAAAAGGAGTCACAAAAATCCATTTTAAATTGCATTTGCCTGTTTCCAGCTCTGGTTGCAAAACAGTGCTAGCATGATTCATAGAATGGAAAGAATTCCCACTACATCATCTTTTAAGCTGTCCAACTGATGCTCTGTTTAAAAGTTACCCCAAATTCTTTAACATACAGAGTTCTTCTGCTACTGGTTTAAAATTTAGTATATTTGGTCTCTAAATAAAAACACAATACAATAGCAAAGGCAACCAGTTAGCTAACCAGAAAAAAACAGCTTGCAGTACACTCCAAGCAGTAAATTGTAATAAGGCTGATATTTAAGGAGCAAAGACAAGATACATGGATTTAGCAAAAACATATTACTCTAGTTCTCTCTGATGAAAGGCAGAGAATGAAGCTATTGAGAGATGACAAGAAGAAAATCCTAAACAAAAAGTGAAAACTGTTACCATTTTAAACTAGTAATGAATTTTTAGTTATTGAGGAACACAAATTCTGAAGGACATTAGCATTGAAATAATTACCTAAAGAAGAGGTAGAGTCTCCATATTTGTAATACTAAGAAGGCAGACATCTACTGAGAATGGCATACACATAGTTCATCCTTGCTTGGAATGAAGAAACACAATAGATGTTTTTTTGTAAGTTTCTTTCAGCCCTATTATTCTTTGATGCCAGCTATGACTAAGTTTGGCAAACAGAAGAAAATAGATATTCTAATGTTTTGTTTCTAATCTGCAAATAAAGAACATTCCAGTACTGGTCAGCAAAAATGTTGCTCCAGATACTAAGCTGGCCACTTGCACTGCTTTTGTCCCACATTACACCAAAGCTCCAAGGACTATGAGCTCCTTCTTTGCAAAATGAGAGCCCTCTATTTTAACCTCTTTCTCACTTCTAGAATCCAGGGCATTCAAATATAAGTAAAGGGATTGCTCTAATCTTCCTGGCTATAGCCACACAGATGCATTTGCTGTAATTAGTTGCAGCTTAGTACTGGCCTACAACTTTGTTGATCACTACAAAGGGAAACGAAGTTTTCACCTATAAAGACCAGGACACCTCTGTTTCTAAAGAGCTCTTTAATGGGCTGCTCTTTACAGAGCAGGGATTTGCTCCAGCCCAGCAGTTCAGGGGGATGTCCTGTACTGGCGCCTCATACAGACAAGCTCTTGCACAGCCAGATGTGGGAGCCTTATTTTTCATTCTCCCCAGTACTGCTTCTTGTTGGGAAGGCGTCTAATCAGAGCAGTAAGCTCCAGCTTTTTGAAAGAATAATTTACCTAAACCCAAGAGCTATCATGATACTCTGCTGCCTTTACAGCCTAACAGATGAGCATACAGGGAAATCCATGCATTAAAAGAAAAATAAATGAGATACACCATGAAATCTATAATATAGAGGAGCTTTGGTTATGTTTAGAAGATGACATAGTGAAATACTGGTCTGAGACTGGAGCTCTTTGGAAATTGTCACTTCCTCAGTTTTGGAAGTTGTCTAAGTTGCTGCTGCCCACTCTGACAACACCCAACACTGCTTTATGCAACACCAGTGCGATATAATGGGAGGCCTGCACAGATGGACAACTGAAGAGCACAAACATAAAACAACCAGAAAGGAACATACACTGCACTCTGCAGGGTGCCTGGTTTGAAGTTACAACACTTATCTTTCTAGAAGCTGTACAGGAAGCTACTTGTATCTGCCCTCACAATAATACAGATGGTAAAACAACACTGGAGCAGTTCTCACCTGCAAGAAAAACCTTCATTAATGCATTCCACAACAAGAATTCTCAAGTACTAGACCAAATGCTTACATTAAACAATATGAAAACGACATCCTTAGGCCTCAAGCATAATAAATAGAAGGGATGAGTTACCTTGAAGCTATAACCTTGATCTACAAGAAACCGTTGCCGTTTTGTTGAATATGCCATTTCCTGAGTGTCTTGGGATACAAGGGAATAAAAAAAGGCATTGTATTCCTCTGCAACCATGCCTAGGAGACAAAAGCACTCAGTGATCAGTTTCATTTGGAACACTGCAACAAAGAACAACCAAGGAATAAATACTGAAAACAGGTACTTAAGTAACTTGTCCCCACAAAAACTATTTGTATTGTTTAGGTGCACCCAGGCCTTGCGTAAACTGATTGACACAGCATGGAAACTCCTACTTTGTTCTTAATAACTTCAGGATAGGTGACAAGACGAAAACAGAAAAGGAAATGTAGACTAACACAATCACGCAGGTGCTCTAAGAAGAATCTACTGCTTTTTTCTGCTAGGCAAGGTGAAAGTTAAAATTTAAGTCTATTATGTCAAGAAGAAGTGAAAAGTCAAGAGCAGTGAATGTCAAAAAAGTTCAATAGAAAAAGACAAAGGAAATATTATCCATGTGAACTAGAGTTTGCAGTGGTTTTGAATTAAAAAAGTGAAACAAAGAAACTTAGCTAAGAATTCATAGCACTATCTGAAGACCAGCATATACCAGGCTGTGTAAAAAAAATTTTTTTTTTACATTTATGTCCTTTTTTACATTTTACATCCTTAAAGTCTGTTACTCTGGTAATAGGGTTCTCTTTTAAAACCCAGGGTTTCACTAAGACTTTGTCAATTCACTAACATGGGTTTTGTTTGCATTTTCTAACAAAGCCTTACCTGTAACAAGCACAAACTGCACATAAAATAAGTGTGCAGAGCTTAAGTCTGAGTAGAAAGTCTTTTAATAGTAATTGTTCTAAACAAAAAAAATTCCTTTGCCCATATTTTACAAAAACGCACTAGTCAAAAAACAAGTCCAATTTTTAAAAGCAAGTAATCTACAGTATCAAAAATGTGATTTCTAGAGGCTTGCTTCTTAGAACAATATTATGTTTCCTCACAATTTCATGTTGAAGAAAACATCAAGGAATGAAAAAGTAAGAGAACCGCCAAAGAACAGAAAGTCAGATTTCTTTCAGCTTTTTTTGTCCTTTAGAAATTTTCTCATCACTAAGTTTACTGACCCAGAAAATGCTTAATTTTCATTCACAGGTATATAGGTATATTCTCTTTGACTAAAACATAATGCAAGGACAGTATAAAGAAACCTCATGAACATCTAGTTTCTCCTGCTCTAGGGTGCTGTGATCCAAGGCCCAGAGCCCAACCACCACCTCCTTTACCTTTTTTGGCTCTCAGCACTCGTCCCAGTCTTTGAGCCTCCTGCCTTCGTGACCCACCATGGGATGAGATCTGAATGAGAACATTGGCTTCCGGCAGATCGAAGGATGTGTCCCCCACCTGTAACAGAGCAGCAGCATGTCAGCAGTCCCTTATTTCCACATTTCCCTAGCCAACATTAGATGAAATGGACAGCCTTCTTTGTGAGCTATGACACGAAGATGTCAAATCACACCACACTTGTGCAGCTGACTCTTAAAATTCACTCCAAAGACAGGCATAAGGATACAGTGAATGTACTCCCTCACCTTGGAGATGAAAATAGTGTTTATTTTTGGATTGTGCTTGAAGTTTTGTAGAATTTGCATTCTTTCCCCTTGTGCAGTAGGACCATAGATATAGGGTCTGAAAAGAACACAACATATACAAATGAAATAAATTCAACATTTCTCATGCATTTCTTATGAGGTACCATAGCAGGGAGGGCAAGACATATTTGAGCAGATATGAAAACAAACCAGATTTTGGTATAGATTTCAGTTTACTTTTAGCTTGTTTGGCTCCTCATGGCAGCTGCCCAGCAGTTTGTCGAATCCTTTGCAGCAACCCAGTCAGCCAGAAAGAAATCCTGACAGTTACAAATGTTTTGCAATTATGTGCACCAATGAAGCTGTATATCAACAGACTGAATATATTTGCTAAGCCCACATGAAAGACTGAAGGCAGCTGTTAAAGAGATTTTTTTCCTCAAATGTACTGAGTTAGCACATTTACAGCTGCAACCTTCACTTCCTATTTAAACACTTGAAAATACAGGCTCTCTATCAAGGATATACTGGGTGTCACAAACGGGCTGCTGGGTGTTTTTCTGGGAAAATTATTTTTGCTTTGAAAGCTAACCTCTTGCCCCTTCTAATACCTTCTGGGCCTACTGAAATAAGAAAAAGGCCTCAAACATTTCATGAGCACCTCACACTGGCATTCCATGTATGATGTCTAATGTTTGACAATGAATTACATGGAACTTTTAATGTCTCAATCCCAAAGGCTCAAACAAACTCTCAGTCAACTCACAGACTTCATGAGTAATTTGGACTGCTACGAAATTTCCAGTGTCTGGCTGTTTTATTTCTGCCTAAACAGAGTTAAAAAAACCGTAAAGCTAAAAAGAGCAAAGACCCTGCAAAAACAGTGAGCTGCATGCAGGACAGCACTGCTGCTGCTTTGTCATCTGTTGCATTACTTTTCCAAATGCTGGTTACCAAGCATCTCCAAACAAATGGAGTTAAGTTTTCCAATTACTCTTTTGTTCACATTTCCACAAATTATTTCTAACACAAAGAACCAAGCTGAAATTTTCTACTTAGTATTGCACATACATGAGTGGTAGCTGAAAATAAACACAGCAGTGCACAGGACTGAGTTTTTCTATTCTTACCAACTAATCCCTGTGCACTGGCTCCTCTTGCTTTCTTCATTACAAACTTTATCCTAGGTTTTTTTAGCAAACAATCCTAGTCTTCTCTAATCTAATTCTTCTATACAGTCTGTTTAAGCAGACTTTCAGAAAAAAAACAGCTAAAAAATGAAAGTGGCAAATGAGTCAACTCTGAAAAAATACCTTCATTATTCAAATGGTGGCATTCAGTAATATCTTAAAGTCTTATTCTAAATGTCATCTAGTATTTAAACTGTGAAGTTAAATGGCAGATTTACACTGAAACTAAAGCATTTTTGAGCCTTCCTTTTCTAAAGAACACCAAGAAAGCATTCAAACACATTTTGTATTAAAAACAGAATAATCCTGAAGCCCTGGCTATCAATCCCTCAATTTAACTTGCCCAGATCCTACCTGACAGCGATTCATTGGCATTCCTGAATACTTTGCTGTATCTAGAACATTAAGTGCTAACTGGGTTCTTTTTTAATGATTCATTTTCCTCACTGCAAAAAGACATTTGAGGGATTTACAGAGATAGATTCCTCTCCCATTAACTGACATAACCAAAGAGGCATGGTCTTTCAGAAACAGTGATTTAAACATATTCCTAACACCAGTAAAGTCAGTCAGTACATGAGCTATGCTATACTGGATGACAGACTCATGACAGAGGGAAAGCTGGCTAAGCAAATTTGGATTCTCTGGCCCCAAAAATTGCATTCAAAGTAATTCCGATCATGTGCATGGTCTTGCATGGTCTTTCCCTGATATTTCCCCACTACCAAGGGCAAGGGGGTTAAGGGAGCAGCCAGCAGAGGCAGCCGGACTGTGGCCACCTCTTCCGCCATGTGGGAGCCCACCCAGCCCAAATGCTTCTGTCAGGCCATGAGAAGGGCAGTGAGAGCTGTGCTCCTGCTGGGCACACAGCCACAGCACTCCTGCTGCACCCACTGAGCTGCTCTCTCCTTCACACACAGAATTCCTGCCCTGTACAAACTAACAGCTCCCTTTGGTTTAGCCTGCTCACAGCAAACTGATACAAAACTCCGATTAAAACAAAGGCTCCCTCACCTTCATCCAGCACTGCAAGCCTCCTTTCCTTCTAGGACTGACAACCTGGAGCTCCATAAATGACGTGAGAAACACAGAATTCATTCCAGAATATAAAAAGGGGCCACCTACTATTGTAGTTTTCCTGCCACGCTTCCACAGCACATACCCCACTTACATCTGCTGTGCTCCGTAGCATTCCCCCCTCCCAGCACTGCCAGTGCTAAAGGCTTTGTCTATGGTGCACTGAACACTGCTAGAGACATTCCAGAGGCATCATTACAGCTAATCTCTGTCCAGACAGATTAAAAAAATGATGAAAGAGACCACGGGTGTTGGAATTTATCCAGCACCATTAGCACTGCTTGCTATTTGATGTCACAGCATGCCAGCACAACATGGTCCCTTAAACTGCAGCCAGAACTGATCATGAATTTTGGAAAGTGTAAGGCTTGTTTGTGGTTTTGCTAAGGAGTACTGCTGAAATTCCTAGACACGCAATCATACACCATCAAAATGCCCCACAGCTTCTAGCAAGCAAGGCTGCACATTATTTGTGCTTGTCAAACAAAGTATGAGGCCAGCTTATATGGTTATGTTTCCCAATAATCTCTCCATGCCTGATCCTGACCAACTCTCCCTGACCATCCCTCCCCAAATCCTACCAACAGACTGATGCTGACCCCTCATTAAACCTTGTTTGCACAACCTTCTGTAACTGCACTCATGTTACAGTCATTTAAGGTAACCAAGGAGCTCTAGGGAGAAACGTCCTTTAGTTTATTAAACAGTTACTGCAGTTCTAGGTACACTTGTACAGCACAGATCCCAAAAAAGCTTGTCTCAGTTTTTTTAGACAAGGGTAAGACCTCTTGGGAACCTGAAGAGGAAGACCCTGAGTCTCAGAGCATCTTAAAAGATCCAGAGATTACATATCTGAAAACCTTTGTCTCAGAGAGACAGGGGAAACTACCATTCATTAAGGAAGCAGTTCTAGTGATATTTCTAAAAGCCTCTCATTTTTCCAGTGGCTTTTACTAATTAAAATAAAATAAAAATACTAAATCTTTCACAGAAACCCTGGATGTAAACTTTTCTGAAACAAAAGCGAAACAGAAACAAAAATACCTTCCTAAGCTTTTTATACAGGAGGAGTGGAGTTACAGCACTATAGAAAATATTAAAGATTACTGAAAGCTGTGAGGTTGCAAGGAAATTGTCACGGAAGGAAGAAAACAACAGCGCCATCATTCATTGAGAACACTTACTTCCCAAGTCTGACTGCATATTCCTTCAGTGCAAACACATTGTCAGCAAAGACGATGATTTTATCATTCCGTCGCTCATGAAACTTAATCAGAAACTGACAGGCTCTGAATTTATTTGGGTTCATGGTGTAGAGCAGTATCCTTTTCTTGGTTTTAATTGCTACATATTCTCTGTAAAATTCAGGTGACATTGGGCACCAGACCTACAATCAGAAAACACACGCACAAGCAAAATAGCACTGTTATTTACTGATTTAATTCCAGTGGGAATTGAAAAAATATTGGGGGACGGTAATGCATTAGGACTTTCTGTCTACTGCAGGTCACAGATTTTAGCACAGTCATCTCTGTACCAAAATGAAAGCTACCAGTCAGTGAAATCTCCTGCACCACTATAATCTGTTTTTCCAAAATGCTTTGGCATTGAGATCTGTGACAGAAATAGGCAGTGGGACTGGAACAAGACTGAAAGATAGTTATTTTATATTCACTCTTTAAAAATTTACTGAATGCTACTACTTCTTACAAAGCAGTAATTAAGGGAATGAACTTGTCTCTGTAGTCTCCCTTTCACAGCAGTCAAAGCTTTTCCCATGAAGACTAATTTTCATCCATATTCTGAAAGCTGAGACATATTTTGTGTGTCTTTCTTGTGTGATCCATCTTTCTTCATATATCCACAAAGGAGTGACCTTTATTTTAATAGCTATTGAGTCTAGAACTTCCAAAACACTAGGATTGATTGGAAGTTTGCAACAGACAATAACATCACCCCAGGATACCTAAGCAATTCTTCTATTAAGTAAATAACAACCATAGTACTTCAGTAAGTCTAGGCTTATTTTTTCTACTGTAGCATGAAAAAAGAAGAAATTATGAAGTTTAAGCCAATGAAGTGACTTGATAGTATTGATAACATCTGACACTATCCATATGGCATATAATTTAGGAAACATTCACTCTGCTATACATGGGTTATTCCCTCATATCCATTGCACAATGGAAATTAACAAACTACCACCTTTTTCGTAACCACTATTCAGCTAAAGAAGTTAATGACAATTTACAGGCATTTATTTAAGCAACATGAATAGTTCTGTACTGATAAGACCTAATTTTTTGTTTCAAAATATTTTTTCCAGTGAGTTAAATGCCAGATGATGCTTTTATTATCCTTTGGCTACATTAAAAATAAACTCATGCACTGAATAGGCTCTGTTGTTATTGTGTATTGTCCACATGAAAGACTTAAAACTCTTGAACCAGAAGACAATTACATCAAAGTGACAATGACATACAAATACTGAATA
Organism: Pseudopodoces humilis; assembly: GCF_049639895.1. Classification (NCBI taxonomy): domain Eukaryota; kingdom Metazoa; phylum Chordata; class Aves; order Passeriformes; family Paridae; genus Pseudopodoces; species Pseudopodoces humilis. The sequence goes on from NC_142207.1 coordinate 14,015,290, forward strand.
TTTGACTGCAGTAAAAGATTTCATCTATTGCTCAATGCCTCTGACTACACAGCAAACACATGTATTTTGTATCTGCAGGATTAGGAAATGAGTAAGATCTACTTCTTACTCCAATGATATTCTCATTTTAACATTTTGCAAACAGGCACTCCAAAAACTTAGTATGGCTGCTCGGAAAAGGAATTATTTGTAAATTACAAAACTCTGAAAGAACAGGTAGAGAACAGGCTTGTTGTCTTTTTTTAAACTTCGCATAACTTTTTAGACTGTGCTGCTCATTTTCTTTTAGAGCAGTGAAAGAGCAACACCTACAACAACCATGATCTGCCCTATGAGACATCAGCACTGCCCTCTCCAGCCACCTGGGAAGAACTGCACCTACAGAGTGAGTCAGACACCTTTCCTGGCTGAGGGCAATAAATCAAATTGATTAATGATCCTACTCCTCAGGGAAATCCAAACAAATATGCAAAGCACTTGTGCACGTATTGGACTCAACACTGGGCTTCTTTATTCTCTGCTCTTGGTAGAGTCATCGTATGTTAGTTCGAAACATTGGCCTAAGGAATAGAAACTTGCAGGATTTCCCCATTCAGAACAAAAGGTAGCCCATGCTTCCTTTTTCAATGACTAAAGGACAGTTGAAGGACTGAGAATTTTGCTTGCACAGCAGAACTAACTGAAGTGCCTAAATGCAAATTTGAATTTGAGGACTGGTTACTCTCCCTTCAGCAATTATTTTCTAGGTGCCTTTCACTTGCATTCTATGAGTTCAAAACAGTGGGTTTTTTTCCTTATAAAACCTCCAGTTTGCACAGCGTTCAAAAGGAGTACAGCTGACTGCATCTGCATCTTTTATTCCAGTACCACAACTAGGGAGAATTGCATGAAATTAGCAAGACAGGTTTAAAATAAACCACCACAACAATAACAAGAACAAAAAGACAAAAAAAAACCAAACCCCAAACCAGCAAACAAAGACTGAAAATCCCCACAAACAATGGAGAAAAAAACACCAAGAAACCAAATAGACAACAAACCTTTGTAGAAGTCTACCATAACACATTGCAGCTGCTAAAATTTTACTTCCATTCAACAGGAGACCAGATAAATCCATGAAAAAGCAGCCCTCTAATGGTTATGCTGAAACCTTATAAATAACATAGAGCCTGGAGAAAGTTATACTCTTCCCCAAGTACCTTCCATGTCAATTATCAGAGGCAATACATTGAACTAGGCTTTCCAGAAGGATTACTTTAACATTCTAATATGCCTATTAAAAAAAAGATTTTTACTTCTTTTGATACCAGATTAATCTCTCATCCATATGCTGGAAAGACCAGAGGTAACACCTTTATACTGGAAAAAATGGTGAGATCCACTCCCACATTTTCAAATTTCACCCACTTCTGTTCAGGCTTGAAATATGCAGGTGTTTTCTTATGTTTTTTAAAATTTCTACTATCCTTCTTTGTTATAAGAGCTGCAAGTATTTTTCTCAACTTTATAAGCATACTAAATAAACACTAATAATACCAAAAAGCAGAGCATCACCTCAGCACACTGGACTTTAGCAATGTAGCCACTGTTCTGCAGCTCCATCCAGTTGGCTTCATAGAGCTTTGGTCCAATCAGGAAGTTCAGGTCAACAATTTTATCATCTTCTCTGACCAGGGTAGCAGTCAGCCCCAGTTTACAGTGAGCTTGTACAATAGTGAGCACACGTCTGAACATTTTTGCTAAGAAATCCAAGACAAATTTTTTGTTAACTTTCCTGAATGGTTTTAGAAGATAAATACTGCAATTCTAAAAGACATTTTCATCAACTCCTGAACATAAGGCAAGCACAGCATTGGGAAATAGTACCCCTTTACACACACACTCCTAATAAATCTGTGTTACAGCAAAATTTCACAGTTATTGCAGTTTTACTTTGCATTGTCAAGTGTACTCTGAAAATCCCAGCAAACCTTCTGGCATCTTTATTATTTCCCATTCCCCAGGAGAAAATTAATATATTCAGAGGTTACATGGCTTGGTTTGGGTCTATATTATTTCTTAGCAGGAACTATGACACAAGGACTCTTGGCTGACTGCCACATTCAGGACTTTCAGGATATGGTAGAATTACTCATCTTTAGTACTGCCAGAGATCACACAGGAGCTGCTGTACCTTCATTGCTATGAAGCCAAGCAAGAACAAAAGTGACAGAACAGTGCCAGCACTATGCTACTTTGATAAAAAGGCAATTAATCATCAAGGTCTACTTCTGAAATCCATTACTTCAGTAGACACCAAAATATATTCAAATAAGAATAAGGAAGAATAGCTAACAGGATCTTGGGTGGTTTTTTTTAGCCAGGATTATTCCACAGACACTTTAATATTACATTATTGCTTTCCAGTAGTACAGATCTCAATTACATGGTAATTTCAAAGACAACAGTTATTTCTGTGTGTTAATCACTATGGTTACTCATGGAAATTAAAAGCTGGCCTGCAGTGCTATTGCATCGAAGAGAATAAGGCAGATGAATTATTCTTCTGTTCAAATATGTCTACAGCAAAATTACGCAAATGTAATTCAGGTATTTTAAGAGCACTTTATCAACCTACACAGAGGAACTTGTACTTTTCACTGCTATTACAGAAAACACAGTGTCTAATTTGAAGGGTTTCAGAAAACTAGTGGTCAGCTAAACTATGTAGTATCATGAGGAAAAAAAGAAAAAAAAAAAAAGGTAGAACAAGGCAGTTTGCTTGTCTCAAAACCCTGAGCCATGGATTTACTCACTAATTAATTGTTAGAAGAACAGCAAAAAACCACCACTTCTACAAGAGCAGAAGGCCATCAACAATGTGCAACACATTGCACACCTTTTGCTTACCAGGGATGGTATGGACTTCATCCAGTATCATAAGGCCCCACTCTTGACTTTTAAGCCACTCCATTACTCTTTCTGCTTCCCAAGACCTTTTTGTTGTGTGCCCCAACATGGAGTATGTGCTGATGGCAACAGAACAGCCAATGGGCTTGTCTTTGGCATCAGATGTGAAGCGACAGATCTGGCTGTCATCGATGGTGGACCACATCTTGAACTGGGCCTTCCACTGCTCCACAGACACGGCGGAATTCCCGAGCACCAGGCACCGCTTGCGCACAGTGCATGCAGCTGTCACTCCCACCAGAGACTTGCCAGCACCTACACGGCAGGAGGAGTGACACTCATTAGTCTCTCAGACACCACAGGAGTAGGAGGAAAACAAAACAAAAGAGCAAAGGAAAACTATGAGAGGATATGAATTCATGCAAAGGCAAATTTCTTTGCTTAGAGGTGGCTACAGAAAGCTTCCCTAAGAGTGCTTTATTCCTCTGTCTCTGCCAGTGATCACATTCCCCCAAAGAGCAAGTCCTTAAATCTTCCCATCCTTCACACTCCTCCCAGCACCCTTTACACACACTCAGGCCCTCATGACATGTCCTATGCACTGCCTCCTCCCCCAATACTGGTACTGGCACACAGTCTACTGTTTGCTTCTTTTTCCCGTTTTCTGTAGGCTGTCTCAGTCAGCATGTTTCTCATTTCTTCCTCAAAGTCCCCTGCCCAGCACTTGTGCACACAAGCTCTTTCCTTCCTTGGACGCCCCTTTATGCCACCTCTGTATCCCCAGCTCCCCCCAGTTTCCCTACTCCCTATCAAGGAACAAATTCCAATGCCAACAGCTTTACATTTCCCAGGAAGATGAGCAGAGGTGGCAGAGGGCACAGCGGAAGCATGACTGGCAGTGTGAAGGTGCCACAGCTGCTCCCCTGCCCCTGTCACAACACTGACAGCTCTGTGACCCAGCTCTCCCTCAGCACAGCCTCACCACCAGAACTCTGCACAATGGGACCAGAACAGTCCCTGCTGAAATCCAGGCAGCTGTCATCTTTGGAATTCTCTTTACTACAGGCAAATAAAGAACAAATTGTCTAAGTACAACACAGAAACTTACCACATGGCAAGACAATAACTCCAGACCTGGCTCGTCCATTCCCAAACATCTTTCTTAGGCTTTTCTCTTGATAAGGTCTCAGAACTGCAGTAGGTTTCAAATCTATATTGATATCAGGATTCACAGAATCATTTCTGAAATCATATTCTGCCAGTAAGGGGTACTCCAAATGGATACAACGCTTCTGAAGTTCTTCAATCATCTCCTGAAGAGGAAACAAAACTTCAGCTGATAAAGTCTCCACAAGAATTAATTTCTTTTTCCCTAAAAACAACTAGGTTACATAGCACCAAGTGAAGTTACATTTATTTTTGATGATTATGAAGTCTACAAGAGCTAAGGTTTATTCTGGAAACTTTACCTGTGATTGCCCCAGCCCCCTAAAACTGTCATTTTGAACAACAGTTAATATTAGAGAGGGCTCTGTAGGCAGGTGGAAGAACACGACACATTCAGCTCAGATTGCTGCTTACCTGGCAATGATTAAACTACACCCTGAAGTTCTGCAATGAAGAGTTCAGTAACAGACTCAAAAGGTTCTCCATGTTACACAAAGCTGCACAACTGTTACCCTGAAAACCTCCATACCCTGTATGGAAGTTATTCCAAGACAACAATGGTCTGCATCAGTCACCAAGAGGTTGTTGGTTTGAGCTGGCTTTTTTCAAATACACAAAACAGCTACTAAGTTATCCTTCTCTAAATTCCTTTTGCCCCCACTAAAGCAACATTAGAATCACCAAGTCCAAAAACAACTCGAGGTCTACAGAGGCTCTCTGAAGGTCAAGCAAGGACTGTGCTCCAAACCTCCAGCTCCCCTTCTCAAGTGATGAAATTGGAACCACCAAGAAAGAGTTCCTTCTGCAACCATCAATTACAAAACAAAAGCAGGAGGGGAAAAAAAGCTCTCTGAAAGCAGCCCTCCACTGAATTCTAGTCTTGCAGTAAGTAATACTCAGCCACACGTGATGGGAACCTCCCCGAGTCCCTGGAGCCTCTGGCCTGTGAGCACCGCGCTCTGCAGGCTGGGAAGGAACAACATCTAGACTGCCACCCTCTAAGATTCTAAACTTTGCAAGGTCAAAGCAAAGAAATGTTAATGACTTCCAATGATCTCTTCTACCAAACAAGGAGCTACAGTACTTTCTAATAAGTTCTCATGCTTCTGTGCAGTATTCATACCTGCTTGACTTCAAAAGACACTGTCTGTGTTTCCTCCTCCTCCTCTTCATCTTTGTCCATCTGTTCATAAAACTCAAATAAGTCAGCTGGGACGTCTGGCTTATTCTGAGCATCTGTTCCCTGTGAAGTTGATGGACCAAGGCCAGCTTCACTGGATTTGGAAATCTGAAATAGAGGAACATGAATTTTCACCAAAGGTTTCATTAGAGATGGCTCCTCTCTTCCCCCCAGATTTGGGCTCATTAAAGAGACAGAGTTTGTTGCTGGCAGAATGAAGCTGATACAACAAACAAACAATAGCAACTCCAATCACTGCAGTAATTTTAGAATATGGCTGGACATACCGCTGATTTACTTGTGAATGTCTCTGTAATGAGCTCTGTCTCTTCACCTTCAGCATTTCTCAGACGACATTCTTTAATTACATGATCTTGCAGAAGCTGCTGAATGACATCAGGGTGGGTACTTTCCACAAAATACCTAAAATTAAAGACATTTTTATGACCTCATTAACTGAGTAATTCACAGGAAGAGTAGCATAGAGGATTAAATGCATAGCTGTCCCAGGTGCACTCTCAAGCATCCAATCTTGGGGTACTAATTTGAAAATAAAGACAAGGCAACCAAAACTTTTAAAAGATGCCTCACACCAAAAGCATCATGTACTGTGCAGTCATCCCTCCATCTTTCTCAGATGTTCTCTAACCTGAGCAGCAAACTCCAGCAGAAATACCCACACAGACCTCTGACATGTATGTCTTATTTGTGACACGCAAGTGAAGTAAATTGTTTTGAGACTGAACTGAGGTGAGTTTGTGAGAACATCACATATGGTGTCCACAGCACCAGAAAAGCCCAAAAGACAAACCTCCAAACTTCCAAAACAAAAACCACCTAAAAATCTAAAACTAATGCATCCTGGAGATTCCTCAATGATGATGCTGGTTGGAGATCACAGTTAAAATATGTGCTGACCTCTCCAGGCCCCTTCCAGCATTATCCTCTTGCTTTAAAACAAATCAGATTCAACACAAACACAAGCACCCACCTCTTGCTATTGGATTTGCTTATCTTTCCCAAATGATTTGAAAACCTCAAAGACATATTGCAAGTCCAAACAATAAAGAAACAATCTACAATATAAAATCTGCAACCTACTTTTAAAAATGTGACGACAACCAGCACTAGCTCATGATAACCAAACACAATTCATCAGCTGACGTATTAAATACTTCCAAAAGCTGTAAAAGTGATACCTGAGAACTGTTACACTCAGCTGGCAGCTGTGAGACTCCAGAGCTCCTGAGAGCACTCACTCACGCACAAGTGTGTATTTGGAGGGCTTCCTGCCACAAGAGCTAAGGAAGAAGCCACTTACCTGTTATGTTTCAGAACCAACTTCACCTTCCCATAGCTGACGGTGCACAGCTACAAAGAGAGCAGTCATTAGTAACATGCAAAAGAGAGATTCTAGGTTTAGGACCAAACACTGCAATGGCTTTAGCTCTTTGTGGGGAAGCACCTTACCACAAAATATTTACTTGCACTGCTATTATGCTCATGGGACAAACTTGAAAATGTATTTTCAGAAGATGCTCACATCATCTCATGCAGGAGATCAGGCACAGATACTCAGTTTTTGTATCTAATTTCAAACTGTTTGCAAGACTGTGAGAACACACTTGCAGGATAAGACAGGGTGTCTTACAGTGCCTCACTATTACAGACTGCTTCCCACAGTCTCATTTTCCCTTCAGAGCACATCTGAGGAAACTCTCCCCATGTATAAGTCATACTAGCTGAAATGATCTACACAGCCACTTAAATGTGCTTTTATAAATATAAAGGATATAAAATGAAAATAGTATGTGTGCAGCAATATCATACGCAAAAAGACAGAAAAAAAAATAATGTTCTCTTGAAACAATGACAGAAGAATAAGACAGGTAAAAGTGATGACTGATTAAAAAATAAATCAATTAGGCAGAGGCAGCAGGAAAGGAATTCCTTAGTAGAAACAGATGTATTCTCAATGCCAGCAAAATAGCCTTACCTTGATAAACTGAATTATTCCATCTGGGACACCAGTCTTGCTGAGTTTCTGCAAATACTCAGTGATGTCACTTGTCTGTAAGCCCACACTCACAGCAGCATATAGGGAGTAAGCAGTCAGCTTGTACTCGTGAATATGGGTGGGTCTGCACACAGGCTCAGCAATGGCAACCAGAAAGTCCTGGGCATATTTGTAAACTGGAGAAAATGCTTCCAAAAATATATGGCCATCAGGAGCCTACAGAAATAAAAACAAATGCTGAAGGCACAACAGTGTTATTAGTTGAACTGAATCTCATAATGAAGTTATAGAAAAAGAATACACATATAACTTTTGTCTTATGAAAATGGTCCAGGCATTGACTTGTCCATGTTCCTTCCATGGCATTATGAATAAACCACACCCAGATTGATAAAAATTTTTTCAGACTGACATGCTGGAGTATTCCTTCTTTTTTAATGCTACAGAAATTGGTTGAATAGAGGTGAGCTTCCAGTCCCATTCCCCTGGAACAACAAAACTTCTCGCTCGTTTTACGCAAAACTAATAAATGAATAAACGAATGAATTAATGAATGAATGAAAGAAAGACAGCACTTCGGTGTCACAGCACTCGGTGACAGGCACCCTGCAGAAGCTGGCTGGGAAACCACCTCTTCCCTAGATGCTGCACCACTGGCCAGACCTTGGGCAAGCTCACTAATGTCCCTTTCAAAGGGCAGAAAAAACAAATGGCACCAGTTACAGAAGATGAGGCCAGCCTGTCTTGAAGCTTTTTCATTCCAATGTAAAAACCCTGCTGCTGTGTCACTGCAGTGACAAATCCCTCTCGTGTCTCAGCCAACGCGCTCCTCTACAGCCCTCCCCGAGACGCCTGGCTGAAGAGCTGCTGTGCCCTGCCTGGTCCGCAGCGCAGCCGCGACACCGGGGACCACGCCTGGAGGCTGCCGGGGCTGGAGCAATTCCCTGGGCATTGCCGGGGCTCCCGTCCCGGCTGTCCCAGATCACGGCGCTGCAGGGGACGGGCCCACCCCGAACCGCATCAAACCCCGCTCCCAGGCGCGCCCGAGGCTCTCTCCACCCGCACGCTTCGGCCCGCCCCGGGCTCCCGGCCTGACCGCGCAGCAGTGCCAGGGGAACACCCCCTCCCCTCCCCGGCCCTGTCCGGGTCCCGCAGCGACCCCGGCCCCCGCGCGTCCCCGCCTCGGGCACACGGTGACAGCGGCCCCGCCGCCCCCCGCGCACGCACCACCCAGAGGGGCCGCGAGCTGTGGTCGGCCTTCAGGGGCATCTGCAGCCGGTAGTCCTTGGCGCCGTACTCGTCCACCTTGGTGCCGCTCTCCTCCACCTGCTTCCCCGCCGCCGACGGCACCGCCTCCTGCGGCTCCTTCCCGGCACCTTCGTCCTCATCGTCTTCGTCGTCATCGTAATGGCGCTTCTTGGACTTCTTCTTATCTGGGAGCAGAGCGGGAGCTGTGAGGAGCCCCGCTAGGGCCCCCCCTCCCCGGCCCGGCCCGCGCCGCGCCCCGGCCCCGCTCACCCCGCTCCTTCCTGCCCATGGCCGCCGCCGCCGCGCGCTGCGCCCGCCCGCGCGTCACTTCCGCCGCGAGAGAGAAGGCACGGTCGGCTCTCTGTTCCCGGGGCCGCCCCGCCGCGGGCAGACGCGCGGGAGGGCACGGGGCGGGGCCTCCGATACGGGAGGCAGCCACACCCCGGGCCACGCCCGGACCAGCAGAAAATAAGGAAAAACAATTTAAAAAATTAATAAAAGAAATTTAACTTCCGGAAAACGCACCGTAATTAATAAAAAAGCCGACTCGGAACTGAGATACATGACATTGCACAGTGTTCTGGAGTACAGAATTCTTAAAAGAGAAATCACACTGTTGTCCCTACAGAGTGTTTTAATATATTTCTAAGTACAATTCGTGTCTGATTTTGGAAATACAAATACATTTCGAATGGTTAAAAACAAAAATTAAAAAAATATTTTGAACATCAGCCAGCTGAAAATATATTTATCTAGTAAATCATCTCTCAAAGCTTTTATATATTTAATTATTCTAACTAAACATAGTACCCTTAAAAAACAAGTTCATAAAAATGTAGAAATGAAATTGTGGAATAAGATTACTGGAATATATACACACACACATTCAATGCATACACAGAATTACAAGGCGGGGTTGGTTGGTTGTTTTTAAGTTTGGAAGGTTGTTAACGGAACTAGCAAGCAATGCTCAACTCCTGAGTTCCTCAACCACAATAACCATAAGCTGATTTTTAAATTGTTTTTATCTTTTTTTTATACACAAGATATTCCATGTAAAGCAGCAACAGCAGTGCAGTTACTGGTAGCAACATCTCAAAAGTAATAAAAAACCCCATACACCCAGACAGTAGTACATTGCACACACACGTGATTCTCATACATCCATCGACAATTGGTCAGAGTATTAAATCAGTGTACAAATTAAATATTTCCAAAAATGTGCAAAAAAGTCAACGTTGATAGAAAAAAACACCTTTGTGTACATACATTACAAACTGTGCCCAGCATTCAACTGAGAGTAAAAACATTTACAGTGAGAAACTGATAGATTAAATAGAGAATTTAATGGCTACATAAAAATGTACATTAGATCAAGAGTAAATTTACAAATTTTTATTCATAGCTTCATGAAAACTAAAAGTCTACTTTCCAATTAATCTCAGTCTCCTCCACATATTTACAGTGATACTCCATTTTACAACTCCTGCGAGGTCTGAGATGACAGACACTATGCTTTAATAAACCATTCCAATTTTAGGGTGACACCACCTTTTTTTACTGGTATTAACAAGAAACAAACACTAGGGAACTGACAATCTAATGGCTGTTCAGAAAAGAAAATGAAATCCTTGTTTTTATATCCACATTATATAAACCTCTGGGGAAAAAGGATCATCTAGTTTTCAGGTAAAAAGCACAGAAAAGCTCTGATGTATTTCCTATGACTATCCACTCATGAGCTGGAGTATCCTTTTCCTTATCTCTCAACACAAGACCCAGACCTCCAATCCTTACCTGTGGACTCAACATAAGGGCTGAACTATGAGATACAATTTTTATGCTGTTTAATCTAGGTCCTCTCCCTTTAAAATAAGTTTCTGAAAACTAAGCCCTAGTCAAGGTGTGACTGCTCTGAAACATGAGAAATAATTTCCTCTACCCCATCTACCCCTCAACTTCTGTATTGCTAGAGGAAACCCAAGGATTGAGACAGCAAACTGGGAGCTGCATCCTGGGTTCAAGTGATGGACTCCATGGTCTAAAGCTGGACACACGCCTTATTCAGGAGCTATCACGGGCCACCACCTATGCAGGACTACAGCTTTGCCAGCTAGAAAGAAAAAGAAATGGTGTGGGCCAAGTGGAGGATATCAAATGAGAAAGGAGCTCCTTTGTTTCTGATCACAGATTTTGATTCAGAAACCCTGGGTTGATAGCAAACCTGTCTGACTCCCCAGTGAACATTAGTGGCTCCTCCTGAAGGCAGCACCCACACCCAGGTAACTGTGGGTGACATCTGGCTGTCACAGAAAGAGGACTGGCCGCTTCCCAGAGCTTTGGAACATTCTCACTATGGCACACAAAACAGATCAGGTCACAATTTCATCTTCACGGTGGTTCCTGAAATGTCCCAAGGCTCAGACCCAGCTACAGAACTGACCAGGTTTTAGTCACCAAGCTTATGCAGTAATTTTAGAATGACAACAGTAAGATCAAATTAGAAAGAGCTTTTAAAAAGAAAACTCTTCATTTTAATACAAGCATGAATTTTGCATATCAGAACAGCAACTATAAACACCCACATGTCTGAAATATGGGCAGTGTCTATCACTTTTTACTAGTACCTGCTTTACTCAGCAACAGTTTACTGGTGAATATAAGCTATCTATAAGTGACATGAAACATCACTTTTGGCTATATGTATATGGGATAGAAAAGCTTTGGTAATTGTATGTGATTCTACACTGCAGACTTGTCATTGCCACAAGACAGCAAGTTACCAGCAAGAAGAAATGACACTGGCAGCAATACTTCCGCTTTTCCAGAAACACCATAGGGACTTACATTCAAGCACACAAATTATACTTTTCTATATGCATGACACAGTCTTTCAAGATTAAAAAAGTAAGAAATTGGTTATAAATAACTGTAGATCTGACCAATTTGCTTGAGTCTCTGAAGCTGCAGTTAGACATAGCTCTATGCTGTCCAAAAGAATGGCTTGCTATACTGCACTGTACCTACGGGTTCTATGAGGCTTTCAGTCAAGACAATGGCAGGATTAGGATTATCCAAAAGGCACAGGAAAGAAATCTGTTAGTTTGCTTGGACAGATCATATTCCTGTGCACTGAAAGTAAACAGCTTTTAATACAGTACCATGCTTACAAATGTACCAACTTTGCTTTCAAGCCCGGTAAGAAACTCTGCTGCAGAGTCTGGTACCCAGAGCCAGGAAGTCAAATTGTGACAATCCAGTTACTTCTGTGCACGCAGACAAATCTCTTTCTGGCATGTGCATCAGTGTACAATCTCCAGAATGCAAATACAAAACGTGTATTAGCACAGGAAGCCAAAAATCACTTTAAAGTTCTAAATTTGAATGTCTGCTGCAGATTATAACTCAAGCACACTTTTCAATGCAGTTAGGCAAACTCTGCTTTGGGCACTTTGAAAAAACCCATTCTCTAAGACTGCTTTGGTGACATGGAATTGTATGACTTATTTCAATATGGTGTTCTAACATGAACAAAATTAAGGCATACAGAGAAAAAGGCACTAGCTAAAAAACAAAACTTTTCATTTTATTTGACTGAAAGGACTGTTTAGCTACAAATCTAATTGGAAATCAAGTTACAAGTTTTAAGACTATATTTAAACTGTCAAGAAAAGACAACTAGATTTAACTTTGCACTTATTTGATCCATGCCTTTTTGGGTTCGTCCATGAATATTTCTATCACCCAAATAAAAAATAACTTTTGTGTTAACTTTCTCTAACACAACACAACTGAAACCATGAGTCATACTCTAACAGGACTATTACACCATTAAAACCATACCACGAAGTAGCTCTTGTTACTTAATATGTGCAACAGAGAGAATGCTAAAAATCATTAGATAAGTAAGACTTTTGAAAATACACATACTCACCGTGAAATTTTTCTTATTTTCTGAGAGTATAGCTTCATTGTGGCATTTACAGAAAAGCAACCCAACCCTACAGCAGTATTGCTTTCACTGGCATCCTTTTATAATTGGATTCAACAATTAAGGCCAATTCACAATTCCAAAATGCTGGTGGCTTTTAAAGTGACATACAAGAAGGTGTGAGCAGGGATCTTGGCTCTGCAATCCTCCTCCGGTGGAGTTTAAAGCATGAAATTCCATGCACCCTCACAAATTCTAGAATGAGGGGTAATTCACCATCATCACAGGAGTCCCTGTAAGTGTTTAACAAACCCTGTATACAGCTCATTTTACTACATTACCTCATTAGGGGTAAGTAATAGCCAACCTCTTGGTAAAAGTCTGATTTAGCTTTATAATTATTTCTAGCTCAAAATATTTGCATTAATAACCAACTAGTTTACTGTAAGTTATTTAAGTCAGCAGAGATTCTCCTTAGGGTGAAAAAAAAACTAGCTTAAGCCTAACCTTGGTTAAATTTGTAAAATTTTACTAGAATCACTCAAACTGGAAAATGTCAACTTCATTTAAGAAGCACAGTTTTTACATTGGCAGCTTTCTGACATGCCAAAGACATGATGAAAAATGTATTTTGAAAGCTGCTTTTTTCCTGGCTCCAAAACACTGACCGTTGTCATGACTGAATGCCATTTTTTTTTTAGAAAAGGCACAAAAGCAGCAAACTTGATTGTTCAGTAATTAAAAATCACAACAAGAAAGTGATATTGCAATATACATGATCCAGCACTGTCTCACAAAAAGGTCACATTATAAGAAAACTAGATTCTGAAAATGTTCAAGCTTCAGAGAGTGCAGTTTCTCTTTAGAATAATATATTTAAATGTTATGAATGCTACAGATAAACCTGGTTACATTTTCCCTTTAATGTCCTTTTTTGGTAATATAAAATTTCCTTACCTTTTCAGGTATCACTGACCACTACTGATTTTTATATACATTTCCACCTTGGTTTTGGTACCTGTTTAGTCTAAAATCAATCACTTCAATTACACGATCTTGAAAATTACCTACATAAACTATTAGGTTCTACATTAAACTTCCCATCCCTACTGTCACTGTATTTTGCTTATAAAGCAAAGGTCCCTTACAGCAGAGTATATACCAATTCTTAAAGGCTGCTTCATAGCTTTTATCTAGTGACAGAGAAACAAGAAAAAAAGTCAGTACAAGCTGCCTTTCCTTTCAGCCTTTTATACTTTTCCTGGTCTGACTACTACTTCCTGTGCTCAGGAAACCCTGCACAGTTGTCTACCCTGACCAAGAAAATTCTAAGTTGGTAAAATACTCACATAAGCTGAAGAAGTCACCACTCTCAGTCTCTGGAGAGATGGCCACAAAAAAGTCATTCTTACTCCACTACAGGTAAAGTGATTAGGATAAATCCATACTCCGGCTTATGCTCTGATAAAATATATGGAATTCAGAAGAATAAATTCAGAAATCTCATATGTGAGTGACTGTGAGAATAGGTAAGCTTATTGTTCTGTCTCCATGCATTTTGTAAACCTGACAGACCTCTAAAGATGCAGAACAGGTAGAGCCTTGTCAGACTAGACAAGGGTCACAGTACCAGCCTGCTCTGCCTTTAAAAAACAAAAAAAGCAAGCAATGAATCATCCAAAACAGTAAACATAATTTCAGTTCTGTTGTCCAATAGTTTATTTCCAAATGCCCCTTTAAATTATTTATGTTCTGTTCTTCTACAAAAATATGAGTCTGACTTTTCTGTTGTGAAAAGTCAGTTATTCAGTACACCTGATTAGTACCTGGGCTTCTCAGCTGAGAAGCAATATTCCAGATTTTTACTTCTTTTATTATGTTCTTTCAGAAATAGAAAAAGTAAGTAACGTACACTTTATGACAGTTGGAAATCAGACAAACACCAATCTGGATTATCAGGCTGGAATAATCACACTGATGTTATTTAATTGCTGGCTCTCTCTGCACTTTTGGCCTGTTCTTTGTACAGTTTTCTGGGCTGTGCCTCCATCTTCATAGGATTCATCAGTGCAACTTTATTAAAAATACAGCTGGAGTCCTAGCTTTCTCAGTGACTCATTCCTGATGTTAAGAGATGTTTGACTTTATTTCAGGAATTATTAACACATCCTAGATGACTGACCAGCATTACTAAACCATTTTTTTTTTAGTGCAGAATGAGAAGAATTTTGTATTATTCAGGCACTTGATGTTGACATACATTCCATCCTAGCGCCTCTCAACAGCTTTGAAAACATTTCTTATAGCTCATTCTGAATCCAGTAACTCATATACTGCACAAGGATTAGTTACTCCCTTTCCCCTGCAGCCATTCATGGGACTGTGGAGGAGAACTGACCCTCAACACCAGTATTTTTTATCAGCTAAGATAACTGTCTCCCTTGAAGCTTATGCAACAGAGGTTCTCTTTGGCAGATAGAGCAGGAGGCGTTCTCCTAACTATTTACATCCAATAGCTGACCCTTGTCTAGCATGGAAAATTTCCCCTTTGCAGTATAGTAGTTTCTAGGAGTCTGGGCCCATAATCTGTTTACCTGTAATTATTTTCCTATTAAGATAATACAATAATTCTACACCAAAACCTCTAATTAGTACATCAGTTTTGAGCTCATTTTTGTTCTTTTCTTTTGGTCACACAGAAGTACCAGCTAGACATGCTGCTGTACAAAGAGTTCCAAGTTCTTCAGCTCCATCAATTAACTCTCAGAACTGCATGTTCCTGTAAATTCCAAACTGTAAATTCCAGAAACTGATTAAATGCTAAAATAAAATAAGAACTTAGAACTCTCTGCTGCAAGTACCTACAATATAGATAAGAATCACATAGAAGTAACCTTCTTGTCATTTAGCTGCATGTCTATTTTTCCCTGCACCCTGAGTCAGTCAGCGGTGTCAGAAAAAGTCACACAGTTCCTGACTGTCCAAGCATTTTAAATTTTTTTCCTCTTTAAATAAGGAACAAATATGTACTAAAGTGCTTTATCTACATCAACCACATCAGTACATTATAGAAACGAAAAGTTCTAGTCCTGTTGGGAGGAGGGAAGATTCTCATTATAGATACAAAATTTAGATTGTTTACAATCTAAGTGAAACAAAGATTCAAGAGAATATTCTCTCTCTTGTCTTTTTTCTCCTTTTTCTTTGTAAAAAATAAAAAAGAAAAGTGCAGTCAAATAGAAAATAAATGCAGTAGATGCAAGCTGAGTTGAGGCAGGTGTTAGTGATAGTGTGCAAACGTGTGTCTTAGCAGTTCATCTGCAAATGGTCGCAGCTTGGCCTCGATAAAAATCCGTTTCAAGAAATCCCGAGCGTGGTCGGAGACGTGAGGAGGGAGCTGGGGGTTGGTTGGCTGAGTGGCAATTTTAAAGATGGCAGCCATGGCTTCGAACTCTGCCCACGGGGGTTTCTCAGTGAGCATTTCTACCACTGTGCAACCTACACTCCTGAAACAGAGGCAGAAGTGAAACAGAAGGTTACAATAGAGTCATGCCCTTCCAGGAAAACAAGAAATAGCAGAGAGGGACTAAAATACCACAAATAAGCAGTGTCCACTGAACACTACAGAGTAGCTTCAGCATGAAACAGGCATAGGGAAAAAACATCATGAAATGCTCTACCTTTATCTCAAAGTTACACAAATCACTACCTATATGTCTCCACTTTATTACTTCCTTGAGCTGAAATCTACTACCTCAGTGAAGGGATAATTACATATTTTTCCAGGCAATACCAATCGTGGTAGGGCACTGCCAGGATCCAGTGCTCAGCGGGCTGACAAAGGCCACGCACTCAGCACTGCACTTGGAAGCTTTCCTGCTCCCTGAGGCTGAACAGAAATGCAAAGCATCATGAATGCTCTGTGCATGCCATGTGTACTGCCAACTCATTAGAAATGCACAAGCTATCACCAGTGAATAGTGTGCAAACATAATATGGCAGCTGAAGAACAAAAGCCCTACCTCATGATATCTTCTCTTTTACTTAAGGATACTAAAAATATACTTAGATTGACAAACAAAATTTTAAATTCCTAAACAATCTTTGTTTAGTAACACTGTTTAAAGAATTTAGGAAGGCAGAAGGGCATACATGGCCAGAGAAACTTTGTTCCAGATGTCCTTAAAGATCAGCATCTCCCAATAACAAGTGAATGATACTGCAAAAAGGATAGGCTGAAATGATTTCCCAATTCCAAAAGTTTGAATTTTCCAATTCTTCAAAGTTTTTCAAGATGCTTGCAAGAAATTTTGTGCTTTAACAGAGGCACAGTGCTTTACACAATAAGGATTTACTGACTGACAGCTCAACTTCAGTATTTTTTCTTAAGCTTCCACCAAAAACACACAATAACCTTGGAACTAATACTTCAAATTTGAACAAGTCAGCTACTTGATGCTAAGGATTGACCAATTATTCACACATATAAGAGTAGTTACTAAGTAACTGATGTAGCCAAAGTTAATTTCCCTGAGGTTAAAAGTATTGCCATTGCTTGTATATAATGTAGTTCCTCTCTAAACACACAGTGTTACTACTCCTGCCTGTCTTCTGCTGCCTGCTCATTACTGCGTATTCACAGGTCAGCTCAGCGCAAAGCGGGTCTCATTGCCAAAGTCATCTGGGCTAGAGCCATGTTAGACTGTAGCATATACAATGTTTCATTAACCTTCATTTTCGAAAATTACCTTTCCCTCTTAGTTCTTAAGTATTTGACAACTAACCAAATTATTTTTTTATACTCCCTTTTAAATCTGACAAATTCACTCTTAAGTGTTCAACTTCTGAGTTTAGAGGAGTAGCATTTTATTTTATGCCTTGCAGCAAAGGTATTTTGGTGTTGAAGCTTCATTACAAGATATCGACTGAACTGACGTTTCAAAGCTTCACATATTGCTTTCAGTCAGTACCTCTCCACAACTAACAAACAGTCTGGTAAACCTAACTTCATGCAAGGTCAGTTGAAAGGATTCTCTTATGATCTCTAAACTGATGGGCTGAGAAATTGCCACATGAAAAATTAAATTTCAGTGTTAAGACTCCAAATATGACTGTTGATGCTAACATTTGCCACCCTCTTCATCTTAAATCCCAGGATGAAACACTGCAGCGTCAGATAACAAACACCTACTCTCTGTTGAAAATGAACTGACACTTTTCAGTAGAGAAGGGTTTTTTTAACATACCAGATGTCTGCTTTTCTGCCGTACCCTTCTCCACTAATAACTTCAGGACTCATCCAGTAGGGAGTTCCTGTGACAGACTTCATTCCCGTACCAGAGAGACAAATAGTCTGCAGTCGTTTGCTGGCACCAAAGTCACCAAGCTTCACATTGCCTGCTGAATCCCGCAGAATATTCGCTCCTGGAAGGAAGGGAAAACAGCATTACCTTCACAAAAGACTCAAGGTTTTGGTACAGGAAAGAGTAACAGAAGTTTGGATTCAGTGATACAATTCAACATCAGCCTAGAATTTCTAGCCAGACAATTTACTTTCTCTGCTCATTCCTACTCTGTTCTGGAGCTCAGAAAATAATGAATTGCATACACTGGTTTGCATTCTAGGCCTTTTCCAGGAAGGGGTAGTCCCTTTGTAAAGTCCTCCTGAAAAAATAAGGAATGTGCCACACATGGGAAATTTAAAAAAAAAAATGGGAGTTTCCACACAACTGAAAATGTCTCCATACTATTTTATAGCAAAATTTCAAATAGTGTTACAGATTTATTCAAAGAAGTTATCTGCACAAGACAGATGTACAAATTGACTGTGATATCTCAGCCTTCATAGGAACAAAACACTGTTGATATAAAGTGACAGAAAAATGGTAAAAATATTAGGGAATACAACAGCATTGTGTTCAACACACCTATTCTGCATGCCACCATCTTCCTACATATTCACACCTTGCTTATGAAACACTTGCAAGTCACCTATACCTATCTGCAAAAAGTAAATGTTTCACCAGGCTTCCTAGCAGTAAAATGGAAGAAGCCTGATCAGGCAAGTCACCTCTGCCAGTCATTTCTTGTAAAGGAAGGAATTCATCCTGATTGTTTTGCAGATGGAGACTAAAGAAACATTGTCAAAACTCTACTAGAACATCCCAAAGTTGCTCATTTTTCCCTCCCCAGGTTACAACAGTGACAAGATTAAAAGATGGAAAGCAATCATACTAATTTTAAGTCAATATTTTGGTATTTCAAACTTAATTGCATTTTAGTGCTTCACATAAGATTGGAAAAGGTTCAGTAATAAAGAGCACTGAAGTGTGCACAGATCTATCATTACCTTTAATATCTCGATGGACAATCATATTACTGTGCAAATAGTGAACTCCTTCCAAAATCTGCCGTGTGTATTTACGAGTCACATTCTCTGTGAGTGCTCCATATGATTTCAATTGGTCTTTGATGGAACCCTATGGCACAGAAGTATAAAGCACTAACACTTCTAGAATTCAACTGAAATTCAATTAAATTTATGCCTGAAATGTAGACATTGAAAATTACAACTTTTCTTGATTTAACCTTGAAACTCGCAAGCAGCTGAATAGTTCCAGTCCAATGTACAGAAATAGAACAGCACCCTCAAACTTTTTGATGGGTAAGTGATGATACTCAGGATGGACATAACACATACCATGTGTGTTAGCTTATACTCAGATGAATACGCTGTCAAGAAAAAAAAACACCATGTGCTAAAGCACCATAGAGTGGTGCTTTAGGTAAAAAATAAGAGGTAAGAAAGTCTTAGATTAATATAAGATTAAATCAAAACTCCTCGGGCTTTTTGCAAATGTTTTTGTAAAACCTGTCTTTGTCACATGGAGTTACAAACTGCTAAGATTACTTCTGTCACACTGCCCTCCAAATTTCAGAAAAATTCAAGAAGTCCCACAAAACAAGGCCCAAAACTCAAAAAAAATGAAGCAGCAAACAAAAAGTCCACCACCAAGAAACAATGCAGACACTGCTTTTCCCCTCTGGAGTCTCATAGTAAGTAGACTGCTGTAACTTTTCAGAAATACAGAGCCTCTGTTTTTATAGGAGCACATTTTATTTAGTTCTGCTGACCCCACTTGGTGAGAAAATGAAAATCTGCAGTTTTCTGACTTTATAGTATATCCTAAGAAAACAGAAGAACAGCAGTTCAGCATGTATTAGGTGCCACACAAGAAGAACGTACCAAGATTATTTTCTCTATGCACTTATTCCCACCCCCATCTCAGCTACTTTTTATTTTCCAGAAATACTTCAAGCGTGGCAAAACAAAACAATAAAATTCAGGGAGATTTAAGAGCTTATTAATGATAATATTGTCTTTTCAAAGACATTGCTAGGCACCACTTATGCCAAAAACAAACACAAAGAGCTTTTGTATGAACCACTGAAATTCTGAAAACCCAAGCAAGCAATGGAGAAGACAGGAGGCTGCAAACACTTGTCAGTACCCATCTTTGGTGTTTTTAACTTGGACAGTTTTAAATATCTGTGTGTACTTATACAAAGCTGAATGCTTGGGTGCTCATCACACTGCACACAATCGATGGCTGAAGTGGATGAGCTCTGTTGCTTACCCCAGGCATATACTCCATGAATATTGAGAGTGTCCTTTCAGGTGAATCTCTCAAGAAGCCATAATACTGAACAATTCTTTCATGCAGCAGATTTTTCAGCAACTGAATCTCACATTCAAGTGCATTTACTTCCTGAAAGGACAAAACAGGACAGATTTACCATGCTTGATGTAGTAAAACTAAGATTTTGAATTTTTTCAAGCAGAGCAGTGTGTACATATTGAAGTGTTATGCAAAGTAAGTAACAAAATGCTACAGCTAATGTAAAGTTTTTTGCATTCTATAACAAGAAAATACCAATGTTAACTTGAGGTAATTAAAAATAAACCAAAACTATCTCTTTTCTATACATTATCTTTGGGATGATTTTGTTGTTTTTTTATTGTTTCTCCTCCTTGAAGTTATGTTTGTTTCAGAGCACAGCAAATATCAATAAGTGTATGAGGTCAGTGATCATTTTACAACATGTCATAAGCCTCCAGTTGGGTAAAAAAAAGCAACTAAGAAAACACAGAACCCACCCCTCCGCATTTTAACCTTTGTGGTGGAATAATTAACATTAATTCTTAACTCTTCCAGGATGATAGACTATACTTTAAAAATGCTTTTGAATAGCACTTCATATTGTAATAATGAAATACAACAGAGGAAAACACTAGCAACTGGTCTTTTCTCCAGAGCCATCCAAAATACTACAAATTTTGCAAACAGGAAGCAAGATAATTTGAAATGGACTGTACAATTAGATGCTGGAAAAATACTAACCCACAAATTCAAACTTGACTAGATTCCAAATTTCACCTAGAAGTTTTTCATCAAAACCTGAACTTTTATCTGTCATAGAGTATTATGGATACCCTCATACTTCTGAGACTAGAAAGGATAGAGATTTTTTTTCACACAGAGACAAATAATACTACAAAATGCTATGATAATTGAGCTCACAAAACTGTTGCTTCAGGAGAAATACTACCATATTTTAACATTTCCAAAACATAATGAGTTGTTTTGTTACACGTTTTTAAAAAGCAGCAACAACAACTACACTAGGAATCTACAGCACAAATGATTCTTGACTTTTTCTTTGATCCTACACCACTAATAGCAGCAACTATAACTGGCAGCCACTCAATACTGCAATCATGCTTACACCCATTGTTTCCCTGGCCTTGCTCCCCACAATGCAGAATGCAGCCATAATGTAGGGAAAGTTATAATTCTCTTCCCATCCTGTAAAAAGCAGCAAGTATGGTTTGGGAAAAGAAGAAATAGTGAATTGGTGCTACTTTTGAATTGTTTATCTCCTTCAGCATCCAGTATTTAAAGATGGACAAGTTTAATTTTAGAGAGAGAATAAACTAACAAGGAAACTTTTGCTCTTTAGGGAGAAACAGTGTACAACAGCGCTGCTGTAAGACAGCAGCTAGTCTTGATGCACAAAGTTAAAAAAAACAAAACAAACAAACAAACCCCAAACATAGAAATACCCCCAAAAAAGATGAAAAAAACATGTAAAAATCTCAAACTGTCTTCACAGCCAAAACCAATTTGTTTTCAGGAATACTTATATTCGTACAGCTTTTTCTGTTTATAAATGTAACTTCTTCCAATTCCAGTTAGTATAAATAATTATCTATTTCAGAGCACACTTCATAATAGATTGTT
Organism: Pseudopodoces humilis; assembly: GCF_049639895.1. Classification (NCBI taxonomy): domain Eukaryota; kingdom Metazoa; phylum Chordata; class Aves; order Passeriformes; family Paridae; genus Pseudopodoces; species Pseudopodoces humilis. Next base: position 14,037,024 of record NC_142207.1, read on the forward strand.
TAATTTTAGAGACCAAGACTGCACCAAATCAAATTATGCATCTTCACAGCATAAGGATGTGTCTGAAAATCAAAAAATGTGATGTAAAGTTAAAATCAGGTAAGCAGGTGAATTATCTATGGTACTACCAAAACAGAATTCCTAACAAGGACATGGTTTCCTAAAACAACACGGTTCAAAACATGTTCAAAACATGTTCATCCTGTTCAAGGAAAGGAATGTGAGTCTGGTCTAGTTCACACCACTCCAGCAGAAGCCTTTTCTCTTTTAACTTACCTTGCTGGTTTCCGGACTATCGGGATCAAACTGAACTTGTTTAACAGCCAGTTCTCTTCCAGTATCAGCATCGTAACACAGATACACTCTGCCAAATGCACCTTGACCCAGCAGTTTACCAAGTCTCCAGTTAGTTGGAGCTCGTGGTGCTGAAAATATAAGTATGTTTTGGTTTTCAAATGAGCTTGTTATTCAGCTGATCGAGAAAAACTGGAATACACAGAAAATAATTTTTTAAAAGACTACTTTTTCAACAACAGAGACTGTGTGTCCTAAGCCTTACCAAATAGATTACAAAGATCAATAAAACTCCCTGTAAGATGGAGAATATGAGCTACTTAAATTTATTCACAAAGTAAGTTGTGGTAGAACTAGACTTGCTTAAAACAACTAGCAATAGCTAATCTGAAAAACAGAATAAGCATGTTAAACAAACAACTTTCTTTTAAAAAAATCAAGGCATAATTACAAGGTATGAGCTACTGAAGTCATCACAAAGTATATTTGCTCTTGAAATTCTACCACAAGTATGAAGCAGTACCACTAAAAATGTATAGTTTAACTCAAAATATGACCAACATCTGTAAAAATAAATAGTAACTGCAACCTACAAAACCCTTCTCAGGTCCTAAAGAGTGTAAAAAATCACATACAATGTTTTGTTATCATAGATGTAAGTTCTAACTGAAAGTCTACATGAAGGTTAGCAAGGTAAACAATGAAAATACTGATTACCTTTACCTATTAGAGAGCTAAAACCAGGTTATTTAATGGTATGTATATATGTATAAATATATATATTTATTGGATGACATGCTAGGTGGTTTTGACACGATACACTTGAAGAGTAAAGAGTTTTACAGGAGGGTTCACAAAATGCCAGAGCTTACAGCGGCTGGGTGGGCTGATGTCCATGACTGACAAGGTAGGATTGTCTATGTCACTGCTCCTCCTCCTCATTCGGTTATCTTCGTATTCTGGCGTAAAGACGCTGCTCCCACTGCTGGTGCTCAGCGAGTGATCAGTGGGACTGAAACTAACTGGTGATCGGAAGTTGTTCCCCTGAGTCCTTCTGGCTCTTGGAAAAGTTTTACGACCTTCAATGATATACACAGAACACAAATGTTACAGTACAAAAAGATACTGCAATGCAATGCGTGCATGCAAATACTTTATGAATTCTACATCATCTAGTTCGGATCTGCCACAGTGGAGGACAGGACAATCATCATGAAATGTACTGCTTTAACCTTCCACTTAGAAGAAAACAAACATTCATCACAGATGTACATAAAGACTAGACAGAACCAAAATCTTGTGTTTAAGAGATGAAAACTGGGACCAAATTCTGGAACTGTTCTGAAATATAATCAATGTGCTTGAAAAATCTGGAGACCTGTAAGAGGAGAAAAGGAAACATCATGCCTCTGCTTTTATTGCTCTATTAATATGCAAATACCAAATTTCTGATATTTAGGAGAACAAAATACACGTTTACAATCCTGTAGTGCCCAAGCCAGCCTCTTCCTTCTGTAAACTAGAAAGAATTGAATGCAGAGAAAGACTGACACATGGAATCAACAGGAAGACCACAGAAGTGCTTTAGAAATCAAAACACAAGCAGTACAAAATTTGGAGATGGCTACAGCATCAGAATAGAAAACCAGAGCACCAATCTTCAACACGTTAATTTAATTACAACCAGATGACTAATACAATTTATGTTAATCTATTTAGATAACACAACTATTTTTAGGATAGCATCTCTTGATTAAGTTTCATCCTACAGAACTCAGCAATAACTGAAGAAGTCTCTGATTCATTAGGTATTACACTGGAGGACATGTTCCCAGAGGACTAAAGAAAGCAGATAAAATATCTTTGAAATAGTAGACTCAGACTTATATACCAGTCTGAACAATTTAAATTCCAAGAAAGATATGCGAGCAAGTAATCAAGCACTTTTATTCACCACTGAGAAGATAAAAATGTGATAAACCAGTCATAATTGGTTTGTCTTATGTAGCTAATCCAATTTTCCCATTCCAATGGGACATTCTCACAAGCCAACTCATGAAGTGTTGCAGACCAGCTTACTATGCAAATTATACTCAAGACAGATTCAGAGCCATTATCAGTGATTTCTCATCAAAGGGGAGGATAATTTAAGTATACATCCCTAGCAGCTCATCTTCAGTCCACTTCCATACACTGTTTTAATTCATGATGTACATATGATGGAACTTAACACACTGCAGTATTGCAGATGACATCATGCTAAGTGTGGCTGAAAGTCCATTTAAAGATAAAAATCAAAATTCACAGTGATACTGGAAGTTAGAGATGATTCAAAAATCAACAAGATGAAATTCAGTAAGGAAGTACTACACACATACTTAAAAGAGAAATCTACTGCAGAAACTACAAAGCGTGAAGCAATTGGTTGGCCTGAAGTCATGAAGAAAATGATATAGGAAATGTAAGCAAAGACTGAAGAGCAGTCAGAATGTAGGTCAGTACCAGAAAGCAGGGTCATTCTGCAATGTATTAATGCGACTGCTACATACCAACTTCTGCTTATATCCTATGTTACATAAATATATAAAGGTGGCCATGAGAAAAGCCTCAGCTTGGGGAGGAGAAGAAACTAAGGTGAGATAACAGGTAAGTGTGTGATGCAGTGACATATGAGAGCAATGACTCATTGTGTTAAAATAGAGTAACTAGTTACTATTTTCACTTGCAGGAAAAATGTTTTGGGAGACAGAGAAGTTAAGTTATAAGATAAGCTATTTTGGAATCTGGTAACATAAAGAAAGTATGTCTTCTGTTGAAGCCAATTTAGAGTTCACTTGAAAGTAAGTGTGACAGATCTTTGCCTCTTTAAATCTTGCCTTAGAGCAAGGGACTGGACTTTGCAGTGCCTCAGTTTGGTATTTCTGTGATTCCTGTAACATAATTCCATTTATTGCTGTGCTCATTCCACACTGCAAGTGACACCATCTGGTCTTGGGAGACATTTCTTCTTAACACTTCTTAACTAGTGCTTGACACACCCTTAAGTATGAAAATCCTACAGCTACTCCTCTCTACTTTTCCTTTAGAAATTTAACACATGTTAAATTTATATCAATGGTATTACTGTCCAAACCAGTTTTGTGGACACATTAGCAGGTGCTGCTTTGCATTCCAACAATTTATTTCACCTGCTAATTCTCAGTTTACATCACTGCTCTTAAATTTTATTTACTCTTTTAATCTAAGAAACTGTTAACAGGAACTCCATCGTACTTGAGATTTCTTAAAGCAAAACAAGACATTACAAACCGACGTACCTAGTTTAGCTATAAAAGGGTCACAAAGGTCAAAAACTTACAGTGTATGACCTGTGTGCGGCCAAAGACAGCAAACATTTCCACAGTTGTGCATATGAGTCAGAAATTCTGAAATCCATAACTCTGCCAGACAATAAAACTGCTCAGAGGTTCTATCAATCATTAGAAGCTTAGCAAGTGAGTTTGGGGAAAGCATATAAGCTTTCAGTTTCTTCAATATTTTAAGATCTTACAATTTTATTCACATTTTCAGATAAGAAAAACAGATAATTAAAACTGTTGCAGTGTTCATACTTACCATCACTGTAGTCTTGCTGATGATATGAAATATGATATCGTCTGGGATAAGTCCCCCCCTTTCCAAATTTCTCAAATATTGGGATATCATACTCTACTAGAAAATAAAAGGATTCATTTCAAAATTTAAAATGTGACAAAAGAATGTTAAATTAATCACTTTGGTAATACAAACTTACATATCAGAGGATATGAAGGATTGAAGCATCAGAGCAAAAAGAGGTTTATAAAACAAAATCACACAACTCAAAAGAACTGAAAGGACTTCAGTCAAAAGTCCCAAAGGACCAAAAATTCAATAGCTCAAGTGGTTTGTAACCTCTTCCTTAAAAAGAATGTTGGAGGACTGCAGTGTGCCTGATTATTCCAGTTTTAAAACTACTTTCTAGAGGAGAAACTATTCCAAAGAACATAATTTAAAGTTGTATAAATAAGAAAAACTGGTGAATGAGTCAACACAGCTTCAATTACTAAAACACATTCAATGGATCCTCTTTTAAAAGTTATTGAGGGGTAAAAGTATAAGACAAGGGGAAAAGTCCCTCATGCATAAATAATTGGTTAGAAGATAAGTACATAAATAGGGAGGAAACAGTCAACAGTCCACAGGAATCTGGGCTAAAACCCATGAGTTTAATTATCCATGAATTCTCTGTACAGAGCAAAGAACAGTGAGGTGACAAAAACCACTCTGAGAAATAAAAACAACAGAATAATTAGAGAAGGCCCTTAAGAGTCTACGTGACTGGTTATTTAAGTTGCAGATGAAATTCAGTGTAGGCTTCTGTAAAGGTTTGTGATAGAGACTTCCTAAAAAGCAGCAGCTGAACTCTTTGTATTAGCTGAGAAGAAAATTAAGTGCTGCAAGATACACTGAACAAAATTTTGGTCTACTCCATTTCAAAGAATTTAGTAAAACTGAAAAATATTCCGAAAGACAGAGATGATCAGAGATACGAAACTGCTTTTCCATAAGGAATGGAGGCCTCTGTATACTAGAAAAACAACAGCTCAAAGGGAGCAAAGAGGTCCATTAAAAAACCAAACCAAAAAAATCCACCAGAAAAACAGTAACAAAAAAAACCAAAACAAAGCAAGCATTAAAAAAAGTCACAAAGCACATACTTCTTCATAAAACACAATAAATTGCATAACTTTCTGTTGCAACCTACAGCTGATGCTGAGAAAGTTTATACAAGTTGAAGTAGGGACAAGAAAAATTTGTGGAAAGAAAAGAAAAAAATCTATCGAATCACAGATAGATATCATATATCAGATATATCAAATATCAGATAGATATCCGATATATCAAATATCAAATCACAGATAGATAGATACCGAAGAAGAACATCTTGCATTTACAGAACCCTTGAGCAATACCTGACTAGGAGTATATTCTGAGAGAGGAACACTACACACTCTCTGTAGAAGCCCAGTACTGGTTGTGGCAGGAGGAAAGACTAGGCCAGATGGACATTTTTTCTGCTTGTGCTACACATCAAATCATGATAACAAATATTGAATTAATGATTACTATCTATCCCACTGTCAACATACCAGAATATGCCATGGGAAAAAAACCCCAAGAAATCCCCATTAAAAATATTGCAATATGATCTTATCAGAAAAGTAACTGCAATGAACACAATGTAAAATAAACTACATTAGGATTATACAAAAGGCAAAGTAATTTCTGACATTTTCAAGTCTTTTGGTATTTATCTCTGCCACCTAAATGCTTCTTACACACAGTTTTAGTTTTATTTAAACTAAAGTTTTAGTTTTAAAGTTTTTTAGTTTTATTAAAAACTTTAGTTTTATTTAGTTTTATTTTATGTAGTTTTATTTTTATTTAAAATAAAATCTGGTGCAGTCTATGAAGCATTCCAGAATTCCAAAAAGAAAAAACTCACCATCACACATTTATATTGATAAAAGTTCAGAATCAAAATAAAAAAGTGCCTCAAAATATGTAACAGACTGAAGAAACACAAAACCTTTTTGATTTACTGGAAACTAAGTATTGTTCAACAGCAAAGTATTGTAGTGAGACATGACTGTGAGAAGACACTTCAGAGCACTTTCAAGGTTACCCACTGCACTTCACAGCCTGAACCCTGCACAACAACTTGGATTTGAGCCAGAGTATTGTATCAAAAAAAAACCATTAGTGGTGATGATTAATTTATAGGCACAGCACACAGCTCTCCATCCTTTCACTTTGCAGTGCTTTCAATTACAGAAGTCATGAGCACTTCAAAGTGATTCTTATTTCACATGGAAGAAAACGAAGGCTCCATGTACTGTTCTTGGCTGGGCTAGAGTTAATTTTCTTCATAGCAGCTCTTATGGTGCTACATTTTAGATCTGTGGCCAAAACACTGTTGATAACATATTTTAATTATTGCTGAAGCACATTTACACAGAATCAAGGAGCTTTTGGGCTTCTACCAGCTGGTAGAGTGGGCTGGGAGGCACAAGAAGTTGGGAAGGAACACATCTTGGACAGCTGGCCCCCACTGACTCAAGGGATATCCCATACTATCTGAGGTTTTGCTCTGCAACAAAAGCTGGGAGGAAGACAGAGGGAGGACATTTGTAGTGATGGTGTTTGTCTTCCCAGGTAACTACTAGGAGTGATGAAGCCTTGCTTTCCTGGAAATGGCTGAACACCTACCTGCTGATGGGAAATAGTGAACGAAGTCATTGTTTCGTTCTGCATGTGTGTGCAGCTTTTGCTGTACTATTTAACTCCCTTTATTTTAACTCATGAGTTTTCTTACTTTTCCCCTTGGATTCTCTCCCCGATCTCATATGGGGGAGTGAGCAAGCAGCTGTGTGGGGCTTAGCTACCTACTGGGGTTAAACCACACCACCTCCAAATTAAATAAACTGACTACAGTTATACACCAACTTAGATATTACAGTCCAATTTAACTAAGTGTTGTGTGCCCCCATACATTTGTTCTTTATATGGAGGCAGACAGTTATACTACACCCACTAGGAGTGGTGTTACACACAATCATCTGGAAAAATGTGAAATTTCTTGTAATTCCGTGCTATCTTTCACTGTGTGCGTTTAGTGTTGCTTTCTTCTACCATACTGTTAGTGCAATAAAATACTTCTCCAATGTGAAAATCCATTCTTAGTCCTGTTATTTGCAAGAGGAGCAGTTCTGGAAAGCTAGTGTGTCTCCAGTGATTTTTGCCTACCTGAGAATTCCTGATGATTATCTGGATAGCTCTGTGCTCTTGGCATCCGAGACTTGGGATAGTTGTCCCTGGAAGTGTAAAAATACACAGAATCTGGAATCTGTTAATCTAGACTTAAGCTTACTGTCGTCTTATTGATGAAAAGCCACTGTTTTTTTTACAGGCTGCTGCACTGGTTTACAAACGCGGAACCCAATTCTGAAACTCAATTCTAGTAGGTAACTGTAACAACTGAGGATCAGTAACAATGGGAAAGCTTGCTTATTGAGCTTAATGTAGGTAAGAAAGCAACAGACTGTTAATGAGCGATGATATTAGTAAAAACATGAATGATCACAAGTACAGCCACAAAGGAACACTGTTATATTTAACACCTTTATGGCTAAACACAAAGGTTTACAGACTGGCAAAATCAGTTATACAGACTACAGAAACTCTTGAGGAAATTTAACCAAAGAAATGTAGAACCTTTTAATGAGGAAAAACATTTCCTCTTCTCTCCATGAAAGCCATAGGATTAAGAGAGTGATTTTATTGAGTTATAGAATGATGAAGAATTTCTTGGTTCTTACATGATCACATTGTTTCTTACCTACAGTTGGTATGTAACTCCCAGCCACCAAAAGGAATGGATGGGATTGCCAGTCAGAGCAATCGATAACAGTTTATTTCCATAAACATACCAAAACAGTGTCCTCCTTTTTCTGGTAAGAATTTCTCTAATGGGTAACAGAAGCTAAATGGAGACACAAAACCTACATCTTTGTAGGAAATATTAAAATGGGAAAAAAAAAAAAAAAAAAGGAAAACAAACTAAGTAGAGGTGACAAATTAAGTAAATAAAAACAACCAAAAGAAGTTTTGAAGAAGAAATATGAATTGCATTAAGTTTGCTTTGTTTCCCTTCTTCCACTCTTACCCCACAAAACCCTAGATTTGGCAGTTAGGTAAATTTTTTTTCTATGGAGTCACATTAAACACTGTGTATGTATAACCTACCACACTAAAACCACAAAATACTTTTCACATCTACTGTCTTCTTGCTAGTGAAATGCAGATTTTTTAAACTCAAAACTGTATTTGTTAGACCAAATCTATTTGTGTCTTCAAACCACATATTATCAACTGAAATAGTACTACTGAGTAATACAGCTCTGATTAAATGCGACAGTGACCTCCAACTCTTCACCATTCTACCAATTAAATAAAGTATTTAATTAGCAGTTTTATTTGTTTGGCAGTTTGAAATAAACAAAGAGCAAATCTGCATATTAAACCCAAGGTTATTTGCCTGACCACCATAAACCAAACAGGAATATGTTTGTACTTGACTTGGCTGGTGGACAGTGACCCCTTCAAAACACAAGTCTCCTCAAGATTGACAAGAGGTCAATCCAAAAAGACTCCCCACAGCACACACTGCCCCTTGCTGACTGGTGGGCTTTAATAAAGAAAAATAAGTTCAAAGCTTGCAACAGGAACAAGGGAAAAAGGAAACAGACAGTAATTGCAAAGGAAAGGATGGGATTGCCTGTTGAAGCCTCTAAACGATTCTACCCTCCTTCTTGAATTGGGTACCCCCTGCTTTGGCAAAGGAAAGCCTACTTCATTCAGCAGTACCTAAGAACTGTAAATTTATTGGAGTGGCTCACTGCCAAGCAATATACACTACACATATGAATGACCTAGCAACATTTAGTAAAAACCTTCAGTACATTTTTTTACAACCTTAAACCTAAACGTTTGTGGTTTAAATACAAATTATTGAAGGAAAAAAAAAAGCGCTACAGAATTTTCTATGTATTAGTAAGCAATTAAGTTTCAGTAAGTTTTTATAAACATTTCAGAACTTACAAAGAAATTTCTGGAAGAAATACTGTCACTCGAGAGGAGCTGTATTTTACAACTGAGACATTATCCAAGCTAATAAAGATAATTTATTAATTAATGTAAATAAGTTTTACCCATCTAACGGGCTGTCAAGCGAGGGACAACTTCCTGAGCCAGAGTTTTCAGGACTGCTCAAAGACAATGGATCCAGCATCTAATAAATAATAAACAGAGGAAGATCAACAAGTTCAAGGGGGTTTTTCTTCAATTTTTTTTTTTTCTAAATAGTTAAGAGTTTTGCTATAAAACAGCTAATAAGAAACAAATCCAAATCAGATAAGAACTGGTAAAAACAGACTGAAAAGCTCATCTGTTACCTTAAAATGAGCTCCTTCCTAAAATGAAGCCTGCTTTGGCATATTATATAACATCTGTTATTTTCTATGAATTGGACACCAGGCTTTTGCTGTAAATTAAGCAGTTATCCCTCCAATTTTTATGGTCTGCGCTGCTTCTTAAAGGTCCTGGGCACATACTTTGCCATACACCAATCAAGGAGTTACTAAAGAAATAGTGTCCAGAAAGTGAGTTTGCACTCTACAAACTCAAAACACTTAAATGAACTCTGCATTAGGGAAGACAACATTTACTACAGGTTCAGCATTTTTATTCCTCTTGTCTCATGCTGAACCATATTGATTATCTCTCTAACCCAATGCACTATGGCCCAACTGGCAGCCCATGGGTTCTATCCAACCCCTCATCTCTTAAAGCAAGTATGGGGTCTGCTGCCAGAGTGCAAATAGCTGTGCTCAGGCAGATCAACAGCAGAGCAGAGCAAAACCCTCCACTCTAAATTCCCTTCTTGTCTTTGTTGGGCAGGCTGTGACAGATAAAGGCAGCATGGCCAACACTTGCCAAGGTGATGCGACAATGTGGGAGGGGGGTGGGGAGGGAGCGAACAGAATTTGTGAGTCTACTACCCCAAACTGGCCCCTGAGGTTGCTTAGGTTGAACTAACTTGGCTTCTTATGGAATTAAGATTCATTAATTTAAACCTGCTGACAGGTCACACAGCTATGCATACATGACCGTTTATATATTTCTGGAATACTTAAGAGTGAATGGACATCCCAGGCTTCAGGGATCATCCATCTGTCTGACCAGTCAGTGACCAGAAATTACTTTGCCCAGGCCAAAAGTAACTATTTCACTGGAATGAATCCAGACCTGGAGTGGATCTAACCACATGGCTATGATAATGAATAGCCCTGGTCTGGAAAGTAGGAGATTCAGTCTCTATTCTCAGCTCAGTCATTAAAATTGTGCAACAAGTTGCACTATCCCTTTGCCTTTATTTTATCATCTGTCTCTCATTTAGTCAGCTCATAAAACCCATTGCCTCTTGCCATTTGTAAATACACTGCCAATGTCAACAACAACTTGAACTGATTTGTGTATGCAGCATTATTTTTCTTTCCTCCTTGAAACATCTCTTTCTCCATTGCCAATTCTGTAAACAATTACATTCCTGCTTCTTTCCCTGCTGTTTTGAAGGGCAATTTTTTATATTCAGAGAGCAGGATTTTTATTTTTGCTTAGTGTGTTGATATCCTACACTAATGCAGGTGAAAAAGAAGAAAAAAATAACATATATTTGTGATCTTTACATACCAAAAAAGTGAATTTGGAAAGTATTTCAGAGCTTATTTATGCAAGGCCTACCGCCATCCCTTTGCCTCTTCCCCACCACAGCACCTACCACACAGAATCACAGAATATTCTGAGTTGGAAAGAACCCACAAAGATCATTGAGTCCAACTCTTAAGTATCAATTGAATCCAAATAATTCTGGCAGATCCAAACTCTTTCTAAAAATCTCCTTTTAATTACCTGGAAAAGTTGTAAAGCAGGTCTTGCTTACATATCATTTTCAGTAAAAATAAAGGGGCTTGTGCTTTCTAATGTAGACATCTCAGCTGTTATTTGTGTCTATCACTATCTCACTCAACTATTGTGACAATCAAGAATATTCTCTTTCTCCTTGTGACAGAATATTTAAAAATTGAAGAGACAAAGGATAAAAACCAACCAGGTTCTGCAAGACTAAACAGCACAATTATTACAACCTTATGTCACCAATCAAGTTTTATAGATTTATCATCAAATTTTTTGCTGTTCTTTCTAATAAATCCACATCCTTCTTGAATGGCAGTATTTAATAAATAAACTTAACAAAAACTTTAATTTCAATAATCACAGATGTACCTGATCCATACTTTCTGGAATGAATTCACCCTCACTGTTGATACTGGTGAAGGACCCATTTCGAGCCACCTGATGCAGCTCATCTGGAATGTATCCTGGGGGAGGTGAACTTCTATCACGAGTATTAGAACCTTTTGAAAGAAAAGGACCAGTCAGAATCTCTCCACCAACCCAGAATTCAAGGGCTTTATTCAAATGCTTCACAGGCACTGAACCTGCCTGGATCACTTCTTGCTTGAGGAATCCCCCAAATGCCCATGCAATACAAGACTTAAGTATAGCATTTAAAATCTGCAATCCAGAAATTATGATAAATTTGGGGCAGAGTTGTCTCAATGACATTAAAGAGAATTTTCATTATACAGGAACAGAAATATAATATGCCCACACATCTAGCAGGGTAAATTCCTTCTTTTGAATAAAATCAAAACCCAAACCCTTCTACACATGTCAACTAATCCTTTCCAGCTCTTGAGAATTTCAATATTTCTTTGTTTAATATTACATCTACAAGAACGTAAATACATGTATTCATAATAAATGCATAATGATTTAATTAAATTGTCTGGAAAATTATTCATTAAGCTCTCCACAGTTTCGTAATTAAATTTGGAAGTTAACATCACCCAACTTTAAAACATGATTAAGCAAAAAGGTTATACCAGTCCCAAAATCAGTATCTTAAACAAATGCTCACAAAGTAAAAAAATATGGGGGTTCTAAACTGAGCAAGGAAACATATTGCCATATAAGCAGATTTTTCAGTAGCTCACTCCTGTATCAGAAAATAAAGGGGAGTACTAACATCAGCTTTTTAGGTTACCCTGAAATAACTCTACATACACTTATTTACTTGTGAGCTGGTTTTGATAATTTTCTGTATCATATATTTAAAACACTTTTGTCTCAACAGTCAAAATCCACGCCCCCAAATGCAAATTCCCTAGTAGTCATTGATGAGTTGTAGAGACAGTCTGTGTTGAGAGCAAAATTTTCATTAAGAGAATACTACAAAAGACATTTTTACAACTAAAGCTATTGAAATGTGCAGCTTACCTATTACAGACAGTCGCCTTTTTCTGTCTGTCACACCAAACACTGTATTATCTAAATCTTCCAGTGAGGGCAAGGGTTCCACGTTATTTACACTGGGAGACTGAAAATGCGTAAGTATTACAACCTGCAGTTATTACTTTACATTCCTGACAATGAAAACACTTTACGAACTTGATAGGTTTTGTGCAGTACATTCCATTTTTTAAGCAGTCAAAAAAGTAGCTTGCCAATTTACATCAGAATTCATCTATTTAAGTAGCTCACTTGTAGTCTTTAAAATTCATTTTCAATATGCACCAGTATACAAATCCTATGAATATCAATGCCATGATTTGTTAGATAATACCAAAATATCTCAGCATTTAGTCTACAGTCCACTAGTCTTTGCTGCAACAAATATTGAACTTCCCACATATGACTTAAAGAACAGTTTCAAATCACTACCATTATTTGAATTCTGTATGCTTTTTTAGTAACATTCTACTAAGGCTCACTTTTCTACCACTGTAGGGTAGATAAACAAAAAGACAGGAACAGGATCTAGGAAAGAGTTAAAACTGAGTAAGAACAAAATGCTAATGGATGCTTAAAGTGAAATGAAGAAGCAATCAGTATTATATTCAATTCATAAAATGCCATCTTTAAGAAAAGATACAAATTATAATGCATTATGAAAACCGAGGTAAAAGATATTTATCATGTCTACTCATACCTGTGTATTTCCATGTATTACAAGCAGTATCTTGAGACTCTTCATATGTACACTACGGTCAAGTAGCTCAACAGCTTTGTCCAGGTCATCCTGTGTGGTTAATGGAATTACAAGCTACAAAAAAGGGGCGGGGGAAAAAAGTCTTAAACAGGACACAAGAAATTCACGTGCAGAGAAACCAACAATCTTTCCTTTCATAGCAAATAACTTGAAAATAAACCTTATTAAATGATCCCCTAAGTAAGTATTAAAAAGTCTGGAGATCAACCTTAACTCTTCCTTCAGATTCCTCTTTTAAGTGGAACAAGTCTTCACAAGAACCAACATTTAATATATAGGACTTAAATATCTGAAAGTTTCAGCAAGACAGATGCAACTGGATCAATGCCTAAATTAACACAAGTCTGTAGGATAAACAAAAGTCCTATTTCATAGAGAATAAGGCAGATTTTTGTATTTCAAATATTACAAATATACTTGTTTAAAGTTGCATCACTAACAGAATTTCTCCACTGAAAACCAGCATTTGTTAAGGAAGATGTGATCCACGGGCAACAACTCTAGTCTTCACTAGAATCTTACCTGGATCTAATTAATTACAATTAACTTGACATAAATGCATCTTTATAACAGAAAACTATGCCATTAATGTGCAGCTGAGGTCTGAATTCCATAACAATTAAAATTTGGCTCGTATTTCAGGAGTGTAAATTACAGCTTCTTCTTATAACAAAGCAAAAACTATACAGATTTTTAAATCTATTCTACTTGTAGAATAAATGTATTCTACTATTTTAAATCTGTTCTACTCAGTCAATGATACTCAAATACAACACCAGTCCAAATAAAGTACTTTTATACAAAAAAGATAGGATTGAGGAAGATCTTGATAAAATGAAGAGTATGCTTATTTGTTAAATTGCACTTTCAATGCTAGTGACACATTATTACCGTCACATTTCTGACAGGTGATGGGATGAAGTGCAAACTAGTGCAGAAGGTAATAAGCAGAAACATACTCAAATGCCTAAAAATCTACCAGTGGAAGGAGTTGAGGCTAAAGCATTATGAAGGGCCATTTCATCTGACCTTCCTAACTGCCAAAAACCTTCTGATGGAATTCTTAATTTTGAGGATCAGTTTCACAGAAGCGCCTGGTAGTGAGTAACCAACAAACAGCAATCACTGGCATTTTCTTCTGCAAAGATGCAGGGTAGATACAGCAGTTACATTGTGCTTAACCAAGCAGATGAACAAGCCTTCAGGCACTTTGCTGACTCAAGGCAAAAGCCAGATGTAACCCCTAAGAATGGATCCTGCATCTGTAAATATGTTTGCTATTAATAATTCCATGGCTTCTTCTAAAGGAAAGCCAGAAGTAATATTTATCAGGCATAAGTGGCTTGACAGTGCTGGCACTGTTACCAAGAAATCTTAGGGAACTAGATACTTTAGAGAAGCAACAGTTAAGCCTAGTTCTCCAATCTACACATTATCTAAATGCAGCATTCTAGCAATTATCTAACAAGATTAATCCTTAAAGAAAATTATCTACAAGAAAGGATAAATGCTATTTCAAGTTTACAAACATGACAAAGCTCAAAGAGGTAAAGAATTTCCCAAGGTCCCACAACAGGACTGTGGTAGATCAGGAAGACAATTTATCCATTCCTCAACAATTTGGAGGCATCATTATGATATAACACTACTCAAGAAACACTTCATGCATTTCCTGCCTATCCTAACTTGGACAAGACCTACATGTTTGAGAAAACACATATACACACATTTGGAATCTGGGGTTTTGTTACAGGAGTAAGTTGGGTCATAGAAGTTGTTCCCACTTCTTACAAGATCAAATTTCAGCCTTAAAACGATCCATGTCCAAGGCAAGAATTTAGAGGACACAGAGTATTACCTCATTATTGCTGTAATGTAAATCCATAGTCTGTCCAAAAGCAACTTTAGCTTTAGCTGCAAGATCTTCAAGTTTAACAGGCCTTGGTAATTGCAGGATCCTGAAACACAATTTAAGTTATAAAGCATTTCTGTCCGTTACTTATGAAAATCTGACAACTCATTACTTAAGAACTATCTCAGAACTAAATTTATTACTAAAAATACTGTTAAGAGGCTATACTTTACTCCCTGTCCTCCATATTTTGAGACTTTCAAAAAAGAAAGTAGTGAAAAATCTCCAAGGGATAATCAGATAAAGAATTAGATTTCATTGTAACTACTTAACACACTTAATGCTTAAGCCTCCACTTCAGAGGGAAATTCTTAGATACTTCTACATTTTTCCACTTGAGAAAACTAAGACAATGGAGTACCATAGCCTGACAAGCATAAGCATCAGAAAGGAATTACTCCTGTAGTCCCCACTTTTTGGAAATCCAAAAGACTATCTTACCTGAGGAAGGTAACTAAATGTCACCATCTTTACCATAATGAACTACACACTCAAACTGCCCAGTCCATCACTAACTGCTTCAAGTGTATTCCTGTAAGAATGGTGCAGTTGTAGGTCAACAACTTAGATTTTCTTTTAACTCAATGTCCCATCAAACCAGTTAGCCCTAACTGCCTATAACTAACCTTTTGCTATAGAAAACCATTTTATCTTTTGAGCTACAACACCATGAAACAAAAAAGAGCTTTCAATAGCGACAAAGCTATTACTGTACATTCAATTCACATTGAAAAAAGAAAGAGCACTCAAATTCTCTGATGTAGAAAAGTTAGCAAAGGGTAACTGTCCCTTTCATCAGTAGTTCAGTTAGTAGTATAGTGGTTTGGGGGACAATTTTTTTTTCACTGACATGAGGCTAGAAAGGCCACTTCCAGTTAAAAATTACTTAAAAAAAATAAAGTCTTTTAAAAAACACCCTAGAAAACCAAACAAACCAACCCCTCCCAAAAACCAACAAACACCAATTCTTGCTGTAGTTAACAATTTGGGCAGCAAGCCTGCAACTCTACCCATCAACTACACGGTCCTTGGAACAAAGTGCCACATTCACCGCTGAAAGCAAGTCTGGAATCACTTCTCTTTTTCACTTCCCTTTTTAAAAACTAGTGAGAAAGCCATTGCATAACTTTTTTTTTCTTGCATGATTTCTTTACTTCATTATTAGAGCTACATGCTCAGGCAAACAGAAGTATTACACTGAGCAATGAGCCTAGGCTGCCCAGTACCCCTGGGCAAGCAGGCTGAAGTCACTTGGGACAGTTCATAACAGAACTAGGACCATGAGCATAAAAACTTGGGAAAGGTATCTTTCCACACACTTTATGCCTGTAATAATATTGAACTGGTTAACTTAGTCCACTGTGAAAGTAAAATATGATGACCTGCAAAATGCACCTCTGTGCAAACTGGAAGAAAGTAAACATTTCTCTGTTTTAAATTCATGCTTCCTCTTACTTCACAAGAAATTGTTAGGTAGATGAGACCTCAATTCTCAAAACCTTCAAAAAGACTTATTCCCTCCAAGTTACTTAGAGAACTCAACCATTACTAATGCCGTTTTACATGTGATGTTCAGAGAAGTGATAGGAAGAAGCTGAAGAATGTTGATACCTAGGGAATGCTGGTTTTTTACTGCTCCATGTGAAGAGAGGGCACATACTACAATCAGTTGATACACAGCTGTTGCACTTGACACTAAGGGCTGCCCAGAACTAGTACAGGTTTTAATGAAGCTAATTTTACTTAAACAATTTACTATTTCTCTTGAGAAATAGCATGCCCAGGATATTACTTCCTTTTTCCGTAAGTATTTTCAAAGATCTTATTCTATAATAATTTCTCTGTAGGTAGAATGAAATTTGATACTTTCAGAAAGAGACAGACAAAATAAATTGTCAACAAACTGGTTCTGCATGGAATTATATATCAAATTCTGCAAAAGCTTTTGAACAGCCACCAGAAAAGAGATTATATAGACAGATGTTTGCATACTTTAAGCAGGTGCATCATCCACCTCTCATAAACAAAATGTAAATAAAAGTAACTGATTAAATGAAAACAATCTAATACATTTTCCTCTTACAGTTGTCAGACTGGCACCCCTGAAGTGTGAACAATCCAACCTCTTCCACTGGGTATTACATTAACAATAAATTATCACACATTTATTACACACACAATGAAGGACAAAAACTTATTTTCTGATCTATTCAAACTTGGGATCTATTTTAAAAACATAAGTAATTATTCATAGCTACAAATATCTATATAAAGTGTAACCAAATGAAGGATACTACATTGGATGTAGTTACAGTATAACATTTAGGTGTTTATGCATACTTAGAACCCACATTAATAGTTAATTCTCTTTAAATTGTGTTCATATAAAAACTAAATTTAAGCTCAAATAAAAAAAAAACTTAGAGATCCAAAGCACTTCAAACCATTAATTTGAAACTTTACAACAAGAGCACAACAAAATTCTATAAACAAAGAAACAAGACTGTCTCCTTACCTTTTTTCACCTCGATGTTCAAATTTGACTCTAACATCATTCTGTAAGAAAAGAGATAAAGGAACCACTATTAGTTTGTTATTTCCTCTTTTGATGAAGCCAATTAACTCCCATTCAATACTCCTACACTAGAACGAAGTTCCATATTAATTTTCTGTCCTTTCCAATATATCAAGTATTTTAACAAGCTATCTGCTGAGGTACATGATAGAGGCTTAAAGAGTTAAAAAACAAGTGTTAAAAATAACTTGAAGTGTTAAAATACAAAATACAGAAACTTATTCTGAAGCACAATGAATGCTTCTGTAAATAAAGATATTTTCTATCAATACACATTAATACTGTAATAGATTTATGACTTCAAATTTAATGTGGAATTGGTTACCAAAGAATTCTCTATCCTGAATAGGCAGATAGATTTAGCTACCAATAACGTGTTTGTAAGTACACGTCGCAGCTGAATGTTCCAGGTCTAAGAAACATATCTTGTTTCGTAAGCATTACCATAGAAACCCACACATGTAGTTAAGCCAGCAGTCATGCAGTACGTTTCTCAATAACCATCTCTGTATAAATTTGTAGTTACATGGAAATAATATTGCTTTGCAAAATCTTAATTTAAGAATCCAATTGTATTAGCAACTATTGCAGGAAAAACAATAATGCATTCAACCACAAAGTTTATCCAAGTAGCAGTGCTTCATCTTCCAAAAGAACTGACTTTCAAAAGATGACTTTCAAATCCACAAACTGAAACAGTGATAAACATTTTTTTTAACTTTCTAAACATACTTAAATAATTTTAGATTATATGTGCATGTTAGCACAGTGTCTAAAGTCACAGCTTAGAAGTGAGTTTCATGACAGTAGCAAAGCACCACTGTGTTACACACTGAACTCGCACAACTTTTAAAGCACAAAATTATGTAGACATTCCGTTTTGACAGTTTAAGAGTCAAATATACCCAAATATTTTGATTTTTAAAAGGTTAAAATAAGCAC